>NC_089584.1:98061873-98661873 GCF_019320115.1 Miscanthus floridulus | reverse complement strand
AGCCCTCAATTCCTCCAAACATTATGGTAGGATATGTTCGGACATGGTCTATGTACCGGAAGATCTCAGACACATCTCCTGCACCTTCATCCACGTTCTCCTTGCCAAATTTTCTCTTGGTGAAATCTTCTACTTCTTGCAGAAGTTCATCCTTTGTGTGATTACATGATGTTATGACCTGAAGAGAGATGCAACGGAAAGTTTCATGCCAATTTACAGATGATGGTGGTACAAGCATAAAGATAAACTTCAATCACTGATGAAGGAATCTTGATATAATTTAAAAAGGCCTATAGGAGAAAGTACTGACCACAATGCCACCAGGCTCAACCAAGTTTGATATTGATTCCCAATATATTATTCTGAATAAAGTAGGTGCAGAGGAAAAATGTTAAACCAACATATATTACTGAACTGTTTCTTCAAATGTAAAATTGCTTTCAAATATAAGTAAAAGATCCAACATGCAAGCCTCGTCTATCTATTGTGCTATGTAGTTCAGATCCAACATGCAAGCCTCGTCTATCTATTGTGCTATGTAGTTCTGTATTTCAGTAGATCAGAAACTACAACGCCAGATGAAAGTCAAAAATGACCACACAACCTTGCTTGTTAAGATAGCTTAGAAAAAGAAGCTTTGTGAAGCTGCTTTTGGTTGCTTAAGCCTATTTGTTCCTGGGTGTAACATTCGCTTTAAGCCCATGCGATGTTTTGAAGCTTATCACAAAGTCCTGGGTGCTTTTGTGGTTGTTTCAGAGTTTGGTACGGTGGTTGCTGTTGTGGTGAACTTTTAAACTGGTGGAATGCTGATGCTGTGATTTTATTGCGTTTAAGTAATGGAATTTGAGTTTGCTCGCTTTTTTTTACGGGGCGGGGGGGGGGGAGGCCACAACCTAAAGGCTACAGCTATTCACTGTCGCAGGATGGCTTACACTAATGCATGTAATTATTCCAACATTGACAAGTAAATGTGCTAAAAATTCTCTTTTGGGTTACCAGGTCACAGTTGTACCTTTTCACATGACCGTCGGATTGCTAAAGCATCTACTTATTCCAGTACTAGCAACACTGACAACTAAATGTGCTAAAAACTCTCTTTTGGGTATCCAGGCCACAGTTGTACCTTTTCGCACGACCATCTGGATGCAATCCGATGGCATCCAATGTCCCTTTGTCTGTAATAATTTTGAATTTCCTATCTAACTTTGTCTCAAGTATATCATCAACCTGACAAAAACAGAAAAATACAAGGGATTACAGAGATGAAAGCGCCCCATCATGAGAACACTAAAGGCAAATCATTTGATAAATTTCAAGGTCTATGAGCCACAATGTATGTGACGTAAAAGAAAATAAAAAAGAAATGTATATTATTGAAACAACAGCTGTCCTAAAGCATTAATATTACTCAATTGATTTAACTTGTGCAAGTCTAATTCTTCGAAACTATCAAAATGATAGTTATTCTAAATTAATGGAGAGTATACTGAGCTGAGAATTTGTAGTGTATAATTTGACAAATGCAAAGTTAGATATCATTACAAATGTACAAGGTAATGCTTCAATAGCATGTAAGTGTGATACAAGCCAAGCAACAATTTCCGGATCCCTACTTTATGGAGATCTTCATCATTGCTGCTTGGCAGATTTGGAAATAAAGAAATAATTTCATCTTTGATAGGGGCCGCCCTTTCTTAGACTCTTGGAAGTTCAACTTTTGTGAGGAAGCTCGACTTCAGGCCCATAGAATCCATCATGCTAAGCATCCTGCTTTCTTATTCTGTATAGATTCCCTAGCCTAGCTTCCTTGCCTCTCTCAGGCTTCTAGTTTTCGCTTTTTGTTATTTGCTTGTACAGCTTTGTGGGCCTTGTACAGCTTCTATTCTTTTTGTAATAAATTCTTACAGTGGGGACTTCCCCTGCCGTACTATTTTGATTTTTTTTTTTAAAAAAAACATGTGAGTATTCTACATTGTTGACTTCTACAGACATCGACTCATTCCTGATAATTACGCTTGCTTAACACTTAAAGGACTTGATCAAGGGGAGAGACGTCCCCTTGACTTTGGTCTTAAAGAAGGGGCCCACCGAACCCGAGAACAGGCAGGAACCTCATGCGTGCACGCTTCTTTGGCGGCCACGGAACCATCTGCGCTGTTTGAACCAGGGAGGTGGGCGACACAACCATGCAGCACCAGGGATCAAACCCTGGTGGGGAGCTCCGCACCTTGGGTGCTCAAACACTGCGCCATCATCGCGTCTGCTCTTGCTTAACACTTTAATAATGGTCTCTAGGCTAAAGTGTTTTTTTTCTTTTTTCCACAAACAATGGAAGATCCAAGTTTTAATTTGACAATCACTAATATTCAATATCCTAAAGGGGCTCTTGCATTCTTATCCTTGTTTTGTATCCAAATTGTGGTTTTGTCCCTGTTTTTCTAACTTGTGAATTTACCCCTCTGTTTTCAAAACGAAGCACCACTTTGCCCCTACTTCGTCATCATCCCTAACGGTGTTAACTTTTATACAAAAGGGCAAATTTGCCCATGTGATTTTGCCCCTGGTTTCTAAAGCTATTTGTGATTTTACCCCTGATTTAAATAAGACATTATATTGTATTTTGACAAAAAAATTATTAGATTTGGCCAAATAAATTTGGCACAATTTATAATTATTTTAAATCAGATTTAATATTGAAAAAATATTCAAAATTTTAGTAGCATCTTAGCAAAATTTTGATAGCACTACGGCGACAACAGGAATCCATCGACGTTCAGAGATCACCCCAACACCAATGCCAAGAAGGGAGAATCCTTGTGAAATGATCTCAGCCAAACATATCTCCTTTTGCAACACAGCAACAGGGACTCCACCAAGAAGCAGTCAAGAAGCTTCAAACTGGAGAGAGCCTGGATGACGACAACGGCAGGTGCACGGACATCGTGCCGTACAGGTACCAGCAGCACCATAACGGGAAAGCTGCTAGCCCCGCCGCTGCCCCGCACGCAGCCGAAGCCCTGCAGGCCGCGCACCGCTGCCGTCCTGTGCGCCGCGCACCAACGCCTAGTGGCCTGCGCGCCGTCGCCGCCCATGCCCCACGCGCTGCCGCCGCTGGATGCGCCGAGTGCCGACGGCACCTGCACCAAGCGCCGCGGGTGAGCCCAGCGGCCAGGGGCCCCAGCACCACGCGCTTGGGCCGAGCACAACGGCCGGGCGCCGCCGCCGCCCTGCGCAGGCTGCGCCCCGCCCGTGACCGAGCACCGTGGCCGGGATCCGCCTCTGCCCCACGGTAGGTAGTCGCGGCCACCGCCCTGTGGCCGGGACCCGCCACCGCATGCCGCGATGCCGATGCCTCCCCCTGCGGTTTTGCCTCTGGTTGGACGAGCAAGAGGCTGAAGAAAAGATAAGGGGCAACTTGGTCTTTTTGCCTTTGTGTTTTGTGTTTTTGATTTTTTTAATTCATTTATTCCAGTCCATCTAACGGATGTGCAAACTAGGGGCAAATGGATGGTTCGTTTCAAAATAACAAGGGTAAAATCACAAAGTTAAAAAAATAAAGGTAAAATCACAATTGGACTGCTAGACAGGGGCAAGAACACAATTTTCCCTATCCTAAATGCTGCAAAAATAATCCTTAGTTGTCTACCTGCTTTTCTTATAGACACATTAGCAAAAATAAATAATAAATCCAATTTGAAGAACCCAACTATATAGATGCTCATTAACATAATTTTAAACAGACATGCAAAATCACTTTTTTAAAAAAGAAAGAAATAAAGAATTAGACTGTTAAGAATAGCTATATTGTTCTCAGATAAGCTTGCCCCTTGGTGTTATTGGGCATTAGATAATCGTGAGTCACATCTGGTACCACTATCAACAAAGCACAGGATTTCAAGGAAAAAACACAATTGGACAAGTTCAGTTCACATATTTGTAGCATGCATGGAGAGAGAGAGTTTGATATGAGCATGTGTGCTAACCAAAAAGTTTATTGAAGAGAAGCCATCACGAGCAGCTAGGTTTCTTGCAAGTTCAACAGCTCCTTTACTGTAATCCGTTCCGGTTAAGTCTGTAAACCTGGAAAAACAGCCAATGCCATTTGGTGACAAATAGAGATGCGATCCTTTTCTATGGTTGTGTCCAAACCTAGGTGGCATTTTATTTTATTAAGAAGAAAATAGGCACTCAAATTCGCCATGATGAAGACTTGAACCTGGGTACTCTAGGCATACATCCACACCCTCAACCAACTCAGCTTCCTATTTAAGCTGATTAATCACTTGAATAATTTAGCATATTGCTGTTACTTTGCTGAATGTTGCTTGAATGGTGTTTCTTCCCCCTCTCTACACTAGCAGAATGTTTATAGTTTCCAAAGAATGCCACTGGAAGACACCTTTCAACTAAATGATGTCTTATGCAAAAAAAATCCAAAGAGGGATACAGGGAGTTTTTTTTTCAATAAAAAGATGTTCTAATCAGAGGTGTCTAATCAAAATCTCTAACATTTCCTCTAAAATACAACTTTTAAACTCAAAGGTGCCTAATGAAAGTATCACATAGGTGGTTAAGGTACGATGGTCCCTTAACATTAAGGATTTCTGTCAGAGCCATTTTTAGAGTAAAGGACAGTCACAAAAATATTTTTAACACAAAAAAACTTATATAAACAAGGTTGCAGATCAATTGGCACAATCAGCTGAAGAAATCTTCAGCAGCCCAAGATTTTGTGGATTACTTGACCACAATACATTATTTATAGGGAAGTGTTATGGTGGGCCAGGTATACCAGCGCAGGAAGTGCAGCCGTGGCTGAGTGAGCGCTGGCACGAGAGCCACGTGGTCACCGCGCCCACCTACGTCGGCCATCCTAGACTTTAGAATTTCAGTTAGTGGATTTGTTTTGATTAGTCACAAGTTGTTAGGATTTGACTATAAAGCCTGCACTCTTTGGGAAAGGTTAAGCTGGAGATTGATTAGATCTCTCCCGCGCTTTCTGTTACTCGCGCAAGCCAGCCCTAGAGACGTCGGGCGACAGCATGGCGTCCCAGCCTCGCCGCGGCCAGGAACCAAAACCCCGGCCTCCAACATTCAGCTACTACCTGCGCAGTAATCCACGTTCCAACAGGAAGCTAATTAAACATCATTGAGAAAATTCGGGTAGTACCCCTGCTTAGCAAGTGCTTGCAAAAGAAGGCCATTTCCAGTTCCAACATCAAGAACAGGGTAGTTGGAGAATAAATTTTCATCGACTTCACTTTCGATGCTGTCTTGACCAGATGGAATCCTGCCGTCAATAATGCTACACAAACTTTTCGTCCAAACAGCAATTGTGTCCATTACATCTGCACCAAACCTACAAACAGGAGGTTCTGTTAACAACCTAAAATAGAAAATCCCCTTGCACTCTCAGTATTCTAGGGAAAATGCCAACAGGTAAAGAAAAAGGCGGTGGATCATAATTGCCTAGAAACAAAGAGTCCGCCTTAATAAGTGAAGGATATACATGTGAATTCTGAGTTCAGTGTGCCAAAAATGGGAATGCAAGTATCCATGCCCAGTGACTCAGTTGCATTTTCTTGAGCATATACAAGTGCACATTGCACCAAAAGAAATTTATTGAACAAACTTAACAAAACAGTAGCTAATAGTAAACATAATGGACAAGAATAATGATACATCATCTCCAAAAATTTTAAGCTGAGCATTCCATACTTGGACAGCTCAAAGTTCAAGTAATGTCCCTAGCAATAGCAAGAAATTAGTTAGCATAAACAACTTGGGCTTCATTGCAGCAATGAACAAAAATATGCCACTTTTTTCTTGAAGTGAATATTTTGATAGTTGATATCAACAAGGATATGATGTGGTTACCATATTTCTCCAGTATGCCCATGTTCCTGAAAATTTGCAAGATCTTCCGTATAAGAAGCATCCCAATAACTTTGGAGACCCAGCAATGATCCTTCAACATCACCAGGATCTTCATCATCCTTATCAGAGCTGCCTCAATAGAAAGGCATTTTAGAACACGTTAAAAAAAGGAAAATATTTGTTAACTATTTAAATATACATGTCAAAAACATCTAAGGATAGAAATAAGCAGGCAACAGACCAGGTTTTCCATTCCTGCCATCTGCACACAATTACAGATTCAGAGTATACCAGATCTAGGAGGTTCGTCTAACCTCTAACAAGAGATTGTACCTATAGGAATCCATTATCTGGACTCTGGAGAATTTGGTGTATCTATTAAAGAGACCACAGACCAGACATATGCCACTTAGATTAAGTGTGGTGAAGTGGTACACCTCAACCTCTTGGTCTCAGTCCCCCTTGTGATAGTACTAGATGTCAAGTTGACAATCTGTATTCAAGGGACTCTCTTTTAACTTTTTTCCTGGGGGGTTATCTGTTAGTTGAAGGAAAGGTATGCTCAATATTTTTTTCATTTGTTAGTTGACATCATCCACCTTTTATAATTCTGTACTAATCAACTCTACTTGATAAACACGGAACATTAAGAGCAACAGTACGTAAAATCGAGCATGCATCTCTGTCTTGGATGATACTAATCGGCAAGTTGCCAAAAGGCATCCATCATATCCCCTCCTTTTTCCACAGATTCAGTGCTAAACAAACATTGTGCACAAAGCAAAAGGTGCTGACAGCAGCCACAAGAGACCACAACCCGTACAGTAGCTAAAGGAACAAGCTCTCTGCGATATCAAGCATTATCGGGTCCCCCGCAATTCGCTAGATCTATATCTCGAGGTCAATAGCATCCAGTTCGCAGACGAATGAGGCCATTCGACAGAGAAATGGTCTCGTACCAGTAATCGGAGGCGGCGGAGGGGAAGTTGGCGGAGGCCGCGGAAGCGGCGAGCACCTCGGCGGCGTCGGCGTAGCGCTGGTCGTCGTCGAGCGTGCTCCCGTACTCGCTCCGCACTGACCATGAGTCCGCCGCAATGGACCGCTCGTCGTCCGACGCCATTTCCAGCCCTCCGCTGCCACCGGCTGCCCCGGCGACGGAGGGTGGGAGCTGGGGGCGGGGTGGCGTGCCAACGAGCATCTCGGGCTCCTCGGGCGTAAGCCTTATTCCGGCCATGGTGGATCGGGTATTCGGGTCGGAGATCGGGACAAGGGCAGCGCGCGGCGGCTGATGCTGGGAGAGGGTCTCTGAGTCTGGGACCGGGCCTATTTGCTTGTTTACCGGCCAGACGCCAGAGTTGCCTGGTTCTGGTGCTGTCAGCATTCTCATCACACGTGTTGGATTTCAACTAGCTGGAGCTCACATCTACGTGGAAAGAGATATGGGAGAGAAATGAATTATATTGTTTAAAACTAAGACTAAAAAAACACTTATAAAAACATACATAAATTCTATTTAGGTTTTCTTTTGTTTAATACAGGAAAGAGCTTTTAAGCTTGTTCGACATGACTGAAAAATAAGCAAAAATACTGTTCTGGTTGATTGTTGTGACAAAAAAATATTGTTCTGTTCGGAAACACTGTTTGCGTGAACAGTGAAAGTGTGAGTGCGCTAGCCAGCCCAGCCCCAGCCGGCCAGCCAGCCGAACGCAGCCTATATTTTCAGTAGTTTTTTTCTAAGTAGTGCAATCGAGTTTTGCATTATAGGTTCCATATATATTAATTAGACTATCAAGCTAGACTATGAAGGTAAAACACATACCATTGAAAGAGGCCTGATGACGTGAGAGACTCATTCGTAGACCCTTGAAAATTTGTACGCTTTAGCTTTAACATTGAATATCGGGCTAGGGAGCCTCCCTCTTTTGATATGATACACTTAGACTAGCCACAGCGTCGTCGGTGCTCAAAAAGTTCTCTCTCTGCCACCTCTACCGATGCCACAATTCTTTCTATCCTCACAGCGTCGGCACCGGTGCCTTCTGCTAGGCGGACCCCACATCACAGAACCAGCTCCGGGAGAGAAAGCGTGATTTGGCATCGATGCTTGGACATGATCTGGTGCCGAATATTTTTCCCAACTCGGCATCGGCCGCAGTGGTGGGCACCGAGGCTTGCACCTTCTCTCTCCTTTTCAAGCACCGGTAAAACCATACATTGTGGCCAGTCTTAGGGCGTGTTTGATTGCCTGGACGTTCCAGCCTGGTCGGGCCAGGAGTGGCAGGGTATCGGAAGACAGGCCTAGCAGGTGCAAGTGCAACAACTGCTTGTTTGGTTCTATTTTCCGGTTGAGCCAGGCTAGGTAGGGATCCTGTTTTGTTTGCTTGCAACAGTTAGATGTAGTCACCTTGCACTAGCCTGTGGTAGACTTACCGCCAAAACTCGTCGTTGAGACATTACATCGAGCACCTAGTTCGTAGCTACAGCCAATGCCACCGGCAGTGGAGGAAAAGGAGAAGGAAGAGGAGGACGCTCGCCGCCCTAGGGTTGCCCACGCCAACCTCGTCCCCCGCCTGCACGTTGCATGCAGCCCTTAGACGAAGTAGCAGCTGTAACACCCCAGGTGTTTGCCACCAGTTAAGCAATGGGTTTGAGCTCAAACATGGCATATTAAGTGATGATGAAAATGTCAAGGTCAAACCTATGAAAATGAGCCCCAGTCTAAACTTGGATATTGCACCCTTGCTTTACATATAGGCCCTTTTCAAGATATATGCTTGGCTGATGTTATTGGAATATCTTCATGTGTCTCACATCAATACCCATCTATATTGATCCATAAAAAAGTTTCGTGAAGTTTGGAATCAAGAAGTCACATGAAATGACGAGTTATGTCCATGCTTGAATTATGTTATAAAGTGAATGGAATTCTCGATCGTCAACCAAATCTTGCAACCATGCCCAAATGACTCTAGATGAACTCTACAACAAAAGTCATGAAATGTTCATGTTTAGCAGAAGTCAAGAAAATGCCTCAAACGGTCTAAAACTCTAATTTAAGCTTTCCCGTGATGCTACTTTGACTTGGTTTGAACTGTGGCTTAGAGTGTTTGCATGGCAGTGGAACCTAAATAAAAGTTGAAGTTTGAGTGGAGTGGAACAAACTTTGTTCAGGGGCCAAGAGCTATTTTAGTCTCTAAATTAGTCTATCATGGCCTCCAAAAGTGAATGTATTGCTGTTTCCTGGAGCTTAAAATTTGGCTAAGTCCCTAATGGACTGAAACGGAGTTTTCAGTTTTCATGTACCCCGCTTCGTAGCCGTGTATCTCTCCAACCAGGCTGAATTAGACTTTCACACTTTAAGAAAAGTTGTACATGTCGCGTAGCTCTACAATTTTGATTACTACGGATTGTGCCAAAACTAAGTGGTTTCGGAGATATGGAGGGCTGAACATCGGGCTTTAGTGGTATGTTTGAGGTAGTATTTAATCCACTCATTCAGTTTGGAACAGTACCTGGCTGATAGTGTCGCTGGCGCTCTACAGGTCGCGTGGCGCCCTCGCTGCTTGCATGGTCGCCAGCTTACCACCTTGCCGTGCACATGTAAAGTACCGGCACCCTGCCCTCTCACTCTCTCCCTCTCCTTTCCCCATCCTGTCGCCGTCACCCTGCTCCTCTCCTCCTCATTCCTCTAGCTGCTCTGTCCGTCGCTGCTGGCCACAGCAGGGCCGCAGCCAGTCACCACGCCATCTCCTCACCGCGGTGCGCTCGCCCTCTCCCATTCGCCTGACGCGGCTTCCACTGCACTGCCATCATTCGCTTCTTCCTAGTAGATTGCCTTAAAAGATCTCCAAGTCCAAGATGTTTTGTTCTCCTATCACTTGTTCGACTCCGGCGCTGCAGTGGTGATCTCCTTGCTGTTGCCGATGCTCTGCTCTGGAGGAGCGTTCTTCACACATCTGTTTGGCCATGTCCAGCCCCAGCGTGGGCCCTCCTTTTCGCCGCCGGCAAGCCTCCTCTGGCCGGCACCGCGAGCCTCCGACGGCCTCCTCTGCTTTGAACCCCGTCAAGGACTTCGCGCAAGAATTCGAAGAAAGGGAGGGTCTTATCTGCAATGTCATAGACTCATGTGAATAGTGCCGTAAGGACTGGTTTGTAATTATTTTGCAGGAACTTTGGAAATTCATAGTAAATCGTAGAAAATTCATAAAATAGTAAATGAGGACTTTTTGGAATCCTTGTGAAATTGTCTATGCAGTGGATCTATAATATGGCATGTTTTAGTTTAAATATTTATGGTAAAAATAGATTTGTGCAGTAAGGTTGTAATGCTAGTTGAATTTGTTATTTTTCATAACTGTAGATCTAGGGCTCCAAATGAAGTGAAATTTTTGTGGCATGCTACTCATGTGATAGTTGATGTGTGGTAAAAATTTCATGAGTATTGGATGAAGTATGAGTGAGTTATTGGTTTATCTTGCTCTCACATGAATTCTTGCTTTAGCAACTTGTCTTTTTCATAGAGGTTGCTATACATATCCAAATGGAGTAAATTTGTACAGTAGACTATTGAGAGGATATGTGAGCCACTGTAATTTTTGTAGAAGTTATTGTGCACTTTTGGTATATGTTCATTAAGTCACCTTGTTATCTAAAATAAATTAAGAAATACATTAAAAGAATTTATTTGGTCATGGACACTAGGTTTTCTGGTGTTCTTTAGTCATGTGTGAAATGTTGGTAAAGTTGGTTTTGCCCAATTATGTATTTGCAACATAAGTTAATAATTATTTTCTTGCCGATGTGGTTTATGGATAGATCTGGGAACTTAGCAAAGTTCTTCATGATAATGTGCTTTGTTGTGAAACTTGTTTATACAAAAGTTGTAGATAATTCATGTATCTAGCTTCTATTAAAATTTGGTGTCATTTGGCCAAGTAGTTTAAGAGTTACAGCTGTTTAAAGTTGGGTTTTAGAAATGGCTGTTTTCTGTCAATTGTGGATCAGTTTCTATAAATGGATATATTTGACGTAGTTAACTTGAGAATCATGCTAAGATGATTAAAGATGAATTGTAGAAAATTTCATAAGCTTTCCATAATGTCTTCTTGCAAGTCATTTGGATTTGTGTAACTCCAGTTATAGCTAAATCTTGTAGCTGCTGTTTGCATGTCCAGAAATTGGCAGATTCCAATTATAGTGCTTGCTTGTATATTGTTAAGTGTGACGTATGCCTTGAATGATGACTGAGTTAGAGCACTTGAGATCTTGGAAAACTTGTGTCATGATTGGTGTTGTCGTCTTCTTTGCCATCTTAGCATGATAGATTGTGTGATGTTTAAGTTAAGCATCGTAAAGTACTTAAGTGTGTTAGTGTAAACTATGCTTGTCTTGCTTGCTATTTTGTGATGTGTCTCATGGTACTATTCTTCATATTTATGCACTTGCATATTGCATCTCATCTAGGTACGCTAGATGAACCACGTGAAGGACGTGATGTGGAGCCGAACTCAAAGATTTGGTTTGGTGAATCTATTCGGAGATGGAAGGACTAAGCAAGTGCTAGAACCGGAGATGTCATCAGGATGGTGCAAGCTAACTGAACTGACTTGTGTTGGATCCCAGGCAAGCCCCGGAGCATTATAAGTCTCCTAATTTATAAAAGCAATTCTTTCTATATATGAGTTATATATTGTTGCATTAAGTTGTAGGAGTTGATTAAAACCGTTGATGCATTTATTACTATCCTTGCCTACCTTATTACCTTTTTACCCTATTAGGTTAGGATTGAATAACTGCTTAGCCTTGCTTAGACCGGTAGCGATCGGTGATATCCGGTCACCTACATTATAGGTGGTTACTGGAAGAATTTAGCTATGGAAAAAATGATATCCTGGAATTAACCATGTGTGATGGATAATTGGAGACCGGACGGAAAAAGTTGGAGGCAACCAGACAGGGTTCTGGGGTGCTGTTAGTTTCCGTCTGTGTCGATTAAGGACCGACCGTTGTTGGGCCTCGAGTCATGTTGAACACATGCCTTACATTCAGCTGGCCGGATAAAGTACCTTCCGACCGCGAAGCTGGGAGATTTTTCGGGCCGAGTAGATTGCCCGCAGCGCACTGTGCCAGAGCAGGTGTGGTAGGACACGGGGGCGAGATGATAAGACCAAAGTGCAGTCGGTCAGCCCTCGGGTACATGTGGTTCCTGGCAAACTCAAGATTCCTGGAAAGTTGACTCGGTGATCAATATCTCACTTTAGCGGGTGGGTGAGGTTTGTGTAAGGAATAAATCATCAGCTGGTTAGGAATCGATTCGAATCGCCATCGCTCCTGGATAGTGAGCACTTGACTCGAGTTACTGCATCATAGTAATTATTATGGAACAATAATGGTTATCTGGATGATATGGGATATGCTAAATCTAAATTGGTAATTGGTTGTTATTGGTTAATCAAGTGATTGCTATAGTACAGGTGCTTACCTAGATGGATAGGTCATAATAAAGATGATGCAAAGTACTTAAAATGGTTTCTTTACGATAGCTTATGCTTTTTGCAAACAAGTCAGCTAGCCCACTAAAGAAAGCCATGCATAATCCTTGGTGTCATTTTATTTTGGTTTAAGACGGGTAAGTCTGGCTGAGTACATTCGAGTACTCAGGGTTTATCCCATCTTGTTGCAGGTGATGTTCTCGACCTGTTGGTGATGGTGGCTAACCACCGGTGGGCTCGGTGATTCTATACTTACTTCTTATCTATATGCTTTTGTCGGATGATGTCACTATGCTAGCAATATATTTAGAACTTATATTAATGTAATCATTTGAAAGCTATGTTGTTTTCACTAAGCGGTTTTGAAACCCAAACTTGTACTAGTATTTGTTAACCCCTTTGTAATATTATTTCCGCTGCAACCCGATGTATGTGATGTGTATTTGCTTAATCACGCGATCTTGGTTGTGATGTTGATTGACCGAGGTCTTTCGGGACACTCGGCGGACTACCGGGTTTATATGAGTGAAAGTATGGGTGTGTCAACGTGTTAGCGGGGACAACCGTACTTGATCTTGTATAAATTGGGCGGTTCTGTCATAGCTGGTATCGGAGCGAGATTAAGCATAATACTGTCAGGTACATAGTTTTAAAAGCCAAGTTTTGGTTTTAAAAAGTCTATTTTAACTAAAACTTTAGCTACAGGCAAATTTGTCAAAACTTATTTGTAAAACTATGCTAGCGACATCTTTATTTATGCCCAGTTAAGGACTATTAGGTGGCTATCTAAGTACTAACTTTAAGGGGTGTACTTTATTGCAATTTTTACTTTCGTCATCCATACGACGTGCTATTGTATGGATGCCATTCACTTGAATGGTAATGTATGGATCAATTGCCTCTACGTCCAGGTAAGTGTGAGTTGTAAGAGCATGACCGTCCAACTGTCGGTCTAAGGGAGAGTTAGCTGTGGCTACTGGAATATTTACATGTTACACACATGTATATATGAAGGTACTTAATTGCGGGTATATTTATCGGGTAGCTATGGATATCGAAGTATATACATCTGGGGATGTATATATGGAGAGTATCTTAGTTTACTATTTTCATTGTGTGCTTAATTATCTCTTTTGGGGATAGGCTACAATGAATTTGCCTGCAGGTACGCTAACCACGAATGCGTAGATTGAATGTAGCTGATGACTAGCTATATATCGAGAGAGTACGTGTCATGCCACCGACATAGAACGTGATTGCCACCTTAGGCTGGCAATTTCATGAGGACGAATAGGACGAGCATGCATCATGATTGTGCTTGTGCATAAATATGCTTTCCTTCCTTTGTTCTAAGTACTAAGTAACTTGTGATCGATGTATTGCACTATCTTCCTTGTGCGGAGTTAAACAAGAATGCCTTGTTCCATGTTTATTGAATAGGAAGTGCTTGAGAAAAGTGTGTGCTTAGTCTTGCTAGAAATAATTGTGGTTACATGCTTAACCTATAATGTCATCTAGTTTAGCCAAGTGGTGGGTATGTATGCTTGTTATCTAATTGGTGCCATAGTTATCACCCCTTTTGTCCTCGGTAAGCATACGAGTATTGAAGAGCGCTATCCTAGAACCACATCCAAGTTTTGGTAATCACTTGGTGGACACAAGACGTATATGGAAATTCGGCAAGAAGTCCCCTGCTCAGTTGTCTTTGGCAATTAAGCTATGCTCTCTTGCGTTGTGTTTTGATTTTCGGATCCCCTGCTTGTTGACTCCTAACCTTGTGACTACCTTTGTTTGCTATCCCTCCTTCGCATAGTGCTTGCTCCTATGCAACCCAATTTGTGCCATGTGAGATTTCTTGTAGGTTATATGTTCAGTAATGGTGCCACGATTAGCGATCTATGGTGCCGCGACGAAACCGAGAGCCTCCTGTGGGCGCGCACACAAGGTTGTGCTACTCGGCACGTGCTGGTATCGAGGTTTCTAGTCATGATCCATTGCAGAACTGCACCGATATGTTATTCTCACTTGAGCTCTTCCTTGGTTATCTCTCCTTATCATGTCAAGAGATCTATATGTCGAACTAGATGCAATAGGACTTCCTGCTGGAGTAGTCCAACGGTTAACCTTTGAAGAACAGGTCACTAAAAGGAACATAAACAGACCGCAAGAGGGTAGACAAGTGACTCTACTCGACGTGACTGTCCCTGTAATGATGTCGATCATCTAGTGAGCAACTTATGTCATTTTCATTGGATCAGAAAGGTGCACCACACTTAAGGTTAAACAAGTTATCAGTCGAAAGGTAAATAGACTAGGATATTATGTGCTGTGATAGGTCACCTGATATATATGAGGTTCATGTCCAAGTTCTTAATCTTTAGGTGCATAAGGATGACGTAGACGAACTGACCTTCTTGGGTGTGACCCCTTTCTGCTGACTTCAATGGCGACCATCTGTAGGCTTCGACCAAAATTTTTATTATCAAGAGTGAATATTTGGAACCTTTTTAAGTGTTGAGGGACAACTGATTTGTTACCAGTAGGAAAGTTAGTCTTCAGTTAGGTAACGACTATTTGGTAACTATGAAGGCCAGATCTCACAGAACAATGTTGATCAAGGAAACAGCAAACCTAGCCCCACAATGCAAGTGCTACTTCTTCTCCAAATGTGCTATCAAGTCAATTCCATCTTGGACAATCACACATACAATACAAGACGTGGTATCGGCTAGGTAGGAGCTAGTGAAAGCACGTCCCTAATTTTAGTCAGCATCTTTATGCCCCAAGGTGCCAATTACACATATGCCCAGACTCTATTGGATGAAGTGCCAAAGGATATATAGGAATGATTCCTTGTCAATATAGAAATGCCCTACATGTGGAATAATGTTTTGTGCCATGCGAAAACAGCCCCCAAGTCCAATGCTTGTGCATAGTCAAGTTGGTGTCTAAAACGATGGTTGAAGTATTACCAGAGAAGCATGTAAGGAAAACTCTCGCCTCTATCCTTAGCTAGGGAAAGGCTGCTGCTACTATGAGAAAGGTTAGAGAGTGCCAAACACACACCTCAACGTGTGGGGCGAAGAAAAGAGAGGACATGAAATCTGTCCAGATTTTGTGGCACTAAACCGGTTATCTTCAAGCCAACGGTTAGTGACTCAAACGAAGTTGGATTGACCCCAAACTTGGTGATCTTATTCCTTGCTTAGGGCCCTTCAATGTCTTAAGTTGGTTTGAGTATTGGTTGAGTAAAACATCGGATTTGAGAGATACCTTGTTGGCTCGGTTGCTGCCATTTCAGAACACAACAGTCTTGGTAGATGAATTATTTAGATGGTCAAACGGTGTCTGTTTGACTTGATTTTTGGTGAGTAGTTAGAAGACCCATGGATCTACAAGCCCACCAAATTTTGTGCATATCGGAGCAGTAGTTTGTGAGATATGAATAGAAAACAAAAGGGTATAGAATCTACAATTTCGCTGTGACTGCGATCATCCTTTGCATTAGATGGTTGTGTTTGTAATTCATACCAAGAAATTACAACTTGTAGATGTCTTGCTGTTAGACAACCCCCCATACCTTTGAGAAGACTAATTGCACCCCTATGTGCCTTGCTTTTGCCCTCTTAGATCAGCAATGCATGAGCAGTCAAGGTGTTCTAGAAGTCAAATTGTGCCGTGCAATTCGAATGTAATTGGAAAGGTGTCAAACCATAGATTTTTAGATTATGGTTTTTGAGATATTGATTGGCCAAAGAATGGAAGCCTCGACGTCTAATATAGTTTAAGAAAGTTGGTTTTGCTACAATGCAAGTCAACCAACTTGCTATGCAACTGCACCACAAAGGCAAATTATACTCAACCTGCTTGGTAGTGAACTAGTCCCTAGTTTTGTGATTACTTGCAACTTGTGTTGTCCTCCAAGCCTCGCTAACATCCTTCTACATCAATGGTTCTCTAATACTGACATGCCTTTGGTACCTTATATGTGTTTTTACCCAAGAGGTTGCATCAGATTCCACCCAGATCCCTGTTGCAACCTGGATCCAAAGGCTCCCTAAGGAATGATCATCGAGAATGAAAGAGTCAGCTATTACGTTTACCACTCACTCGGTAGACTCAGACCATATAATATTGTTATCAGAGAAAGAAAACTGCACACATGGAACCATTGCAATGAGTATCCTTCAGAAGATTATCATCTAGTGCAAAGTCCATATGGTCTGTGCTATATCCACTTGGGAAGTAGATGTTGCAAGTATTTAGTCTATGTTTATATCGCTCTTCGTACATCAAGGACGAAGTACGTAGGACATTGCTATCTTGGATTCCTCCCAAAAGTAACAATACATCGTGAAGGCCAATGAAGGAAATTCTTTAGACAAAACTAACTACAAAGGACAAGTATCAGAAAGTGTCTTGACCAAATTAGCCTCTCTTATGCTTGAAGCTAAGTAGCCTAAAGCTATGGCTGATATTGGAAACTGGTAGCATGTCTCTCTTCCATAAAAGTCTTTCGTCCTGAATCTCGGGACATGATTCTTTTAAGGGGGGAGGGCTGTAACACCCCAGGTGTTTGCCACCAGTTAAGCAATGGGTTTGAGCTCAAACATGGCATATTAAGTGATGATGAAAATGTCAAGGTCAAACCTATAGAAATGAGCCCCAGCCTAAACTTGGATATTGCACCCTTGCTTTACATATAGGCCCTTTTCAAGATATATGCTTGGCTGGTGTTATTGGAATATCTTCATGTGTCTCACATCAATACCCATCTATATTGATCCATGAAAAAGTTTCGTGAAGTTTGGAATCAAGAAGTCACATGAAATGACGAGTTATGTCCTTCCTTGAATTATGTTATAAAGTGAATGGAATTCTCGATCGTCAACCAAATCTTGCAACCATGCCCAAATGACTCTAGATGAACTCTACAACAAAAGTCATGAAATGTTCATGTTTAGCAGAAGTCAAGAAAATGCCTCAAACGGTCTAAAACTCTAATTTAAGCTTTCCCGTGATGCTACTTTGACTTGGTTTGAACTGTGGCTTAGAGTGTTTACATGGCAGTGGAACCTAAATAAAAGTTGAAGTTTGAGTGGAGTGGAACAAACTTTGTTCAGGGGCCAAGAGCTATTTTAGTCTCTAAATTAGTCTATCATGGCCTCCAAAAGTGAATGTATTGCTGTTCCTGGAGCTCAAAATTTGGCTAAGTCCCTAATGGACTGAAACGGAGTTTTCAGTTTTCATGTACCCCGCTTCGTAGCCGTGTATCTCTCCAACCAGGCTGAATTAGACTTTCACACTTTAAGAAAAGTTGTACATGTCGCGTAGCTCTACAATTTTGATTACTACGGATTGTGCCAAAACTAAGTGGTTTCGGAGATATGGAGGGCTGAACATCGGGCTTTAGTGGTATGTTTGAGGTAGTATTTAATCCACTCATTCAATTTGGAACAGTACCTGGCTGATAGTGTCGCTGGTGCTCTGCAGGTCGCGTGGCGCCCTCGCTGCTTGCATGGTCGCCAGCTTACCACCTTGCCGTGCACATGTAAAGTACCGGCACCCTGCCCTCTCACTCTCTCCCTCTCCTTTCCCCATCCTATCGCCGTCACCCTGCTCCTCTCCTCCTCATTCCTCCAGCTGCTCTGTCCGTCGCTGCTGGCCACAGCAGGGCCGCAGCCAGTCACCGCGCCATCTCCTCGCTGCGGTGCGCTCGCCCTCTCCCATTCGCCTGACGCGGCTTCCACTGCACTGCCATCATTCGCTTCTTCCTAGTAGATTGCCTTAAAAGATCTCCAAGTCCAAGATGTTTCTGTTCTCCTATCACTTGTTCGACTCCGGCGTTGCAGTGGTGATCTCCTTGCTGTTGCCGATGCTCTGCTCTGGAGGAGCGTTCTTCTCACATCTGTTTGGCCACGTCCAGCCCCAGCGTGGGCCCTCCTTTTCGCCGCCAGCAAGCCTCCTCTGGCCGGCACCGCAAGCCTCCGACGGCCTCCTCTGCTTTGAACCCCGTCAAGGACTTCGTGCAAGAATTCGAAGAAAGGGAGGGTCTTATCTGCAATGTCATAGACTCATGTGAATAGTGCCGTAAGGACTGGTTTGTAATTATTTTGCAGGAACTTTAGAAATTCATAGTAAATCGTAGAAAATTCGTAAAATAGTAAATGAGGACTTTTTGGAATCCTTGTGAAATTGTCTATGCAGTGGATCTATAATATGGCATGTTTTAGTTTAAATAATTTGCGGTAAAAATAGATTTGTGCAGTAAGGTTGTAATGCTAGTTGAATTTGTTATTTTTCATAACTGTAGATCTAGGGCTCCAAATGAAGTGAAATTTTTGTGGCATGCTACTCATGTGATAGTTGATGTGTGGTAAAAATTTCATGAGTATTGGATGAAGTATGAGTGAGTAATTGGTTTATCTTGCTCTCACATGAATTCTTGCTTTAGCAACTTGTCTTTTTCATAGAGGTTGCTATACATATCCAAATGGAGTGAAATTTGTACAGTAGACTATTGAGAGGATATGTGAGCCACTGTAATTTTTGTAGAAGTTATTGTACACTTTTGGTATATGTTCATTAAGTCACCTTGTTATCTAAAATAAATTAAGAAATGTATTAAAAGAATTTATTTGGTCATGGACACTAGGTATTCTGGTGTTCTTTAGTCTTGTGTGAAATGTTGGTAAAGTTGGTTTTGTCCAATTATGTATTTGCAACATAAGTTAATAATTATTTTCTTGCCGATGTGGTTTATGGACAGATCTGGGAACTTAGCAAAGTTCTTCATGATAATGTGCTTTGTTGTGAAACTTGTTTATACAAAAGTTGTAGATAATTCATGTATCTAGCTTCTATTAAAATTTGGTGTCATTTGGCCAAGTAGTTTAAGAGTTACAGCTGTTTAAAGTTGGGTTTCAGAAATGGCTGTTTTCTATCAATTGTGGACCAGTTTCTATAAATGGATATATTTGACGTAGTTAATTTGAGAATCATGCTAAGATGATTAAATATGAATTGTAGAAAATTTCATAAGCTTTCCATAATGTCTTCTTGCAAGTCATTTGGATTTGTGTAACTCCAGTTATAGCTAAATCTTGTAGCTGGTGTTTGCATGTCCAGAAATTGGCAGATTCCAATTATAGTGCTTGCTTGTATATTGTTAAGTGTGACGTATGCCTTGAATGATGACTGAGTTAGAGCACTTGAGATCTTGGGAAACTTGTGTCATGATTGGTGTTGTCGTCTTCTTTGCCATCTTAGCATGATAGATTGTGTGATGTTTAAGTTAAGCATCGCAAAGTACTTAAGTGTGTTAGTGTAAACTATGCTTGTCTTGCTTGCTATTTTGTGATGTGTCTCATGGTACTATTCTTCATATTTATGCACTTGCATATTGCATCTCATCTAGGTACGCTAGATGAACCACGTGAAGGACGTGATGTGGAGCCAAACTCGAAGATTTGGTTTGGTGAATCTATTCCGAAGATGGAAGGACTAAGCAAGTGCTAGAACCGGAGATGTCACCAGGATGGTGCAAGCTAACTGAACTGACTTGTGTTGGATCCTAGGCAAGCCCCGGAGCATTATAAGTCTCCTAATTTATAAAAGCAATTCTTTCTATATATGAGTTATATATTGTTGCATTAAGTTATAGGAGTTGATTGAAACCGTTGATGCATTTATTACTATCCTTGCCTACCTTATTACCTTTTTACCCTGTTAGGTCAGGATCGAATAACTGCTTAGCCTTGCTTAGACCGGTAGCGATCGGTGATATCCGGTCACCTACATTATAGGTGGTTACTGGAAGAATTTAGCTATGGAAAGAATGATATCCTAGAATTAACCATGTGTGATGGATAATTAGAGACCGGACGGAAAAAGTTGGAGGCAACCAGACAGGGTTCTAGGGTGCTGTTAGTTTCCGTCTGTGTCGATTAAGGACCGACCATTGTTGGGCCTCGAGTCATGTTGAACGCATGCCTTACATTTAGCTAGCCGGATAAAGTACCTTCCGACCGCAAAGCTGGGAGATTTTTCGGGTCGAGTAGATTGCCCGCAGCGCACTGTGCCGGAGCAGGTGTGGTAGGACACGGGGGCGAGATGATAAGACCAAAGTGCAGTCGGTCGGCCCCCGGGTACATGTGGTTCCTGGCAAACTCGAGATTCCTGGAAAGTTGACTCGGTGATCAATATCTCACTTTAGCGGGTGAGTGAGGTTTGTGTAAGGAATAAATCACCAGCTGGCTAGGAATCGATTCGAATCGCCATCGCTCCTGGATAGTGAGCACTTGACTCGAGTTACTGCATCGTAGTAATTATTATGGAATAATAATAGTTATCTGGATGGTATGGGATATGCTAAATCTAAATTGGTAATTGGTTGTTATTGGTTAATCAAGTGATTGCTATAGTACAGGTGCTTACCTAGATGGATAGGTCATAATAAAGATGATGCAAAGTACTTAAAATGGTTTCTTTACGATAGCTTTTGCTTTTCGCAAACGAGTCAGCTAGCCCACTAAAGAAAGCCATGCGTAATCCTTGGTGTCGTTTTATTTTGGTTTAAGATGGGTAAGTCTGGCTGAGTACATTCGAGTACTCTGGGTTTATCCCACCTTATTGCAGGTGATGTTCTCGACCTGTTGGTGATGGTGGCTAATCACCGGTGGGCTCGGTGATTCTATACTTACTTCTCATCTATATGCTTTTGTCGGATGATGTCACTATGCTAGCAATATATTTGGAACTTATATTAATGTAATCATTTGAAAGCTATGTTGTTTTCACTAAGCGGTTTTGAAACCTAAACTTGTACTAGTATTTGTTAACCCCTTTGTAATATTATTTCCGCTGCAACCCGATGTATGTGATGTGTATTTGCTTAATCACGCGATCTTGGTTGTGATGTTGATTGACCGAGGTCTTTCGGGACACTCGGCGGACTACCGGGTTTATATGAGTGAAAGTATGGGTGTGTCAACGTGTTAGCGGGGACAACCGTACTTGATCTTGTATAAATTGGGCGGTTCTGTCACAGCAGCAGCAGCACCTCACCGCGCGGCGGCAGTGAACAACACACGACAGCCATGGCACCCGTCGTGGAGGAAGCTAGACCTAGAGGCCTCTACCCTAGAGGGAAAGCAGCGCAACTGCGTTGGGGGATGCAGGAGCTCATGGCGCAACCGTTGGCGAGAGGAATCGAAGTAAGGTGCGGCGGCTGCTGCGAATTTCACTAGTGAAACTTGTGCGGTGGCGGTGGTAAGCGAGCATTGAGGCCAAGAGATTCGAGACCAGGGAGGAGTCGACCGAGTCGTCGTCGTCAAGGAGTGCGGCGACGTCGGCGTCGGCGGTGAGCGCTAGGAGGCGAGGGACGGAGGAGGATGAGGAGGTCTCGGTGAAGATGGTGGCGGCGAGCCAGCGATGAGCGCTCGGTGAAGATGTTGTGAATCGTGATGAGGTCCAATAACCTGGCTTATAATCCTCAGGCTGACACGCTTCTAACATACGGAAACTCAAAAAAAAAAAAAACATACGGAATTGCACGGTAGTTCTCACAAAGGATGCAGATCTCTTGAAATTATTGCCATTAAGCAAGCTCCATTCATCGACGCCCAGCAGAGACTTCTGACTTGGACAGGACATTCTAAATTCCACAGACCTGCAAGTCGACCATCAGAGAGACAGAAAAAAGAGAACATAATTCACTCGCAGATAAGACTAATCGGTGTCACATGCCATCATTTGTCTGCATGATTCGATGCGTTTACCGGTCTCACTCGCTTGCGGTTGCCTAAGATAGTGGAGGCCATTGTGGCCTCGCTGGTACTCAGCACAGCACACAGGAAACACTAGTGGGGGTGGTGCTCCATGATATTCCGAAGCATCTTTTCCGTAGCTTTGATCCTGTTGCCTGCTGTGTGTTTATCCTTTTTGAAGAGTACTGTATAGGCCTGATGCCTGCTCATCAGTCTGCACCATTAATTTCTTCTTCCATACTTGCTGCTGACACTTTGCTTTCTTCTGAAGACGTGGAAGTGAAAAGGCTGTCGCGATATGTTCGTTTGAACTAGTTCACTAGTATCACAATGAATCAAGATTGGCATCAGCATAAGTCAAACTTTAGTAAAACGAACGGGTCCAAATTCTATACGAAAATAAACTTATTAGTTCTTCCCCATTTGTAAAAAATATTGATGCTTTAGTTAAAAGATATACGCCTATAAAGACATATAGTAATGAGTGAATTAGTACCGCGATTATTGGGCCTGTTTGCTTGGAGGAATTCTGGAGGAATTTGGATGGTTTGGAGGAATGCTGAAGGAATTTGTGAGAGAAAAACACTGTTCCGGATGAAAAAAGAAACAGATCAAGTCGGATTTAAAGACATTGTTTTGTTAGGTTTTGTGTAGATGTCGTACTTGCCTTTGCTGTCTCTTTGGGAAATCTTAGAAGCAATGCCTTGTGACCAGAATATGACGCGCTTGACGTTTCTTTTTTACACTTGACTTTTGGACTGTTGCTTATTATTCTCTTTTTTTTCTCATGATGTACGCCTTTTCGACGTGAACTCCACCGGAGGCCACGCAACAACGCTAGTTTTCCCTACAATTTTCCTGAGAGCGGCAGCCATTAAATTTTGTAGAAAAGGAAAGCACTTTGTAGCACATAACTCATTTGACTTGACGATCCTTGATGGGTGGCCAAAAGCGTCTTTCATCTGGTATACTCCCTCCGTCCCAATTTATCTGTTGTTTTCGATGTCCGTGCTACGATTTTAACTTAATTTGTACAAAATATGTGCAACATTTGTGTCTCCAAATAAATTTGTTAAAAAACTAGATTTAAAGATCTTTCCAATGATGCTAATTATGTATCATAAATAATAATATTTTTTAATATATATTTTGTTAAAGTTGTTTTTGTTAAAGTTGTTTTTTGGGAAACGAGAACGACAGATATTCTGGGAGGGATGGAGTATATTTCATCTCCATCTTGGTCCATATGTCATGATGAAAAGTCTAACGCGTATATGCCACTTCATGGCAATTTACCGCACCATATGTTCCCCTCTCGCTAGAACGAACAATCACTCAACGGAATATGCTTCATTCTCTACCAATTTTATTATATATATAGGCATGCCTTTATTATACTCCCTCAATTCTAAAAAGAATACAATTCTAGATCTAATATACGTGAAATTTTTAATTTAATTAAAGTTATATAAATAGTATCAATAGTTATGATTTCAAATAAGTATATACGAAAATATATTCTATATAAATCAAATGATACTTATTTGAAATAATAAATACTAGTATTTTTATAGAAAAATAGTCAAACTGAAGAAGATGAGTTGACTATGCTCTATAACTGGAATTGTATTTTTTTTAGGACGGGAGAGTATAGGATTTGAATGTTACGGAAAAAAATTCATATATATAATCAAATGTTTATAGATGTCTAAAATTATAGGAAATTTAGAGGTACTTATATAAGATGAACTTCGGTTTCATGGAAACCTTTCTGCATTTATCTCTACTCGATCTTGTCGTTTTATATTCTCAGTCTAAATAGTAATTTGTTGATGCTAAATCGATCGCACATCAACAAAGTGCAAGGTAGCACGGGCAGCACATGCCCGGGACACGCAATGGAGGAAGGTCTAAACGGGGAGAGCAATTTGATGCCCGTTCTTCAGATGAAATACCCATGAACACCTCGAAGATCCGCCAGGGAGAGACGCACAACAGTGGTGTCGGGTTCATAAACACAGGGTCCCTCATGGACCTGCTTCCCAGCAAAAGCTCGGCTCAGCAGACGACATTACGAACGACGCATAACTCCTGAACCGCCCCAAAATACTAAATGACAGGCCAGAAGGACGATCCAATCTCCGACCGAAAGGCTTGGCCAAGAGAAACGGCGTCCGCTTCCGACTCCGGCCTACCTCTTCGACCAGAAGGCCTGGCCGAGAAGGAACAACGCTCGCTTTTGACTCCGGCCCGCCTCTTCAACCGGAAGGCCCGGCAGAAAAGGAACGACGCTCGCTTCCGACTCCGGCCCGCCTCTCTGACCAGAAGGCCTAGCCAAGGAGGAACGTCGCTCGCTTCCGACTACGACCCGCCTCTCCGACCAGAAGGCCTGGCCAACACCGCTTCCAACTCTGACCCACGTCTCCGACCAGGGATGCACCGAACCTCTGCTTACATCTCTTCTCCGACTGGCGCAGTCGGAGCCGACTGGGACCAACCGACCGGGGACGCCTGCTTGGTGAGGACCCAGGGAATGGGCAGAGCAAGTAAGGTAGGACGCTCAGGTCAAAAGCAATACTAAGGACCATACCCTGTACACCTATAGGACAATACCGACAGGACATGTCAGAAGGGTGCCCTACAACCTCCCAGGCTTGTCAGAACCCAAGCAGTGTTGTGGGCACCATCAATTCCCATACCAGGCGAACACAATAAAACCCCCCACATGCCTCCGAGCATCAACAGTGTTGTGGGCGCCGTCATTTGCCATACATGGTGAATGCGGTAAAACCTCCCATATGCGTCTAACACAAACAATATTATGGGCGCCTACCATCATCCTGTACCCGACGGCATGAGCAATAAGACATATGAAAGCTCTAGTTTGGTTTTGATGAATTGATGAAACCCTAAGTGTTAACCTAGTTTATCAAGTGATCATGATATAGGTAGCACACTCTAAGTGGTCAAGCAAATGAAGATCATAACATGATGTGGTGACGCCATGGTGATGATCAAGTGCTTCGACTTGGAAAGAAGAAAGAGAAAAACAAAAAGCTCAAGGCAAAGGTATAAACCATAGGAGCTATTTTGTTTTGGTGATCAAGACACTTAGAGAGTGTGATCACATTTAGGGTTGATAGCCATGCTATTAAGAGGGGTGAAACTCGTATCGAAATGCGGTTATCAAAGTGCCACTAGATGCTCTAATTCATTGCATGTGCATTTAGGATCTAGTGGAGTGCTAACACCTTTGAAAATATTTGTGAAAATATGCTAACACATGTGCACAAGGTGATACACTTGGTGGTTAGTACATTTGAGCAAGGGTGGAGAAGTTAGAAGTAAAAATAAGTTAGTGCTGCTGGTTATACAGTGACCGGACGCTGGACCTCTGAGGGACCGGCGCGTCCGGTCATGTATAACAGTGAGATGCTGGCGTCGGTCTATTGATCGGACGCTGGGTCGCTCAGTGACCGGACGCTGAAGAGCTATGGCCAGTCAAGTGGTCGGTCTGCACAGTGCTTAGGGTTATGCATCGGACACTGGGATGTGTCCGGTCAAGCTTGACCGGACGCGTCCGGTCGATAAAAATCGGTTTTGGACCCTTACTAGAAACGACCGGACGCTGAGGGTCCAGCGTCCGGTCAACTAACCGGAGCGTCCAATCGGTCAAGGCAGATGACCGTTGGAGTCAGACACGTGGCTGACTACGAGCGACCAGACGCTGGGGGCTCAGCGTCCGGTCAACTGACTAGAGCGTCCGATCAGTTCTCGTTATGCCCAGTGAAGGGGTATAACGGCTATATTTCATGGGGGCTTCTATTTAAGCCCCATGGCTGGCTATAGCTCACATCTTTGGCTATTTCCATTAACATAGCAACCTTGTGAGCTTAGTCAAAGCCCTCCCACTCATTTCCATCATAGATTAAACATCTTTGTGAGATTGGGAGAGAATCCAAGTGCATTGCTTGAGTGTTTGCATCTAGAGGCACTTGGTGTTCGTCTTTCACTACAGGATTCGCTTTGTTACTCTTGGTGGTTGCTGCCACCTAGATGGCTTGGAGCAGCGAGGATCGTTGAGCGGAGGGTGGTGATTGTCTCTGGCCCCAATCATGGTGATTGTGAGGGGTTCTTGACCTTTCCCTGGTGGAGCGCCAAAAGGTACTCTAGTGAATTGCTCATGGCTTGTGTGATCCTCATCTTGTGTTGGTTGTGCGGCACCCTATTGAGGGTTTGGTGTGTGAAGCCAATTAGCGCGTGAACCTCCAAGTGAGTGAATCGCCACAACAAGGAGTAGCTTACCGGCAAGCAAGTGAACCTCGATAAAAATCATTGTGTTCATCCTTTGATTCCGAGGTGATTGGTCTTCATCGTTTTTCATTCTTGTGATTGATTGGCTCACTCCTCTACACGGCGATATAACTATCTTGATCACTCTCTTTACATTATCGCAAACTAGTTGACAAGCTCTTTAGTGTAACTAGTTGTGAGAGCTTGCTTGGTTGGTTGGTGTGGTTCTTTAGTTAGCCTTTGAGAGCACACTAACATAGGGTAGTGTCATACCTCTTGTGTGAATCGACACTATCTAAACTAGAATTGTGATAGGTGGCTTGCATTTTGAGTAGGCTAGCGCAACACTTGCTTTGCTTCATAATTGTCTAACCTTTTGTTAAGTGTTGTTGTAGAAATTTTTATTAGGCTATTCACCCCCCTCTAGCCATTAGGACCTTTCAAGTGGTATCAGAGCCGAGGTCATCGTTATTTGAGGCTTAACAACCTTCGGTGTTAAAATGGCTCAAATCTACAACACCAAGAAGCCACCCCAATTTGATGGCACAAATTATCCTTATTGGAAGTCAAAGATAACAACACACATCAAGTCAATCAATAGAAAGGTGTGGAAGGTGATAGAAACCAAAATTGAGATTGGTGATCCAGAGAATCCCACCGTCGTCGAAGAAGTGCTTCTCCAAAATAATAATATTGCTCTAAGTGCCATTCATGATGCAATTGATGAAAGAACATTTGAGCAAATCAAGAATATTGAGATGACACATGAAGCTTGGAAGAAGTTGGAGGAATCATTTGAGGGCACTCAAGGCGTGAAGGGTGCAAAGACATATATCCTTAAAGAAAAGTTTGCAAGCTTCAAGATGAAAGAGGATGAGAGTATGCCAGAGATGTTTCATAGGCTTTAAGTGCTTATCAATGATCTCAAAGCACTTGGAGAAGAAGTGAAGGATAAGGACTTCTCCCACAAGTTCTTGAGATGCTTACCCTCAAGATTTGGTACATTGGTCACTATTCTAGTGAGGAGTAGTTTGGACACCATGACACCAAACTAAGTGTTGGGAGATATAATGACCGATGATACTTATAGAGATGATGATGAGAAGAAAGAAAAGAAGGAGAAGAATGATGAGAAGAAGAAAAGCATGGCATTCAAAGCCACATCATCCAAGGGCAAAGCAAAGCAAGAAACTTCAAGTGAAGAAGATGAATCTTGGGATGATGATGATGATGATGAGAAGATGACTCTATTTATCAAGAGATTTGGCAAGTTCATGGTGAAGAAGGGCTACCATGCTAGAAGAAAGAAGTCTTCATCCAAGAACAAAGAAGAGTCAAGAAGGTGCTTCAAGTGTGGAAGCAAAGATTATCTTGTTGCTCAATGCCCATACAATAGTGACAATGATGATGACAACAAGAAGAACAAGAAGAAGGATAAGAAGGAAAAGAAAGAGAAGAAGGACAAGATGGCCTTCAAGAAGAAGAAGGGTGGTTCATATGTAGTCACTTGGGATAGTGATGCCTCCTCAAGTGATGATGATGATGATAGTGATGATCATAAGACCACCAAGAAGAAGGTTCTTGCAAGCATTGCCATCAATGAGAAGCCTTCTCTCTTTGAATCTTCATCATGCTTCATGGCTAAGGCCACTAAGGTACAATCTTGTGATGATGAAAGTGATGAAGAACATGTTGATGATAATGAACATGAAAATGAAAATTATAGTGATAGTGATAATGATGATGATGAACCTACTAAGGATGAATTATTTGACATGCTAGAAGATGCTAAAGAACACTTTGACATTAAGAGAAGGGAATGCAAGAGCTTGAATAAGGAGGTAAAAGCCCTTAAGCAAGCCCTTGATGAGCTCAAAGCAACTCATGAGAAGCTAGAGGAAGCCCATGGAAAGCTTGGCAAGGCTCACAAAAAGCTTGAAAAAGCTCATTCCACTTTGCTTAATGAACAAGATAAAAAGAAGCATGTTGAAACTTGTAATGTAGGTTTAACTTGTGATATAATTAATGAATCGCTATCTATGCCTATCATTGTCGCTCCTACTAACCCTTCTTGTAGCACTTCCACTTCTACCTCATCTAGTAGTGATGGTCTCACTTATGATACCTCACTAGTGGTTGAGAATGAAAACCTCAAGGAGGTCACTAAGCTCACTCACACCTTAGCTAAGGCTTATGGTGGTGAGGACCGCTTGCTTATGGCCTTGGGTAGCCAAAGAGCTTCTCTCTATAAAGAGGGATTGGGCTATACCCCCAAGAAAGGCAAAGCGGCCTTTGCTCCTCGCAAGACTAGTTTTGTGAAGAACAATGGTCGGTTTTGCATTAGTTGCAAGCAAGTTGGTCATAAAGAGCAAGAATGCAAAAACAAGAGCAAAAATGTTAATGTATCCTCCATTAAGCTTGATTCATGCTATATGCTCACTAAGGGTACAAATGGTGTAAAGGCTAAGTTTATTGGCAAACCATGGATGGGCTCGAAGAAGAAAGCCATTTGGGTGCCAAAGAGCTTGGTTACTAACCTTCAAGGACCCAAGCAAGTTTGGGTACCTAAAAGAATTGATCTTCTTTTGTAGGTCAATTACAAAGCCAGAGGAAGGCATTGGGTTCTTGATAGTGGGTGCACTCAACATATGACCGGTGATGCAAGAATGTTCAACTCAATCAACACCAATGGCAATGATGGTTATGATAGTATCACATTTGGTGACAATGGCAAAGGCAAGGTCAAAGGGCTTGGTAAGATTGCAATATCCAATGACTTGAGCATATCCAATGTGTTGCTAGTAGAGAGCTTGAATTTCAATTTGCTATCCGTGGCTCAATTGTGTGATCTTGGATTCAAATGCATATTTGGGTAGATGATGTAGAAATCATAAGTGTAGATGGCTCTAACTTGATCTTCAAAGGTTTTAGATATGAGAATCTATACTTGGTTGATTTCAATGCTAGTGAAGCTAGATTATCTACATGCTTATTCACTAAGTCTAGCATGGGTTGGTTATGGCATAGAAGGTTTGGTCATGTTGGAATGAAACAATTGAATAGATTGATTAAGCATGACTTAGTTAAAGGCTTGAAAGATGTTGTGTTTGAAAAGGATAAGCTTTGTAGCTCTTGTCAAGCCAGCAAACAAGTTGGAAACACCCATCCTAAGAAAAGCATGATGAGCACTAGTAAAGCATTTGAGTTATTGCACATGGATTTGTTTGGGCCAACATAATACACTAGTATCGATGGTAACAAATATGGATTTGTCATAGTGGATGATTACACTAGATACACTTGGGTATTCTTTCTAGTGGATAAAAGTGATGTATTTGCAACATTCAAATCATTTGTCAAGGGCATTCACAATGAGTTTGAAATAACCATCAAGATAGTTAGAAGTAACAATGGTAGTGAGTTTAAGAATACTAGAATTGATGAGTTATGTGATGAATTTGGAATTAGACATCAATTCTCGGCCAAGTACACACCCCAATCAAATGGCCTTGTTGAGAGGAAGAATAGAACACTTATTGATATGGCAAGGTCTATGCTTAGTGAGTACAATGTGAGTCAATCTTTTTAGACTGAAGCTATCAACACGGCTTGCTATTGTATCAACCGCCTCTATTGTCACCCATTGAAATAGAAGACACCATATGAGCTCTTGAATGGTAGAAAGCCCAACATTACATATTTTTGAGTCTTTGGTTGCAAATGTTATATCTTGAAGAAAGGCACAAGATTGGGCAAGTTTGACAAGAAATGTGATGAAGGATTCCTACTTAGCTATTCCACCACAAGCAAAGTATATAGAGTTTTGAATTTGGATAGTGGTACTCTTGAGGAAGTTTATGATGTTGAATTTGATAAAACCAAGGGTTCACAAGTAGAGAATGAGAACTTAGAAGATGTTAGAGGCATTCAACTTTCAAATGCCATGAAGAACATGGATATTGGTGAATTAAGGCCTAGGCAAGTGAATGATGATGAAGATGATCAAGTGCAAGTGCTCTCTAACTCAAATGTGCAAGATGATACAAATCAAGTTAGTGCAAGTGACTCTCATGACAATGATCAAGATCAAGTGGCTAGTACATCATCTCAACCAAATGATCATGCAAGTGCAAGCAATCAAGTCCCTATCCTCCAACCAACCAATATTGCAAGAGATCATCCTTTGGACACTATCATTGGTGATATTTCAAGAGGTGTACAAACAAGATCAAGATTGGCATCATTTTGTGAACACTTCTCTTTTGTGTTATCCATTGAACCAAAGAAGATAGATGAAGCATTGAAGGATGTTGATTGGGTAAATGCTATGCATGAAGAGTTGAATAATTTCACAAGAAATCAAGTATAGGAGTTAATACAAAGACCAAAGGGACACAATGTGATTGGAACCAAATGGGTCTTTAGAAACAAGCAAGATCAAGATAGGATAGTAGTAAGGAATAAAGCAAGATTGGTAGCACAAGGATATACATAAGTTGAAGGTCTTGACTTTGGAGAAACATACGCCTCGGTTGCTAGATTGGAAGCAATAAGAATCTTGCTAGCCTATGCTTGTGCTCACAACATCAAGCTCTATCAAATGGATGTTAAGAGTGCATTTCTCAATGGCTACATCAATAAAGAAGTATATGTTGAGCAACCTCCTGGTTTTGAAGATGATAAGAAGCCCAACCATGTATACAAGTTGAAGAAAGCTTTGTATGGTTTGAAGCAAGCACCTAGAGCATGGTATGAGAGATTGAGGGATTTCCTACTCTCTAAAGGGTTCACAATGGGAAAAGTTGACACCACTCTTTTCATCAAGAAATTTGGAAAAGATCTATTTATGTTGCAAATATATGTTGATGATATCATATTTGGATCAACCAATCAAGAATTTTGTGATGAGTTTGGAAAGATGATGGCTAATGAGTTTGAAATGTCCATGATTGGAGAATTGAGTTATTTCCTTGGTCTTCAAATCAAGCAATTAAAGAATGGTACATTTGTGAGTCAAGGCAAGTACATCAAGGACATGATCAAGAAGTTTGGCATGATTGATAGCAAAGTCATTAGCACACCAATGGGAACCAATGGCAACTTGGATAGTGATGCAAGTGGAAAAATGGTGGATCAAAAGTTGTATCGGTCTATGATTGGAAGCCTACTCTATGTGACCGCATCAAGGCCAGATGTCATGTTTAGTGTATGCATGTGTGCAAGATTTCAAGCCTCACCAAGAGAAAGTCATTTGAAGGCTACAAAGAGGATATTGAGGTACTTAAAGCATACACTAAATGTTGGTTTATGGTATCCCAAAGGAGCAAAGTTTGAGCTAGTTGGTTACTCCGACTCAGATTATGCGGGATGCAAGGTTGAAAGGAAGAGCACATTGGGCACATGTCAATTGTTGGGAAGATCACTTGTTTCATGGTCATCAAAGAAACAAAATAGTGTTGCATTATCAACCATCGAAGCCGAATACATATCTGCCGGTAGTTGTTGTGCACAAATACTTTAGATGAAGGCCACTTTGAGTGACTTTGGAATCAAGTTCAAGAAAGTGCCATTGCTATGTGACAATGAGAGTGCAATCAAGCTAACCAACAATCCAGTTCAACATGCAAGAACAAAGCACATTGATGTCCGACATCATTTCATAAGAGATCACCAACAAAAAGGGGACATTTGCATTGAGAGTGTAGGCACCGAAGATCAACTTGCCAATATATTCACCAAGCCGTTGGATGAGAAAAGGTTTTGCAAGCTAAGAAATGAGTTGAACATATTGGATTTCTCAAATATGTGTTGATGCACCCCCCACTCATACGACATGCCTCTCCTTCGAGCAATCCAAGGTAAAAGTTGATTGGCATGTCATACATCCTTGCTAAGGACATGTTTAGTGCATCTAGTCATATTTTCAATCCTATTAGGAACCTTCAAGTGGTTCTATTTCATTAGGCTCATTCATGGAAATCAAATGAATTTGATGTTTATATGGTATCACTATTGCTTCTATGCTTGACTTGATCTAGTGATAGCATATGACATGTTTATGGCTTGTAAACCTAGTGTTTAATCTAGAAAATAAGCTCTAAGTGTTTAACTCAACATGGTACAAGATAGCCCTTATTAGGAGATGTGAAGAAGCTTGTCCTTGGATCAAACCGAGTTAAATATCTTTGGCATATATTCTAGTTTGGACCAAATTTGGGAAAATGATCCTCACCCCATTGATTGACATTGATAGTCTCGACCCTACAAGTAACACTATCTATATTTAGAACCTTTGTGGTCATTGATGACAAAGGGGGAGAGAAACAAAGATAGTAGTAAAGGGGAGAAACATAAAGATATACTTGATATATGACATAGGGGGAGAGAAGTGAAAAAGAAAAGAGATAAATTAAAAAAATTTGAGCACACAAGTAGGGGGAGCAAGCTCATGAACTTGTATGGTGCATTTGAATGTGCATCTCATATGTTTTGCTTGCATGGCACAAGTTTTAAATTTCAATATCCATGCTTGTGTGGTGTATGATAGTTGTAAGATTAAATGATGAGATGAAATCACTATATAACTTTCTTTTCCAAGTAAGTTTTTACAAGTGGTATCTTTTCAAAGTATGTTTCCAAGTGATATAAAGCTAACCATGGTGCTAAGGATGGTATAATGGTGCACTCCGATTGGTATCACGCTTCAAAGGTCCATCTTTTATACCTTAGCATCATTTGGTAGACATTGACTCCTATATTTCCTATATAAGTATATGTGCAAGCTACAATCCAAACTCTTAGCACATATGTAGGGGGAGTAATTGCTACCATTTGGGGTTCATGAAACTTGTCCATATTCTTTTACAAATGGTAAATATGCTTGGGCAAGCAACATGGATTCAATTGAATTTCAATTCATATCTTTGTGTAAGGGTTGTCATCAATTACCAAAAAGGGGGAGATTGAAAGCTCTAGTTTGGTTTTGGTGAATTGATGAAACCCTAAGTACTAACCTAGTTTATCAAGTGATCATGATATAGGTAGCACACTCCAAGTGGTCAAGCAAATGAAGATCATAACATGATGTGGTGATGCCATGGGGATGATCAAGTGCTTCGACTTGGAAAGAAGAAAGAGAAAAACAAAAAGCTCAAGGCAAAGGTATAAACCATAGGAGCTATTTTGTTTTGGTGATCAAGACACTTAGAGAGTGTGATCACATTTAGGGTTGATAGCTGTACTATTAAGAGGGGTGAAACTCGTATCGGAATGCGGTTATCAAAGTACCACTAGATGCTCTAATTCATTGCATATGCATTTAGGATCTAGTGGAGTGCTAACACCTTTGAAAATATTTGTGAAAATATGCTAACACATGTGCACAAGGTGATACACTTGGTGGTTAGTATATTTGAGTAAGGGTGGAGAAGTTAGAAGTAAAAATGAGTAGTGTCGCTGATTATACAGTGACCAGACACTGGACCTCTAAGGGACCAGCGTGTCCGGTCATGTATAACAGTGAGATGCTGGCGTCGGTCTATTGAATGGACGCTGGGTCACTCGGTGACCGGACGCTGAAGAGCTGTGTCTAGTCAAGTGGTCGGTCTGCACAGTGCTTAGGGTTATGCACCTGGACGCTGAGATGTGTCCGGTCAAGCTTGAACGGACGCGTCCGGTCGATAAAAATCGGTTTTGGACCCTTACTGGAAACGACCGGACGCTGAGGGTCCAACGTCCGGTCAACTGATCGGAGCGTCCGATCGGTCAATGCAGATGACCGTTGGAGTCAGACACATTGCTGACTATGAGCGACCGGACGCTGGGGGCTCAGCGTCCGGTCAACTGACCGGAGCGTCTGGTCAGTTCACGTTATGCCCAGTGAAGGGGTATAATGGCTATATTTCATGGGGGCTTCTATTTAAGCCCCATGGCCAGCTATAGCTCACATCTTTGGCTATTTCCATTGACATAGCAACCTTGTGAGCTTAGTCAAAGCCCTCCCACTCATTTCCATCATAGATTAAACATCTTTGTGAGATTGGGAGAGAATCCAAGTGCATTGCTTGAGTGTTTGCATCTAGAGGCACTTGGTGTTTGTGTTTCGATGCAGGATTCGCTTGTTACTCTTGGTGGTTGCCACCACCTAGATGGCTTGGAGCAGTGAGGATCGTTGAGCGAAGGGTGGTGATTGTCTCCGGCTCCGATCATGGTGATTGTGAGGGGTTCTTGACCTTTCCCCGATGGAGCACCAAAAGGTACTCTAGTGAATTGCTCGTGGCTTGTGTGATCCTCATCTTGTGTTGGTTGTGTGGCACCCTATTGAGGGTTTGGCGTGTGAAGCCAATTAGCGCGTGAACCTCCAAGTGAGTGAATCGCCACAACGAGGAGTAGCTTGCCGGCAAGCAAGTGAACCTCGGTAAAAATCATTGTGTTCATCCTTTGATTCTGAGGTGATTGGTCTTCATTGTTATTCATTCTTGTGATTGATTGGCTCACTCCTCTACATGGCGGTATAACTATCTTGATCACTCTCTTTACATTATCGCAAACTAGTTGACAAGCTCTTTAGTGTAACTAGTTGTGAGAGCTTGCTTGGTTGGTTGGTGTGACTGTTTAGTTAGCCTTTGAGAGCACACTAACATAGGGTAGTGTCATACCTCTTGTGTGAATCGACACTATCTAAACTAGAATTGTGGTAGGTGGCTTGCATTTTGAGTAGGCTAGCGCAACACTTGCTTCGCCTCATAATTGTCTAATCTTTTGTTAAGTGTTGTTGTAGAAATTTTTATTAGGCTATTCACCCCCCTCTCTAGCCATTAGGACCTTTCAACATAGTAGCATACGTACTCTCTCTCTCTCTCTTGCTTGTAAGGCCATCCCCTTCATCTATAAAAGGGGATGCGCTCTCTCCCAATAAAGAAGGATCGATTTGAGAGGACTCCAAGGACTCATGAACTGATTCAAACAACCAATGATCGATTCACTCTCTGCTAGCTTTAGACACTCTAAAGCTACATAGAGCACATGCTCGAATACTTAGCACACATAGGAGCTCCCATCACTCTTGGCCCTTTGGTCCAAAGTCTGACCGAACCTCTTGCACCCCTATCGTTCTCCCTCTCATTTCTAACCCCACAGCAAACTTTGAGCATCCTGGGCTCAGGAATAAAGTCATCGACCGACTCAAACTAGACGTAGGGCACGTTGTCTGAACTAGTATAAATCCTATGTCATTGAGTGCTAGGCCATATCTGATCACAACATATGGTAAAACTATAAATATTTACGTGTTGATCACTTTCTGCACCAATAGTTGGCATCAGTCCGTGGAGAAGACGCCGTACGTTCATGCTTTTTGGTCATCGGATGGCCCACTTTTCCATCATCTTCGCCATGGCAGGCTCAAGCAATACGACTCACTTTGGCTCACTAGAGTTTCCCATGCTCTCACCTATTGAGATGTGGGTTCCTTCCATCTTTGAGCCATCCTAGGCCTTTCTCTTCAGAAGCCTAGACTTCATCGCCGACCAGATCGGTGTACTACACCTCCACGAGGAGGCACTTGTTCCGGCGTCCATCGGAGGGGCGCTCTCCGATGGCTCTAGGACTCCCGACAACTTCAACATTGAGGCACCTGCGCTTCGTTCCAAGCCCATGCTAGGCTCAAACCCAACTATGAGTAACGTACGCTTTGTTCTTTACTCGCTTTTTACTGTTTTTCACTGATTCTCTAGAGGAACCCTATTGTCCCTGCCATGACCGCCATGCGACCAGTTGCCCTATGGCCTCGCATCCCCCATGGATGCGTATGCCCAGGGGCTCCGAAGGATGCTGGCGTCGCCCCCTCTCACATCCAAATTCATGGGGATGGCGAGCTACGCTCCTGCCTCTTTTCATGACCTCATGGATGATGATATTGAGAGCGACGGCTCCAGCATCGGTGATGTCGTGGCACCTAGCCACCCTCTATCCTAGGAGGGCGCTATGACAGACGCCCCGGGACAGCCACCAGGTGGTAGTGGAGTCTCTTTAGACCCACACCCCTCTGAACCCTCATGCTGATGCCCTCGCATGTGCCTAGGAGCACAGCGAGGAGCTACGACAAAGGTGGTAGAACTAGCCGCCACCTGCGTCGGTGCGCTTGATGCAGCACACTGTGCCCCATGCACATAACATGTCAAGCAACGCCTAGGGTCATGCCTGCCAGGTCCAGCGCAACATCATCGATGGGGGAACGATCCCCCATAGTTCGCTCAGGCTAGCCAGAACATCGTCATGGCAGCGATGCTCCTGCTCAGCCTTCCTGAGCCAGGCAACCCCTAGGAACAGGCGATCCACCAGAACCTCCGGGCCTAGGTAGAAACCACCACCATCCAATAGGCGGAGAGCTCCGCATCGCGCCACCGACATGTGGCCTCTCTCCCTACCAGGGGAGTGGGACACACTACATGAATCACTCCATCCGCTCGCTGCTGTAGCCACTAGGTGTGGAATAGGAGGGTGCAGCTACGCCATAGCCTAACCCCACACCTGCTCCACACCGACCGCCTATGCGTGAACACCTCGGGGTAACCCAAGACACTCGTAGCGTCATCAGCAACCGACATCAGGCCTGGCATGATGATGACATCCATCGGGCGGTGGTGAGAGCAGACGACATGGGCTCTAGCGGGACCATCGAGGGGACCGATGAAACGCACCCTAGGCGTGGTCACCGACCCAACAACTAGAGTCCTAGCTCGGATGGCCTAGGACCATGGGCCTTTGGCCAACGCATCTAGATAGTGTCGTTCCCATAGTGCTTTCAACCATCGACTAACATTGCCAAATATACCAGGAGATGAATCTCGGTATATGGCTCGAAGACTTCCGGCTCGCCTGCTAAGCCAGAGGAGTGGATGATGGTCACTTCATCATTCAGTACCTCGCCATCTGCGTGGGGGAACATGTTCAAGCATGGCTCGAATTCCTCCTACATGACAGCATCCAGTAACTGGACGGATCTCAAGAGGGTTTTCGTTGGCAACTTCCTAGGGGACGTATGTCCTGACCTAGGAACTCCTAGAACCTCAAGAGCTGCCAGCAGGAGCCCAACGAGTCCCTAGTAGGATTACTTCTATAGGTTCTCAAAGCAGTGCAACTCCCTTCTTGATGTCATCGATGTGGACATCATCAGTGCATTCCTCTCTAGGACAACCTACGAGTCCCTAATCCACAAGCTTGGCTACCTGAAGCCCCATACCACCCACGACCTGCTCGACGTCACCACAAACCACACCTCCAATGAGGAGGCAGTTAGAGCAGTCTTCAACTAAGGCTGGGACAAGGGCAAGGCCAAGCTGCGAGGACCAAGACGAGGGCCCCTCCATGTAGAGGGGTAAAAAGAACAAGAAGGCTCAGCGCTGACTAGGCTGACTCCGTGTTGGTTGCCAGCAGCTGATCACGTGTGGGCAAGCAGCCCCAAGCAAGGCCTGCTTGACCACTTCGATAATGCTCATAGATAGCCCCTACACCAACCATGCTTACCCCATCAAGCACCTCTATAAGGACTATGAGCTCCTCAAGTGCTTCCTATGACTAGGCCAGTGGGCCGAAAGAAGGAAAGGGCAAGGAGGCGATAGCCAAGAAAGGAGGCACGGTGGGCAAGGATGGGAACAGCTTCCCTAACCCTGAGGAATGCATCATGATCTTAGGGGATTCGATGCCATCTACTCCTAAGCGCCAGCACAAAGTGTGCTACCAAGAGGCGTGCGTCACCGAAACGACCAGTCCCCTCCTTCCTTCACTTGTCGGAATCTCCGATCACTTTTGATCAGAGGGACTATCCATCCCAGCGTCGCCAAACTAGGACGCTACCCACTCATCATTGACCCCATCATCCGCAAAAAGTGCCTCACCTAAGGTGCTGATGGACGGAGGCAAGTGGCCTCAAAATCCTCTACAGTCAACACCCTCGATGCCATGCGTATCCCCCGGATCGAAGCTCTGACCAGTGAGCTCACCCTTCCACGGCGTGATCCTAGGAGCGCAGGCATACTCGCTCGGGTAGATCGACCTATCCGTCATGTTTGGTGACCGAGCCAACTTCCGCTCAGAGGCTTACCTTCGAGGTGGTGGACTTCCCAGGGTCTTACCATGCCATCTTGGGGTGGCCATGCTATGCCAAGTTCATGGCGGTCCCCAACTACACCTACCTAAAGCTAAAGATGCTGGGACCAAATGGCATCATCACTATGGGTAGCACCTTCTCACACGCCTTCACGTGCGACCGCAAGAATTTCAAGCTCGTCACTGCCGTCATCAACTCATCTGAGCTCCCGCGGCTTGAGGAGTCATCGACCCCAGCAGTCTCGGACTGCAACAAACCAACCTCCTCGATGGCCTTTTGCCCACTCAAGGAAACTAAGGTGATGGGGATTGACCCCACTGACCCAACCAAGATGGTGTGGATTGGGACCCAGCTCTCGGCCAAATAAGAATGCGAGCTCATCGGCTTCCTACGTGCCAATCGCGATGTCTTCGCATAGAAACCATCTAACATACCTGGGCATACCATGGGATGTCATCGAGCATGCACTACTGCCTCATCCTGGGCTCGAAGCCCACCAAGCAATGCCTGTGCTGCTTTAATGATGAGAGGCATAGGGCTATAGGCGAGGAGGTCACCAAACTCCTAGCAACCAGATTCATCATGACTAGCTTGCCAATCCTAGTTCTTGTTAAAAAGAAGACCGGGAAATGGAGAATATGCATTGATTATACTAGCCTTAACAAAGCATGTCCAAATGATCACTTTCCTTTGCCGCACATAGACTAGATAGTCGACTCTACCTCAGGATGCGAGATCCTCTCCTTTCTAGATGACTACTCAGGCTATCACCAGATCGTGATGAAAGAGTACTGATCAGCTCGCAACCTCATTCATCACCCTATATGGTTCATACTATTATATAACCATGCCCTTCAGTCTAAAGAACACTGGCGCCACTTACCAAAGGTGCATGTAGCAATGCTTCACCGATCAAATTGACCCGCTCGATCAGCCTGATCAAGCCGAGCAGGCCGAAACCAACAATCATTGTCTATGTTGATGACATAGTGGTAAAAATGGCTCAAGCTTGTGACCTGATTATGAACTTGGCCATGACATTCACAAACATTTGAAGGTTCAACATCAAATTGAATCCTAAAAATATGTTTTTGGGGTTCCGAAGGAGAAGCTGCTTGGATACATCATGTCCAAACATGGTATCAAGGCCAACCCCAAAAAAATCAGTGGCCATCTCCAACATGGGCCCTATACGCAATGTCAAGGGCATACAAAGGCTCATCGGCTGTCTGGCTGCCTTGAGCCGGTTCATCTCCTGGCTTGGTGAGCGAATGGATGCCTCTCTACAAGCTACTCAAAAGGATAGACACGTTTGTCTAGACTGAGGAAGCACAATAGGCTTTGGAGAGCCTCAAAGCATCACTGATGTCGGCCCCAATCCTCATCGCTCCTGAACATGGAGAACCCCTCCTCTACTGTCGCGGCAAGCAACCATGTGGTAAGCACCTGCCCTAGTCATCGAAAGGGAGGATCTAGAACACCACCTTAAGGTCCAATGACCCATATACTTCATTAGAGAGGTACTCACCGACCCTAAGGTCCTGGTACCCTTAGGTGCAAAAACTCCTATACGCCATGTGCTGATGGCGACCTAGAAGCTCCTACACTACTTCACCGACCATGAAGTCATAGGTCGTCACTTCATACCCTGCTCGGAGACATCATCCACAACTACAACACCATGGGATGGACCTCCAAGTGGTCACTCAAACTCATGGGCCATGACATTAGGTATATCCCCCATACCGCTATTAAGTCTCAGGCTCTCGCGGATTTTGTCACCGAATGGACAGAGGTCCAGCTACTGACCCTGGACTGTCACCCACTGAGTACTGGACGATGTACTTCGACGAGTCCGTAATGGCACCTGGCTCAGGGGCTAGGGTGGTTCTGATCTCCTTGGATGGGAGTAGGCTCCGCTATGCCATTCGCCTTCATTTTTTAGCCTCAAATAATGCCGTAGAATACGAGGCCCTCATCAATGGACTACTGCATTGCCATTGAGCTTGGCGCTACGTGACTCTATGCTCATGATGACTCAGAGCTGGTCATCAACCAGGTCATGAAGGAGTCCTCCTACAAAAGCCCCCTCATGGCAGCATACTGCCAAGAGGTGCGAAAGCTCAAGGACAAATTCTAGGGTATTGAGTTGCATCACGTCCCCCAAAAGGACAATGATGCCGCTGATTTTCTCACAAAATTGGCCACCAGGCGTGATCCATCTTCGAGTGGGGTCTTCATCACCGACCTCCATGAGCCATCCACCCGCATCCTAGAAGGTTCAATCTAGACACACCCCGACACCAACCCGATGCTCGGGGGCTCCTGACGCTGAACTAGCGCTCAGGGGCTCCGACCCTAGTGTCTCCATGACGACATCACCCACCGACGTCGCCGTGTTGGCACTCGATCAAACTGAACTGGCGAGCGCTACTACTCGCCTACCTCCTCGAGGAGGTTCTCCCACCCAAAAGGACTGAAGCTCGACTGGATCGCTCGATGCTGCCAAGACTGTTTGTTGCCATTGGTGATGAACTCCACAAGCGAAGTTCATCGAGGGTACTCATGAAGTGCATCCCTACCAACCAAGGGAAACTGCTCCTCCTTGAGGTCCATGCCAGAATCTATGGATATGATGTGGCCCTAAGGTCATTGGTCGAAAAAGCCTTTCACCAAGGTTTTTACTATCCCATCGTACTACAAGATGTAGAAGGAGGTCATCCGCAGGTGCGAGGGATGCTTGTTCTACGCTCGACAAACTCATTTGCTGGCATAGGAGCTCCAAACCATCCCCATCACCTATACATTCGTGGTCTGGGGCCTCGACTATGGTAGGACCCCTCAAAAAGGGCCCATGGGCGGCTTCACTCACCTACTCATAGCAGTGGACAAATTCACTAAGTGGATAGAGGTGAAGCCCATCACCAACATCCGCTTGGAAGAGGCGGTCAAATTCTTCCTCGACATCATCTACCGGTTCGGCGTTCCTAACTGTATCATCACTGACCACGGAACTAACTTCACCAGGAAGAAGTTCCTGGACTTCAATGATGGATACGTCATCAGGATCGACTGGGCCTCGGTTGGACATCCACGTACTAATGGTCAGGTCGAGCATGCCAATGGCATGGTCCTCTAAGGACTTAAGCCACTGCATCTTCAACCGACTCAACAAGTATGCGCTGGGTGATGGGTTGTAGAGGTCCCAGCAATCCTCTAGAGCCTTGAGAATGACCCTAAACTGATCCACAGGGTACACACCCTTCTTCCTGGCCTATGGAGCGGAAGCTGTGCTACCCTCCAACATCGACCATGGTGCCCCAAGAGTGAAGACCTTCGACCATGACCAAGCCATGGAGGCTCAACAAGACACAGTCGACCTACTTGAGGAGGTCCATGAGATGACTGTCATCCACTCCACCTGCTACCAGTAGACTCTCCACAGGTACCATGAGAGAAAAAATCAGAGGAAGGATCCTCGAGGTCGGAGACCCCATGTTTTGAAGGACCCAATCGACCAAGGAGAAGCACAAACTCTCTCCGCCATGGGAAGGACCCTATACGGTGACCGAAGTGATCCGATTGGGCGCCTACCGACTGAAGGACGACAATGGCGACATTCTCACCAACATTTGGAACATCGAACAATTACGTCATTTCTTCCCTTAAAAATTTGATTTTTACCATTTTTCTTTCATTCAACGTTTGCTCCTACAAAGCACCCCAGCCTGAACACTTTTGGCCTGGGTCACTCGAGGGCTCCATGAGGGTACAATACCACCTCTTCTTTACTATCATATGGTAAATATATTTTTTACCTGAATGAAAGGGTAGTCCATTCCTTTAATTATCTTACCTAACTTTACTTCAACATTCCGACCAGGTCGCACCCCTACCTCTACCTATAGGTTACAAGCAGTTAAGCCTCATGGGCCATGCCTATGCTCTTAAGGTTGTGGCCTACTGGGATGAATGGGTAGGTGCAAAAAAGAAAGAATAAAAACAAAGCTATGCTAAGGTAAAAATAAGGAACGGACAGGACAAGCTTCCCCTGAATGAAGTAATTCATCACAAAATGAAAATTGATGTATTCGTCAATACAACTATTCACACAGGGGCTCCCCCACAAACTTAAAACTATTACATCTATTGGCTACTTCTACTATCGCCACCTGGCGACATCGGTTGATGACACTGACCAGCAAAGATAAAGGCTACCCAAGCACATAAGCAAGCGGTCCTCACCACCATAGGCCTTAGCTAAGTTGTGAGTGAGCTTATTGACCTCCTTCTTGAGGTTCTCATTCTTAACCATTAGTGAGGCATCACAAGTGAAACCATCACTACTAGATGAGGTGAAAGTAGAAGTACTACAAGAAGGGTTAGCGAGGAGGAACAATGATAGACATAGATAATGATTCATCAATTATATCACAAGTTAAGCCTACATTGCAAGTTTCAACATGCTTCTTTTTATTTTGCTCATCAAGCAAAGAGGAATGAGCCTTTTCAAGCTTTTTGTGAGCCTTGCCAAGCATCTCATGGGCTTCCTCTAGCCTCTCATGAGATGCATTGAGCTCATCAAAGGCTTGCTTAAGGGCTTTTATTTCCTTACTGCAAGCTTTTGCATTCCCTTCTCTTAATGTCAAAGTGTTCTTTAGCATCTTCTAGCATGTCAAATAGTTCATCCTTAGTAGGTTCACCATCATCACTATCACTTTCATTTTCGTTTTCATTATCATGTTCCTCATCACTTCCATCATCACAAATTTGTACCTTAGTAGCCTTAGCCTGAGCATGATGAGTGTCGAAGAGAGAAGGCTTCTCATTGATTGCAATGCTTGCAAGTGCCTTCTTCTTGGTGGTCTTGTCATCATCACTATCATCATCATTACTTGAGGAAGCATCACTATCCTAAGTGACCACATATGAATCACCCTTCTTCTTTTTGAAGGCCATCTTGTCCTTCTTCTCTTTCTTTTCTTCTTATCCTTCTTCTTGTTCTTCTTGTTGTCATCATCATTGTCGCTATTATATGGATATTGAGCAACAAGATGATCTTTGCTTCCACTATTTGAAGCACCTTCTTTACTCTTCCTTGTTCTTGGATGAAGATTTCTTTCTTCTAGAATGGTACCCTTTCTTCATCACAAACTTGCCAAATTTCTTGACAAAGAGAGCCATCTTCTCATCATCATCATCATCCCATGAACCATCATCTTTACTTGATGTATCTTGCTTTGCCTTGCCCTTGGATGATGTGGCCTTGAATGCCATGCTCTTCTTCTTCTCATCCTTCTTCTCATCTTTCTTCTCTTCTTTTCTTCCTTCTCATCATCATCTCTATATGTATCATCGGTCATTATATCTCCCAACACTTGGTTTGGTGTCATGGTATCCAAACCACTCCTCACTAGAATAGTGACCAATATGCCAGATCTTGAAGGCAAGCATCTCAAGAACTTATAGGGAGAAATCCTTGTCCTTCACCTCTTATCCAAGTGCTTTGAGATCATTGATAAGCACTTGAAGCCTATGAAACATCTCTGGCACACTCTCATCCTCCTTCATCTTGAAGCTTGCAAACTTCTCTTTGAGAATATATGCCTTTGCACCCTTCATAGCTTGAGTGCCTTCAAATGATTCCTCTAATTTCTTTCATGCCTCATGAGCTCTCTCAATATTCTTGATTTGCTCAAATGTTCTTTCATCCAAAGTATCATGGATGGCACTAAGAGCAATGTCATTATTTTGGAGTAGTATTTCTTCGGCAGTGGTGGGAGCCTCTTCATCTTCAATCTTAATCTTTATCTCTACCACCTTCCAAACCTTCATATTGATTGACTTGATATAAGTTGTCATCTTAGCCTTCCAATAGGGATAGTTGGAGCCATCAAATTGGGGTGGCTTCTTTGTGTTGTTGATTTGAGCCATTTTTACACTGAAGGTTGTTAAGCCTCAAATCACGATGACCTCGGCTCCGATACCACTTGAAAGGTCCTAATGGCTAGAGAGGGGTGAATAGCCTATTAAAAATTTCTACAACAACACTTAACAAACTGGTTAGACAATTATGAGGCGAAGAAAGTGTTGCGCTAGCCTACTAAAATAGCAAGCCACCTACCACAATTCTAATTTATATAGTTTATATCCACACAATAGCTATGACACTACACTAAGTTAGTATGCTCTCAAAAGCTAACTAAAGAGCCACACTAACCAAACTAACAAGCTCTCACAACTAGCAACACTAAAGAGCTTGACAACTAGTTTGTGGTAATATAAAGAGAGTGAGCAAGAAGGTTATACCGCCTGTGTCGAGGAAGGAACCAATCAATCACAAGAATGAATAACAATGAAGACCAATCACCTCAGAATCAAATGATGACAGAATGATTTTTTACCGAGGTTCACTTGCTTGCCGGCAAGCTAGTCCTCATTGTGGCGATTCACTCACTTAGAGGTTCACGCGCTAATTGGCATCACACACCAAACCCTCAATAGGGTGCCGCACAACTAACACAAGATGAGGATCACACAAGCCACGAGCAATCCACTAGAGTACCTTTTGGCTCTCTGCCAGGGAAAGGTCAAGAACCCCTCACAATCACCACGATCGAAGCCAAAGACAATCACCAACCTCCACTCGATGATCCTCGCTGCTCCAAGCCATCTAGGTGGCAGCAACCACCAAGAGTAACAAGCAAATCCCGCAGCAAAACACGAACACCAAGTGCCTCTAGATGCAAACACTCAAGCAATGCACTTGGATTCACTCCTAATCTCACAAAGATGTTGAATCTATGATGGAGATGAGTGGAAGGGCTTTGGCTAAGCTCACAAGGTTGCTATGTCAATGCAAATGGCCAAGAGAGCGAGCTTGAGCTGGCCATGGGGCTTAAATAGAAGCCCCCCACAAAATAGAGTCGTTGTACCCCTTCATTGGTGAAAGGTCCTAATATGGCTAGAGGGGGATGAATAGCCTATTTAAAAATCTACAAATCAACTAGAGCAATTTGATTAGTATAACAAATAGCGAAATGCAAACATGCTCTAGCTCTACAAGGGTTGCAAGACACCTATCCAATAATTCTAGTTGCAATGATTACTAGGCACACAACTTGCAATGTTACTACTCACTAAGAGCTCTCAATCTTGCTACTCTAAAGAGCTCCACTAGATGAACTTAAAATAACAAAGCAAGCTCTCAATTCTAATTATACTAAAGAGCTTGCCACAACTAGTTTGCAAGAATATAAATGAGTGAGTAGGGTGATTATACCGCCGTGTAGAGGAGTGAACAAATTACAAGATGAATACTAAATCAATCACCTGGGAGAATACCAAAGGGCAAGAGACAACCAATTTTCCTCCCGAGGTTCACGTGTTTGTCAGCACGCTAGTCCCCGTTGTGTCGACCAACACTTGGTGGTTTGGCGGCTAAGAGGTGTTGCACGAACCTCAGTCCACATAATTGGACACCGCAAGAACCTACACACAAGTGAGGTAACTCAATGATATGAGCAATCCACTAGAGTTACCTTTTGGCTCTCCGCCGAGGAAAGCACAAGACCCCTCACAATCACCATGATCGGAGCCAGAAGATAATCACCAACCTTCGCTCAACAATCCTTCGCTGCTCCAAGCCATCTAGGTGGTGGCAACCACCAAGAGTAACAAGTGAATCCCATAGGCAAACACTGAATGCCAAGTGCCTCTAGATGCAATCAATCAAGCAATGCACTTGGATTCTCTCCCAATCTCACAATGATGATGAAAATAATGGAGATGAGTGGGAGGGACTTTGGCTAAGCTCACAAGGTTGCTATGTCAATGCAAATGGCCAAGAGAGTGAGCTTGAGCCATGCCATGGGGCTTAAATAGAAGCCCCCACGAAATAGAGCCATTGTACCCCTTCACTGGGCATAACATGGGGTGACCGGATGCTCCAGGTCAGTTCAACCGGACGCAGAACCCCAGCGTCCGGTGGCCTGATGCTTGCCACATGTCATCGGCATCAAACATCGATCGCTCGATCTCAACATTCAAGTGATGACTAGACGCATCAATTAGAAAGTGATCGAACATAGGACCTCAGTGTCCGGTCGTTTCCAGTAAGGTTCCAAATGTGAAATTTCACGACCGGAGGCGTCCGGTCATGCTCGATCGGACTCACCCAGCGTCCGGGTACTCAATATTTCCTCTATGCACCTCATGTCAGCGTACGTCAGCACTGACTGGACGCACCCTGTCAGCGTCCGGTCACTCTTCACGCCAGCATCCGGTAACAAGACCGAGACATGTGCTCACTGCTGCTGCTAACCAGACTCAGGACCCCAGTGTCCGGTCACTGCGCCACCAGCGTCCGGCCACTCTGTGAACCCCTGTCTTTTCTGTATAGGGCACCGGTGAAGTTTCTAACCCTTGCTCAAATATGCCAACCACCAAGTGTATCACCTTGTGCACATGTGTTAGCATATTTTCACAAGCATTTTCAAGGGTGTTAGCACTTCACTAGATCCTAAATGCATACGCAATGAGTTAGAGCATCTAGTGGCACTTTGATAACCGCATTTCAATACGAGTTTCACCCCTCATAATAGTATGGCTATTTAACCTAAATGTGATCACACTAGCTAAGTGTCTTGATCACCGAAATAAAATGGCTCCTACTATTTATACCTTTGTCTTGAGCCTTTTGTTTTTTCTCTTTCTTCCTTTTCAAGTTCAAGCATTTGATCATCACCATGCCATCACCATCGTCATGACCTTCAGTCATTGCTTCATCACTTGGAGTAGTGCTACCTATCTCATAATCACTTTGATAAACTAGGTTAGCACTTAGGGATTCATCAATTAACCAAAACTAAACTAGAGCTTTCAATCTCCCCCTTTTTGGTAATTGATGACAACCCTTACACAAAGATATGAATTGAGATTTAATTGAATCCACGTTGCTTGCCCAAGCATATTTACCATGTGTAAAAGAATATGGACAAGTTTCATGAACTCCAAATGGTAGCAATTGCTCCCCCTACATATGTGCTAAGAGTTTGGATTGTAAGCTTGCACATATGCTTAGATAGGAAATATAGGAGACAATTTCTACCATATGATGCTAAGGTATAAGAGATGGACCTTTGAAGCATGATACCAATCGGAGTGCACCAATATATCATCCTTAGCACCATTAGTAACTATACATACACAAAAACTAGAATACCCCATGAGATCAACATTACAAGCAAGGGTCTAGTTTTCATAAAATGAACATAAGTCTAGTTACTTTAGCCTATGCATGCTAGTTTTTCATTTCATCCATTCAAGCATATAACTAGCATACACCACACAAGCATGGATATTGAAATCTAGAACTTGTGCCATGCAAGCAAATATATGAAATGCACATTTAAATGCAACATACAAGTTTATGAGCTTGCTCTCCCTATTTGTGTGCATTTTTTTTGTGATCCCCTTACAATGTCAATGTTTCATTTGTTTGCTCCTTCTATCTTACTATCTTTGTGAATTTCTCCCCCTTTGTCAACAATTAGCACAAAAGGTGAGCTCAAATTATAGATAGGTTGGGTTGAAACCATATGAAATAAGGATCATTTTCCTAATTTAGGTTCAATCTAGATTACTTACAAAAGATATTTAACTCGGTTTGATCCAAGGACAAGCTTCTTCACACATCCAAATAAGGGTTATCTTGTACCATGTTGAGTTAAACACTTGTAGCTTAGTTTCTAGATCAAACACTAGGTTTACAAGCCCACAAACATGTCATATGCTACCACTAGATCATTTCAAACATACAAGCAATAGTGGTACCATACAAGCATCAAATTCATTTGATTTTAATGAATGAGCCTAGGACATGATAGGAATGACTAGATGCACTAAACAAGTCCTTAGCAATGGATGGATGACATGTCAATCAATTTTACCTTGCTTTGCTCGAAGAAGAGGCATGTCATATAATAGGGGGGTGCATCAACACATATTGGAGAAGTCAAGTATGTTCAATTTATTCCTTAGCTTGCAAAACCTCTTTTCATCAAGTGGCTTGGTGAAGATATCAGGCAAGTTGATCTTCGGTGCCCACACTCCTAATGCAAATGTCCCCTTTTTGTTGGTGATCTCTTATGAAATGAATGGCGGACATCAATATGCTTTGTTCTTGAATGTTGAACCAGGTTATTGGTGAGCTTTATGGCACTCTCATTGTCACATAGCAATGGCACTTGCTTGAATTTAATTCCAAAGTCACTCAAAGTAGCCTTCATCCAAAGTAATTGAGCACAACAACTACCGGCCGAAATATACTCCGCTTCGGCAGTTGAAAGTGCTACACTATTTTGCTTCTTTGATGACCAAGACACAAGTGATCTTCCCAATAGTTGACATGTGTCCGATAGTGCTCTTTCTCTCAACTTTACATCCCGCATAATCAGAGTCCGAATATCCAATCAACTCAAATCTTGCTCCTTTGGGATACCACAATCCAATATTTTGTGTATGCTTTAAGTACCTCAATATTCTCTTTGTTGCTTTCGAATGACTTTCTCTTGGTGAGGCTTGGAATCTAGCACACATACATACACTAAACATCACATCTGGCCTTGATGCGGTCACATAAAGTAGGCTTATAATCATAGACCGATACATCTTTTGATCCACCATATTACCACTAGCATAGCTTCCACTTGCATCACTAGTCCAAGCTTCCACTTGTCTCCATTGGTGTACTAATAGCTTTACAATCATCCATTCTAAACTTCTTGAGCATGTCCTTGATATACTTGCCTTGACTCACAAATATGCCATTCTTCATTTGCTTGATTTGAAGACCAAGGAAGTAACTAAGCTCTCCAATCATAGACATCTCAAACTCACTTGCCATCATCTTGCCAAACTCCTCACAAAAATCTTGATTTGTTGACCCAAATATGATATCATCAACATAGATTTACTATTGCAAACAAGTCATTTTCAAGCTTCTTGGTGAAGAGAGTGGTGTCAACCTTTTCCATCTTGAATCCCTTAGAGAGTAGGAAATCCCTAAATCTCTCATACCATGCTCTAGGTGCTTGTTTTAATCCATACAAAGCCTTTCTCAACTTGTAAACATGGATTGGGTTTCTTTTCATCTTCAAAACTAGGAGGTTGCTCAACATACACAAGCTCATTGATGTACCCATTGAAAAATGCACTCTTCACATCCATTTGGTATAACTTGATGTTGTGGGCACAAGCATAGACTAACAAGATCCTAATTGCTTCCAATCTTGCAACTGGAGCGTATGTTTCTCTAAAGTTAAGACCTTCAACTTGAGTGTAACCTTGAGCCACTAATCTTGCTTTGTTCCTTATTACTATCCCATCTTGATCTTGCTTGTTCCAAAAGACCCACTTGGTTCCAATCATATTATGATCCTTAGGTCTCTCAACTAACTCCCATACTTGGTTTCTTGTGAAGTTGTTTAGCTCTTCATACATAGCATTGACCCAATCAACATCCTTCAAAGCTTCATCTATCTTCTTAGGTTCAATGGATGACATAAATGAGAAATGCTCACAAAATGAAGCCAATTTTGATCTAGTTTGCACACCTCTTGAAATATCATCAATGATAGTGTCCAAGGGATGATCTCTTGCAATATTGGTTGGTTGAAGCACTTGCACTTGATTGCTTGCATTTGATAGATCACTTGGTTGAGATGATGAACTAGCCACTTGTTGTTGATCTTGCACTTTGTCATCACTAGTTCTTGCTTGAACTTGATTATGAGAACCACTAGCTTGCACATTTGAGTTAGAGAGCACTTGATTCTTGTCATCTTCAACATCAATCACCTCTCTAGGCCTTATATCACCAATGTCCATGTTCTTCATTGTATTGACCAATTGAGTCCCTCGTACATCATCTAGATTCTCATCTTCCTCTTGAGAACCATTTGTTTCATCAAACTCCACATCATGAACCTCCTCAAGAGTACCACTAGCCAAATTCCAAACTCTATAAGCCTTGCTAGTAGTGGAGTAATCCAAGCAAAAAACCTTCATCACATTTCTTTTCAAACTTGCTCAATCTAGTGCCTTTCTTCAATATATAGCATTTACAATCAAAAACCCGAAAGTATGCTATGTTGGGCTTTCTTCTATTCAAAAGCTCATAAGGTGTCTTCTCTATCATAGGGGTGACTAATAGAGTCGGTTGCTATAATAGCAAGCCGTATTAATTGCTTTGGCCCAAAATGAATGACTCACATTGTACTCACTCAACATTGATCTTGCCATGTCAATCAAAGCTCTATTCTTCCTTTCAACTAAGCCATTTGATTGAGGAGTGTACTTGGCTGAGAATTGATATCTAATTCCAAATTCATCACACAACTCATCAATTCTAGTGTTCTTGAATTCACTACCATTATCACTTCTAACTTTCTTGATGGTTGTTTCAAACTCATTGTGAATGCTCTTGACAAATGATTTGAATGTTGCAAACACATCACTCTTAGTCAATAAGAAAGAATACCCATATGTATCTAGTGAAATCATCCACAATCACAAATCCATATTTGTTTCCACCAATGCTTGTGTATGTGGTTGGTCCAAACAAGTCCATGTGCATCAACTCAAATGCCTTAGATGTGCTCATCATGCTCTTCTTATGATGTGTGTTACCAACTTGTTTTCTGGCTTGACATGCACTACATAGCTTATCTTTCTCAAATGTGACATCTTTTAAGCCTCTAACTAAGTCATGCTTAATCAACTTGTTCAATTGTTTCATTCCAACATGACCAAGCCTTCTATGCCATAACCAACCCATGCTAGACTTAATGATCAAACATGTTGTCAATTGAGCTTCTCTAGTATTGAAATCAACCGAGTATAGATTTTCATATCTAAATCCTTTGAATATCAAGTTAGAGCCATCTACACTTATAATCTCTACATCATCCACATTAAATATGCACTTGAAACTAAGATCACACAATTGAGCTACCCGACAAAAGGTTGAAGTTCAAGCTCTCTACTAGTAGCACATTGGAAATGCTCAAGTCATTGGATATTGCAATCTTACCAAGCCCTTTGACCTTGCCTTTGTCATTGTCACCAAATGTGATACTATCAATTCCCATTGCTCTTGTTTTCATTGATTAAATTGAACATTCTTGGATCACTGGTCATGTGTTGTGTGCACCCACTATCAAGCATCCAATGCATTCCTTCGACTTTATAATTGACCTATAAAAGAAGATTAATTCTTTTTAGGTACCCAAACTTGCATTGGGTCCTTGAAGCTTAGTTACCAAGGTCTTTGGTACCCAAATGGCCTTCTTCTTTGGGCCCACAATTAGTATACCAATGAACTTAGTCCTGCACACCATTGGCACCCTTAACAAGTATGTAACAAGAATCAATTTAATTGAGGATACAATAGGTAGCTTGTTCTTGTTAATCTTACAATATTGCTCTACATGCCCAACTTGCTTGCATCTATTGCAAAACCAACCATTGCCCGTCACAAAGTTAACTTTGAGAGTGACAAAGGTCGCCTTGCCTTTCTTGGGGGTATAGCCTAATCCCTCTTTGTTGAGAGAAAACCTTTGTCTACCCAAGCACTTTAGCAAGCGAGCATCTCCACCATAGGCATTGCCCAAGGCACGAGTGAGCTCATTCACCTCCTTCTTGAGGGTCCCATTTTCCACCATTAGTGAGGCATCACAAGTGAGACCATCACTCAAAGGTGAAGTAGAAGTAGTGGTGCTACAAGAAGTGTTAGTGGGAGCAACTACAATGGGTTTACAAAAAGATTCATCAATAATATCATATGTTATTCCCACATCACAAGACATAATCACTTGCTCCTTCTTGGTTTCCTCTATTTTGACTTGCTCGATGAGACAAGAGTGAGCCTTTTCAAGCTTAGAGTGAGCTTTGCCAAGCTTCTCATGGGCTTCTATTAGCCTCTCATGAGTGGCATTGAGCTCATCAAAGGATTGCTTAAGAAATTTGACTTTCTTGCGTAATTCATTTGCACTCCTTTCTCTTCATTTCAACACAAGTGTGTACTTGCTCACACATGTCTAAGAGATCCTCCTTGGTGTACTCCTCCTCCTTCATCATCATCATCATCACTCCTACAAGCATCACTTTCACATTCATCCTCATCACTCAAATCATATTTTACCTTGGTAGGCTTTGCCATGAGGCATGTCGATGGAGTGTCGAAGATGGAGGGCTTGTTGTTGATGGCGATGCTTGCTAGTGCTTTCTTGTCATCATCACTAGAGCTATCACTATCCAAAGAGCCATCACTATCCCATGTGACCATATAGCCTCCACCTTTCTTCTTCTTTTGGAAGGTCATTCTCTTCTCCTTCTCCTTCTATTCTTTCTTGTCCTTCTTATGCTTCTTCTTTTCATCCTCATCATTGTCACTATTGTAGGGACAATTTGCTACAACATGATTGGGGCTCTTACAATTGTAGCATCTTCTCACATATTCTTTGCTTTTGGTGTGATCTCTTCTCTTTGTTGCACCATAGCCCTTCTTCATTATGAATTTTCCCATCTTGTGTACAACGAGGACCATAGCTTCATCATCAATATCACTAAGATCATCATCATCACTAGATTCTTTCTTAGACTTTTCCTTGTTCTTGGATAATGATGAGCTAGCCTTGAATGCTATACTCTTCTTCTTCTTGTCTTCTTCTTCCTTCTTGTCATCCCCCTCCCTTTCCATGCGGTATGTCTCTTGTGTCATGACATCACCTAGTACTTGATTAGGGGTAATCTCCTTCAATCCACCTCTTATGATAAGCAATCTCAACATCTCAAATCTTGGAGGTAGGCACATTAAGAACTGATGAGAGGCATCATCATCCTTGATCTCCTCTCCCAAAGCCTTCAAGTCATTGACAATTACTTACAATAGATGAAACATCTCCGGAATGCTCTCATCATCCTTCATCTTGAAGCTTGTCAATTTATCCTTGAGAATGTACAACATGGCACTCTTCACCGCTGGTGTGCCCTTATATGTTTCCTCCAATCTCCTCCACACCTCATTAGCTCTTTCACAATCCTTGATTTGCTCAAACACCTTGGAATCAATGGCATTGTATATGGTGTTGAGAGCCATTGTATTGCATTGCTTGTTGGTCTTGTCTTGGTTGGTGGGATTGTCGAGATCAATGATAGCATAGTCATTCTCGGTCACCTCCCATACTTGATCATTGATTGAACCAAGTGTCGATGTTTCACCACCGATAGCCTGCCACGGGGGTACCCGGGGCAGTATGTTCAGGCTTCGGCGTATGCCGAACTCGATGGTTAACGCAAGACACAGTCGATTTATCCTGGTTCAGGTCCTCGATCGTAGATCGAGTAATAACCTTACGTCCAGTCGGCGTTAGCCTTTGCGTTGGATTGATTGTCCAGTGTTGTGTTGTACAATTGTTGTCCTGTCTCAGGAGCCCTGCCCTCCTTTATATAGTCAGGAGGCCAGAGTCCTAGTCCGTTTACAATGAGATTTCCTAGTAGGATTACTTAATAGCTATACTACTAAGATTACATGAGGAGAATCCTAGTTGGACTAGATCTTCTCTCTCTCTTGCGGGGTATCCTGTGGGTCCCGCATCGACAAGCCCCCGAGCACTTCATGGTTGAGCTCTGAAAGTCTCGCTTTGCTTCTTCAAGTTTTGTTGAGTAGGAACAAAATGTCATTCGAGTGCTTTCTGGAGCGAAACCTTGTAGCGCTTCTTGGGATCTTCGAGTGGTGAGTGCTTTTTGAAGAAAAAGTACATCCACCTGGTTGTAGCCCCCGAGCCTCTCGCTATTTGGAACAAGGAGCTGGAGGATCTTGTCTTGAAGTGATCTGCGTTGAGGAAGTCTTTTGGTGTCGTGCGCTTTTTTGAAGAAAAAGTGCACTCACTGAGTATAGCCCCCGAGCCTCTTGCTATTTGGAACAAAAAGTTGGAGGGTCTTGATTCTTGTCTTCAAAAAATTCTGTGGCTATGTATCCTGCTTTCTCCGTGTTCTTCTTTTTTAGAAAAGAAGTCGGATGGAGAGTTTTGATGTGTTGTCGTCATTGTAGTCTTGAGCTTCTTGTATTCTTGGTCTTTTGTCAGTTGAAATGAAAGGCCGAGCTCCCTAGCTTAGTGTTGATTAAGCTATGATGTTGGCCGAGGCCCCGAGCGTATATCCGTGTTGTTTTGTTCGGGAAGAACTCGGATGCGGGGTCTTGGTGTATTCTTTGATAGTCTGCTGTTGTCAGATGCAGTTGTACGGTGGTGGTTGAGTGTAAATGCCTTTTGTTCACGGGTTGTACTGTGCTGGTATATTCTTCCGAATATGCCCGTCTTCGAGTACTGCCTCTTCTCGCCTGAGTCGTCCATTATTGTGTCCTGTCTTTTCACTGTGTCCTTTGTTAGGCTTATTTCATTGGTACTCCTAGTCCATGTGCGCCGATCCTTTGGTCTATAAATACTGTCTCAGAGTGCTTGTTTTCATTCATTGGATATTCTATTGAAGCCTTGGTGGTCATGAACATGGTAGTTTGTGAAGTAGAGCAGCCCCCGGGCATGTTTTGTAGTTTCTGTGTGTCTTGCCATAGCTGGAGGAAGTCTTGTGATAGGGATTAGAGGTAGGCTAATCCCGCGACAGCATTGTGCCAGGATGTACGTGGTGGTAGTTGGAGGAAGTCTTGTGATGTGGGCTTCGTTCCTTCATCCGGCAGTTCTGGGTTGATCCTCGTCGCCTATCTTGAGACCGTCCGGTGCAGATCAACACCATATCCAGCATCACATCGGTCTTGGGTAGATAGATGCCCGCTGGCCTTCTCTGCTCCATGTTGCCCTACCGTGCTGCCGATTTCCACCTTAGATGCACTGCGTTCGTCCTTTGAAGAAAACAGTGTAGCTGATGGCGGTCTGTCCTTCCGAGTAGCAATTTGGGACACGTAGTCGTTCCAGAGCCTAGTCGTGTCCGTGTTCCTCTTTGCTACTTTGCTTTTCGTGGTGCCGAGTTCGTTGGGTCTTGTATGATCTGTAATCTTCTATTTTTGAAGTCACTTGTAATGTAACGAATCTTGTCTTCTGAGTTGTCTTTGACTTTTCTGTTGTGATCCCTGTCGTTCATGAGTCTACCGAGTTCTTTCTTACATAACCGGGTTCTTTTGTTCCTCGTGAGGTAGCCCCTCTTTTTTTTTGGTTCAACGAGTTGTTCTTGTGGTTATCTGATAACCCTGTTGTGATGCTGCGCGGATAAGTCTAAAATCTGCCCGTTGGTTTGTACCGTTGTGTGGATTCGTGCCCTCCGTCGTTTTAGCTGCGTCGGTAAATGGACCGTTGCATTCCCACGATGTGCTTTAACGGGCCTTATGGGCCGTTTGTATCACTGAGAAATCTATTTAAAGACCTTTTATCTTCCTTTCCCTTGTCACCCAGCTCTTGCCTTTAAACCCTAGTTTTCAGAAAACCACCGCCGTCATTGTCGTTATCGCCCGAGCTCCATCATTCTAGCTTCATCCTCCTTAGCGCCTTTGTTGCTTCCGCCAGTTAATGGGAAAGAAGAAGACCGCAAGCAAATCTCAGGCGACCTTCGTGGATGAGGAGTCATCGCTGCCTTTGATTGAAAACCAGGAGTTCGTGGCCATGAGGGCAGCTCAGAAGGTTTGGCCGGCTCCAACAACCAGCGAAGACCAGCTGCGCGAGCTCGTTAGTGATGGCTTGATCCAAAGCAAAGTCATCGCTGAATGGAGAGTTCCGGGCGAGCATCGGGTTCCGGCCTCGGGTCCTAGTGAGATTGTCCTTTTTGTTTCTTTTGTCCGCGCTGGTCTTTGTCTTCCTGCTTCTGTCTTCCTTCATCAGTTTCTTGGGTATTTCGGGGTTAGTTTGAACCATCTAACCCCCAATGCTGTTCTCCATCTTTCTATTTTTGTTCACCTTTGCGAAGCCTTCCTTGGTATCCCTCCTTCTCTATCTCTTTTTCGTTTTTTCTTTCGCCTGAAACCTCAACCCCACCGCGAGGAAACCAGTGCCCTCGGCGGTTGCGGGATTCAGTTTCGCCAGGGTCTCAAAATCAAGTTTTTTGATTATGACCTGGTCGATTCTGTCAAGGATTGGCGCGCCGAGTGGTTTTACGCTGCCAATTTGATCCCTTCTCTTGTTGTTCACTCCGGATCCGGTCCTGTGGCGAATGACCGGTGGGATAAGAAGCTTGAGTCTCCTGCTGAGATTCAAGCGATCCAGCCACTCCTTGATAGGATTAGCACGCTGAAATAGCAGGGATTGACCGGCTTTGGTATCGTCTCAAGTTTTCTTCGTCGCCGGGTTCAGCCCTTGAAAGAGCGGGAACATCTCGGCTTTGAGTATTCTGGGGCCGAGGATCCTTCATGCATGGTCCTAGCTCTTGAGCTGACTGGTGAGGAGGTACTCGAGCGTCTCCAGAAGATGCTGAAAGGAGTGAGCGTCATTCCTCCTGCCGTCCCTGAGTACTTGGCCAACAACCCGCCCCCAGCTGTGAGTTGTCTATCTTCCTTTTTTTCTTTTTATTTGAGTTCTTTATGTGCTCTTGATGCTTCCGTTCTTGCTTAGCTTTTCCTTGTCTTGGTGTTTTGTCTATTTTCGCAGGAGCTTGGGCAGAACTTTGTTGATCCGATCCCCCTTGATGTTCTCCCTGCTGTGGCGGAGACTGGGGATTATTTAGCCGGTACTTCTGCAATTAGTAAGTCTCAAACTTTTACAGCCCTTCCTGGGGTTTCTTTCAGATTTGATGATGTATATGAAGAGTATGTTCCTCGTCTAGTCCCTCGCGGTCCTCGCAGTGTCCCGAAGAGGGGGCGAATGGATGGGTCCTCATCTGGCTTGCCTATCTCCAAGAAGCCTCGCAAACCAAGTACTCCCTCAGGTACTCCAGTTGTTGCTAGCATGCTCTTAGGTGAGCACATTTAGTACTCTTTGTTCTTTTATTTTCATGTTTCTCTCTTGTACCGAGTACTTTTCATCTCTTTTTCAGCAGGTGCTCTGGTTTCGCTGGCTGAGGAAGAAGAGGATGATGAAGTTCCCCTCATCATGCGGCGGTGAGTTGTTTTTCATATTCTTGTCGCATTGAATTTTTCCTCTTTGTTCTTAATTTTAGTCTTGAACTTTTTTGAAGTAATCGGAGGTCGGGTGTGAGTTCTTCTGAGGCTCTCGCGTCGACTTCTTCCGAAGCTCCGGGGTCGAGTTCTTTGGTTGCCTCTGCCCCGAGTTGTACTACTCCTCCGGTGCAGAGTTCTTCCACGGCTCTAGCTCCGGCTTCTTCCGCGGCTCCGCTGTCGGCTGTCCCGCTCCCATCGCTGGGTGGCAGGGACGTCTTCGCCGTCGTGGTTCCCCCTGCGAGGCCTTCTCTTGGCTTCGCAAAGAAAAAAGTAGTCGGGTGAGTAGATTCTTGCTTTATCTTTTTGGCTTTTATCTTCCTTCCTCTGGTCCTTATTGGTGCTTCCTTTTATCACTTTTCAGTGCTTCGTCTTCTCTAATTTCTTCATCGACTTCTTCTCTGCCTCCCGCCGTGCCAACGAGTTCTGAGCCTCGAGACTCATAACATTCTGTTGATGAAGTCGCGGCAGGGGCTTCAGAGCTACCTGGCAGAGTCGCGGACTTGGTCGCTCCGGAGGTAACTGTGGCCGTCGTGCCGGGTTCTTCTGGGGGTTTGGCTCCGGCTTCCCTGGAGGTTGCTCTGGTCGCTCCTACTTCGCCCCAGCCGGCTTCTTTTTCCCCTTCTTTTGCCTCCGGCGGCCCCTCCCTGTCCGATGACGTGGTGCAACAGTTTGATGCCACTCATCGGTTATCGGAGCTGACCGCAGCCTGGGGGAGCTTGTCAACCCTTGCGACTTCTTTTGGTGAAAAGCTCCAGGTAAGTTTTACTGCCACTCTTCTTTTGCATGCTTGTTTTTCTTCTATCCTTACGCCTTGTTTCTCTTTGCCTCTTTCTGCTCAGTCTTTTTCTCGTGATCATTCTGGCTTCTTTTTCTCATCTGAAAATGAGAGGAAGTTGTCTTCGGAGGTGGACGCTCTGAAAGCCGATCTTGACCTTCTCCGGGTTGAGTTGGAGACGGAGCGTCAATTGCACCAAAAGGAGGAGAAAGCCCTTCACGCCCGGGTAGTGGAGACGGAGAAACAGAGGGATGCTGCGGTGGAGTCTGCGAAGAATGAATGCAAAGGTGCCGCGGGTTCTATCTGTTTCTTCTTGTATTTTGACTTCTTTTTGTTTTTTCGCTGACTTGTTCTTTGGTGTTCTGTCTAGCTCTCCGAGTTGAGAAACAAAAGCTCTCGGAGAGTATTGATGAAATGAAGGCCCTTGTCCGTTCTAGTCATAATAGAGCTAAGGAGGTAAACACTCATGCTGAGGAAGAACTCGCCCTTGCTAGGCTGATTAGGCGTGGAGCTGACAGAGATCTTGTGCAGGCCCAAAAAACCATTGAAGGCTTGTCCAGGAAGCTGGTGACGGCTACCGAGAATTGGAATGCCTTGTGGAAATCTTTTCGCTCGGTGGCCGATGTCCTTCGGACTCCAGCGGATGACGGGCAATCTTGGGCGCGGTTCATTCCCCGGATTCCAACTCGTTTCCAAGAGTTCGCGAAGAGGTGCGCCCAAGTATGTACCAAGAATGTGCTGGCCCAGGTCCGGGTCCTTGCTCCGGAAGCGCCTCTCTCCAAAATAGCGGAAGAAGCTGAAAGCCAAGAATATCTTGATGCCATTGAAAGGATGGAACCCAAGGTTGAAGATCTAGCCAGTAGGGTTGTAGATAGTCTAAATATTGATATTTCCCTTTCTGACGACAACGCCTGACTTGGTTGAGCATCCTCTTGTAATATTACACTTCTTTTTAAATGAAGATTCTTTATCTTTGTTGATGTATTCTTTGCATGGGTGTGGTTGAAGTTACTTGACTTGCTGAGTACCTTGTCTTGTTCCCGTCTCTGCTTCGTAAGACAAACTCTGTGCGTTATCCTGACGAGGCCCCTCGATTTGTCGAGTACTTTTATTTTCTTCTTTCCTTTGTGATTCGTCGAGTGCTTTGTCCGTGCTATGACTTGTTAGATGTAGATCTTTTGTGTTAACAACCTTTCGCCTGTGCTGTGTAAAACGACTCGGTATAGAAAGTTGCCACGACAAACTTCGTTGTCCGAGTGCTTTCTTGAGTGGCGCTTGTGCTTTTGTGAGGAAAAAGTATTCCTATCTGGATGTAGCCCCCGAGCCTCTTGCTTTTTGGAACGAAGTGCTGGAGGATCTTTTGAAGTTAAACTTCGGTCGACTCAGCCAATTTGCTTTTTGTTAGCTTTTAGCTACCCTCATTGGCGAGTTGAAAGCATTTTTTCAGCTATTTTGCTCTTGGCCGGGATGCTCAGGCATGTTTTCAGCCATTTTGCTTTTTGTTTCGGGTGTTAGCTTTTAGCTACCCTCATCGGCGGGCTCAAGCGTCTTTTCAGCTATTTTGCTCTCGGCCGGAATGCTCAGGCATGTTTTCAGCCATTTTGCTTTTTGTTTCAGGTGTTAGCTTTTAGCTACCCTCATCGGCGGGCTCAAGCAACTTTTCAGCTATTTTGCTCTCGGCCGGAATGCTCAGGCATGTTTTCAGCCATTTTGCTTTTTGTTTCGGGTGTTAGCTTTTAGCTACCCTCATCGGCGGGCTCAAGCATCTTTTCAGCTATTTTGCTCTCGGCTGGAATGCTCAGGCATGTTTTCAGCCATTTTGCTTTTTGTTTCGGGTGTTAGCTTTTAGCTACCCTCATCGGCGGGCTCAAGCATCTTTTCAGCTATTTTGCTCTCGGCCGGAATGCTCAGGCATGTTTTCAGCCATTTTGCTTTTTGTTTCGGGTGTTAGCTTTTAGCTACCCTCATCGGCGGGCTCAAGCATCTTTTCAGCTATTTTGCTCTCGGCCAGAATGCTTAGGCATGTTTTCAGCCATTTTGCTTTTTGTTTCGGGTGTTAGCTTTTAGCTACCCTCATCGGCGGGCTCAAGCATCTTTTCAGCTATTTTGCTCTCGGCCGGAATGCTCAGGCATGTTTTCAGCCATTTTGCTTTTTTGTTTCGGGTGTTAGCTTTTAGCTACCCTCATCGGCGGGCTCAAGCATCTTTTCAGCTATTTTGCTCTCGGCCGGAATGCTCAGGCATGTTTTCAGCCATTTTGCTTTTTGTTTTGGGTGTTAGCTTTTAGCTACCCTCATCGGCGGGCTCAAGCATCTTTTCAGCTATTTTGCTCTCGGCCGGAATGCTCAGGCATGTTTTCAGCCATTTTGCTTTTTTGTGAAAACAACTCGTTGGAGTTCGTGACAAGACACGCTGTGGATGAATATCATCTTTATTGATCATGAGTATAAACTAATACATATGTTGTTGAAGAGTATTGTCTTTCGTTGATTGTAGGTCCCTTGTGGCTTGCATATCTGTTTTTTCTTGAGTTGTTTTTATGCGTAGAATCTTCTTAGCTGGCTGATGTGCCATGTATTGCTGACTTCTTTTTCATCTTCGGTCATCAACTTGTATGTGCCTGGTCTGGTGACTTTTGTGACAATGAACGGGCCTTCCCATGGACTGAGTAGCTTATGTCGTCCATCAGTCTTTTGTATCCTTCTTAGTACTAAGTCTCCAACTTGTAGTGATCGCGGTTGGGTACTCTTGTTGTAGTGCCGTCTTAAACCTTGTAGGTATCTGGCTGATTGAAGGGTAGCGTTTATTCTGACTTCTTCTGAGCTGTCGAGTTCTAATCTTCTTGTTTGTTCTGCTTCTCCTTCATCATATTGTTCTATTTTTGGGGAAGTCTAGATCAAGTCGGCGGGTAGTACGGCCTCTGACCCATAAACTAGGAAGAAGGGTGAGTGGCCTGTTGCTCTGCTTATCTGAGTTCGTAGCCCCCAAACTACTTTCGGTAATTCTTCAATCCATTTGGACCCATAGTCCACTAGTTCTTCGTATAACCTTGGTTTTAATCCGGCTAGTATGAGTCCGTTAGCCCTTTCTACTTGTCCGTTGGCTTCTGGATGTGCAACGGATGCATAGTCTATACTGAAACCACAGTCTTGTGCTCAGCTCTTGAATTCCGTAGCCGTGAAGGGGGAGCCTAGATCTGTGATGATTCAATTGGGCATGCCGAAGCGGTGCATAATGTCTTGGATGAACTCAACTGCTTTGGTTGCGCTGTACTTTGCGAGCGGTTTGTATTCAATCCACTTGGTGAATTTGTTGATTGCTACGAAGATGTACTCGAAACCGCCTTTTGCTTTTTTCAAGGGTCCTACTTGATCTAGCCCCCAGCAGGAAAAAGGCCAAGCGGGTGGGATGCAGATAAGATTGTGAGCTGGTATATGGGCTTGTCTTGCAAACATTTGGCAACCTTTGCATTCTCTGACAAGCTCTTCGGCGTCTTTTAAAGCGGTTGGCCAGTAGAATCCGACGCGAAATGCTTTGCCAACCAGTGTCCTTGAGGCGGCATGGTTTCCACAGCAACCTGAGTGTATTTCATTTAGGATTTCTTTGCCTTCTTCAAATGAGACACATTTTAGTAGTACTCCTGATGATGCTGCTCTTCTGTAGAGTTTATTCCCTACTAAAATGTAGTTTTTGCTTCTGCGAACAACTTGTGTGGCCTCTGCTTTATCTGCTGGCAGTTTATTTTCTTTGATATATTCAATGAAATCTTGGGTCCATGATGTGTTGATTGTCAAGATCTGAACGCTTTTAGCCTGAATTTCATTTGTTGTTTCACCAGGTTGTTTGATAGAGGGAACTGATAGCTCTTCTATGAATACGCCGGGTGGAACCTTTGCTCTGTCTGATCCAAGCTTGGCAAGGACATCTGCTGCAATGTTAGAATCGCGTAGGACGTGTAAAATTTCTAATCCTTGGAAGTGTTTTTCAAGTTTCCGTATTTCAGCACAATAAGCACCCATGTTTTCTTTGGTGCAGTCCCAATCTTTGTTGACTTGGTTGATGACCACTGCTGAATCGCCGTATATGAGTAATCTTTTTATTCCGAGGGTAATCGCGACTCGTAGCCTGTGGATGAGGGCTTCGTATTCTGCTTCGTTATTTGTAGCTTGCCATAATATCTGAAGGACGTACTTGAGTTGTTTTCCTTCTGGAGAAATGAGGAGGACGCCTGCACCGGCCCCGCCTAGTTTGAGTGATCCGTCAAAGTACATTTTCCAGTGGTCGAGGATTGTATCTGATAAGGGCTGTTGAATTTCTGTCCATTCGGCCACAAAATCAGCGAGGGCTTGAGATTTGATTGCTTTCCGTGGGGTGAAATTGATATCAAGAGCTCCAATTTCAACTGCCCATTTGGATATGCGCCCTGTGGCATCTTTATTGTGTAGGATGTCTCCGAGTGGAAAATCTGTCACTACGGTAATCTTGTGGCTTTTGAAATAGTGGCGAAGCTTCCGTGAGGTAATAAGTAGAGCGTAGAGTAGTTTTTATACGTGTGGGTACCGGATCTTGGATTCTGACAGTACTTCGCTGATGTAGTATACTGGACGTTGCACTTTATACACGCGCCCTTGTTCTTCTCTTTCTATGACTATTGCTGTACTGATTACGGTGGGAGTTGCCGCAATATATAGCATCATGTCTTCATCCTTCTTTGGAGGTGTCAGGATGGGCGATGAAGTGAGGTATTCTTTAAGTTTTTTGAAAGCTTCGTCGGCTTCTATTGTCCACTCGAACTTGTCTGTCTTCTTTAGTAGTTTAAAGAAAGGTAACCCCTTTTCACCGAGTCTTGATATGAAACGGTTGAGGGCCACCATGCATCCTGTTAGTTTCTGCACATCTTTGACACTCCTAGGTGGGCCCATTTCTGTTAAAGCTCGAATTTGCTTGGTGCTGGCTTCGATCCCGCGCTGACTAACCAAAAATCCGAGTAGTTGTCCTGAGGGAACTCCAAATACACATTTATTTGGGTTCAATTTCCATCTCCATTTCTTCAAGTTTTCGAAGGTTTGCTTTAAATCTTCAATTAGAGTGTCTGGGTTCTTTGTTTTCACCACCACATCGTCCACGTATGCTTCCACATTTTCACCTATTTGATTCCCAAGGCAAGTCTGGATAGCTCTTTGGTACGTGGCGCCTGCGTTCTTTAGTCCAAACGACATGGTCTTGTAGCAGTAGGCGCCAAACGGGGTGATGAAAGATGTCTTGCTCTGGTCTTCTTCTTTTAGTGCAATCTGGTGATACCCTGAATAGCAATCGAGAAAAGATAATAACGCAGATCCTGCTGTTGAGTCAACTATCTGGTCAATGCGTGGTAGCCCGAATGGATCTTTTGGGCAATGTTTGTTGAGATCTGTGTAATCGACGCACATACGCCACTCGTCCGTGTTTTTCTTCTGTACAAGGACCGGGTTGGCTAGCCAATCTGGATGAAGGATTTCCCTGATGAATCCGGCTGCCATCAGTTTTGTTATTTCCTTTTTAATTGCTGCCTTCTTGTCGGGTGAGAATCGTCGTAACCGTTGTTTTACAGGTTTGGAGCCTTCGTTAACATCAATTCTGTGCTCAGCCAACTCCCTTGGGACTCCTGGCATGTCGGCTGGCTTCCAGGCGAAGATATCTCTGTTGTCCCGAAGAAAGTTGGTGAGCGCGAGTTCCTATTTTGCCGAGAGGTGAGCACTGATAGTTGCTGTCTTGGAGGTGTCGCCTGTGCCTAAGTCGATTTGCTTGACGTCGGCTTCTTTTGGTGGTGCGATGATACTGGGTTTTTTAGCTGGTATTTCTAATTCTTCTTGGCTTATTTCTGCAGCGATTGTGGCTATTTCTTTTCTTCCGTTGTCGGCTTGTGCTTTAGCCGCAATTTGGATTGCCTGAACGTCGCAGTCAAAAGCGCGCTTTAAATCGCTTCGAAGAGAAAGGATACCGTGGGGTCCTGGCATCTTAAGCAGTAAGTACGGATAATGTGGTATTGCCATGAATTTGGCCAGTGCTGGACGTCCTAGGATTGCATGATATGATGAATCGAAGTCGGCGACTTCGAATTTGATAAACTCTGTTCGGTAGTTTGAAGGAGTTCCAAAGGTAACAGGTAAAGTAATTTGTCCAAGTGGCATGGCTGCTTTGCCGGGTACTATTCCGTAAAAAGGTGTGCTTGTTGGTGTAATCATCCCGGTGAGTTGTAGTCCCATTTTCCTTAGAGTTTCTGAAAAGATGATGTTAAGCCCAGCTCCTCCATCGATTAGTACTTTGGTGACGGTCATGCCAGCTATAGTCGGATCCAGAACCAATGGGTAATGGCCTGCGTTCCCCACGCTAGTCCATTGGTCTTCTCTGGTGAATTAGATAGGATACTGTGACCAATTGAGGTATCTTGGTGTAGCCGGTTCTGCTGTCATAATGGTCCATAGTACCAGTTTTTCTTGATGTTTGCTTCTGCAATCCGGAGCCCCTAAGAAAATCACTGCTACCGTTCCCCTAGGTTTTTGGAATCCTTTGTCCTCGTGGTTGTCTTCTTCTCTTTTCTGATTGTCCTCTTTGGTGTCTTCCTTACTATCTTTTCTTGTGTATCGATCTTTGAAAGTATAGCAATTTCCGATGGTGTGCCTCCCACTTGGGTGCAATGGGCAACGTATGTTTTCAATGTCATCATATCTTCTGGGTTTGTTGAACTTCTTTGGTTTGTCGGCCATTGCCACAGTATTGTCTGGCCTACGTTTTCTTTCTTGATGTCTGCTATTTCGATGATTTTGCTTGTCCAAGTTGTCCTGGTTGTTTCTGTCCGGGAACCTTTCTCATGTTTTTTCTTCTGCAGTAATCATCTTTTCTACTGTTCGTCTGAATTCTTCATTGTTTCTCGGATTTTCTTTGCAGAAGTCTTGAAATTGCCACCTAGCCATGATTCTGTGAGAGAAAGCTTCAATTACTTCTCGTTCGGTTATGTCATGCACTTGAGCTCGTAGTTCGCCGAATCGTCGATAGTAATTTCTGAGACTTTCACCTCCCTTTTGCTTGAGTCCTTTTAATTCTGCATGGGTGATTGGATGTGTAATGATTCCTGCAAAATTCTCACAAAAAGCTCTTTGCAAATCCTCCCAATTTCTGATAGATCCTGGGTTCAGTTTGTCGAACCATTGGAGAGGCATGGCTTCCAGCGCCATGGGAAAGAACAGGGTTTTGATATCGTCGTCTCCTTCGGCTAGTTCAATTGATTGTGAATATATTCTGAGTCATTGCCTTTGTTCAATTTTGCCATCATACTTGGAGTGGTTAGACGGTTTGAATTTGTGAGGTAATCGTACCAATGCAAGCCTGTTCGCGAAACAGGGGAATCTGTCGTGCATCTTGGTTTCTTTGAATTCGGATTCGGCACCTTCTTCTGGCCAACTGTTGTTCTGACGGGAATAATCTCGCGAGATTGTCTGGGTAGGTACCCTACTCTTGGTCTTCTTTGGTGGTTCAAATCGGTGGCCTTGATTATGTTCCTTCCTACTTCCTTCGTCATGGCTTCCACCCGGCCCAAGTCTTTCGAAAGCGGATTTCCTTTGATTTTGATCTTCTTGCCTGTGGGTTGTTGATCTGGTGGGTAGTCTTGATCGAGCTCTCTCTTCATGCATTTTCGGGATCGTCGGTCGGAGCAAGTCCTGGAGCTGTTCATACTTCTCACTGGGATGTGAAGTTTTTCCGAGTTCTTCTAATGCTTCTCGAATCTTATCGTAAGGTGTATTCGTCGTGCGTCTCCCCTCGACTTCTCGTTGCGATTTTCTTTTGTCGTACTCTGCCAATTCTGACTCGTATCTGATCCAAGCTTCCCTGCGCTGCCTAGCACGGTGTTGACGCCCTTGCTTCAACTTGTTTTTTCTTTCTCTAGCTTGTTTCTGACTATCTATTTCTCCGTCGTGGCCTTGGGCAAAAGGTGAAATGTTGGATTCTGATTCATCTGATGATCTGACATCGGGTACTTCTGGGGGGTTTAATGGTGACCGCGGTCGTCGAACCATGAGCACTTCTCGCGCATGAGTCGTTCTGTTATTGGCGTTAGTTTTCATGCTGTCGGAGTTGTTAATAACTTTAGTGGATGCCTCGGTGTCGTAGATCGAGTCTCCTTCTTGGTAGGGTAGAATTGCTGTCGTCGTCGTGCCGACTAGTTGGGTACCGCTGTCCTTAGGAACAGAACCTGGCCAGTGGATGATGCAGTCTTGGGATGTTATTGTTAGCACGAGACCCTCCTGAGCTCCTGTCAGTGGTATCCCGCATCTTGGATTGAAAGATCCTTCGAACTGTCCCTGATAGGATTTTGCCATGTTGTCGAGCCCAAATGGAAAAGAACTCGACTTCTTGGAAGAACTCTGAGGGTAATCCGAGTTGTTTTGGGTTGTGCTCTGGAATCTTGCCAAAAAAGAACTCGGTTTTTTGAAAGCACTCGGATAAAACTTTGCCTTGATGTTTGAATTCGGATCGGATATGAGTGGCTGTGAGATCTGATTTGAATCGGATACTGTGAGCTGTGCGAATCTTCTGGTGAGCTGATCCGTTGTAGTTGGTGAAATATGAAATTCTTTATGACGATCTGGATCTTTGAGGAGATGGCCCTGAAGCTTGCCGTTGTTGTCCGCCTCGCAGATCCACGAGCCGAAGATGAAAGTTGATCCCGTCGGGAAGATTATGTTGTCGAGGTCCATCGAGTTCTCGGATGCAAAATCACCGAAGGCCCCTACCTGGCGCGCCAGCTGTCGATGTTTCACCACCGATAGCCTGCCACGGGGGTACCCGAGGCAGTATGTTCAGGCTTCGGCGTATGCCGAACTCGATGGTTAACGCAAGACACAGTCGATTTATCCTGGTTCAGGTCCTCGATCGTAGATCGAGTAATAACCTTACGTCCAGTCGGCGTTAGCCTTTGCGTTGGATTGATTGTCCAGTGTTGTGTTATACAATTGTTGTCCTGTCTCAGGAGCCCTGTCCTCCTTTATATAGTCAGGAGGCCAGAGTCCTAGTCCGTTTACAATGAGATTTCCTAGTAGGATTACTTAATAGCTATACTACTAAGATTACATGAGGAGAATCCTAGTTGGACTAGATCTTCTCTCTCTCTTGCGGGGTATCCTATGGGTCCCGCATCGACACCAAGATACATCCTCATCTTTCTCTTCCAATAATCATAGCATGTGCCATCAAAGAATGGTGGTTTGCCCCCAACATGGTTGAACATAACTTGAGCCATAATTTGACACCGAGGTTGTTAAGCCTTTAATCAAACGGTGACCATAGCTCCGATACCACTTGAAAGGTCCTAAAATAGCTAGAGAGGGGGGTGAATAGCCTATTTAAAATCTACAAATCAACTACATCAATTTGATTAGTATAATAAAAAGCCAAATGCAAACTTGATCTAGCTCTACAAGGGTTGCAAGCCACCTATCCAATAATTCTAGTTGTTATGATCACTAGACACACAAATCACTAGGTCACTACTCACTAAGAGCTCTCACAATTGCTACACTAAAGAGCTCCACTAGATGAACTTAATCCACAAAGCAAGCTCTCAATTCTAGCTACACTAAAGAGCTTGCTATAGCTAGTTTGTGGGAATATAAATGAGTAAGTGAGGTGATTATACCATCATGTAGAGGAGTGAACCAATCATAAGATGAATACTTTATCAATCACTGGGAGAATACCAAAGGGCAAGAAACAAGCAATTTTCTCCCGAGGTTCACATGCTTGCCAACACGCTACATCCCCATTGTGTCGACCAACACTTGGTGGTTCGGTGGCTAAGAGGTATTGCACGAACCTTGTCCACACAATTGGACACCACAAGAACCTACCCACAACTGAGGTAACTCAATGACATGAGCAATCCACTAGAGTTACCTTTTGACACTCCACCGAGGAAGGTACAAATCCCCTCACAATGACATAAGCCCAACTTGCTTGCATCTATTGCAAAACCGACCATTGCCCTTCACAAAGTTAACTTTGGAAGTGATAAAGGTTGCCTTGCCTTTCTTGAGGGTATAGCCTAATCTCTCTTTGTTGAGAGAAAACATTTGGCTACCCAAGCACTTTAGCAAGCGGGCATCTCCACCATAGGCATTGCCTAAGGCACGAGTGAGCTCATTCATCTCCTTCTTGAGGGTCTCATTTTCCACCATTAATGAGGCTCACAAGTGAGACCATTACTCAAAGGTGAAGTAGAAGTAGTAGTGCTACAAGAAGTGTTAGTGGGAGAAACTATAATGGGCTTATAAAAAGATTCATCAATAAGATCACATGTTAATCCCACATCACATGATATAATCACTTGCTCCTTCTTGGCTTCCTCTTTGACTTGCTCGATGAGAGAGGAGTGAGCTTTCTCAAGCTTAGAGTGAGCTTTGCCAAGCTTCTCATGGGCTTCCAATAGCCTCTCATGAATGGCATTGAGCTCATCAAGGGATTGCTCAAGAAATTTGACTTTCTTATTTAATTCCTTGCACTCCTTTCTCTTCATCTCAAAGCAAGTATGCACTTGCTCACACATGTCCATGAGCTCCTCCTTGGAGTACTCCTCATCATCATCATCACTCCTACAAGCATCACTTTCACATTCATCATCATCACTCATATCATATTTTACCTTGGTAGGTTTTGCCATGTGGCATGTCGAAGGAGTGTCGAAGATGGAGGGCTTGTTGTTGATGGTGATGCTTGCTAGTGCTTTCTTGATAGATTTCTTGCCATCATCACTAGAGTCATCACTATCCGAAGAGCCATCACTATCCCAAGTGACCACATAGCCTCCACCCTTCTTCTTCTTTTGGAAGGTTATTCTCTTCTCCTTCTCCTTCTTTTCTTTCTTATCCTTCTTGTGCTTCTTCTTCTCATCCTCATCATTGTCACTATTGTAGGGACAATTTGCTACAATGTGATCAGGACTCTTGCAATTATAGCATCTTCTTACATATTCTTTGCTTTTGGTGTGATCTCTTCTCTTTCTTGCACCATAGCCCTTCTTCTTCATGAATTTTCCCATCTTGCGTACAAAGAGGGCCATAGCTTCATCATCAATATCACTAAGATCATCATCATCACTTGATTCTTTCTTGGACTTGCTCTTGTTCTTGGATGATGATGAGCTAGCCTTGAATGTTATACTCTTCTTCTTCTTTTCTTCTTCTTCCTTCTTGTCATCCTTGTCATCCCCCTCCCTTTCCATATAGTATATCTCTTGGGTCATGACATCACCTAGTACTTGGTTAGGGGTAATCTCCTTTAATCCTCCTCTTATGATAAGCAATCTCAACATCTTAAATCTTGGAGGTAAGCACATCAAGAACCGATGAGAGATATCATCATCCTTGATCTTCTCTCCCAAGGCCTTCAAGTCATTTATAATCACTTGCAACCGATGGAACATTTCTGGAATACTCTCATCTTCCTTCATCTTAAAGCTTGTCAACTTATCCTTGAGAATGTACAACTTAGCACTCTTCACCACCGGTGTGTCCTCATATGTTTCCTCTAATCTCCTCCACACATCATTTGCTCTTTCACAATCCTTGACTTGCTCAAACACCTTGGAATCAATGGCATTGTATATGGTGTTGAGAGCCATTGTATTGCATTGCTTGTTGGTCTTGTCTTGGTTGGTGGGGTCATCAAGATCAATGATAGCATAGTCATTCTCGGTCACCTCCTATACTTGATCATTGATTGAACCAAGATACATCCTCATCTTTCTCTTCCAATAATCATAGCATGTGCCATCAAAGAACGGTGGTTTGCCCCCCCACATGGTTGAACACAACTTGAGCCATAATTTGACACCAAGGTTGTTAAGCCTTCAATCAAACAGTGACCATAGCTCTGATACCACTTGAAAGGTCCTAATATGGATAGAGGGGGGGTGAATAGCCTATTTAGAAATCTACAAATCAACTAGAGCAATTTGATTAGTATGACAAATAGTGAAATGTAAACTTGCTCTAGCTCTATAAGGGTTGCAAGCCACCTATCCAACAATTCTAGTTGCAATGATTACTAGGCACACAACTTGCAATGTTACTACTCACTAAGAGCTCTCAATCTTGCTACTCTAAAGAGCTCCACTAGATGAACTTAAAATAACAAAGCAAACTCTCAATTCTAATTACACTAAAGAGCTTGCCACAACTAGTTTGCAAGAATATAAATAAGTGAGTAGGGTGATTATACTACCATGTAGAGCAGTGAACTAATTATAAGATGAATACTAAATCAATCACCGGGAGAATACCAAAGGGCAAGAGACAACCAATTTTTCTCCTGAGGTTCACGTGCTTGCCGGCACGCTAGTCCCCGTTGTGTCCACCAACACTTGGTGGTTCGGTGGCTAAGAGGTGTTGCACGAACCTCATCCACATAATTGGACACCACAAGAACCTATCCACAAGTGAGGTAACTCAATGACACGAGCAATCCACTATTGTTACCTTTTGGCTCTCCGCCGAGGAAAGCACAAGACCCCTCACAATCACCATGATCGGAGCCAGAGACAATCACCAACCTCCGCTCAACGATCCTCGCTACTCCAAGCTATCTAGGTGGCGGCAACCACCAAGAGTAACAAGTGAATCCTGTAGCGAAATACGAATGCCAAGTGCATCCAGATGTAATCACTCAAGCAATGCACTTGGATTCTCTCCCAATCTCACAATGATGATGAAACAATGATGGATATGAGTGGGATGGCTTTAGCTAAGCTCACAAGGTTGCTATGTCAGTGCAAATGGCCAAGAGAGTGAGCTTGAGCCGGCCATGGGGCTTAAATAGAAGCCCCCATGAAATAGAGCCATTGTACCTCTTTATTGGGCACAACACGGGGTGACCGGATGCTCCGATCAGTTCAACCAGACGTAGGACCCCAGCGTCCGGTGGCCCGATGCTTGCCAGGTGTCATCGGCTTCAAACACCGATCGCCCAATCTCAACGGTCAAGTGATGACCAGATGCGTCAGTTAGAAGGTGACCGGACGTAGGACCCCAGCGTCCGATCGTTTCCAATAAGGTTCCAAATGCAAAATTTCACGACCGGACGCGTCCGGTCATGCTCGACCGGACTCACCCGGTGTTCGGTCACTCAACATTTCCTCTATGCGCCTCACGTCAGTGTATGTCAGCACTGACCGAACACACCCTACTAGTGTCCGGTCACTCTTCGTGCCAGCATCTGGTCACAAGACCGAAACGCGTGCTCACTGCTGCTACTGACTTGACTCAGGACCCTAGTGTTCGGTCACCGCACCACCAGCGTTCGGTCACTCTGTGAACCCCTATCTTTTCTGTATAGGGCATCGGTGGCACTGTCCGGTCTTTTCTATATAGCTCTAGTTTGGTTTTGGTTAATTGATAAAACCCTAAGTGCTAACCTAGTTTATCAAAGTGATTATGAGATAGGTAGCACTACTCCAAGTGATGAAGCAATGGCGAAGGTCATGATGATGGTGATGGCATGGTGATGATCAAATGCTTAAACTTGAAAAGAAGAAAGAGAAAAATAAAAGGCTCAAGGCAAAGGTATAAATAGTAGGAGCCATTTTGTTTTAGCGATCAAGACACTTAGCGAGTGTGATCACATTTAGGTTAAATAGCCGTACTATTAAGAGGGGTGAAATTCATATTGAAATGCGGTTATCAAAGTGCCACTAGATGCTCTAACTCATTGCGTATGCATTTAGGATCTAATGAAGTGCTAACACCTTTGAAAATGCTTGTGAAAATATGCTAACACATGTGCACAAGGTGATACACTTGGTGGTTGGCACATTTGAGCAAGGGTTAGAAACTTCACCGGTGCCCTATATAGAAAAGACAAAGGTCACTGGAAGTGATCGGACGCTGGCCTCGGTTGGACTGGCGTGTCCGGTCAGTGGAAGCCACGAAGACGCTGTCATCGGTCTCTGACCAGACGCTAGGTCACATAGTGACCGGACGCTGGAAGGTTACGTCCGGTCCTACTGACATGGCAGCGCATAGGGGAGTCATCGTGTGACCGAACGCTAGGTGTGTCTGGTCGAGTATGACCGGACGCGTCTGGTCATGAAAAGTCATCTCTGGATGCTTACTAGAAATGATCAGACGCTGGGGTTCAGCGTCCTATCACTTTGAGCTGCTACGTTCGGTCATCACTTGACTATTGAGATTGGTCGATCAACATTTGAAGAGAGGGGACACATGGCACGCATCGTGTGACCAGACGCTGAGGTCCAGCGTCCGGTTGATATGACCAGAGCGTTCGGTCACCCCGTGTTGTGCCTAGTGAAGGGGTACAATGGCTCTATTTCGTGGGGGGCTTCTACTTAAGCTCCATGGCCGGCTCAAGCTCACTCTCTTGGCCATTTGCATTGATATAGCAACCTTGTGAGCTTAGCCAAAGCCCTCCCACTCATCTCCATCATTGATTCAACATTTTTGTGAGATTGGGAGAGAATCCAAGTGCATTGCTTGAGTGTTTGCATCTAGAGGCACTTGGTGTTTATGTTTCGCTGTGGGATTTGCTTGTTACTCTTGGTGGTTGCCACCACCTAGATGGCTTAGAGCAGCGAGGATCATCGAGCGAAGGTTGGTGATTGTCTCCGGCTCTGATCATGGTGATTGTGAGGGGTTCTTGACCTTTCCCCGGCAGAGAGCCAAAATGTACTCTAGTGGATTGCTCGTGGCTTGTGTGATCCTCATCTTGTGTTGGTTGTGCGGCACCCTATTGAGGGTTTGGCGTGTGATGCCAATTAGTGCGTGAACCTCCAAGTGAGTGAATCGCCACAACAAGGAGTAGCTTGCCGGCAAGCAAGTGAACCTCGGTAAAAAATCATTCTGTTATCATTTGATTCTGAGGTGATTGGTCTTCATTGTTATTCATTCTTGTAATTGATTGGCTCCTTCCTCGACACGGCGGTATAACCTTCTTGCTTACTCTCTTTACATTACCGCAAACTAGTTGTCAAGCTCTTTAGTGTAGCTAGTTGTGAGAGCTTGTTAGTTTGGTTAGTGTGGCTCTTTAGTTAGCTTCTGAGAGCACACTAGCTTAGTGTAGTGTCATAACTATTGTGTGGATAGAAACTATATAAACTAGAATTGTGGTAGGTGGCTTACATTTTTTAGTAGGCTAGCACAACACTTGCTTTGCCTCATAATTGTTTAACTCGTTTGTTAAGTATTGTTGTAGAAATTTTTAATAGGCTATTCACCCCCCTCTAGCCATTAGGACCTTTCAAGTGGTATCGAACTAGAAGGCCTGGCCAAGAGGAACGGCGTCTGCTTTCAACTCTAGCCCACCTCTCTAACCAGAAGGCCTGGCCGAGAAGGAACAGTGCTCGCTTTCGACTCTGGCCCGCCTCTCTGACCAGAAGGCCTGGCCGAGAAGGAACAATGCTCGCTTTCGACTCTAGCCCACCTCTTTGGCCGGAAGGCCTGGCCAAGGAGGAACGTCACTCGCTTCCGACTCTGTCTCGCCTCTCTGACCAGAAGGCCAGGCCAACATCGCTTCTGACTCCGACCCACGTCTCCGATCGAGGATGCACCGAACCTCTACTTATATCTCTTCTCCGACTGGCGTAGTCGGAGCTAACTGGGACCAACCGACCGGGGACGCCTGCTCGGTGAGGACCCAAGGAACGGGCAGAGCAAGTAAGGTAGGATGCTCTGGTCAAAAGCAATACCAAGGACTGTACCCTGTACACCTATAGGACAATACTGATAGGACATGTCAGAAGGGTGCCCTGCAACCTTCCAGGTATGTCAGAACCCAAGTAGTGTTGTGGGCGCCGACATTTGCCATACAGTGTTGTGGGCGCCATCAATTCCCATGCCAGGTGAACATGGTAAAACCCCCCACATGCCTCTGAGCATCGACAGTGTTGTGGGCGCCGTCATTTGTCATACATGGTGAATGCAGTAAAAACCCCCCACATGTGTCTGACATAAACAGTATTGTGGGCGCCTACCATCATCTTGTACTCGATGGCGTGGGCAACAAGACTTAGTAGAATATGTACTCTCTCTCTCTCTCTCTCTCTCTCTCTCTCTCGCTTGTAAGGCCGTCCCCTTCATCTATAAAAGGGGATGCGCTCTCTCCCAACAAAGGAGGATCGATTTGAGAGGACTCCAAGGACTCACGAACGATTCGAACAACCAACAATTGATTCACTCTCTGCTAGCTTTAGACACTCTAAAGCTACACAAAGCACACGCTCGAATACTTAGCACATGTAGGATCTCCTATCACTCTCGGCCCTTTGGTCCAGAGTCCGACCGGACCTCTTGCACCCCTATCTTTCTCCATCTCGTTTGTAACCCCATAACAAACTTCGAGCACCTAGGCTCATGAATAAAGTCATCGACCGACTCAAACTGGACGTAGGGCACGTTGCCTGACCAATATAAACTCTGTGTCATTGAGTGTTAGACCATATCCGATTACAACATACGGTAAAACTATAAATATTTACGTGTTGGTCACTTTCTGCACCGACAAGAGGTGTCCTAGATTGACAAGGCCATCTAGAACATCAACAAATCTCGGAGAGAGATGTGCTGGATAGCAAGGGTTCGAAGGACTTGAGGTTGAAGGGTAAAAAAGTGCAGTAGATTAGTTTTGATCAATTGGATAGATGTATCTCTCAATCAACCGTAATCCTCTCATATGTAGAGGGGTGGTCTTATCCTAGTACCAGTAGAAAACCTATTCCACTCATAATTTATAAGTTTTCCATGAGATCGGGCTAGTTTCCAACAAAAAAATCTTGAAACTCCCTCGAATTGCCCAAAAGTTTCCTCGACTGGTTTCAACATTGCCTCACGAGTCTATACATGGTTTTAGCTATTGTTTGGCCAGGAGGCCCTAGATCGGGCTGGGTCGGGTTTTCCTAACTTTTGCAAACTTGATTTTGATCATTTCCAATTGCACTTGATCTTCTGATCCATCTTTGACTCCCCGATAATATTTTGCTGTAAACATCACCCCTATAGGTTTTGTTTTCATTCGTCTTTCAATGTATTCCTGTAAAGTCTTGGGTTGGCGGTTGGTCGATACCACTACCTTTCAAAACCGTCACAAAATACCATGGATCCGACATTCAAAAACCTATCCGTTCCTATCCGCTCGCTCTGGTCCCCTCCAGTCACCATAGATTAAAAAAAATTCACGCATCACCGTAACTACGCTCTGCGACCAGTTCCACTGTGGCTCTCGCACGCCTCCCTATCTACCGCGCCTCTCGCCAGCCTTCCTCTCCACCGTCGTCCGCCTGCATCGCTGCCGTGTGCTCCTCTATGACAATGCACCATCGTAACGTGCTCGTCGTGCAAGGCCGCACCACCCGACTGTTGTTGCGTCCTCCATCGCGGGCACCGCGGGCACCCTATCGCCAGGGGTAGCTGCTTACTAGCGACTGGGGCAGCGCAGCCGCTCACCGGGGGCCACACAACCACCCACCCACTATCATCCTCCTTCTCCACTATGACCGCACAGCTGGCTCCCGCTGTGTCATGCTCCGCCTGCCTGGCTGCCATGTTTTGCTGAAAGCGCATGTGGTAAGAGTATATTTCGAGTGTTTCAAATATTTTAGAGGTATATTGCAAGTGTTTTCAGATGAATGTTGCAAAAGTAGATCGGGATGTTGTATATGTTGCAATGGTTGTACACGTATGTTGCAAAAGTCTGTTATCAATGTTTCATCTGTGTTTTTGGGATGTATGTTGTAAGTGTGTTTATCTAGATGTTGCATGTATTTCACACATACGTTGCATGTGTTTTATCTGGATGTTGCGTATGTTTGCAATGTTTTTCAAGTGTTTTCAGTTGTTTTTTCAAATGTTTCAGAAGCATGTTTCAAGTGATTCATCTGTCTTCAGACGTATGTAGCAACTGTTGCATTTGGATGTTTTAAAAGCAGATCAGGTGTTGCATCTCTTCTCCTCACCTTGCAGGGCATCCATACGATGCCACAGCCGGGTCCTTCCGAATCGGAGGCGCCGCCCCCTTCCCTTCTTTTGTCACTTAGGCGGCACGGGCCCTACGTGGAGCACGCGAAACAGAGTGCAATGCGCGATTCGTCCGGACGCTAGCACGGCCACCATGGACAAAAGCAGCTAGGCAAGGAACATTGCTACAGATACAACTATTTGAGGACAACTGCACTACTCAAGTTGCGTTTTAAATGCGATGGTTAAGATCACATGGATGGAAAACTCAAAATTGTATTTAAGGTTTAGATACACATATAGCTGTACTTGAGTTGTAGTCAAAGAATCTCCCACAGATAAACACGATGCTTTAAAAAAAAAAAAGAAACAGAGATAATTACTGTTACAAGCTCTAGGCTGCTTACTGTACTGGGGCCAAGTTTTGTCTTAAGCGCCGTAATAATTACTCTTCACCAATTCTCTATGCATGAAAACAGCAATCTCGGGTACATGCTCATGGAAACCCAGCTACTGAAACACCAAATGGTTCGCAAATGCATTGGTCATGATAACAGAAACAGTGAAATTCCCTTAGTTTCTATTTATATCGATTCTCAAAATTATATTGATCCAACCCGTTTCCTCTCTCTTCCAAAATAAATGGAAAAAGAGACAGCACCAAAAAAAGAGTACTGCTATTTTTTACACAACAAGGTGAATATGAATCGAGAAGAAACACCTATGAAACTATGAGGCTATCAGAGAAACAGCCTTTGCCATCTCTCTCTTTGGCTGGCCTTGACCATTATTGACTGGCACCGTCAGCATCTCGCAGGCACGTAGCTCTCCTCCTGGATGGTCTCCAGCGTGGGCCGCCTGGACCGCCGCCCGCCGCCGCTGAGCCGCTGCTTGAGCTCCTCGATCTCCGCCGCGGCCGCCGCGTCGTCGACGGCCATCTCCTCCAGCTTCGGTGCCCTCGGCTTGGGCGCCGCGTCCATCTCCTGGAGCCCAAGGGACGCGGCGGCGGCGGCATCCAGCACCTCGGGCGGCGCGACGACGGCGGCGACCTTGGCCGTGGCGGCGGGGGACGACGCCGTCCTCATCCTCCTCCTGCTCCTCGTCGCCGCCCGAGCCTTCTCCCCGCTGGCCACCACCGCGGCGGCCAGGCGCGCCACGTCGGCGGGCGCCACGGGGGCTCCCAGGCGCTTCATGGGGAGCGCGGCGTACAGCGAGCCGCGGACGAGCGCCTCGTCCGCCGGGAGCGCCTCGATCCTCCGCCCCGGGCGCAGCGCCCGCGCGTCCGCCAGGAAGTGGCCCGGCGCGTCCAGCATCAGCTCGGCCGCCGTGGCCGGGAGGGCCACCTGCCGCACCCGCCCGTCCGGGAGCACGACCCTCGCGCCGCTGCTGGCCCTCCCGGCACCGGCTGCCCCCGCCAGCGTGCACGACGCGAAGTTGCCCATGGAGGAGCTCGAGGACGAGGAGTGTGTGAGGGAGAGGGGGGCCCGGCGGTTTGCTGCGAGATTGTGTGCGTTTGGCTGCGTTACGGTGGGCGATTTTTTATAGAGGTGGAGTGTGTCGTCGGGGGGCCGTAGGAGAGCGGTTGCGAGCGGATGGAGGATGGTGCTCTCGCCTGCCTGGGCTTTGCTTGCGGGAACGCGCGCGATGGAAGTGTGCGGGGACGGTGACGGCGACGGCGGTGGTGATGGGATGGGGATTTTTTTTTATTTTTAATCTTTATTTATTCAATATTCTAATAATAATTGCTCCTATTTTATTTTCTGTGAATCTAACCCCGCGTGACCGAATAACGTTGCCGCGCCATGTGCAATGATGCGGCAACATCTGCCTCGTTAGACGGCGTTTCTGACGTGGAAAACGCTGTTACGCCACTTCCGCTGGCGTGACAGCGTCACCAGGAGTGGCGTAACAAGACAAACCCGTTAAAAAAATTATAACTCTTTGATACAACATTGGATGAAGATAAAATTTATATAAAAATTGTAGTTCTTAATGAGATCTACAGCTTTGTTGTTTTGAGTTTTTTCATTTGACAACGTTAAGATGCTCAAAAAATAATATAAAATTTTAGAAGCATAATAACCGCGTAGTAGTGCTTATTGCATTAGAAAAATAATATTTTTTTATATGTTGTCAAATGAAGATACTTTTTACATGAAAGTTGTAGCTCTCAATAAGATCTACAACTTTATAGTTTTGAGTTTTAACATTTAGAGTCGTTAAGTTGCTAAAAAATAATATAATATTTCACGAGCATAATAACCGCATACTAGTACATGTCGTATTAGAAACATAATATCTTTTTTTTTGTATGTTGTCAAATAAGGATACCTTTTACACAAAAGTTGTAGCCCTCAACGAGATCAACAACTTTATAGTTTTGAGTTTTAACATTTGGAGTCGTTAAGATGCTCAAAACAATAATATAAAATTTCAGTAGCATAATAATCACGTATTTGCTCTTGTTGCATTAGAAAGATAATATCGTTTTTGTATCGCGTCAAATGAAGGTACATTTTATATATAAATTAGAGCTATCAATGAGATCTACAACTTTCATTTAAAAAGTATTTTTATGTGACATTAAATAAGAAATATCCGATTTTTCTAAAAGATAAGCTTTGATACACAATTAATATGCTTCTAAAACTTTATATTAATTATTAGAGTATGTTAACGACCTTAAATATGAAAAATCAAAACTATAAACTCATATGTCTTACTAAGGGCTACAACTTTGATATAAAATATATCTTCATTTCATACCATAAAAAAAGATATTATTTTTTAAATACGGCAAGCACCGGTACGCGATTATTATGATGCTGAAATTTTATATTGTTTTTTTGAACATCTTAAATTTCTTAAATAAAAAAATTTAAAACTAGAAAGTTGTAGATCTTGTTGAGATCTATAATTTTTATATAAAAATCATCTTCATCCGACGTCGTATTGAAGAGTTATGATTTTTCGAAAATTCAATCATGTCCTCCACTTCCGGTGATGTGACAAAACAATACTGTTACGCCACCGGCGGGAGTGGTGCGACAAGGTTTTTCACGTCGAAAACGCCGTCGAACATGGCAGATATTGCCGCGCCACATGCGTTAGCACGAAAGGGTTGACTGGCGTGACTAAAAGGGTCGTATCTTTTTTTGAGCGGTTATTATTAAAATATTGAATAAAAAATGATTAAAAATAAAAATTCTCCCGGGATGGGACGGGCTTGTGTTGTGTTTGGTGCGTGCGAGAGGGACGGACAACCAAAAAAGGTTGGAGTCGAGTCGAGGGGAAAGGGGTGCCGGTGGTGGCCAAGTGGGTGTTCATGTCGCCGTCGACGTGGAATTGCGCGTGGGACCGACCGGCCAAGGGTGCCGCCGGGGGTCCGGTCCGGTCCGGGTCAGGTTGGGCTAGTCGCTTTGGGTCTGGCACTAGAAATCCAATGGGCATGGCTGCTTCCGCCGCCGGTGGCGCGACGACGCAGCGTGGTGGACTTCCGGAGGACGAGGTGTGTTCAGAATTGTTCCTTTTCCTTTTTCGTGTCCGCCAGCCGGTCCGGAGCGCCGATCCGGGCACCTGAAAGCTCAAAGCCTGGATGGAACCTGCTACCAAGCTACCTGTCTATCACTCTGTAGTCACGCAAACATAGATGGACAGCTATGGGCGTTTGTATCACTTCGCCAGAGGCCAGACCAGAGACAGATGGCTTCATCAGAATTCACAATTGTTGCATATTCCTGCACATTTCATCTGGATATTTCCTATACAGCGGGTGCCTGAAATCGATCTCGAGCGTCGCTCTCCACACGCTGGCGAGAGGTTTCGAGGATGGGCTTGTTGGTTGGATGTGCTATCTGGCTACAGAAAAAAAGGGTTTTAGGGGAGGCGGGTGCAGGGCCAAAGTGGCGGGGCAGCGAGGCCACCACCGCCTTGCTGGCAAAGGAGGACGGCGGTTGAGCCAGAGAAGAACGAAAGAGAGTCGAGACGGGGGCTAGACGCAGTGGTCGGGAGGTCAGCATGGACAGGATTGGTCGGCGGTAGCCAGGGCCGAGGGTGTTGCGTTAGTTGATGCTTTGTGTTCATCGTTTGTTTTGAGATGAACAAACACAACTGAAGGAAAAGGATAACTAGCCACTATTGAATGATGGATCGACGGTTTAAAACATCACATGATGGAAAATGATATTATAGCATTGTTTAGGCCCCATTTGGCAGGGCTTCTCCACCGGCTTCAGGAGCTGTTTGGAGTCGTTTTCTATCAAACGGGGTAAAGTAAAATAGCTTCACTTGTGAAGCCCCTAAAAACATGCTCTGACAGTGATTTGGGGTGGGATGGAGCCAAAAAAAGTAGCTTCTCCCGACTCCTCCGTCCAGGTCCCTAAAAACATGCTCTCACAGGGAAGCCATTTTACCAAACGGTTTACCAAAACCACTTCAGCTCCACCGGTGGAACTGTTCGTGGAGCTGAAGCCAAAAAAAAATGGCTTCACTAACGAAGTGAAGCCCTGTCAAACAGGGCCTTAGTAGAGCGGTTAGAAAAGGCACTTCTGTGAGAAGCTACACAAATAAAGAAAAAGCGAGGTTAAAATAAGTTGGTATGGCCTACCTTCTGCGTTTTAGTGCAAATGGGTGCCATCGAGAGAAACGTGGCTAGAAGAAAGCTGAAAAAAGCATATCGTTTGCTCTTAGTTTCAACTTAAACAGGACTATCTAATCTCATGGAGACTCGCCTTACGCGATAGATTTGGGCGAACCGACGGTGGACCCGGAGTCCCTTCCACTTCCACGGTTGAGTCAGTCAGTTTTGAGTAAGCAGCACGCACGAGCTGGCCATTCATCTCGTCTTTCCCATTCACTGCGGCGGGTACGTGCCAGGACTCCATGTTTCCCTTCACATTCCAAGCAAAGCTAGCTTGCACGTTATGTAAATGGAAAAGGGCACACTGACAGTGACAGTCAAGTGTGAAACCAGCTCCGAGCTCGAGGATGCCCAACTGCATGCGGCTCGCATGACTCGGCTCCTGCCCCCTGCGCATCGGAGCATGACGTGATCCAACCGCAATGTGACGAGAATGTCGCGGGCGAAGCTGCCGCGAAGCTGCGCGCGCGGGCTCGCACCTCGCTGTGCGTCATCAGTTGCCGGCGGCAACTTGCGACTTGCAAGGAGCTGCTAGCGAATAAACCGGGCCGAGCACATGAGTGGGCGTAACTGCGCGCGTCTGAATTATGCGCCTGTGCGATGCGATTGCGCGTGTGGACTTCACCGGGGCCCCCGGCGTGGCTGAGTTGTGCCTCTCATGGGGTGCGCACCGCGCGCGGTGTGCGCGGCGGTCGGCCGGTGCGTGCGGTTCGCTCCGGCATCCGGACCCAGCCGGGCAGCCGGCACCGTCGTGCCGTCGTCACTCGTCAGCAGGACATCTTCCTAGTTCCAACTTGACTACTTGAGGCTGCTGGCTGGCTTCCCCTTGACCCGAAGCAACTTGCACAAGAATTGCATTAGCTCGTCGACATTGGGTTATTACCGAAAGATACAGCGCGCTAATGACTGGTCACTCATCTGTCATCTTCATCACTGCTCACTACTCACCACTGCTAGTGTTCGAGTTGGGGAGTCAACAGACAGTGGGTGTAGCCATCGCCCATCTGTTGCGTAATTGCGTTATGACACGGCGGTGGACAATATTTGGGCCGGGCAAATCAGGGGGACACAATGGCTAGCAAGTCCTTGGTGGCCAGCGCACCCGGTAACGACCAGTGATCCAGTGGGCTCATGGTCATTGGTGGGTGTCATGGTTTGGTAGCTCCACAAGGTGCTGCGCTGCCCAACCGTCAAATCACAACTACTGTACTAATCTGTGGCAAGTAGTTTGACACCGAGCTCGTTCGTGCATGGGTACGGAAGCATAGGTCAATGCCATTATCTTATAGCTTTTTAAACCCGACTTGGACCACACTGACATTATAATTTTGTACTTCTGTGCTGCTCTGGCCACTGGCATTAACCTTACAAACGGTGCTGGGATGCTGATTGATATCGGGCACACCGCACACACTGCAACTCTGAAAGATTGAGCACACTGCACACTCACATGCTACGACAGATTCCAGGATGACAATTCCTGGCGATCAAACCAGATTATCCCAAAGATTTGAGATCAGAAACACAACATGCGACAAGATATTTGGATAACAGTAATAAACAATAACAGGTCATCGACGATGCAGCCAGATGAAGCTATACAACTTAGGATACGGTGCACAAGCTCAAGTCTAAAAACTCCCTTTACTAGCTAGCTGTAGCAAATATGGCTATGAATCAGAATAGTACTGCAAAGTACGAACGAGGCCGACTACTATCGAGTATCGACCAACAGGTAACATTGGCCTCTGACGAGAAATCAGTCAGTTCAGCTTTGAACTACGCAATAAGGGCGAAGGTGAATGACCGAGTTAAGCCACTTGCCTGGCCAGGTAAACAGCGAGCCGCCTCTCTTCGAACGAGTACTCGATGTCCCCTGGCAGTGCTGGCGACTCTGCCTTCTGGAAAAGGGTTGCAGGAGTGGCTATGACCTTGTTAGCCACAGCTGGTGTCACCGCCATCTGCATAGGAGCCGTAATTGTCGCTGGCGTTTTTGGATTGAGTGCTGCAAATGTCTTGGGAGTTTTGTTCTCTTCCTCTGTGTCATTGGAGACGGGCCGCGCAGGAATAGATGAGACATTGTTTCCTGGCATGATCTGGGCAAAAGGCTTGCGAGGTGTTTCTGCCTCTCGCAGAGTGCTTGCGTTGAAAGATAACTTCTTGATGGGAAGACCCGCAATGTCCAAGCCTCTACTACCTGAAAGTGCTAGGTTCGATCAGAATTGTATGCAAGTCAAAGGAAGTTTACTAGGAGATGAATGGAGAAGAAATTGCAGTAGATGAATGGAAAAGGAAGCTTACTAGGAGATAACGCGCCCAAATCTTCAGCCTTCTTGGCAGCACGAGCTGTCTTGGAGTGCATTATGTCTGTTTTGGGGGCTTGCGTTGTGGTTCCACCAAGTGACAGTCTTCGGTTCGCACCACCCATGGAGTGCCTAGGCGCCTTCTTCGTGCTTTGCGGCTTAGATGGACTTGGTTTTGATCCATACAGCGCTTCCTGCTCAGCTTTGAGTTGATCCTGGATCTTCTTCTGATCCTGCAAATCAGAACAAGGTATTACAACATATTAACTCCAGTTAAAACTGAAGGTTTATGCAATGTAGAAATATTTTGCACTGAAATATACCCTTTGCCTCTTCTTCTCTAGCTCTTTCTCCTGGCGAACGATCATGTATTCTTCAAGCATTGACAGAAGGCGGACCTGAAAAATATTGCATGAAATACATTTTAGCAAAATATTAAATATCCAAAGGAATTAAACATCCAAGAAAAAAGTACGGGAATAAAAAAACTTACACCATCATATGTGAACTCCTTTCCTCTTTCTGTCTCCCAAGCTACAATTTTTGTGGTCAAAACATCTACCAGTCCTGCTTCAGGCATGGCAATGGTAAATTGGTTGCAACTATGATAGAATAACATTCTATCAACAGAACATAATCAGTGAAAGCTCTAATAGAAATCCAATACAGCAATATTACCTGGGATCTTGTTAACCAAAATACGAGCTTTCTCAGCCCTTTTGAGTGTCAAGTGGGCCCCCCTCCCGGCATTATAACGATTGCCATCCTATACATGTCATGTTCAGGGAACTATTACTATCCAGCAAACAAAAACATAACAGAGATTTGCAGATAAAGTTGACCAGCATTGCTACTTTGTTGTAATCTTCCAGCCAAGCTTCCTCCTCACATGCATTCAGCCATCTTTCAACCTTCTCGAGGATATCCTTCCGGCTAAAAGCTTCCTCTTTCACTGTGGCAATGTGAACCTCAATTTGTTCCAGCACCAGCGCAGGATCAACAGCTCCTGTAGGAAAAGGCAAAGGTGGATAAGATCGTTCTCATGTTCCAATATTTTTCAGGTCTGCAATACATTTTAATGGACACAAGTTAACAACCCAGGATATGATCCTTACCTGCCTCAACAGCCTCATCGCTAAATTCGGCTACATAACCCTCCTCGCCAATCAAATGAGCACGTCTCCTATGCTCTTCCAGTTCTGTCTTCTTTTTCAGAACAAGGTCTTTCATCTTGCTCGCTTTAAGTTGTTCAAGCCTTAACACTTCAGATTCCACCTACATTTTAGATCAAGATATAATCTCAGAACATTCCTAGCTCAAACAAAGAAAAAACATAGCAACAGTGGCATGAGCAATATCTAAAGAACAATGAACTCACATAGCTGAGGAAGTCAATAGAGAGGGTGTTAGGCTCAGTTATTTCATGTTCTGAAGCAGCAATATTGCAGGTTACATTCTGGAACATCTGCTGCTCTTCAAGTGGTGTATCCATGAGATTCCAAAGTTCAAGCATGCTAGATGCCAAATCTTGAAGCTGTGACATTCAGAATTTCATATTAACAATGTTAAAGGCACTGAATTATTGAAAATTGTTGAGCGTGGCGTGTGCTGAATGATCGAAATTTTACACTAGTGAATGCTCTGAATAATAAAAAAAAATTACGGTTGACTGCACTGAATGATTGAAATTTCTGAAGTGATATAAAGAGTGCTAACCTTTTGCATCCTCTGGACTTTCAATTCACGCAATCTGTTTACAGCTGATGCAAGACTCTCAATTGTACTGTTGCTTAGGTTCTTTGATCCATCAGTCTCACCCAGGCTAGGGTGCACCTCATGTACTGTTTGTTTGAAGTCTACACCAAGCACCTCGCATAACGAATGCAAAATGTTAAGATGTTCCATCACTTGTTTCAGCCGATCACTCTGTCAAAAACAGGCACAAACAATGAGATTTTTAGACTTGCATGAGCAGTGAAGGAAAATAATAGACATGGGGAGTAATACTCATTGGACAAATAAAGCAGATTGGAACAAGTGATGCTGACCTTCTCCTTCTGAAGGGATTGTAGCTCTTTCGTTAGCTCCTCCAGCTTTCGCAATGACAGATCAGACTGATCCACAGGAATTCTAAAGGGTGCAAAATCTGCAGGCCTGATTTCAGATACAACCTTCTTAATTTGCTCTATGACATCAACAAATTGGTCCCATCTTTCAACTTTCTTCTTTCTCATCTCCTCCAAGTATGGGACAATCGCATTCAATTCCTCCCTCAAACCATGTAACTTCTGATTTGACTGTCATTTAAAAAGAAAACAAATTATTGATGGAGTAACTACTGAAATATTCAGTTTTCGTAGCAGAATGCATGCAGTTCCTGACTTCAATATGGGACAATTTCATTCTGCTACTCCCTTAAACCATTCACGTTGTTATTCTACTATAACATTTTTCATCAAAAAAAGGTAAGAATTACCAATACAGCCACTACAGTTATTTTTGTAAGCCTTCAATATAGCAGAGTACGAGTGACCTGCACATCTAGCCAATAGCAATCACACTATCACAGCCCTAAAGTTGCAGTGGCAGTAAAAGAGATCATGAGAGAAAATTATGTAGACTATCCTTCTGCAGTACAGCAGTAGTACTCAAATGTTATTTGTTTCTTTCATGGTATATGGTACTTCAAAGCACAGAAACTAACCTGTCTAACATGTATCGGTGGTTCGCCCATGGCCGAGCAGATGCCAGCGAGTTCGGCCTCTGCCTCCGCAATGGCCTGCCGCAACTGGGCCCTGCACCGATTGGCCTGGTCGACCTTCCTCCTGTAGACGTCGAGGCACTCCTGCTCGAGCTCCAGCAGCATCCGGTCCCTCGCCATGTCGGGCTCACCGACCTCATCCCAAATCACCTGACACAACCCAGGAAAAAAATATCTGAATTCATCGCGCACCGGGCGCGCCGAACGGTGAAACCAACAAAAAGGCCGGGGAAAAACTGTGGAATTAGAGAGAGAGAGAGAGAGAGGACTTACGTTGAGCTCCAACAGGAGTGAATCGCACGTCGTCGATATCTGCTGCAGCTGGTCCTTCACAGTGCTACTCATAGCGAGAGGGGGGACACCGCAGCAGCACCCTGCAGACGCGATTCTACAGATCAAACGCAGCTTCGCGGCAACACACACATATCCCCACGCGCGCACCACGCGCCCCAAAGCAACGGTTCCACCGCGCTGAACAGGAAGATGAGACAACACCCCACGCCCCTCTCGAAACCTAGGGCTTCCCCTCAGCGGAGGCTGCACGCTACGCCGCGGGCGACCGGATCCAATCCCCGGGCGAATCGCAAGTAGGATACTCACCTCTTCACCACCCGGCGCAGCCTCGTCGAGCGGGCGGGGCGGGGACGGGCGGCGGACTGTCGCCGGGAGGAGATAGTGCGATCAGGCGCCTCAGGGGCGAAAGAGTGGATGGGGGATGAGAGGAGAGGAAGGAGGCGTAGAGTGGTTTGAAATGTTTTGAAATAGGGTAGGGGGGGAGTCGGGAGAGGCAAGAATGGCGGAGAAGATTTGGGGTTTGGAAATCCGTTGGTTGGTTCAGGACGGGGCGGCAGAGAGCCGTTAGCGGCCATCTTTTAATTGGGCCGGATCCGGAGGAATCCCATCCTGAGCCCTCCGTTTTGAATTCAACGGCCCGGATGGCACATTGACTCGTATGAGGGCAGGTTGCCAAGTGGATGCATGCATCATACAGGGTGCTGACGGGTGGGGTCAGCACGTCGGTGCCTGCGTGTCAGAAGCGGAGTAAGCGAACTTTCTTTACGATAATAACTTTCGAGGTATAAAAGAACACTGTTGCATTTGCATAGCATTCTGAAGAGGTTTATGATTACATATCGTGGTTACGTTGAGATCTGATTGTGTGATGCAAACACAAAAAGGATAAAAAAAACATACTAAAGGGAAAAGATCATTGAGATGAAAAATGAAATTTTACAAATTGCTAAAAAAATTTATCAAATCGACTTCACAGAGCATGATTTACTTCAAATTGACACGAGAATCAAACACACAGGGCAAACCGTGTAAGTAATAATTCAAGAGAAAGGGAAACTCGTGGCGTTCGGATGGTCCGGTGAACAGTGTTTCTTGGATGGTTTTGGATGATTGAATAGTATTCTGTGAGAGAGAATAAGCTGAAACAAGCTGAAACAAGCCAGCACTATACTAGCCGAACGCGCTGACTGTGACTTCTTATTCAATTACATTTTAGAAGCGAAATAATTTGAAGAAAAAAATCTCCTTAACCCCTTAACCTATTGATAGTTGTCTACTTCATCCCCTCATCTATAAAATCATATGTTCTACCCCTTAAACTATTGAAAAATATCTAAATAACCCCAGAAGACGATTTTAAAAGCGGTTTTTTTGCTGACGTGGCATATTAAAAAGTATATACATAACCCCTAACATGTCAATGATTGACTATATACCTCCTCAACTACAAAACACTCTTAACACATCTAATAATGTTCAAATTACCTCCTGGATGGTCTTGTAGGACCATTTGGACACCTATCCTACCACATTGACCTAAGCACCCATGTTTGCACGCAAGCTCATCAGCTTCCTCTCTCTCCCTACTCTTTTTAGGCTTGTGTCGCCACCCAATGAGCACCGCAATGTCTCTTGCTCCACCTCATGGCACTCCTCGAGGGCATTGAGCTCATACACTATGTCTGTGCCCTTATCACCCGGCCCCTCCCACATCTGGCGAGGCCCAGTCCTTGGCTATGGCAACTGGCCATCCCATTGATGTGCACCGTACGATCCAGTGGTGGTTGTGAGACACATTGGTAAATCGCCTGGTGAAATCCAACTTGACTTGGTGACAAGTTGCCTACTTAACTCTAGTGCGATGTATGATCTGATGGAGACTAAGTGACTCCCTAACAAATCGTTGGGTGGGCCAAGCTTGACTTCTAATAAGTTGGCCCAGTCTCAGTATTGTGGTGTATGATTCGATGGAGACTCTATGACCCTGAAAGCTCTAGTTTGGTTTTGGTTAATTGATGAAATCATAAGTGCTAACCTAGTTTATCAAGATGATTATGAGATAGGTAGCACTACTCCAAGTGATGAAGCAATGGCGAAGATCATGACAATGGTGATGGCATGTTGATGGTCAAATGCTTAAACTTGGAAAAGAAGAAAGAGAAAAACAAAAGGCTCAAGGCAAAGGTATAAAATATAGGAGCCATTTTGTTTTAGTGATCAAGACACTTAGTGAGTGTGATCACATTTAGGATTGATAGCCGTACTATTAAGAGAGGTGAAACTCGTATCGGAATGCGGTTATCAAAGTGCCACTAGATGCTCTAACTCATTGCATATGCATTTAGGATCTAGTGGAGTGCTAACACCCTTGATAATATTTGTGAAAATACGCTAACACATGTGCACAAGGTGTTTGCAGGATTCGGCGCTTTTGGAAAAATGAAATGTCTATTTTCTATTGCGCCGGACGCAAAATTCTTAGTGGTTAGCACACTTGAGAAAGGGTGAAGAAGTTAGAGTTGAAATAGAGTTGGTCGAAATGATGCTGGCGTCGATCTACTGACCGGACGCTGGGTCACTCAGCGACCGGACGCTGAAAGGCTGCGTCCGGTCGAGCTGGCAGAGAGGTCACCAGTTTCGGTGTTGCACCGGACGCTGGACCTGAGATGCACCGGACGCTGGTTTCTGCGTCTGGTCAAACTGACGGGTCTGCACAGTGGCTAAGGGTTGAGTACCGGACGCTGGCTGCGTCCGGTCAAGGTGGACCGGACGCGTCCGGTCGAAAAAACATGTCTCGGGGAGCTTACTGGAAACGACCGGACGCTGGGGCTTCAGCGTCCGGTCAGTTTTGACCGGAGCGTCCGGTCAGCTTTGTAGCCGTTGAAATCTGACGAACAGCGTTTGAAGCTGGTGACGCGTGGCGTCCATCGGGCGACCGGATGCTGAGGGCCATCGTCCGGTCAGTATGACCGGAGCGTCCGGTCAGAGCGTGTTTTGCCTAGTGAAGGGGTACAACGACTCTATTTGATGGGGGCTCTATTTATAGCCCCATGGCCGGCTTAAGGGATAACTCTTGCTCATTTTCATTGACATAACAACCTTATGAGCTTAGCCAAAGCCCTCCCACTCATCTCCATCATTGATTCATCATCTTTGTGAGATTGGGAGAGAATCCAAGTGCATTGCTTGAGTGATTGCATCTAGAGGCACTTGGTATTCGTGTTGCGCTGCGGATTTCGCTTGTTTCTCTTGGTGGTTGCCACCACCTAGACGGTTGGAGCAGCGGTGAAGGATCGGCACGAGTTGGTGATTGTTCGTGGCCGCCTTCAGTGATTGTGAGGGGAGTTGTACCTTCCCCGGCGGAGCGCCAAAAGGTAACTCTAGTAAATTGCTCGTGTCATTGAGTTACCTCACTTATGGGTCGGTTCTTGCGGTGTCCAATCGTGTGGATGAGGTTTGTGAAACACCTCTTAGCCACCGAACCACCAAGTGTTGGTCGACACAACGGGGACGTAGCGTGTTGGCAAGCACGTGAACCTCGGGAGAAAATCGATTGTCTCTTGTCTTTGACATTCTCCCGGTGATTGGCTATATATTCATCTTGTGATTGGTTCATCCCCTACACGTCGGTATAATCACTCTACTCACTTATTTACATTCTTGCAAACTAGTTGACACAAGCTCTTTAGTGTAATTAGAATTGAGAGCTTGCTTTATTATTTATATTCATCTAGTTGAGCTCTTTAGAGTAGCAAGGTTGAGAGCTCTTAGTGAGTAATTACATAGCAAGTTTGTGTGCCTAAGTAATCATTGCAACTAGAATTGTTGGATAGGTGGCTTGCAACCCTTGTAGAGCTAGAGCAAGTTTGCATTACGCTATTTGTCATACTAATCAAATTGCTCTAGTTGATTTGTAGATTTTTAAATAGGCTATTCACCCCCCCTCTAGCCATATTAGGACCTTTCAGACCCCCTTTGAATATTTTGGTATGTTCCTTCCTAACTGTCGGAAAAACATGTCAGCACAGAGGCACCATATGATCCGGTGCAAGTGGAGGAGACCGACAGATCATCTACTGGTGTTTTTGTCTTCCAACTTTTTCCAACAACTAGCAGCTCCTTCAACCTCTATATAAGTGCCTCCCCTAGCTCATTTTGAGCTGCTCTTTGACCCTGTTGTTGCCAACACTTGAGAGGATGGTGTAGCTATTATAGAGCCATCCAAGCCAAGAAGTGAGAATTGAGAGTTAGCCTTGACTGCCACCCGTATTTTTGCTTGGATCTCTTTGAGTTGAAGTTGAATACTTATTACTCTTGGTGATTGCCATCACCTAGACAACTCGGTGGATGACTTGGTGACCTTCCCGGCTGGAGTTCTTGTTGAGAAGGCTCTAAAAGATGCATATGGTTTCAAACTCGCTATTCCAGAGTGGAGAAGGGGTACTCACTAGAGTGGAGCTTAACCAAGTTTTGATCACTCTTCGGTGCTCCAATGTAGACTAGGGGATTGTAGCAACAACTTGATACTAAGGGAAACTTAGGTTGTCTCTTTGCCTCTCTTTTGTTCTTGCATTACTTCCTGTTTAAGCTCTCGCTTTGCTTGTTGTGTGCAAATTCTCTTGTTAAGTGTCAACTAGGTTTGCTTGTTAGTGTGCTTAGCATATGTTTACTTCTTACACAAAGACTTTTATCTTAGGCCCTCTTTAGCAATGGCTTGAAAGGATTTAGCTTCTTCTACCGTGACTACTTTAGATGTACTCTGTGGCAAGAGCTACTTTTCTCTCTTCAATCCAAAATGAACTGACAATCAGGAGAAGCCAGGAGGCTTCACTAGCTTCTACTACAATATCACTACGGTGCAAAAAGTTGAAGCCCCCTCAGATCCACCAAAGAGGGTCTTTGTTCATGAGATTCCCATTAGTTATTTATCTTGCAGGATGTATCAAACATTGTGTGAAGCCCTTGATAGTAAATTTAGATGTTCCTTTATATACCTTGCTATGTGAAGGGACCGTGACGCCTAAGAGGGGGGGGGTGAATTAGGCAACTTAAAAATCTAACTCTAAACTATGGCCTCTTTTTATAGTGTGTTGCTATCTCTACCGCAAAAAGGAGTAATACAATTAAAGTAAATGCAGAAGCTAAAGAGCAAGGTAGAGATATGCAAACTCCCGTCGATGACTTCGGTATTTTTACCAAGGTATCGAGAAGCGCGCAAGCTTCCCCCTAGTCCTCGTTGGAGCCCCTCGCAAGGAATCCCTCGTAAGGGCCAAGCTCCTGGTCGGGTAACTCCGTGGATAGCCTTGGGCCTTCCCCACGCGCAAGTGGGTCTCCGATGTGCCTCTCGGCAAGCCTCTTCCAGGATGCTTCCTGCCGTCTTCACTATCAAGCTTTCGGCCGAAACGCCGCGAGCCTTGTTCCCTCCGATACACGGTGGCGGCCACACCACAAACGCGGTTGGTGTGATCTCGCAAGACTTCAAGCCCCTCCAATGTACAACACTTGTGCTCGCAAGCACGGGGTGCAAGAGGTATGCTAACCTTACTAAACACTAGGCAAACACCTAGAGCAAGCGCATAAGCGGTGGTCTAATCAACCTAAGCACTTCGCAAAGCACTTATGTTAATAACTAATAAAACACTAAGCACTATACATGTGGAGATCACTAAAATGGTGTATGAACACCCTTGGTATATTTCCTCAGCTCCACACAACTCAAATGGCCGGTTGGGGGTTGTATTTATAAGCCCCACTGAGAAAGTAGCCGTTGGGGTCGAATTCCTGTGAAATTGCTACTGACCGGACGCTGAATCGTCCTGACCAGACGCGTCTGGTCGTCTTGACCGTTGAGCCGGTAATATACTGATCAGACGCTGGCCAGCGTCCGGTCACCTACCACCGGATGCGTCCGGTCGCAGATTTACCGCTCTGGAACCTTACTGTAATCTATCAGACGCTGCTGTCCTATGTCCGATCGGTTGCCGCCAGCGTCCGGTCTGGGATCCAGTCGCCTGTCTGCCAAGCCACTTGCCCAGCGTCCGATCACAGCGTCCGGTTGCTTGTCCAGCATCCAGTCCTGCATCCGGTCACCACAGTGAGCTTATTTCTTCGCGATCTTGCGTACGGCTTGGTTCCAATCTTCGTGCTGGGACTTTGCTTGATATCTTGGGTCTTCTCTTGTGCTTCTAAGGTCTTTCTTAAAGTGTTGATCATCAGATCATCACGTCGCCTTCATCCAAGTTACGTCTTGCACCCTATTGAACTATAAAACAAACACTTGCAAATTCATTAGTCCAATTTGGTTGTGTTAGTCATCAAACACCAAAATCCAAAGTAAATGGGCCAAGGGTCCATTTTCCTTACAATCTCCCCCTTTTTGGTGATTGATGCCAACACGACCAAAGCAAGCAAATAATAAGAATTTAGAAGTTAAAAACTACCTACTTGCTAGGATGCAATGCAAAGGGCAAGTGGCAAGTTTATTTGATACTTAAAGATACCAATTGAAATCAATTGTAAGATACCAATTAAAACTAAATGAAAGGTTATCTTGCCCTTGCAAAAATCCCCATGTGGTATTATGGATTCCTACAAATTTTACCATTAATTAGACTAATCCATAATCCACTTTCCTCCCTTTCTTGGACCATTACCACTTGTAGACATCAACTTGATGCTTGCCTTTGGTCCTTCAAATTCTCCCCCTTTGGCATCAAACACCGAAAAGGAAGACATTAGTAGCACAAGGGAGGGTCAAATTTCGTGATCCTTTGTGTATAGAGTGAAATAGATGATAAAATTTGACTCTCACATTATATAGACTAAGCTCCCCCTAAATTTATGCATACATATGGTAGAAAACAAAGCATATGCATAATTAGCAATTTATTGCATAAGAGAGTTTAATCTATATAATGCATGGAGAAAGCATATAAATATGGAATGAAATCAACATGATGATGCCATTTGAAGAATGATGCTTAACTCCGGGGACTTCAATTTCCTAACACTAAAACTACTACACATGTGATAGGTTTGAAAAATTGATACCATTTGAAAAAGTGTTAGTCTCAAAGCATCCAAGTTGTAGAATTACTCCCCCTAAATATGTGCACACAAATGTAGAATATTTTGTAGAAATCATGCACATTGATTTTAGAATAAAAAATACTACTTGAAAGATGACATCTCATGAATATGAGAATCATTTTCAAAAAGATATCCGGGAGAGATTATCTACAATTTGGACTTTGGCACATATTGGATGAACAATGGTAGGACAAGCTATGTGCCGTGCTTCTAAGCAATTTTAAACCATGTAGGATTGCTCCATGGAATAAGAATGTAACCGAGCAAGCCTACCATATGAAATACCTAGTGTATGCATGACAAAAGATATAAGCATGTAAATGCAAACCTAGGCATGAAGAGTAACTAGATGCATAAAGATACCAATTGTAGGAAAATCTAATTGCAAGATGTACCAATTAAAAAGTAATACCATCTAGTTACCTAACATGGGAAGGGGAATTTAGGTTCATAGTATTCACTAACCCACTTGGTAATGATTTTGTCCATCATGATGCACCCCATAAAATGCACCTACACTTTGCCAAGTCTCCAAATTCCTTGAAGTCCGATGGACTTCTCACTTCCCTTTCGGGATCCAAACCTTCTTGGTGCTCTTCATGTTTGAAATGGTTTCCTTTAGCACCCAAAAGCGTTTGACCCCATTGTTGGCTTGCTTGTTCACCTTGATGGCCACCACCTTATCATTTTTCTTCTTCTTCAAGAGATAAGGTGTGGAGGCCTTCTTGTCCACCTTGTTGGTGTAGGTGTTAGAGAGCTTGCTTGTTTGCTTTTTATCCTTCTTCTTTGCTCCTCTGCCATTCTTCACCTTGCACTCATAGGACTTGTGACCTTTCTTGTGGCACACGTAACAAACCACGGTTTGTCCTTCATCAAGCTTCTTCACTCCCTTGACGGTGTTATCTTGATGAAGTTGGGTTTGCTTCGCCTTGCCTTTCACTTGAGTCAAGTCCTTGGTGAGGCGAGCTACTTCTTGCTTGAGTTGCTTATTCTCCTTTGCAACCTCTTGTATGCATGTATCTACAACAACTTTCTTAATACAAACTTGGTTGCACAAAGGTGAGTCTAAACATAAATTATTACAAAAAGTAGAGACATCCTTTATAGACATGTTAAAGATAGAACTTTTTCTTTTAGATGCCTTGGTGGGAGTTGTGCTAACGGCTTCAAGATTAGCAACTTTATTAGTTAGCTCATCATAATGTTTGCACATGATTTCTATTTTAGCAAGCAAACTATTATATGCTTCTTGTGAGTTAACTAACTTTTCTTTTAATTTTTTATTTTTCTTTTCAAGTTGCTCATTATTGATTGTGCATGCATTTGTTGTTGCACTAGCCTCAAGTTTCTCAATTTTAGTAGATAGTTCAATATTGAGATTAGCAAAGCTCTCATATTATTCAAGCAAGGTTTTGTATGCTTTTTGTGAGCTATCTAGCTTTTCTTTTAAGCTTTTGAGCTTCTTTTGTTGACTAGTGCAAGCTTTAGCAAATTTAAGATTTTATTGCACAAGTTCATGATAAGAAGGCATATCATCATCACTATCACTCTCACTAGAGGAAGAGCTTTCGTTACCTCGTGCCATAAGGCACACATGAGAAGAGCTTGATGATGATTGCTTGCGGCCTCGCCTCATGTGATGGGTTTCTTCTTCACTTGAAGAATCATCCCATGATCTTATTGATGTAAGGGCTTGATTCTTGCATGCCTTCTTCTTTGTCTTGGGTGTGGGCTTGTTTAGACAAACTTTCACAAAGTGTCTCAACTCGCCGCATCCATAGCATCCTCTCTTTCTTTGCTCTTTTCTTTGATTTGTGAAAATGAAATCTTGAATTTGGATAGACACACCCTTGACATTGAGCCTTTGGATCATCTTCTCCACTTTGTTGATCATTTTGATTAATTCTTCATCAAGATCAGAGGTGGAGGAGGAAGATTGATCATCAATTGAATCTTCATCATCATCCTCATCTTCTTCTTCATCTTCACTAAAGAAACTTGAGCTTGAGCTTGTCTCAACTTTCTTACACTTCATCTTCTTTTTCTTGCTACAAGCGAGAGCTTTGCCTTTGCTTGATGAAGAAGCTTCTTCTTGACCCATCTTACGTGACATTTCAAATGCCATTAACTTGCCAATGACAATCCCCGGGGTCATGGTGCTCAAGTTCTCTATGTTGTGAAGGATGGTGATGATGCTTGCATATTTCTTTTGTGGTAGAACGGAGATGATCTTTCTCACGATGTCCGCATCATCTAGCTTTAATAATCTATTGAATAGAGCTCATTGATAATTAGATTCAATCGAGAATACATATCACGAACAAGCTTATCATCATTCATAGCAAAGGAATCATAATTTTGCTTAGCTAGACAATATTTTTGCTCACGGTGCCGTCATGGAGCTCTTGGAGTTTTAACCAAATTTCATGTGCCGTATTTAAGGTGAACACTTGGTTAAACACATCCATGCTAAAAGATTTAAACAAGCAATTCTTAGCTCTAGCATTGAAATGCATTTCTTTTTCGTCACTCTTTATGGGCTTTTCAGGATTTTTAATGGGTTTCATCCCGTCATGAGTGACTCTCCATACATCTAAATCAACCGCCTCAAGGTGGCAAGCTATTCTAGCTTTATAGTAGAGGAAGTTAGTGCCATCAAATTGAGGAGGCCTAGCGGTATCCATTCCAACCACTCAACAATAACATCGGCTCAACGGCGGTTAAGCCAAAAGTCCAAATATGAGCCAACCTGGCTCTGATACCAATTGAAGGGACCGTGACGCCTAAGAGGGGGGGGTGAATTAGGCAACTTAAAAATCTAACTCTAAACTATGGCCTCTTTTTATAGTGTGTTGCTATCTCTACCGCAAAAAGGAGTAATACAATTAAAGTAAATGCGGAAGCTAAAGAGCAAGATAGAGATATGCAAACTCCTGTCGATGACTTCGGTATTTTTACCAAGGTATCGAGAAGCGCGCAAGCTTCCCCCTAGTCCTCGTTGGAGCCCCTCGCAAGGAATCCCTCGTAAGGGCCAAGCTCCTGGTCGGGTAACTCCGTGGATAGCCTTGGGCCTTCCCCACACGCAAGTGGGTCTCCGATGTGCCTCTCGGCAAGCCTCTTCCAGGATGCTTCCTGCCGTCTTCACTATCAAGCTTTCGGCCGAAACGCCGCGGGCCTTGTTCCCTCCGGTACATGGTGGCGGCCACACCACAAACGTGGTTGGTGTGATCTCGTAAGACTTCAAGCCCCTCCGATGTACAACACTTGTGCTCGCAAGCATGGGGTGGCAAGAGGTATGCTAACCTCACTAAACACTAGGCAAACACCTAGAGCAAAGCATAAGCGGTGGTCTAATCAACCTAAGCACTTCGCAAAGCACTTATGTTAATCACCTAATAAAACACTAAGCAATATGCATGTGGAGATCACTAAAATAGTGTATCAACACCCTTGGCATGTTTTCTCAGCTCCACACAGCTCAAATGGCCGGTTAGGGGTTGTATTTATAAGCCCCACTGAGAAAGTAGCCGTTGGGGTCAAATTCCCGCGAAACTGCTACTGACCGGACGCTGAATCGTCCTGACCGGATGCGTCCGGTCGTCCCGACCGTTGAGCCGACAATATACTGATCGGACGCTGGCCAGCGTCCGGTCGCAGATTTGCCGCTCTGAAACCTTACTGTAATCGATCGGACGCTGCTGTCCTGCGTCCGGTCGGTTGCCGCCAGCGTTCGGTCTGGGATCCGGTCGCCTGTCTGCCGAGCCACTTGCCCAGCGTCCGGTCCTGCATCCGATCACCATAGTGAGCTCATTTCTTTGCGATCTTGCGTACGGCTTGGTTCCAATCTTCGTGCTTGAACTTTGCTTGATATCTTAGGTCTTCTCTTGTGCTTCTAAAGTCTTTCTTAAAGTGTTGATCATCGGATCATCACGTCGCCTTTGTCCAAGTTACGTCTTGCACCCTATTAAACTACAAAACAAACACTTGCAAATTCATTAGTCCAATTTAATTGTGTTAGTCATCAAACACCAAAATCCAAAATAAATAGGTCAAGGTCCATTTTCCTTGCACTATGTAACTGGTTAGCTTCATGTCCTTAAGGACTGCTTAGAGCGCAAAGACATTATCATGCGACTCTTCTCTTCCCACGAGGCACGAAGTGAGATAGGCCATACAGTCGTTTGGAAGCAACAAGGTCCGTACACTCCCTGTCCCTTAACCAAACACAAAAAAATGCAATCGACCATCTCATTCTCATCCCTAGCGACAAGGTCTGCATATTCCTTGTCCCTTAACCAAACACATCAAAAATGCAATCGACCCATCTCATTCTCATCCCTTATCGTCCCATGAACCAAACACATTCCATCCCTTCGTCCCATAAACCAAACACAACTCATCCCTTGTCATCCCATGAACCAAACACTGGAGTTAAAAACAGATCACAAAAATGGGACTGCACAGATAACAAACTGTGGAATCAGCTCAGAAAAAAATTGAACAGGTGACCTCATAGCAGCTATTAACATGCGAGACTACAGTATTTCTTTGAGAATTAACAAGTTTAAAGGATAATTCTTCCTCAAAGGGCAGTAAGCCAAATGAAAATGTCACTGTGAATCCTTATTAGGGAGGGGGGGTGCGGGGGGACACGTCCATTGGCAGGGCAGGGCCTCCTGCACATAAATACATGTTCTTGATAACACAGAATAAAGGGAACAACATGTTGACCTCCAAAAGTTAAATTTTGCATTGCCTGTGGAGACTGTTTATCATGCAGATTCCTTGGCAATCTTCTCTGCCTTGGCGATGACCTCCTCTATTCCTCCAACCATGTAGAATGACTGTTCTGGAAGGTCATCATACTTGCCATCCAAAACACCCTATCCGATACAAAGGTTCAAATAGTCAACACTAACCGTAAAAGCACAAAAATGGGTGCTGCCATTTGCATTCCAGTAATGAGACAAAAATACTCTTACATACACATGATAAGTATTCCTATTAAGATGATAAGATCACTTAAAGCAGCTAGTAGAATTTGCAAGGCATTTTTTAAGTGTGTACATAATTAGTCATATCATATCATATCATAACAAACCATCATGTACATAATTAGTCATATCATATCATAACAAACCATCATGTGTTGCTTTCTATATAAGCAGGTTTACCTTCATAAAAAAATCATAACTGGACACATTTTTTTTTGGCCCCCGTTAGTGTTCAGAATAAAGTACTCATGTGTATACATCACTTTGGACATGGGACAGTCTACAAGAGGTAACTTTTACTAACTCCTGCAACAATATGTTGTTGAAAACTATGATAAAACACAACAACGAAAAACATCATATGACAAGCCAAATGTCCATTAGCCAACCTGTGGTTCATGTTAGAAGTAAAATCAAGAAAAAAAACTACCATTATCAAAAACAAAAATAAAACTACTATACTTTTGTCAAAAGACGCATTTCCATAGACTACCTAATGACCACATCAAATAAATCATTAAATTTGACAAAACTTAATCATGCATTGAGTACGAAGCTGCAAGGCAAAGAACACCAACTGGATTGTTTAGCCAAACAATGATAATTGGAGGGGGAGAAACTGTTGCAATAGTACAGTTCACAATGGGCCAGGAGATAGGTTACAGTCATGACATATACCTGGAAACTTTTGACACTCTCCTTCAGCTCAACATACTTTCCAGGTGCACCCGTGAAAACTTCAGCAACATGGAAAGGCTGACTAAGGAACCGCTGAATCTTCCTAGCACGAGCGACCGTCAACTTGTCATCTTCGCTGAGCTCATCCATTCCCAGAATGGCAATAATATCTTGCAGATTCTTGTAATTCTGAAGAACCTTCTGAACACCACGAGCAGTGTTGTAGTGCTCCTCACCCAGAACATGTGGGGACAACATTCTGGATGTGGAGTCGAGAGGATCGACGGCAGGATAAATACCAAGCTCAGAAATCTGCAAAGAGACAACGCTAACATCATACTCATAATAGCAACAGCATCAATCCGCAGAAATTCTAACTAGACATGAGGCAGGAATACCTGACGTGACAACACAGTAGTAGCATCAAGATGGGCAAAGGTGGTAGCAGGAGCAGGATCTGTCAAGTCATCAGCAGGCACATAAATAGCTTGAACAGATGTAATAGAACCCTTCTTTGTGGTGGTAATCCGCTCCTGCAGTCCTCCAAGATCAGTAGCAAGGGTGGGTTGGTATCCCACAGCAGATGGAATACGCCCAAGCAGAGCAGACACCTCAGAGTTCGCCTGACAGATAGTAGATACCAAATGTACAAGTTTTCAGCTCTAATGTATGCAGAATCAAGGCAGAAAATACATATGAGACTGATTGACTAATGTCATCTGCATATCCACTAACAAGAATACCATTGCAGGTACTTTCTGGACATAAAACAGGACGTGAATCTACCTGGGTGAAACGGAAAATGTTATCGATGAAGAGAAGCACGTCCTGTCCTTCAGCATCACGGAAATGCTCAGCAACAGTCAAACCAGTCAGCCCAACACGAGCACGAGCACCAGGAGGCTCATTCATTTGACCGTAGACAAGAGCGCACTTGCTCTCACTCTGCCGCAAAGTACAATGTAAGGAAAACTCGCCACAGATATGAGACCCAACAACACATTCAAAATCCTGATCATTACCTGCTTATCACCAAGCTTAATGACACCACTCTCAATCATTTCTCTGTACAAGTCATTACCCTCTCGAGTACGTTCTCCAACACCAGCAAAGACAGAGAAACCACCTAGATGAAGAAATAAAATAAATAAGCCAACATAAACACATGACAATTTCGCTGCATGCCCATCCAGCTCTGTAAAAAAACAAACCATGGGCCTTGGCAACGTTGTTAATCAGCTCCATGATAAGGACAGTTTTTCCCACCCCTGCACCACCAAAGAGACCAATTTTACCACCTCTTTGGTAAGGTGCAAGAAGATCCACGACCTGATAGAAGTAGAAGCCTTGAATTAAAATATGCACAATAAGCCTTGAAAGATGAAAAGAACCTAGCAAACTAGACAGGCACACACTTCCAAAGAGGTGCACCTTGATTCCAGTAACAAGAATTTGCTGCTCTGTAGCTTGCTCGACGAAGGCTGGGGCTTCACGATGGATAGGGAGGAAGTGATTTGTTGCTAAAAGCAAGGAGCAATCAACAAAACAAGAATATAAGCGTGACTTTTAGTAGTGTATACATAAATGTTAAAAGTAAATCAATGTCATGAAGACTAACTTATATCTCCCTTCTCATCAATAGGCTCACCGATAACATTCATAATGCGTCCAAGCGTTGCCCTACCAACAGGGACCTAGAACCAGATATACAAGTCACAAATGCAAAAGCACAACTGAGACAATGTTTGGAAGATGGTGTAGCACAGTAATTAAGAGACTAGCAACAACTAGGTTCAGATACTGTAAACATATAGAGCCTACAGACCCAATAGATAGGTACAAAGCTTATATACGGCAGCTGTAACAAGTCATTTCATGTGTGTCAATGACTTAGTATGAGTTTAGTAGCTAAATCATAGAACACATAATAAGCAAGCCACCAAAGTTGCATGTGCCCATGATAAGCTGAGTAGATGACAAAAAGAGATGGGAAAAACTTTCAAAGATTTCCAAATGTTTATACTTTATTATGGCTATAAGAAGTTTCCTTAGTAACTTTATCAAACTAACGAATGGTAAATAATCTTGACTCGTGATGAGACTATTAGTAGATAAAAACGTACATGGAATGGATCGGCATTTTTGAATTTAACTAAACCATGATGATAATGCTACAGGCATATGGATTATCAACCAAATCAATACAGCATACTATCGATAAAAACAGTCGTAGATCTACAAAGCACTGACTGGACAATAGATGGATCCGTACGTCTACATCAAACATAAAATCCACCGGGTTCGCCGATTCGTCAGATAGACATCCGAATATATCAGCTCAAAACACAAAAAAGGAACGGGAAATGAGGAAATGGGCTTACAGTGATGGGAGAGCCGGTGTTGAGAACACGCTGGCCGCGGACGAGCCCCTCAGTTCCGTCCATGGCGATGGTGCGGACCATTTTCTCCCCGAGATGCTGCGCCACCTCGAGCACGAGGCGAATGTTGTTGTCGAGCACCTCGAGCGCCGTCAGGATCGGGGGCAGCCCCTCGTCGAAGCGCACGTCCACGACGGCGCCGATGACCTGGCACACCTGGCCAATGGCGCCGGCGCCGGTGAACTCATCGGTGATCTTGTTGCCGCCGGTTTTCTTGCCGGTGGAAGGAGGCGGCGGAGCGGGCGCGGCCTGGGCCGCTGCGGAGGAGGCGTAGGCGGCTGCGCGGTTGAGTATGAAGCCCGTGGGGGACGGGCGGTGGTGGAGCGGCGAGCGCGGGCACGGGGACGGTGAGGCGGAGCGGAGGCGAGAGGCGGAGCGGAGGATGGACGAGAGGGCCCGGCGCGTGGCCATGGCCGGCGGCGAGGGGTCCGGATCTAGGCTTTCCTCAGAATGGTGTGGGTGGGAGTGGCGGCTCCACTCTGCGGGGAAGGGTGGTAGGGGTTTGGGGATCGGGGTTGGGGGTGGGGAATACGGAGGGGACTCAGATTGGGTATTCAGCGAGTCACAGCGAAACGTGCGGCCCTACACCATACGACGGCTGCCAGCTTTCTGCCACAGGATAGTTTAGTTTTCCTCCGTGAAAGGTAGGCGGCAGTGGCTGCGGCGGCTACGCCGACCCGTGCCCACTGCTCGCCGCCGCCCGTCGTCCGGAGGGGCCGAGCCGTCGACCTGCATACAACGACGCCGTCGCCGTCGGCCTAGGCCAAGCAGTCCTACGCTTACCCGAGCAGTACTGCGCCGCCGTCCGTGGTCCGGAGGGGCCGGGCGGCCGAGCTGCACAAACCGACGCAGTGACGCCGTTCAGCAGCGTTGCCGCCGGCCCGGGACACCGTCGACGAGCTCCGTGAGGACTTCAAAAGTATCAGACCTCTTCTCTGTCACAATCTTGTATTTAGTGCTCACTTCACATTCAGCAAAACTTCATCTCACCTGAAATCCAACTAGCACTAGAAGTTTGTGGATGTGCATGTGTGATTTTCAATATTAAAAATGAATCTACAATTTACAAACTTCACATATTATAGGGCTGTGAGTAGTTCAGTATTTCAGTTATTTAAGATAGTTCAGTAGTTCAGATAGTTCAGCACATGGAGTTCAGATAGGCTAACTTATTTATTGCTTTAGAATTGGTATGTTTGATCTATGTGTTATTTGTTTACAGCTGATGCTTTGCTTGATCAGAAAAATGCAAATATGCAATCATGTGTTATCCATTATGTGGTAAAGTTCTTCCTTTTGACAGAATTTGACAAGAAAAATTTGAGCATTGTGAAAGGCAAATCTGGTTTATGTGAAAGGCAATGGCAGAACTTGACAAGCGAACGCCTCAAGTTGGTTTGAGATTTAAAAATTCAGATGAAGCTTGGTAGTTTTGGGTGGCCTATGGGGGTCGTTCTAGCTTTGATGTTAGGAAAATATATACAAATTACAGCAAATTTGATCGTAAGGTAACATCATGTAGATATGTTTGTGCCAATGAGAGTCATCGAAGAAAAGTGGAAAGAGATCATGTGGCAAAGTGTTTTAGACCTGAAACAAGAACCGATTGCAAAGCACGAATGACTATTACATTGGACCGAGGGGAAGGAAATTATGAAGTCACTGATGTTGTCCTTTAACACAATCACTCCCTTCACTTGCGTGAAACTCGATACTTGATGGCATCACAAAGGAAAATTTCAGAACTACATGCTTTTGAAATTGAGACCGCGCGATGATTCTGGAATTAGGCCAAAAGCTGCCCATGAGTTAGCTATCCGCCAGTTGGAGGGCCATTTAACCTTAGTTACACTTGTCGTGACCGCAAAAATTATTTACAAAGCAAGAGGAAGAGGGAGTTAGCATTTGGACAGGCTGGTAGTATGTTGAAATATTTTCATGGCAAGATCTCTGAAAATTCATCATTCCAATATGCTTTGCAAGTGGACTGTGATGAGCATATAACCAACATATTTTGGGCTGATGCCAAAATGATCCTTGATTACCCATATTTTGGTGATGTCGTGGCATTTGACACTACTTTTGGCACAAATAAAGAATACCGACCATTTGGTGTCTTTCTTGGGCTCAATCATTTTAGAGAAACCACTATTTTTGGTGCTGCAATTCTCTTTGATGAAACTAAAGACTCATTTACATGGCTCTTTGAGACCTTTCTAGCAGCTCACAATGGCCAGCTCCGAAATGGCCTATAGAATTTTAGTAGAAGCACATGTGCTAGTTCAGTAATAGCACAACTTGTCAGGGTACACAACCTGAAGGTGCTTTGAATGATTTTAAACTTGTGGACTTTGTGCTTGGGAAGTGGAGCACACAAATATCCAATGTACTTGATCTGTCTACCAATTATGTGCTTGTGAAAATGGCTTTGTTTGTGTGCCTGAAGAGTACCTGTATCTATTCTGTCTAAATACACATATATCAAGCAGACATCAGTAGAAGCAAAATCTTGCATTTCCATTTCCAGATTTCAGTACACAAGATCAAAACAAGGTCTCTTGATTTCATAGTATAGACTAGTAGAATATGACATGTTTACACGAAGTGATTTCTATACAAAAGCTAATTACATTCATCACAAAGAGAGAAACCACGGTGGCAGCATTCCTGCCTAGTCCATCTCCTCCATGGCGGCGAGGACCTCTTGAACGGCGTTGTGCTGCTGAGATCAGCCTTGGCGCAGGCTCCATCTTCTCCTTGCTGCTCCGACTACCGGCTTCTCCAGAGAGGCGCGACAGGACTGCTGTGGCGGCGTACGGGACGGGAAAGCCTGCGACGACGCACAGGTCGGGAGCTACGGCGGCGCGAGGCACGGGAGTGCTGCAGGAGCGCTGAGGCACAGCGTGCAGCGCAGGAGGCCGGAGCGGCAACAGCGCGAGTCGCGAGGGGCCGGTGGCGGCGCGCGGCGCGGGAGGCCGGCGGGCTGCTGCGGGTAACTGTTGCGGCGTGGCTCCTGTGAGATTGACGCACTTTTTTTGAAAACTGAGGATAGATAGAGGCCCGCACGTTACGCCGTGTCACCAAATCTGAGTCCCCGAGGGTGGGGAGGGGAGGGATTCGCGGCTGGACCTAGACCGAGAAGAGTGGAGCGTGCTTGCTGCTGATCTGTCAGTTTTGCGTGACCTGGGGGCACGTTTGGTTTTACAAGGGCAGCTCCAATCTGATACTTTAAACTATCTCCGTCAAAACATGTATTTGTTTCGTTCCAAATTACTAGATGTTATATTTTTTAGACAAAGTATAACTAATTATATAGAAAATAATGTATCTCAAAAATTAAAACATCTTACAATTTAGAACGGAGAAAGTAGAAATTTGTGCAAGTCAAACTAACTTTGATTTTAATCAAAGTTATCATAATCAATTTTAATATTTATGTCTCTAACTGATTTTTTATTATAAAAATATATTTAATGATTAATTTAATGGTAATTATCTTGTATCACAAATGTTAATACTTTTTTTATATAATTTTGGTCAAACCGTAGCAATGTGTTTGGTTCACGGAACGGATCGACGTGGAATCATTTGAAACTGTATCCGAGCCTACTCGTAGCGTTTGGTTCGCATCATGGGTCCAACCCGTCCGTCATCAAGTCATCCGCTCCGCATGCAGAAAACACAGCATCGAGTCGCTCCCTCAAAATGGTCGGATGAACTCATTTCGTAGCGTCCTCCACAAACCAAACAGGAGCAAATCACCGCCTGATACTCAGTCCGTTCGCTTATTGGTTTCAGCCAGGGCTTATCAGCCATGGTACAATATTTTTCTCTCACAACAAACCAGCACCAGCCGGGCTTATCAGCCTAGAAATCAACCAGTGAACAAGCTAACTACCAGTAGTGGTGCCATGCCTGATCAGTCAATGTTGCACATGATTATTCCCCAATCCAAACACGCTATAAATCATTTGACTCCTCGAATCGAAAAGTTATAATTACATTCTTTTGTGGATGAAAAGAGAATCTGTTAGGATTTAAGAAACTACGAGAATGGTATTAGCGCCCACGATGAGATGTAATGTAGGTGAGGGAAAAAGGAAGTGACATGAAACCCATGGTGAAATGTTTGGAGTTAGATTTGGAGAGATCATCTTGTGTACTATGCTTTTAAATGACGTGATAAAGTATGAGCTGGTTTGCTAGCTTAACCATTGGATTATTGGAGGTGTCCTAAGTACACTTGCCGCCTCACCAGCACGGGTTCAAAGAAAACTCATTAGTCTGAGCGAACGAAAATGTTTTGGTAAGGATTTTGCTTGCTACTAAGAAGCTTACTTGTCAACCAAGCGATCAACTATCCTATAGTTTCTCACCAGGCAAGGCAAGGCGAGGCGAGGTTTGGTGGAGGATCCAAACACATCCTCTCATGTGCCTTACTCATGTGCTCTCTCCAAAGTAAATATTGAATGTAAGGCATCTAGCAACACAGAGACATGAAACCTCAGTTTTCTAAATTGGTTTACGGATATTCTCAAATAATATTGATCATCTCATGATGATTTTTAGCTCCCGTGGTTAAGGTTCTCTTTGGCATGATTTTTGTTGTGTCTTTTCAAATGGCTCAATTAAAAGCTTTACAAAATGAGCATATACAAGATCGGTTTCTGAAGTCAAACCAATACAAAAATGGTGAAGCCCAAGCCGTTTTTATCAAGAAGAAGACGTCAAAACATGGCTTCTCATCACTTTACTGTTTTTCTAAAGAAGTCATACACTACCAAAAAAGCTTTAAGGATGTGTTTGGTTCAGCTTTTAAAAGACGCTTCTGTTGTAAAAAAGTAGAACGTCAACCAAATAGGTTGACCCTAAAACTGCTTTTTTAGAAACAACTGCTTTCACTTTTCTGTTTTTTCCAAAATGGATGGAAATAGAGACGTGTGTCGCAAAAATTGTTTCACGGAGATAGGAAAAAGGGATAGCTTTTATAGTTGTTTGAACCAAACAACTTATAACTTTTTTTACACCACATAACTCATATAAGCTCTTTTACATATCACAATAACTTTTTTCGAATCATGGCTTGGAGCTGAAAAAATTAATTTCTCCTAATTCACTCTCCCACGAAATCATTATATGCATAGAGTTTATCCTAGATAATCATAATTCATGAGGAATCAATTTGAATCACTTCTTAGGGAGAATCAGGAAGGGCTCTGCCAAACTTGCCATGACACACCTTTCCCTTTCCATTGCCTCTCGGCGCGCGCCATGACCCCCGCGCCATGCCGTTCTCCGTCACCGCCGCCGGCGCCTCCAAACCCTAAACCCGCCGCCGCAATCAATGGCGTCCCTCGTCTCCTCCCCCGAAGATTCCAAATCGCTGTCCGTCACGACCTCATCGCTCTTCCTCTCCTCCATTGTCTCGCTCCCCTCTTCCCACGCCTTATCCATCCCCACCTCCGCCTCCACGCCTCTCCCGCCCGTCCCGGCCTCTGTGCCTCCCGCCGCGCTCATCCCGGGCTCCCGCTTCCTCGTCGACGCCTTCCGCCATGCCGGGGACTTCTCTGTCGCTTACTTTCTCTCGCACTTCCACTCCGACCACTACAGTGCCTCGGCCCTTCCTGGCGCCGCGGCCTTGTCTTCTGCTCCGCGCCAACCGCACGCCTCGTCTCATCCGTGCTCTCTGTCCCGCCTCAGCTTGTCGTCTCCCTCGATGTCGGTGTCCGTATCAGCGTTGATGGGTGGAGCGTCACCGCCGTGGACGCCAATCACTGCCCCGGCGCCGTCCAGTTCCTATTCACCTCCCTGGGCCGAGACCTGCTGGAGTTCGTCCGTGCTGATGCGGTGTTTCTGGACACCACATACTGTAACCCCAAGTTTACATTCCCTTCGCAAGAGGATTCTGTGGATTACGTAGTGAATGCAATCAAACGTGTGAAAGATGAGAGTTCAGTGTCAGGAGAGCGTGTGCTGTGTCTGATCGCGACCTATGCGGTCCGCAAAGAGAGGATTTTGCTGGAGGTTGCACGGCGCTGTGGGTGTTCAATCCATGTGGACAGTAGGAAGATGAAAAATTTGACAGTGTTGGGGTTCGGTGGGGAGAATGGCTTTTTTACTGAGGATGCAACAGGGACAGATGTGCATGTTATTGGGTGGAATATCTTAGGGGAGACTTGGCCCTACTTCCAGCCGAATTTTGTGAAGATGAAGGAGATCAAGATGGAGAGAGGGTATGCGAGGGCTGTCGGGTTTGTACCAACTGGATGGATGTATGAAACCAAGAAGGAAGGTTTTGCTGTTAGGGTGAAAGATTCACTCGAGATCCATCTTGTTCCTTACAGTGAGCATTCAAGCTACAATGAGTTGCGCGACTATATTAAGTTTTTGCACCCAAAGAGGGTGATCCCTACTGTTGGCGTGGATGCTGGGAAGCTCGATAGTAAGGAGGCAGTTGCTCTGCAGAAGCATTTTGCTGGGTTGGTCGATGAGACAGCAAACAAACAGGAGTTCTTGATGGCATTCCATCGTAGGTCGATAGATGCTACTCATAGCTGCAAAGATGTGGTTGCTAAATGCTCGAGCCAGCATGATGGGGAGGATGCTGCTTTGTTACCAGCAATCACTTCTGCTTCTGAACAACAGGATACTCTGAGGGAGAATATTACGCAGGAAATGATTAAAGAACTATCAGATTTCCTACCCTCGTGGGTCAGCCAGGAACAGATCACGGACCTGCTGATGAGTTCAGGTGGTGATGTTGTTAAAGCAGCATCTGATTTTTTTGAGCGGGAAAGAGATTTCTTTGAAGAAGCAAATGTTTCTTGTAATGACACACCCAAGTCAGAGAAAAACCATTCTTCTGATCATGGGTCTTCTGCTGATGTATGTAGCCAGCAAGAATCTCCTTCATTTTCGCAGAAGCCAGTGGAATACTCTGCAAAACTGGTAAATTTGTCTCCTATGAGAATGAAACTAAATACTCCCAAAAAGGTAAATAAGAGGGGTTCCAGCACTACAAACAAGCCAAAAAAGAAAGGACGATTAACTTCCTCAACATAATCTGGTGAGCGCAAGCAGTCCACAATTACAAATTATTTCATTAGAGCTACAGAAGCCACAGAAGCTGCTTTTAAAAGGGTAAGGACTGAAAAAGTAACTGTGGAGGCACATCAAAATAATGTGGAAAATGGTGATCAGTTAGCTGATACTGCAAAAACACAAGATTAGAGTTTAGACCAGCTTCTCCAGATTGTAGATGGTAGCATGTCTAGAGAATATGCAGTTTCTTTGCTTGAGAAGGCAGATGGAGATGTGGCGGTAGCAGTTGACATATTTTACAGTTCAAGTGAGAGTAACAATGTAATTGGCGTTGATAAGAATATTGTGCTGCAGAATGCACAAAGTGAAACTGTAGATAAATGTAGTAAAACAGACATGGCTAGTGATTCTTCTCAGGCTACTCCAAAGATGTCAAACTTACATGTAGGAACTTCTTTAGCACATGCATATTCTGCCAATACATCACTGCCAATTGAAAAGTATCTACCTATTGAGCATGCTTAGCTGCTTATACCTGATATTCTTTAGCATCTTATTTAATAGTTAGTCATGCCATATGTATCTGCATTTCTGCAGCTTGCTGGACAGCAGGACAGCCTGCACCATACTTGCATTTGGCTCGCACATTTGATTTGGTTGAAACGGAAAAAGGAAAGATCAAAACTACCTGTACCTATGCGATCTTAGATATCCATATAACTCTACCACGACTTCTCGGGGGTTAGAAAACGCACTAATCTCGGGAGAATACCAAATCGTCCCATCGCATAATCTCGGATGATACCAAATCATCCCATCATAATAGTGTTGATGATACCAAATCATCTAAAAAGAATAATATGGGCTCGAACGCGGTCAAAACTCAAGGGGCTTAACGTGAAGGATCACATAGCATCCACGCCAACCGGGCCACGGAAGATCACATAGCATCCATGCCTTCTCCTAATATTCCGCTGCCAACACCGGCCTCCTAGTAGAAATTATACTTCTATCTAACGGGGTGTGAGATCAAGTCTACTCATATTAGACATGTGGCTGTACGTAATATCTCACTAGGCGAGAGGGACTACGAACCGGTCCTTATGTGGCCGAGGTGAGTATCTCCCACAGGAACCCTCACCAGGCGATCCTGCCAAGGTAATCTATCCCACATAAATTACCTCCACTCGCCCCTTGTCGGGGTTTAGTTTAGGTTTACCCATTTTAGGGGTTCACAATTATTATCCATAAGTTCATTTATATCATGGAGCTCATAACATAACAAAATAACCATTTATCGTAATTATTAATCGCATTATAACAATCGAGCTCATATTCTGGATAATAATTATTCAATAAGCAATTCATTTATTTAGTAGCAAATAAAGCAAGGTGGAAGGGGGATGGGGTTGCTAGGATTTGCCTTCATTGTTGTCTCCTTCCGACACGTCTATGTAGTCCAGGTCCTCGTTCTCTTGGTAGTCACCGTCGTTTGTCGGGCGTTGCTATCGTATAAGGCTACTGCCAAACATAAAATAAAAGGGCAAAAGCAAACATAGAATAATATGGTTGTACTAGGTAAAATAAATAGAGCTAGATTTTAGATGAATTTTAGAAGTGGTTTCATGTGAAACGGAGTAAGTTTAACTTATAGTTAAATAACTAGATGGAATTTTACATGTATTTTTCTGGTGTATGAAAATATGTGCAAACTACATGGTTAATTTCCTTAATGCATCTAGTTTATTTACAAAATTTTTGGAAAATTTTCTAAGTAAGAAATGGATTTATAGCCCTCTCTGTACACTAACCGGGTGTACATAGCATTTTCCTTTCGTGTATCCCGTGTTGTGTGTGCGCACGTGGTGCGGGGCTGGGGGGTGACGGCGTTATGTCCGCAGGCCCACGTTACACAGAGAGAGAGAGAGAGAGAGAGAGAGAGAGAGAGAGTGAGGGAGAGGGAGTGACAGACGGGGACGGATGGCAATGGCGACGTCGGACGGGGACGGATGGCAATGGCGACGCCGTTATTGCTTGGTCCCGCACATCAGTGAGAGAAAGAAAAGGGAGGGAAGGGAACGGCGATGGACGAGGGTCGCCGGTGTAGTGATGGGAACATGGGAGGGTGGCTCGTGCTCGCCGGAGCGTGTTACGTCGGTGACGCTGAGCCCCAGTGCGGATGTTGAAGTGGTGTACGGGGCTCGGGAGGTCAAGCCACAGCCGTTGGGGTGACCTAGGTGATGGGGAGTGACTGTAGTGGCGGTGGCAGCTTGCCGGACTGAACGAGGTGGCACCGTGCAGTGGACTCGGCCATAGAGGCCTTAATCTAATCAACCAACTACGTGAACGTGAGCACGGGTGAGTGGCAAGTGCAGTGTGGGTGGTGTAGTGTCCAGTGTGGCCTTGCCAACGGCGGTGTGGCCAAGGCGAGCACCGCGACATGGTATTTGCGTTGAGCGGGAGGAGGTAGACGACGATGCTGACCTGTGGGTCCCGTTCGGTAGCCAGAGGAAAAGAGGGAAGAGAGAGAGAGAGAGAGAGAGGGTGTGGAGCGAGCTGGGCTAGGGCGCGAGTCGGGCCGGCCCAGTGCAGGAGGAAGGGAAAGGGGGAGAGAGAGGGAGAGGGCTGCTGTTGCGGGTTAGGAGAGGAAGGGGCCCAAGAAGCTTTTCTCTTTTCCTTTTCCTTTTTCATTTTCTAGATTTGTTATGCATTTGTTTGAATGACTTTTGAATTCAAATTCGAAAATGCAAGTATGCAAGGTGTACCACCATATGTTCAGCAAACAAGCAAGCCAACATTCACGCAATTTCACACAAGTAGTTTTGTTCTTAGTTATCCTATTGATACTAAATAAATTCCTAGCTAGGTTATATTTTTTTGTTTTATGTAAAGTTTTAAAAAGTTTAAATTTTTAGTGGTTTTTAAACTAGGTCAAAATTCAGGGTGTTACACCGGAATAGTGGGCGGCGGCGCTAGGGTTTCTGGAGGAGGAAGGGGCGGCGCGAGAGAAACGTCAAGGAAGGGCTGGGCAGACAGAAGCAGTCACACGGAGAAAGGAGAAAGAAACAAATCGGTATTTGTGTAATGGGTGGCATTGGTGGGTAATTTCCCCCAACTCCATGAGGAAGTACAAAAGTCCAGGTTCTGGAGTACCACTTGAGGAGCTTCACAAAAAACGTGGAGTTGACCTCCAAGGCTCCAACTCTACCTTTTTCTTGGAGCTGGAGCAGAGCTGGAAAACCTGGAGTGGAGCAGTCTCAAACATCCCCTTAGAACAGAGGGAGTACCTTATAGTATTGAGTTGGGATACTTCTTGTAGATTTGTGTCAAAACGTAATTCCATAAAAGTATACATTTGCTATACTTTATGCCTTATAAATATATATTGCAGTGAAAGTTACTAGTCAAAGTTATGTTTTCGAGAACCCATGATGTCCAAAACATCACATATTTATGGCTGGAGGGAGTACATTCGAGATCATAATTTAATTTTTATTATGAATAATCTGCATATCAGTAGAGAAGGGTGGGCATGATGCAAGCGGTAGAGTCTTACCGCTTATGACCGGAAGGTCCCAGATTCGAGTCGCGGTCTCCTCGCATTGCACATGAGAGGGTAAGTCTTGCCACTGACACCCTTCCCTAGACCCCGCACAGAGCGGGATCTCTCTGCACTGGGTACGCCCTGATCAATATTAATGAAAACATGCATTAAACCATTGCTCAAAGATTGTAAAGTTTGAATCTTATATGTGTGCGCTCCTTATAAACCGGACTGCGCGGGAATAGTTTACAGTATGATGCTCTAAACGTTACACATTCTTTCCTTGTTCATCTTTTTCTCTTTTAATATAGTTTTGCTGTGCATTGTCATAGGACATGGGAATACATTAACCCCATGTTTGTTACTGAAGCTAGGAACTGAACATTGGTGGGAGTCTAGTTGTAACTACTCTGGAGGAATCATTAGGAACCAGCAGATCTAAAATACCTGAAATGTACAAAACTTACGGTGATCTTGGTAAGTACCAACATGTTATCTCATATTGGTAGTATAGAAAAAAAAGGCTTCTAGTGTAATCTTCCGCAATTTTCTTTGCAAAGTGAAGACATATGGATTCATTCGCTAGACTTATGGCAAGATCCAACATCATTGTGTAGTTTCATTCATTGGCTGTTCCTGATTGAGTTGCCATTTATAGTAACAAGTATCAACAATGGATGAATTGTAATTTGTAGGTAATGTTGCCCAAGAATGTCGTCAGAATCAAACGCTACTTGCTCCTCCCCGCCCTCTCTCGATTTGTGATGTATATTCCACGCTTCGGAAACTAAGGTATTACTTACAAATTAAAACTATCTGCCAGTGGTCCTTCATGAATCTTGCCAAGCATTTCATGCAACTGAAGATTGCTTTTATATGAATGGCTAAATTTCAATCGTGGCTAATTTGAATTATATCCAATCTTTTTATGTGGTAATTACTAACTACCCCAGATATCATGTAATGCAACAACAATTTCTGATTATTTTGTACCTTCCATTTTGTAACATGTTGTGCAATCTCATACGACACAGGGAAAACCATTTTCTGATATATTAGTACAGAGCAATGGATATGACAAATAACACATCTCGTCAGTAGAATCTGCTTAGGTTTGACATAATACTTTTTTTAACATTTTTTCTTGTGCTAGATGTTATGTGTTGGGGAAGTATAGAGATAATAGAAAGGATTGCTGTGTGCATTATATACTTGAATAAAGTAACTGGATGCGGCCCTGGACTTTGTCGGCGCGACGGAGATGTAATGGCAGCTTGACGTCGCCCCAGCAAGGCAGGGCACGGTGGGATACACAATGAATCAATCTAATGCCTGCCTAACACTGGCCGGTCCACTGGCCGGTCTCTGCTTATATACATGAGCCCAGCCCCAAAATCTAAACCAACTGAATTTGATTTGCTAACAAACTAAATGGCTTGATAGCTAGGGACTCTTTTCCTGCCTCGGCTTCTCCTTCTGTTTTTTTACGGTTTTAGTGGAATACCTAAGAAGGATAGGCCTGGTATAGTGGTGAGAGTTGTCTCACTGAGTCATCAGGTCGTGGGTTCGAAGTAGCATCTCCGTAGATTTTGCGAGAAAAAGGCTTATCTCGGTTTATCCCTTCCTCAGACCCCACTGATGTGGGAGCCTCCGGCACTGAATCTGCCTTTTAGTGGAATACCTACATGACACTTAGTAAAAAAAAATCTATCTGTAAGATGCTCCAGTTTTTTGGTTGATGAGGTAAACTTAACCCTTTGCTTCGACGATAATAATAAGATTCATATTTTGCATGATGTTGTTTATTTTTATGGGATGCTCTGACAAAGGATTATCTTCAATTCCTCTTTACATCATCAATTTTTTCGTATTAGTGCAATATCAGGTAGTGGAAGTGCTGGGAGGAGAAAAATACTTGTCTTGCATCTTCTTCGTTCTTGTAGAGAAACAGAAATAAAATTTCTTGTCAGAACACTGGTGAGCATCCATTCCTTTTTGTTGTGTACTTTGCAATTTTTATTTGAGGCGATATTGCATGTAATGGTTGCTGGTTGTACTTTGGTTCCATGTTTTTGGTCTTAATTGCTTATATTTATCTCTCTCAAATTTGAAGTTTTCAAGTATTGATTTATTAATACACAACTTCCTTGCATTCACAAAAAATTGAAATTCTTATATGTTTGCCCTTACTGTGTTGGAGATCAACTTTATGGTGCATCTCGCTTTTATTGTTACTCCTGCGACATGTTTCTATGTCTGTTAAATTAAGCTACAATTTAGTATATAATAGCTTATTCATGTTGCCTTTTACTGTGTAACTTCTAATAAGCTCCACCACTTCTCTGTTTTGTGTGTGGCTTTGTTTAACTTCAGGTTCGTAACTTGCGTATTGGGGCTATGATGAAGACGACATTACCTGCGCTTGCACATGCTGTTGTTTTTGATAGAAACTGTGCAGCAGATCCTGTGGTGTCCTTAGAGAATTTTTTTTATTTTTAACACGTTTTGTAAACTAATTTTAAATCTAACAATATTTTATTTTTTTTTCTCAAAACTAACACTTTTGTCCGCGCCTATTTTTCTGGCGCGGCGAAACGCCTGTGCTGTGCCATGCATGGTGGCACGGCGAGAGGGATGACGTGGCAGGGTCAGCCATGGTGCCGCCGCGCCATCCCCCACGACGCGACAGTCCCAGGTAAATATCGCCCGCGAGCCACCCTCCCTCTGTCTGCCTTAACGTGGTGGACGACTTCCGCGCCGCGCCCTATCGCCACTCCCAAGTGCTGTCGGCGCCCGGCCCTCCGTTGCCGCCTCCCTTCCTCCCTTCCCTTCCATTCCCTGACCGCCTCTCTCCCTCCTCGGCCTCGTTCAAGGTAACGACACACTTTTTATTTTCGTTTGAATGGTGGATTGAAATATTATGAATGAGAGTTAATGTTAGGATTTGAAGAATTATGATATAATTTTTCGTTTGAACAGAGCACTAGGAAATGCAAGTGGGAATCTTATGATGGTCAAGATAAGTTCTTGGATGACTTGAAGAGGATGCAAGAATTGCATGGAAGAGGGGATACGGACGTGACTATGTCGACCACTTTGTTAAACTGCGAAAGAAGAACATGCGTGAGTTTGCTAGAAAGAGCAGTATTCGTAATCCGATCGATGTCAGGCTTGACAAATGGGGGTCGGAGAGACGGAGGGCATTAGAGAAGGATAGGGCAAGAAAGGTTGCAATGGAGGAGGAAACAGTATAGATGCAGGTCTTGAACGACCATGTTGCTGCATTGTGTGCAAGTGAGTCATTGGAAGCCTTCTTACTTTCGTTGCCTGCTTTTAAATGTACTATAATCGTGTTGGTATCTTGTTGCATTTTATACATGAAGGGATTGAATGCAGCGGGGACCATGCAGCAGAGGTGGCCCGTACAAGTTATGTGGAAAACAAGTTACATGAGCATAGAACCCGAGCCGGTCGCAGCGTTCTATGTTCAATTGTGTTGGTGAAAGCTCTAGTTTGGTTTTGGTTAATTGATGAAACCCTAAGTGCTAACCTAGTTTATCAAAGTGATTATGAGATAGGTAGCACTATTCCAAGTGGTGAAGCAAATGAAGATCATGACATGATAATGGTGATTCTATGGTGATGATCAAGTGCTTGGACTTGAAAAGAAGAAAGAGAAAAATAAAAGGCTCAGGGCAAAGGTATAAGTTATAGGAGCCATTTTGTTTCGGTGATCAAGACACTTAGCGAGTGTGATCACATTTAGGATCGATAGCCATACTATTAAGAGGGGTGAAACTCGTATCGAAATGCGGTTATCAAAAGTGCCACTAGATGTTCTAACTCATTGCATATGCATTTATGATCTGGTGGAGTGCTAACAACCTTGAAAACATTTGTGAAAATATGCTAACACATGTGCACAAGGTGATACACTTGGTGGTTGGCACATTTGAGCAAGGGTTAGAAACTTCACCGGTGGAGTGTCCGCCCGAAGAGTGTGGACAGTCCGACGGTGCCACCGGTGCCCTATATAGAAAAGACAGGGGTTCATAGAGTGACCGGACGCTGATGGCGCAGGGACCGAACGCTGGGGTCCTATGTCCAGTCAGTGGTGCAGTGACGTCCGCCCTCGGTCTCTTGACCAGACGTTGGCGTGAGAATTGACCGGACGCTCAAGGCCTAAGTCTAGTCAGTATGACGTATGATGACATATGTGGCGCACAGGGGAGACATTGAGTGACCGGACGCTGAGTGAGTCCGGTCGTGATTTTTCGCTTCTGGATGCTTACTAGAAATGATTGGACGCTGAGATCCTACGTCCGGTCACTTTGAAGCAGCGTGTCCGGTCACAAGTTAAATGTACTGCTGACCGTTGAGATCGGGCAATCAGTGTTTGAAGCTAGGGACACGTGGCACACATCGTGTGATCGGACGTTGGGGTCCAGCGTCTGGTCGATCTGATCGACACGTCCAGTCGATCTGACCGGCGCGTCTGGTTGTCCCATTTTTCAGTGGACTGAGGAGCCAACGGCTCTTTTTCGTGGGGGCTTCTATTTAATCCCCATGGCCGGCTCAAGCTCACTCTCTTGACCATTTTGCATTGACATAGCAACCTTGTGAGCTTAGCCAAAGCCCTCCCACTCATCTCCATCATTGATTCATCATCTTTGTGAGATTGAGAGAGAATCCAAGTGCATTTCTTGAGTGATTGCATCTAGAGGCACTTGGTGTTTGTGTTTTTGCTGTGGGATTTGCTTGTTGCTCTTGGTGGTTGCCACCACCTATACGGTCGGAGCAGCGGAGGAGTACTGACACGAGTTGGTGATTGTTCGTGGCCATCTCCAATGATTGTGAGGGGATTTGTATCTTCCCCGGTGGAGCACCGAAAGGTAACTCTAGTGGATTGTTCATGTCATTGAGTTACCTCACTTGTGGGTAGGTTCTTGTGGTGTCTAATTATGTGGACAAGGTTCGTGCAACACCTCTTAGCCACTGAACCACCAAGTGTTAATTAACACAACGGGGATGTAGCGTGTTGGCAAGCACATGAACTTTAGGAGAAAATTGCTTGTCTCTTACCCTTTGGTATTCTCCCAGTGATTGATAAAGTATTCATCTTATGATTGGTTCACTCCTCTACGCGACGGTATAATCATCTCACTTACTCATTTATATTCCCGCAAACTAGCTATAGCAAGCTCTTTAGTGTAGCTAGAATTGAGAGCTTGCTTTGTGGATTAAGTTTATCTAGTGGAGCTCTTTAGTGTAGCAATTGTGAGAGCTCTTAGTGAGTAGTAACCTAGTGAATTGTGTGTCTAGTGATCATAACAACTAGAATTATTGGATAGGTGGCTTGTAACCCTTGTAGAGCTAGAGCAAGTTTGCATTTCACTTTTTGTTATACTAATCAAATTGCTCTAGTTGATTTGTAGATTTTAAATAGGTTATTCACATCCCTCTAGCCATATTAGGACCTTTCAAGTGGTATCAGAGCCATAGTCACCGTTTGATTAAAGGCTAACAACATCGATGTCAAATTATGTCTCAAGTTGTGTTCAACCATGTGGGGAGCAAACCACCATTATTTGATGGCACATGCTATGATTATTGGAAGAGAAAGATGAGGATGTATCTTGGTTCAATCAATGATCAAGTATGGGAGGTGACTGAGAATGACTATGCTATCATTGATCCCAACAATCCCACCAACCAAGACAAAACCAACAAGCAATGCAATACAATAGCTCTCAACACCATATACAATGCCATTGATTCCAAGGTATTTGAGCAAATCAAGGATTGTGAAAGAGCTAATGAGGTGTGGATGAGATTAGAGGAAACATATGAGGGCACACCGGCGGTGAAGAGTGCCATGTTGTATATTCTCAAGGATAAGTTGACAAGCTTCAAGATAAAGGATGATGAGAGCATTCCAGAGATGTTCCATCGGTTGCAAGTAATTGTCAATGACTTGAAGGCTTTGGGAGAGAAGATCAAGGATGATGATGTCTCTCATCGGTTCTTAATGTGCCTACCTCCAAGATTTGAGATGTTGAGATTGCTTATCATAAGAGGAGTGTTGAAGGAGATTACCTCTAACCAAGTACTAGGTGATGTCATGACACAAGAGACATACTGCGTGGAAAGGGAGGGGGATGACAAGAAGGAAGAAGAAGACAAGAAGAAGAAGAGTATAGCATTTAAGGCTAGCTCATCATCATCCAAGAACAAGGAAAAGTCCAAGAAAGAATCTAGTGATGATGATGATCTTAGTGATATTGATGATGAAGCTATGGTCCTCTTTGTACGCAAGATAGGAAAATTCATGAAGAAGAAGGGCTATGGTGCAAGAAAGAGAAGAGATCACACCAAAAGCAAAGAATATGTGAGAAGATGCTACAATTGCAAGAGCCCCGATCACGTTGTAGCGAATTATCCCTATAATAGTGACAATAATGAGGATGAAAAGAAGAAGCACAAGAAGGACAAGAAAGAAAAGAAGGAGAAGAAGGAGAAGAGAATGACCTTCTAAAAGAAGAAGAAAGGTGGAGGCTATGTGGTCACATGGGATAGTGATGGTTCTTCAGATAGTGATAGCTCTAGTGAGATGACAAGAAATCTATCAAGAAAGCACTAGCAAACATCACCATCAACAACAAGCCCTCCATCTTTGACACTCCATCGACATGCCTCGTGGCAAAGCCTACCAAGGTAAAATATGATGTGAGTGATGAGGATGAATATGAAAGTGATGCTTGTAGGAGTGATGATGATGATGATGATGAGGAGGAGGAGTACACCAAGGAGGAGCTCTTGGACATGTGTGAGCAAGTGCACACTTGCGTTGAAATGAAGAGAAATGAGTGCAAAGAATTATGCAAGAAAGTCAAATTTCTTGAGCAATCCTTTGATGAGCTCAATGCCACTCATGAGAGGCTAATGGAAGCCCATGAGAAGCTTGGCAAAGCTCACTCTAAGCTTGAAAAGGCTCACTCCTCTCTCATCGAGCAAGTCAAAATAGAGGAAGCCAAGAAGGAGCAAGTGATTATGTCTTGTGATGTGGGACTAACATGTGATATTATTGATGAATCTTTTTGTAAATCCGTTGTAGTTGCTCCCACTAACACTTCTTGTAGCACCACTACTTCTACTTCACCTTTGAGTGATGGTCTCACTTATGATGCCTCACTAATGGTGGAAAATGAGATCCTCAAGAAGGAGGTGAATGAGCTCACTCGTGCCTTAGGCAATGCCTATGGTGGAGATACCCGCTTGCTAAAGTGCTTGGGTAGCCAAAGGTTTTCTCTCAACAAAGAGGGATTAGGCTATACCCCCAAGAAAGGCAAGATGACCTTTGTCACTCCCAAAGCTAGCTTTGTGAAGGGCAATGGTTGGTTTTGTAATAGATGCAAGCAAGTTAAGCATATAGATCAAAATTGCAAGATTAACAAGAACAAGCTACCTAATGTATCCTCAATTAAATTTGATTCTTGTTACATGCTCGTTAAGGGTGCCAATGGTGTGAAGGCTAAGTTCATTGGTACACCAATTGTAAGTCCAAAGAAGAAGGCTATTTGGGTACCAAAGACCTTGATAACTAACCTTTAAGGACCCAAGTAAGTTTGGGTACCTAAAAAGAATTGATGTTCTTTTGTAGGTCAATTATAAAGCTAGAGGAAGGCATTGGGTGCTTGATAATGGGCGCACACAACACATGACCGGTGATCCAAGAATATTCAATTCAATCAATGAAAACAAGAGCAATATGATTAATAGTATCACATTTGGTGACAATGGCAAAGGCAAGGTCAAAGGGCTTGGTAAGATTGCAATATCCAATGACTTGAGTATCTTCAATGTGTTACTAGTAGAGAGCTTGAACTTCAATCTATTATCGGTAGCTCAATTATGTGATCTTGGTTTCAAGTGCATATTTGGTGTGGATGATGTAGAGATCATAAGTGTAGATGGCTCTAACTTGATTTTTAAAGGATTTAGATATGAGAATCTATACTTGGTTGATTTCAATGCTAGAGAAGCTCAATTGACAACATGTTTGATCACTAAGTCTAGCATGGGTTGGTTATGACATAGAAGGCTTGGTCATGTTGGAATGAAACAATTGAACAAGTTGATTAAACGTGACTTAGTTAGAGGCTTGAAAGATGTCACATTTGAGAAGGATAAGCTATGTAGTGCATGTCAAGCCGGAAAGCAAGTTGGTAACACACATCCTAAGAAGAGCATGATGAGCACATCCAAGGCATTTGAGTTGATACACATGGACTTGTTTGGACCAACTACACACACTAGCATTGATGGAAACAAATATGAATTTGTTATTATGGATGATTTCACTAGATACACATGAGTGTTCTTTCTTATTGACAAGAGTGATGTGTTTGCAACATTCAAAATCTTTTGTCAAGAACATTCACAATGAGTTTGAAACAACTATCAAGAAAGTTAGAAGTGACAATGGTAGTGAATTTAAGAACACTAGAATTGATGAGTTGTGTGATGAATTTGAAATTAGACATCAATTCTCGGCCAAGTACACTCCATAATCAAATGGCCTGGTTGAAAGAAAGAATATAACTTTGATTGATATGGCAAGATCAATGTTGAGTGAGTACAATGTGAGTCATTCATTTTGGGCCAAAGCAATCAACACGGCTTGCTATTATAGCAACTGACTCTATTGTCACCCCATGATGGAGAAGACACCTTATGAGCTATTGAATGGAAGAAAGCCCAACATAGCATACTTTTGGGTTTTTGGTTGTAAATGCTACATATTGAAGAAAGGCACTGGATTGAGCAAGTTTGAAAAGAAATGTGATGAAGGCTTCTTGCTTGGTTACTCCACTACTAGCAAGGCATATAGAGTTTGGAATTTGGCTAGTGGTACTCTTGAGGAGGTTCATGATGTGGAATTTGATGAAACAAATGGTTCCCAAGAGGAAGATGAGAATCTAGATGATGTAAAAGGCACTCAATTGATCAATGCAATGAAGAACATGGATATTGGTGATATAAGGCCTAGATAGGTGATTGATGTTGAAGATGACAAGAATAAAGTGCTCTCTAACTCAAATGTGCAAGCTAGTGGTTCTCATGATCAAGTTCAAGCAAGTACTAGTCATGACAAAGTGCAAGATCAACAAGTGGCTAGTTCATTATCTCAACCAAATGATCAATCAAATGCAGGCAATCAAGTGCAAGTGCTTCAACCAACCAATATTGCAAGAGATCATCCATTAGACACTATCATTGGTGATATTTTAAGAGGTGTGCAAACTAGATCAAGATTGGCTTCATTTTGTGAACATTTCTCATTTGTGTCATCCATTGAACCTAAGAAGATAGATGAAGCTTTGAAGGATGTTGATTGGGTCAATGCTATGCATGAAGAACTAAACAACTTCACAAGAAACCAAGTATGGGAGTTAGTTGAGAGGCCTAAAGATCATAATGTGATAGGAACCAAGTGGGTCTTTCGGAACAAGCAAGATCAAGATGGGATAGTAATAAGGAACAAAGCAAGATTAGTGGCTCAAGGATACACTCAAGTTGAAGGTCTTGACTTTGGAGAAACATATGCCCCAGTTGCAAGATTGGAAGCAATTAGGATCTTGTTAGCCTATGCTTGTGCCCACAATATTAAGTTGTACCAAATTGATATGAAGAGTGCATTTCTTAATGGGTACATCAATAAGCTTGTGTATGTTGAGCAACCTCCCAGTTTTGAAGATGAAAAGAAACCCAACCATGTTTACAACTTAAGAAATGCTTTGTATGGATTAAAACAAGCACCTAGAGCATTGTATGAGAGATTGAGAGATTTCCTACTCTCTAAGGGTTTTAAGATGGGAAAGGTTGACACCACTCTCTTCACCAAGAAGCTTGGAAATGACTTGTTTGTAATACAAATCTATGTTGATGATATCATATTTGGGTCAATAAATCAAGATTTTTGTGAGGAGTTTGGCAAGATGATGGCAAGTGAGTTTGAGATATCCATGATTTGAGAGCTTAGTTACTTCCTTGGTCTTCAAATCAAGCAAATAAAGTTTGGCACATTTGTGAGTCAAGGCAAGTATATCAAGGACATGCTCAAGAAGTTTGAAATGGATGATGCTAAAGCTATTAGTACACTAATGGGGACAAGTGGAAGCTTGGATAGTGATGCTAGTGGCAACATGGTGGATCAAAAGATGTATCGGTCTATGATTGGAAGCCTACTCTATGTGACCGTATCAAGGCCGGATGTGATGTTTAGTGTATGTATATGTGCTAGATTTCAAGCCTCACCAAGAGAAAGTCATTTGAAGGCAACAAAGAGAATATTGAGGTACTTGAAGCATACACAAAATGTTGGATTGTGGTATCCCAAAGGATCAAGCTTTGAGTTGATTGGATATTCGGACTCCGATTATGCGGGATACAAAGTTGAGAGAAAGAGCACATCGGGCACATGTCAACTATTGGGAAGATCACTTGTGTCTTGGTCATCAAAGAAGCAAAATAGTGTAGCACTTTCAACCGCCAAAGCGGAGTACATTTCGGCCGGTTGTTGTTGTGCTCAATCACTTTGGATGAAGGCTACTTTGAGTGATTTTGGAATCAAATTCAAGCAAGTGTCATTTCTATGTGACAATGAAAGTGCCATAAAGCTCACCAACAACTCGGTTCAATATTCAAGAACAAAGCACATTGATGTCCGCCATCATTTCATAAGAGATCACCAACAAAAAGGGAACATTTGCATTGAGAGTGTGGGCACCAAAGATCAACTTGCCGATATCTTCACCAAGCCACTTGATGAGAAGAAGTTTTGCAAGCTAAGGAATGAATTGAATATACTTGACTTCTCCAATATGTGTTGATGCACCCCCCATTATATGACATGCCTCTCCTTCGAGCAAAGCAAGGTAAAGTTGATTGACATGTCATTCATCCATTGCTAAGGACTTGTTTAGTGCATCTGGTCATTCTTATCATGTCCTAGGCTCATTCATGAAAATCAAATGAATTTGATGCTTGTATGGTACCACTATTGCTTGTATGTTTGAAATGATCTAGTGGTAGCATATGACATGTTTGTGGGCTTATAAACCTAGTGTTTGATATAGAAAATAAGCTATAAGTGTTTAACTCAACATGGTATAAGATAACCCTTATTTGGAGGTGTGAAGAAGCTTGTCCTTGGATCAAACTGAGTTAAATATCTTTTGCAAGTTATCTAGATTGAACTAAATTGGGAAAATGATCCTCATTTCACATGGTTTCACCCCAACCTATCTATAATTTAAGCTCGCCTTTTTGTGCTAATTGTTGACAAAGGGGGAGAGAAATTCACAAAGATAGTAAGATAGGAGGAGCAAACAAATGAAAACAAATGAAATAACATTGTAAGGGGATCAATAAAAAAATGCACACAAGTAGGGGGAGCAAGCTCATAAACTTGTATGTTGTATTTGAATGTGCATTTCATATATTTGCTTGCATGGCACAAGTTTTAAATTTCAACATCCATGCTTGTGTGGTGTATGCTAGTTATATGCTTGAATGGTGAAATAAAAAACTTGCATGCATAGGCTAAAGCAACTAGACTTATGTTCATTTTATGGAAACTAGACCCTTGCTTGTAATGTTGATCTCATGGGGTATTCTAGTTTTTGTGTATGTCTAGTTACTAATGGTGCTAAGGATGGTATAGTGGTGCACTCTGATTGATACCACGCTTCAAAGGTCCATCTCTTATACCTTAGCATCATTTGGTAGACATTGTCTCCTATATTTTCTATCTAAGCATATGTGTAAGCTTCAATCCAAACTCTTAGCACATATGTAGGGGGAGCAATTGCTACCATATGGGATTCATGAAACTTGTCCATATCCTTTTACACATGGTAAATATGTTTTGGCAAGCAATGTGGATTCAATTAAATCTCAATTCATATCTTTGTGTAAGGGTTGTCATCAATTACCAAAAAGGGGGAGATTGAAAGCTCTAGTTTGGTTTTGGTTAATTGATGAAACACTAAGTACTAACCTAGTTTATCAAAGTGATTATGAGATAGGTAGCACTATTCCAAGTGGTGAAGCAAATGAAGATCATGACATGATGATGGTGATTCCATGGTGATGATCAAGTGCTTGGACTTGAAAAGAAGAAAGAAAAAACAAATGGCTCAAGGCAAAGGTATAAGTTGTAGGAGCCATTTTGTTTTGGTGATAAAGACACTTAGTGAGTGTGATCACATTTAGGATCGATAGCCATACTATTAAGAGGGGTGAAACTCATATCGAAATGCGATTACCAAAAGTGCCACTAGATGCTCTAACTCATTTAGGATCTAGTGGAGTGCTAACACCCTTGAAAACATTTGTGAAAATATGCTAATATATGTGCACAAGGTGATACACTTGGTGGTTGGCACATTTGAGCAAGGGTTAGAAACTTCACCGATGGAGTGTCCGCCCGAAGAGTGTGGACAGTCCGACGGTGCCACCGGTGCCCTATACAGAAAAGATAGGGGGTCATAGAGTGACTGGACGCTGATGGCACAAGGACCGGACGCTGGGGTCCTACGTCCGATCAGTGGTGCAGTGAATTTCGCCCTCGGTCTCTTGACCGGACACTGTCATGAGAATTGACCGGACGCTTAGGGCCTGAGTCTAGTTAGTATGACGTATGATGACATATGTGGCGCACAGGGGAGACATTAAGTGACCGGACGCTGGGTGTCCGGTCGTGATTTTTCGCTTCTGGATGCTTACTAGAAATGATCGGACGCTGAGATTCTACGTCTGGTCACTTTGAAGCAGTGTGTCCGGTCATAAGTTAAATGTACTGTTGACCATTGAGATTGGGCAATCAGCGTTTGAAGCTGGGGACACATGGCACACATCGTGTGACCGGACGTTGGGTCCAGTGTTCGGTCGATCTGATCGACGTGTCCAGTTGATCTGACCGGCACATCTGGTCGTTCCATTTTTAGTGGACTGAGGAGCCAACAACTCTATTTCATGGGGACTTCTATTTAAGCCCCATGGCCAGCTCAAGCTCACTCTCTTGGCCATTTTGCATTGACATAGCAACCTTGTGAACTTAGCCAAAGCCCTCTCACTCATCTCCATCATTGATTCATCATCTTTGTGAGATTGAGAGAGAATCTAAGTGCATTGCTTGAGTGATTGCATCTAGAGGCACTTGGTGTTCGTGTTTTTGCTGTGGGATTTGCTTGTTGCTCTTGGTGGTTGCCACCAGCTAGATAGCTTGGAGCAGCGAAGGAGGATTGGCACGAGTTGGTGATTGTTCGTGGCCATCTCCGGTGATTGTGAGGGTATTTGTACCTTCCCCGGTGGAGCGTCGAAAGGTAACTCTAGTGGATTGCTCATGTCATTGAGTTACCTCACTTGTGGGTAGGTTTTTGCGGTGTCCAATTGTGTGGACGAGGTTCGCGCAACACCTCTTAGCCGCCGAACCACCAAGTGTTGGTCGACACAACAGGGATGTAGCGTGTTGGCAAGCACGTGAACCTCGGGAGAAAATTGCTTGTCTCTTGCCCTTTGGTATTCTCTCGATGATTGATAAAGTATTCATCTTGTGATTGGTTCACTCCTCTATGCGGCAGTATAATCACCTCATTTACTCATTTACATTCCCGCAAACTAGCTATAGCAAGCTCTTTAGTGTAGCTAGAATTGAGAGCTTGCTTTGTGGATTAAGTTCATGTAGTGGAGCTCTTTAGTGTAGCAATTGTGAGAGCTCTTAGTGAGTAGTGACCTAGTGAATTGTGTGCCAAGTGATCATAACAACTAGAATTATTGGATAGGTGTCTTGCAACTCTTGTAGAGCTAGAGCAAGTTTGTATTTTGCTTTTTGTTATACTAATCAAATTGCTCTAGTTGATTTGTAGATTTTAAATAGGCTATTCACCACCCCCTCTAGCCATATTAGGACCTTTTAGTTGGACAATGAGGGGGACGAGGATGAGGACAACATTGCCAGGTTGATCGATCTCATTGCTCTAGCGGAGGCTGGCTTACATGTAGAGAAAAATGAGGATGACACTGGCAGTCTGAGCGAGTTCATTGCTCTAGAAGAGGTGGGTTTGAAGGCGGAGGAGGATGAGGAAGCATTCTTCTCAAGCCACAGAGGCCACAGATGAAGCAGAGGCCGCTTACTACAGGTGATAGGCAGATCTGGATAATGCGGGTGAGCCTAGCTACATGAACAAGTAGGAAGAAAAGGCATTCTTGTCTCAGGCCACAGATGGAGCGGAGGCCGCTTACTATAGGCAAAAGGCAGATCAGGCAATGCAGGTAACCCTAGCCATAGCAATAAGGTTGTGGTAGAATATTGATACTCGGACAATGCTTACTCAGTATGTTTCTGACTAAGGGTTTTTTATCACGCTGTCTGTTAGTTCCATGCTTTATTAATGATCAATGTAGCTATGTACTAGAACTTTCATTGCATTGTCTTGTTTTCCATTTGAACTATTGATGTATTGTACCCATGTATCATGTACTCAGATTACCCATGGTCGATCTTAAGTGATCTCATCTGTTTGTCACCCTCTGACCCATCCATTTGTCGCTCTCCGATGCATCCAAGTTTTTTTAATAATAGCGAATGCGTTGAGAATTTCTAAAATCAACAAAATTGAGTGAAATTATTTCGAATACGACTGGCTGGCATATATATCTTGCATGTTTCCCATGTATTTTAAAATAGTAGTATGTAACTTATGTTATTAGCATCAGATCAATGTAAAATAACAATAATGTTATCACTTTACTCCAGAGTTCTTTTTTCACGAGTCATGTTTGGCACGCAACCCTAAGCCTTGGTTCTACCGTGCCATAGACCATGGCACGATAGGACATGGACGTAGATAGAAGCTGACCAGCCTCAATTGCAATTGAATGGGAGCTACCGTCGGTGCTATAAACAACTACAAGTGCTGCTACGACGCATTAAAACGAATATGAAGCAAATAAATGGAGTTTGTACGCAAGTTGATAAGTTGCCACATAACATTTTCATTAGTTCATGAGTCTGCAAGTTGATAAGTGCCTCTGTCTCTTTGGATTTGTAGGCAACACATTAGGAGTGTAGCCAACATTGGTGTGGTCATGTTGCCGGTGCTTATGACTCGTACCCTGCAAGTATATGATATGCACGATTACTTATAATCTTTATGATCGTTAGTTTATGGAGCCTAGGTATTCAAAGAAACTACCTTTGTTACTACCTGTGAGGCTCCTTGGGTACCAAGTGGGGCACCACCTATCTAAGACATGCTGATCTCATCCTGCTGCCAAGGGTCCCACTAGTGGTGCTGTATGTAGAAGCCTAGGGGGTCATCATCATTGTCGTCATCGTCATCCTCGTCGTCCTCATTTGCAGGGTCCTTCCTAGCGCTATAATGTGGTGGTGTACGCACAGCGGAAGCGTCACCTATCACCGGCTGAGAAGAGCCTGCTGATGTCCTCAAAGAGCCAAAATACGTGGCATCCGACCATGTCGGGTTATCGGGTTCCACCCAAGGTGTGTCCATGCATCTCAACTTCTAAGCTAGCTTCCTATAGCTCTGCTTCACCTTTTGCATGAATAGATGTTAAAGTTAGTGCATTTCCCAAATGCATATACACTAAAGAAACATTTTTAGAATGGACAAGTTTATGTTTACCTCCACAAAAGCCTCGAGAATGCCTGGCCCCTACCCTCTAGACTCATGAAGCCGAAAAGCTGCTTCATTGGACAACCTTGACAATTATGTCGTCTGGATACAGAAACGCAGTTGGACAGTTTTAGTACACATACTTAATACCAAATAGATAACAAATTGTACCATTCGAGTATCTTACCACGTATGTTTGAAGCGGGGCTCTCTGTAGTTGTGTGTCATCCCTAGTGGCAATGTCGTACACATCTTTGATCACATCTTCCTTGTCATTCTCATCAATTGCCTCCTCAGTGTATGCGGGCTTGATATGTGTCCTCGTAGACCTATGAAGCCACTGCAGGTACTCATTGAAGGTGTGCTGGTCATGTGGGGGACCCGTATCAACCAGTTGCCGGTCCCTGGTCTACCACAACTGGATGTACGCGTTGTGTGTCACGCGTCAATCCTTGGTCTTATACCTCTTTCTACGGTCATACCTACAATAAAATGATTGTTAGTTGTACCATACAGACCTCTGAATTGTAGCTTTGTTATTAATCGATAATGCACCCGTGCAATTCTTGGTTGGTGGAGTAAAGCGGTGGTGGGTAGCCTGTCATTCTTCCAAACTACATGCAAACCCTAATGGGCAAGTGAATCTCGACCATGTGGAAGAAAATAAGAGGGACGTTGAAGCGATACTTGTCTGACTCATCCCTAGTGACAGGACTCAGATAGTCCTAGAGCTCCAGAGCATCCTAAGGACACCAATGCACCTGAACATTTCATTATTGAGTTAGGTTTTGATATAGTATACATGGACCAAGACACATATATTATAGTAAAGAGAGCGTAACCTGGTGCTGTGTCAGGACGTCGAGACAGTCCGTATACTCCCTGTACTTGCACCGCACATTCCCTCTAACTAACTCTGCTTGCATCCAGATATATAGAGCTATAGGTAGTGTATCCTACCTGTTCTAATACTGCATTGAACACGATAATGAATTAGCCATTAATAATTTCATCTTATGTAACTGCCTCGAAGAATATAGTGAATCGAAGTACTTACAGGGAAACCAGTAACAAGAGGCCTCCCAATGGGCCATCGTTCCCAACACCAAACCCGGAGTAGGTAGGAGCAACCCCTAAGGTTCACATACCCTGAGGTGCGATGGCATGCAACGCATAGCTGTCGATACGTCCATGCTAGGACTACGCTGCCCCAGCTGTACGCCACTATGTTATCCCACGGCTGGCGTAGTATGTCAAGAAAGATCTAGCTAATAGTGTTGCCTAAGGTGTCTAGGAATAGGAAAGCACCAAGGAAGTGCCAGAGCCACACTCTAGCGAACATGTCGATTTGAGCCTCATCAGCCTATGGGTCTAAGTAATTAAAGCGCTCTGTGATCCACGACGACAAAACACCGAAACTTTTCCTAAAATTTACCAAAGAAAATGAGACCCGATGGCTGTAGGAAAGTAATGCATGTATTAAATAGGCTTAAATTACTTACTTATTTTTCTTGGAAACCTCGACATCTGGTGGAAGAAAGCCCGTGAACTTAGCCACCAGCTCCCTCTAGTGATCGTTGTCAACTATACCTGTCACTAGAAGTCCCCCCCAACCAAAGGCCAAAGATAGCCTTCACGTCCTGCATGGTCAAGGTCATCTCACTGCAAGGTAGGTGGAACGTGTGGGTCTTAGGCCTCCACCTGTTATAAGAATAGAACGACTATTAGTTAACTCAAATTTGTTATAAGAATGTTTATGTACAATGAAGGCACTCGCACCTGTCTACAGCTACAGTAAATAGTGCTGGGTCAAGGGGTGGAAGATTATAGTTGACAACACGAAAAAGCTCGAGGAAGCCGACATGCCATATGTACAACGCGCAATGCTCGTCCTACTGGTGTGCCCTAGTGTGCATGCGGGGCCTCAAAGGAGGCAAGGGCACCTTTGCATCGATGTCAGTCAAGAAGTGTGCTCAGTGCAGGTCATCATACTCCACCTCAAAAAGGGGGTACAACTGGTGCTGCGTGGGAGGGGCCATCCAGTTACAAATTGATAAACAATGGGTTAGAGTATTCAAATTAACAATATTCAAATTAACATTATGTAGCATTGCAAAATTTGAACTACTTGTTATGCAATACGAACACAATATGAAAGCACATGTATATATTCAAAGTAACATTAACAGACATATTAAACAACTTCACTAGGAAAATAAGCAACTTCTATGTATGGATCTGCTGCCCTCGTCTTCTATGCCTTCTAGCCTTGTGAACAGGGTCTTTGCAAATAGAGCAAAGATTCCTGCCACAGGTCTCATTGAAGTCTCCCCCTCCGTATATGTCTTCGTCGTACCCTCTCATAGCGTCCATGTCCCCCTTGAGTCACTTCTTCTATAACACCCCTGGTGTTACGAGCTTGTTTAGCACCACGATTTAGGCCTAAGTAATTTTTTTTTCGAAACGAGTTCTTGGATTTTTGATTTAAAACGTACTTGAGGCGATAAGCGAACCCTGGGTGATTTAGTTTTGTGGACTCGAATCAACACCCAAGTTAAATACGTAGTGCGTAGAAATATTTAGGAATGACGAACGACGATGCTAGCGAACAGTATGTTCTGTTAGATTAAGCATGAAAAGCAACTTTTAGAAATAAAATAAAATCCATTAATCAATAGAATGATATATATATATATATAAGCTCATATGTTTATTTTGAAAAGCATGCTCAGTTGAAGAGCTTTGGTTTAGTTTTGACCTGCGAGCGAACGGCTCCACAGCGATGACAGGACAGCTCCCTGCCTTGCTCCATCGCTTGTCATCAGTAGTGCGTTCCCCCTTGTTCGAAATCAATCAACTCCAGTTTATTAGCGTCGCACCGCATCATCGAGTTCTGTCGTTGTGCCACTACTCCTGCTCCATCGCGTCCTTTCTCTGATGATCGCCATAATGAAGGTTGGTCGGGGTGCGGCTGCCGTATATTGATTTGTTTGCTTCCCTCCCACACTGTTGATTTCATCATTTCACTCTGCGGCATCATGAATATCTCTGTCTACCTTTTCTTGTCTCTGTTACATGTCCTTGCCTACCTTACTTGTCTCTATGGCTGGGTCTTGTCTGTGCCAACCGGCACGCCCTACCAGACCACATGCTCTGGCGTACTCGCTCAAGCCTCCACGCCTTTTTCTTCGTTGCGCCGTTCTTCTCTGCCTTTGTGCTAGCTTGCTATTCTGAGCCGAGCCGAGCGCTGTTTTCCCCTCCCTCTCCTTTCCTGCTGTGCCGGAGGAGGTGCCCTAGCCCTAGAGCGCCGTTGCCAGACCAGCATCCCTACTTCACCCTGCCTCCCCGCGAGCACGCCTAGGCATAGATTTCCACGCATAGCTCCGCCTGCCAGCCCGCACGTGACTCCCTTCCCCACTCCTCACCTCTGTAGAGCGCCCGGCCAAACTGTGACCAGCCGCTGCTCATCCTCTTTGTTTCACCTCCATCCACCATGCCCGTCACAACCGCAGTCGTCGGCGCCCCTCCTCGGTTCTCGCCTATCGCGCGCAGGTGCGCCTAGGGGTCACACGCCGCGTCTTTGTGCTGGACTGTGGTCCCATAGAGCACTGCTCATCCTCTTCCTATTTCCCTCTACGCCGCCGCAGCTCATGATGTTGGTCCGCTCCCACCTCACGGGCGTTTATGCTGTTCTGGGGGGCATCTACTATTGTGCCCCACCGTTGCCACTGCGCACGAGCACGCCTACCTCTGTGGGTGCTGTGAGCCCAAGCTCATCCACCATCGCTCCCATCGCACTTGTCGACAGCCTTGCCATGCGGTCGTGCCGTTCGCCCGCACCATTAGCGAAGCACCGTGACCCCCCGTTCACCGTCATCGCGCTGAGCTGACCATCGCGCATGAGCATGCCCATGCCCTAGTCCCACGCTGGGCCACTACTCCCCAGTGCCCGTGCCACAGCGCTCGGCTGCACCACGGTCCATCGCTGTCCTGCTCTGTCGTCCCCTGCTGGCGTGTGTGTTGGTGGCCGTCAGGTGGCCGGCCGTGCCTGTCGGTCGGTGCTCCTCTGCTCCACCATGTGAAGAAGACACAGATAAGGGTATGAGTCCAAGTGAAATATTGTACAGGGTGGTTATTGCGAGATACGTGACTCACCGAAATAGTTTCAATGTCCTGCGGGGTAAATTGATGATAGTCCTGGGGCCATTTCATAAGATTGCCATCGACGCTGTGCACTTGGGCCGTGCCCTCTCCATGCTTGGGCTGTCCGCCTTGGTTGCTGGGCCACTGGTCATGCGCCCCGCCTGGGCTCACAGCACCATGGGCCTTTGCCTGGTGCTACTCGCGCCTGGGTCGCTAACCCCTACGCTGGGCCGCTGTGCGTCGTCCGCCTGGTCCGAACTAGTGCTAGCTAGGTTGCCTAGCTGCTAGGCCACCGTGCGCCTGTGGGTCGAGTTGGCCACCTAGGTATTAACTTGTGCGTTGTTTTGGTTTTATTAATTTAGTGCCTTTCAGAAATCGAAAATAAAGTGTAGAAAAATCATAAAAATTATGAAACCAATTTTGTTAGTCTCCTAAAATCATGATCTACCGGTTAGTATATTTTGTTCACATAGTGTGATAATATTCTTGGAAGCTATATAATTAATTTGAGGTATTTGATATTGTAAAAATATAAACTTATAGGAATTGTTGTGATCAGTTAGTAATAGTGTTGAATCTGAAATTTGTACAGTAGGCTCCTAGCAATATTAGGTACTCACTGTAATTTTTGCAGCTCCTTAATAATTAGTTGATAAATAGATAATGACGTCCTATTACGAATAAAGATTAAATCGATAGAGTGAAATAAAGAAACAACTTGGGTTTGTATAACTAAAATGGTGGTTGGGAAGTAACGCCTTATTCGACAACATGGATACGTAGACCCACGTTAGAGCTATCGCGTTAGCTTGTGAGGCGTTATCGGATTTCTAAGCATTTCGGCTGTCATTGATTATTTACAACTATGCATTTGCATCAATGCATCTCATATAGGTACGATGATGGATGAATAGATCAATTGAAGGATAATTAGGAATCCAAAGATGGTGTAATGGTATTCTCTCTAGGAGATGATGCAATGGGCTTTCTATCCAGATAATTGTGGATGATCTGAAGATGCAGATACTAACTTTTTAATATATATCTTACCCAGGTAAGCCCCGGTGCATAACCCCTACTTTTCAGCAGTTTAAATTATATTTGTGCATTAAGTTTTAAGGAGTTGAATGAAACCCACTTGCATATATATCTTTATCCTATGAGTCTTACTAGTATGACATGATCGTGTAGATTGCTATGCTACAGAATTCCGGTAGAAGTCGAGTGATTGCCTATCACTCGCGAGAGATAGGAAATATATTATTGTATTATTATCACTTGGAAAATATAAATGGTAGAAAGGAAAAATGGTGACCGGGTAGGGATATGGTTTGGGTATTGGTGGGTGTAAGAGGTTGTGTCGCCGTGGATGCGGGGCATGGCTTGGTTACACTGTTTTCCCTATCTATGTCGGTTAAGGACTGGTCATTGCATAAGGCTCTAGGCAAGTCACAGACTTATTATCTCAAGCACATACTTGAGTATGAGTGCTTGGAAGACTTGTTGCTCTATTGTCATGGATCTAGCTCTTTCTGGACCGACTGTTAGGGTTTTATTTTGGTGGAGGAGGTTCTTGCACTGCACTGAGTCTAGGATTCAGGGATGGGGGCTTGGAGTCCTAGTTTGAACGGGGACCTGGACACCCAGGATAGGAGAGTGATGGGTTGGTCCTGCTTGTGCCTGGGGTACAAGTAGGGCGTGTGTTTTCGGGGTACTCAGCTGGGGGCATTGATTCGCGAATCACCAGGAAATCCGATATGGCTCGTCTGTGGCCTAGCATCATAGTAAGAACTAAAAGATGGAATAGAAAAAGAAACTCTAATTGCTTACCACCTGCTTGAAAGTAGTACAGGTGCTTACATATAATGGTTAGTTAATGAACCAATGCGGCTATTAATAAAAATCGAATATAAGGACGCACGCTTAGTAATGCTTCCTGCAAATGCAATAAACCCACAAGCCAGATAGCCTTGCATATCCTTGGAGTCTTTTCTTTTCTCCTATCGGGTAAGTCTTGCTGAGTACAATTGAGTACTCAGGGTTTTATTCCTCTTGTTGTAGGTGACAGGTGGAGGCTAGAGCTGACCCTTATGTGTGGATTCCTCCTGGTGGGCTCAGCGATGATTTCCTTTACGTTGCGATCGTAGTCTTTATTTATAACTCTCACTAAATATTTTTATAAATGAAAGTTTTATAATCTGTTGTCATATTGTACATATCGAAGTTTCATCATGTCAGGAATAGATATTTATTTCTGCTGTAATTCTGATCACATGTTTATATTCCGCTGGTAAATTAAATTGCATAACTCTGATAATATGATTACATTCCGCTATTATAATAATAAATATTATACTATGATATTGTACTACAAGTGATGTAAGAAATGGTTAAGAATGATGTAAGCTTTATTCTCTTATTTGTGATCCTGATGGCAAAAATGTGGATTTTTGGGCTCTCCCCTGGGGTGTGCCTGACGGAACCGAGTAATTTGGTGTCCTCCCTTAGGTGCTTAGTGTCTAATGGAAGACAAGCACTCCTAGGAGGCATTAGATTAGGCGGTTCTACCATAGGTGGTATCAGAGCACATATGAGAAAATACAGCTTTGAAAACCTTTTCTAAACTAAAATTTGACAACAAACTCTTTTCAAAAAGTTAGGATATTTGCATGTGAAGTTATATAAGTAGCCCTGTTACTATGGTTATGTATCTAGGATAGATGGCACTCTACTGACTTAGGTAGGCTTAATCAAGTTTTCTGTAGGTACACTGACTCGAGCATAGTCCGATAGCATCGACTAGCTACAGTGAGAGAACGATGTGCCAAAAATCTGAGAACGGTTGCCCTATATGTTGGCAACAGTGAAAGGACGTATAGGATGTGCATTCATGCATATCCTGGTTGTGCATTGTAGCTTCTGTATTGCTTGCAGATACGCCATCCATAGGTGTCACACGTGTCGTATTGTGCACGATGGCCTCATTTCTGTTCTAGGGTTAGGCCTGCACTGTGGCTTCGTGCTCCGCGTTCACCATGATTCACGCCTATCGTGACCCACATCTCCCTGTACCCCTTTTCTATGTTCTTATCAAACCCTTGCCCTATAGTCGTACTAGTCAGTAATGGCCTCGGACGTCGCTCACCTTGAACGCGTGGAATTTGGTCGATTCATCATAGTGATCTCATGCGGGAACCCTGGTGGACCACGCCAGGACCACTGAACGCTCCACCTTTATAAGTAGAGCCTAGCTTAGCCATTGGTATCACCAATCAACACACTTTAGCTTGCTTAGCTTTTCCTTTGAGCTAGCCTTTCGCTCAGCCTTCCTCGCAACCACTGCCAGAAATGGCAGGAGCCTGGGTTAATAGTTACTGCCTTAATGTTGAGGGTTTTCCTAGAATCCTACATGTCACCCTGCAAAAGCTTGGATTCAAAGATCATCCCAAGTATGAGGGCCATGAGTATGAGGAGCATGGCACCGAGCGGTGTGAGGTTACCATCTACATCGAGAAGAGTGAAGAGTTCCCTGACCTCACTGAAGCCTAGAGTGTGACCGCAACCGGGTTTAGCTTCACCGACACCTACCAGGTTGTGGCCCGTAAAGCCCTGTGGTACCTCTACCAAATCTATGAAGAGACCATTGTTCGTACCCCCATGTGGTTCTTTCCACCTTTGGATAGGAATTGGAGGGCATGGAGGGCTCACATGGAGGCCTTGTAAGGGCAAGATCCACAAGAAGACAGTCCAACCGTGGTGCACTTGACCACATACCTGCTTGCTCTAGATGAGCAATATGACTGACAAGCCTTGGAGCTAGGGGTGTGCCTTCGGTGTGCCAAGGAAGCCGAGATCTTCAATCGGATGCTCCAGGTGTAGCTCACCGAAGCACATGCCAGTACCGTAGCTACTAAGAGCCGGGAGACTGCCATGTCGAAAGCTCTAAAGGAGGCTGAAGACCGACAAGTTCATCAGCTACGTGTGGCCTATCTTGTCACCAGGGCCAAGCAGAGGATGCTGGCTGCTGAAGGACAAGATGCCCCAATCTTGGAGGCGATCCCTATCCACCTGCCTGAAAGAAGGAGAACCGGTGATGCAAAACCACTAGCACCTCCACCCTCGGAAGTGTCAGAAGTCGAGCCCTTGATTCCTCTCACTTAGCCATTGCCCTGAGAAGATGTAGATTAGTTGCCTTGGGATGCTATACCCGTAGTAGTAGTGTTTTCCATCACTGTCCTTCGGTATTGTATTCTTGTCGTTGTTGTTCATCCATAGTTGTTGAGATCATCCGCTAGTAGGGAAGGTGAATGCTGTATCATGAATGGGAGCCTGAATGCCTGTATGATGTACCCATATAAGACTATTGGAACATGCATTTTATTTAGTTCGCTATGTTTATTGCGTTCATCTACCTTAAGTTCGTTAGATGTGCTTAAGAGTTTCATGGGCGATATTAAGCGGGTTGCAAGAGAGGTTGACATTCAGATGCTAGCAGATCAGTCATGAATATAGAACACTGTATTGACTAATTATGGATGTCCTAGCAGAACACTTGAATCTCTTTAAAACAAATCCGCCATTGGATTTGAATTCCTTGTCCCTTGTTTGAATCTTCCATTGCAATACTCCCCTTATTCTATGGTCTATAACCCCACCGCCTTCATAGCGTGTAAGTTGGCAGTAGTTGCCTGGTTAATAGCTTATGGTGCTGCAATGACATCGAGGGCTCCCTATGGAACAGCTGCCACATGGTGACGCTGCTCGGCACGTGCTGGTATCGGGGTTGTTAACCAAGTACCTTTACCAAGTTACACCGCCGTACCATTTTGTTTTAAAAATAATTTCCTTGAAAATGTTTAGGTGTTCAAACAGGAAATCCACAATGGGTTGATGACAGAAGTGCTCTCTCAAGGTAAATAAGAGGTGGTTTTGGAGGAAGAAAGTATGACATAGTCTCAGTCTACTTGAAAGACGGATGTGGTTGAGTAAAGGAAAGAAAAATAAGACTAGTAAGGAAAGTTAGCCTCGGGTAGTCGGGAGTGATTGTGAAAGTCTGAGTGGATGTCATGTCCTAAGCCCTATGCTTAGTTTACCGCGCTATGCATGTTGGGTTATTTCGCTATGTGCCCTACGAACGCCACCTGTGTCAGGACCTATAGCACCTTGTTTTCACGTGCCTATGGCATCGTGCCATGCTCACTGTCTTTGTGCACTATGCGTTTCTCCTTTTCCCAGCATCCAATCGGCTCTCGACTCTCATGCCTTGTCCCTCATATCGGACCCCCCTTCCCTCTCCTTTCTTTCTTCTTTTGGTGACATGACCGCCGCACACCGGCCTCATTGAGCGGACCCCTCTCCTCTCCTCTCTTTATCCGCTCTTTGCTGCTCAAATAGGAAGCACACTATGTTCGCCCTTATCTCCATAGCATGAATCATCTGTGTACCCTATCCATGCTGTCTCCACCTCCAGTGTGTTGTGCCCACCTTTGTTCGCCTATATAAGATGCCCTTGGCCCTTGCTCTTCTTCTTCATCCCCATTCCTCTCACATTCACAGCGGAGCTACGAAATCTAGTCGACGTTGGGAAGCTAGGTTCGTCAGTTTGAGGTGATGGTGTAATCTGAGGAGAAGAAAGGATTCGGTTCATTGAAGTAGTTCAAGTTCCCTTTGGTTAGTTGGATCTTAGGTTTCTAGATGTTTGACTTCTCAGTCGACTATTTCTAGATCTGTTGGACCTACACCATGTTTTGGATCATCATTATCTTGTTGTTTCTTCATTATCCTCGTCTATCTTGACTTCTGGATTAAGTCTTAGTTGTATTAGGTTGCTCTTAACCATGTATCCCTAGATCTCCGTGTGGTTTAGTAATCGAAGTCATGTAATCCCTGATCTACGAAATGTAATCGCATTTTCCCCTTCTGGTTCTTGTTTCAAATCTCGGGATGAGATTCTTTTTAAGGGGGGTTGGTTGTAACACCCCAGGTGTTACAAGCTTGTTTAGCACCGCGATTTAGGCCTAAGTAAATTTTTTTGAAACAAGTTCTCGGATTTTTGATTTAAAACGTACTTGAGGCGATAAGCGAACCCTAGGTGATTTAGTTTTGTGGACTCAAATCAACGCCCAAGTTAAATTATGCAGTGCATAGAAATATTTAGGAATGACAAATGATGATGCCAGCAAATAATATGTTCCGTTAGATTAAGCATGAAAAGCAACTTTTATAAATAAAATAAAATCCATTAATCAAGAGATTTGGTTTAGTTTTGACTTGCGAGCGAACGGCTCCACAACGATGATGGGACGTCTCCCTGCCTTGCTCCATCGCTTATCGTCAGTAGTGCGTTCCCCCTTGTTCGAAATCAATCAACTCTAGTTTATTAGCGTCGCGCCGCATCATCGAGTTCCATCGTCGTGCCACTGCTCCCTCTCCATCACGTCCTTTCTCTGATGATCACCATAATGAAGGTTGGCTAGGGTGCGGTTGCCATATATTGATTTGTTTGCTTCCCTCCCTCACAGTTGGTTCCGTCGTTTCACTCTACGGTGTTATGAATATCTCTGTCTGCCTTTTCTTGTCTCCGTTGCATGTCCTTGCCTACCTTAATTGTCTCTGCGGCCGGGTCTTGTCCATGCCAACCGACACGCCCTACCAGACCATGTGCTCTGGCGTACTCGCTCAAGCCTCCACGCCCTTTTCTTCGTTGTGCCATTCTTCTCTGCCTCTGTGCCTACTTGCTATTCTGAGCCAAGCCGAGCACTATTTTTTCCCCTCCCTCTCCTTTTCTGCTATGCCGGAAGAGGTGCCCTAGCCCTAGAGCGCCATTGCCAGGCTAGTGTCCCTACTTTGCCCTGCCTCCTGACGAGCACGCCTGGGCACAGATTTCCGCATGCAGCTCTGCCTGCCAGCCCATGCGTGACTCCCTTCTGATGAGGACATGACACCCATGCATATGACCATGTTTGGCGCATGGGATAGAGGGGAAGGAGGCCAGCAAGGGTGTCCAAGTCAAGAAGGAGGCCCGAGGCTAATTCGGTTCGAGTCCCTGAGGTGGAGGCCCAAACACGATACACGGTCCAACGGACCAAAAGATGGTGTCGCAGCACCCTGATAGATTCTGGACGCTGAATTGTTTCGATGATTCCCATTGATTTCAAAGAGGTTTTGACATGAAACAACTTGGGTTGGCTTCCTTATCAAATAAGCTTTCCATCCATATGTGGATCGTCAAAAATGGAGTCCGTATGCGTCCTAGGCGTCCATTTTATTGCAGACTAGTCCTGACGGCCGAGGCAGACTCAAACTCAGATTGGACTGGGCCTCTGGCTTGGCTTGGACGTCCTTGCTGGCCTCCTAAGGTGGTGGCCAAGGAGGAGGACGTCCAAGGGCTTCCTTGGTGGGTTCTCCAAGTCCTTGGGGGTGTGCTCCCACTTGGGCCAGGGTCCCAAGGATGAATAACAAGCCCATGACGATAGTGTATCTCTCGGCAGAAACAACGATAGAATATCTTGATGGTTTGGAGGCCTTGCCGACGTGATATTGAGATGAGACCAGATCTATTTGAAAGCTTATCAAACAAGCTTTCCATCAAGTGCTTATTGACTTGGACACCCTTGCTGGCCTCCTTCCCCTCTATCCCATGCGCCAAACAAGGATCCCGATCTTCCGTCAGGTTCAAGATAAACAACGATTTGTTCGGAGAGCGACACACCGATCTGGCTTCAGATCACAAAGACCCAGACCCTACAACCTTAGCACCACGTCTCCTCTAGTTATCAACCGTGTCACAATCCGGTTGACCTCGCCAAGAAGGCTAATCCCTGCTACGAATTGAAGAACACAAGCAAGAACAAGATAAAAAGCAACTCAATTAAAGTGACAATTGCAGATGAATGATTAAGCACTCGAAGTTGGGGTCTTACAAACCAATAACGGCGACTGTTCAATGACAGATTGATCTAAAACAAAACCCAAAACCTAATGACGGTGGCGTATGATTATAAAGGTCTTAGGGTCATCGCCTACCCTGGACGTGCCCCCTAATGGGCCCAAACACGATACACGGCCCAACAGACCAAAAGAAGGTGTCGCAGCACCCTGACAGATTCTGGACGCTGACTTGTTTCAATGATTCTCGTTGATTCCGAAGAGCTTTTGACATAAAATCACTTGGATTGGCTTCCATATCAAATTATCTTTCCATCCATATGTGGATCATCGAAAACAGAGTTCGGATGCATCCTAGGTGACTAGTTTAAGGCAGACTGGTCCTGGATTCCGAGACAGACTCGAACTTGAGTTGTTTTGGGCCTCCACCTCGGGGACTCGAACCGAATTAGCCTCGAGCCTCCTTCTTGACTTGGACACCCTTGCTGGCCTCCTTCCCCTCTATCCCATGCGCCAAACATGGTCATATGCATGGGTGTCATGTCCTCATCATCCTCCCCTTCTTGATGAAAAGCCGTCCTCGACGTCGATTGTGCTTGAAACTAATCCTACACAACATAAAGGAGAACGGGGTTGTGAGGACAAAGAAAACTGGAATAATTGTGAGAAGGAACGTGACCATGTTTCCAAGTTTCTATCATGTCATCTCGCATAAAAATTTCAGCAAGCATGTAGACTCCATGATCCGAATGCACACGATGCATGTCAACACTATCCTGCAAAAGATTAGAACTAACCAAAGACAATGCAGGAATAGATGGTCGAGCAGACATAGGTAGCAACCAACAATGCTCCCCTTCTTGGAAGTGAACTTGTTTCTTTAAGGAATATGAGAAAATGTTTGTATTATTATGACTACCCTCTAAACGATCATAGTCTTATACAACAAAAGGAGAATTCATATTATTATGAATGTATACTCGATGTATCATATTTTGTGATGCATATTATCCCTTGTTGTTATATCTACCAATGACATGATATGTGTGTTTAGAAAACCAAGGCAAATCAGCATATTTAAAAAGGCTCTCTTCCAAACAATCTAGGTTACACAAAACATCAAATTTAATATAATCCAAAGTATGTAAAGAAGATAACAGTTTGAACTCATCAATTTTAGTAGCAATATGAATAACATGTTTATTTTTAGCACAAGTCACTGGTTCCAAAACATGTAAAATTGAAGCATCTTCAACCAATTCATCTTTGTCACAAGGAACATCAAGTAAATTATCATGGGACAAAGATAAATCAAGAGAGGATTCCATTAACAATTGCTCTATGATAGCATGGTTTGTGGAAAAATTTAGTACATTAAGACAATTTTCACCTTCCATGAGTGTAGGACCATGGGCATTACCTGTGTTCTCAGTAGAAGTAATAGGTGCATGGTGAAGTGATGGTTCTAAATTTGCATATGAGGTTGTGAGCTCCTCATTTTCTTCCACGTCATCCTCTCGCTTATGTACATTATTCTGCAGAAGGTTAGTCATAGCAAGAGGAATAACAACAGACTCTTCCTCTAAATGGTGCACCTCAGCATACGAAGTCAAAACAGGAGGTGGATTAACAAAGGTTTCTCGCATAAGAAGTTTCATATCATTTCAAGTTTGAGGTTTATCAGAAGGATCTAAAGACTCCCACTAAGATAAAGCAGAATGTCATAAAACACTAGCTGCATTTTTACCTTCCTCCTTGGACACATAAAGCGAGTAGCAAATATGTTTTCGATGGCAATTTCCCACTCCATGTACTCATCAGCACCTATACCATCATAAGTCGGTGGATACGAACAACCTATCATTGTAAACACAAAAACAAGGAACAAATGGTGAAAGTTATCCCTACCAAATAACTACGCGGTTGTAGTGGTGTCACTTTTCACAGCAAGTGGAAACGTCTTACCAAGCTCTTACAAAGTTCTTACCAACGCAAGCAGTGGCGGTACAACCGGTGGCTGGTTCGTGATACCTGTGAGGCAGTGGTACCGAGATTGCAAAGCCCTTTTTCTATACTGATCTGAAGAATTTGTGGAGCTTGGAAGGCAAACAAAGAGTAATATGTATATCTGGCACACAAGTCAGTAACAGACAACAATATTGAATAAATGTCCAGAGCACTTGTCCTAGTTGCTGGTCTTTACGTGTTCCTATCACCAGTTGTGATAAACAAGAGAGAAAACAAGGATGAAAGGAAACAAGTATCAAAGGTAGCAACGGATGTGAACAAGGCAAAATGTATCACAAACAATAGAGCTATTAAGTGTTTCTTATGTGCTCCTTTTCGATATCTTCTATTCTCTTTTACTATTTTTTTCTTTTATTTTTTGTCTAATCTTTTTTTCTTGCTTTTGCTCTTTTGATATTTTTTTCTCAGCAAGGAGCACACAAGAATAAACCACAAAAAATTTGAGCTCAATTGAATAAAAGATGTGGCCTATAGAAAATTAGTACTGTACTCTAAAAAGCATACCAAAATTTGTGGGCCTAGAAACTCAATTTTCCTAATCGAATTTCACAAATCTGATTTTTGTGAACCCAGCTATGCTGGGATGAAATAAATCTAAAATTTTCTGACATTCTCCGTAGATATAAAATTTTTCCCGTTTCGAGTTCAGATACAAAAGTTATGACTGTTTTAAGGAAGCTGCTCGAATCAGGGATTTAGTGGACACAAGATGTAAACCGATGGTGATATGGAATAGCGGCGGGTGGAGGTATCAACACAAACTAAAAAAGAATACAATCTAAACCAGCAACAAGACTTTGACCTAGGACACAAACTCAACAAAGCGGACTCTAAAACTGAATCATGCAACGCGAATGGTTGTAGGATAGGAAACAAATATGGCATTGGACTATGGGATAAAAGCAAAAACACTCGAACTAAGGGTAAGATACGAACTTGATGGTATACCTGAAGCTCTGATTACCACTTAAAGGAGACGGGAGTCCCGATCTTTTGTCAGGTTCAAGATAAACAATGATTTATTCGGAGAGCGACACACCGATCCGGCTTCAGATCACAAAGACCCAAACCCTACAACCTTAGCACCACGTCTCCTCTGGTTATCAACCGTGTCACAATCCGGTTGACCTCGCTAAGAAGACTAATCCCTGCTACGAATTGAAGAACACAAGCAAGAACAAGATAAAAAGCAACTCAATTAAAGTGATAATTGCAGATGAATGATTAAGCACTCGAAGTTGGGGTCTTGCAAACCAATAATGGCGACTATTCAATGACAGATTGATCTAAAATAAAACCCAAAACCTAATGATGGTGGTGTATGATTATAAAGGTCTTAGGGTCGTTGCCTACCCTGGACGCACCCCCTAATGGGCCCAAACATGATACACGACCCAACGGACCAAAAGAAGGTGTCGCAGCACCTTGGCAGATTCTGGATGCTGACTTGTTTCGACGATTCTCGTTGATTCCGAAGAGATTTTAACGTGAAACCACTTGGATTGGCTTCCTTATCAAATTATCTTTCCATCCATATATGGATCATCAAAAACGGAGTCCGGATGCGTCCTGGGTGACCAGTTTAAGGCAGACTGATCCTAGATTCTGAGGCAGACTCGAACTTGAGTTGTTTTGGGCCTCCACCTCGGGGACTCGAACCGAATTAGCCTCGGGCCTCCTTCTTGACTTGGACACCCTTGCTGGCCTCCTTCCCCTCTATCCCATGCGCCAAACATGGTTATATGCATGGGTGTCATGCCCTCATCACATTCCCTGCTCCTCGCCTCTACAAAGCGCCCGGACAGACCATGACCAGCCGCTGCTCCACAGAGCACTGCTCATCCTCTCTATTTCACCTCCATTCGCCATGCCCATCGCAACCATAGTCGCCGGTGCCCCTCCTCAGTTCCCGCCTGTCATGCGTAGGTGCGCTTGGGGGTCACACGTTGCGTCTCCGCGCTGGACCGCGGTCCCGCAGAGCGCTGCTCGTCCTCTTCCCATTTCCCTCTGTGCCGCCGTGGCTCATGATGTTGGTCCGCTCCCAACTCATGGGTGCCTATGCTGTCCTAGGGGGCATCCGCTGCTGCACCCCACTGTCGCCACCACGCGCGAGCATGCCTACCGCTGTGGGTGCTACGAGCCCGAGCTCGTCCACCACCGCTCCTGTTGCACCGGTCGATGGCCTTGCCGTGCTGTCATGCGGCTCGCCCTTACCGCTGTCAAAGCACCACGCCCCCCCTAGTTGCCATCGTCCTACACTGGGCCGCTGCTCCTCAGCGCCTGTGCCACAACGCTCAGCCGTACCACGGTCTGTCGCTGTCCCGCTCTGTCGTCCCCCGCTGGCGTATGCGTTGGTGGCCACAAGTTGGCTGGCTGTGCCCGTCGACCGGTGCTCCTCTACTCCGCCGTGTGAAGAAGACGCAAATAAGGGTATGAGTCCAAGTGAAATATTGTACAGGGTGGTTATTGCGAGATACATGACTCACCAGAATAGTTTCAATGTCATGTGGGGTAAATTGATGATAGTCCTGGGGCCATTTTGTAAGATTGCTATCAACGCTGTGCGCTTGGGTCGCGCCCTCTCCATGCGTGGGCCGTCCGCCTTGGTTGCTGGGCCACCGGTCATGCGCCCCGCCTAGGCTCATAGCACCGTGGGCCTTTGCCTGGTGCCACTCGCGCCTGGGTCGCTCACCCTTGCGCTGGTCCGCTGCGCGCCGTCTGCCTAGTCTGGACAGGTGCCGGCTGGGCTGCCTAGCTGCTGGGCCACCGCGCGCCTGCGGGCCGAGTTGGCCGCCCAGGTATTATCTTGTGCATTGTTTTGATTTTATTAATTTAGTGCCTTTTAGAAATTAAAAATAAAGTGTAGAAAAATCATAAAATTTATGAAACCAGTTTTGTTTGTCTCCTAAAATCATGATCTACCGGTTAGTATATTTTGTTCACATAGTGTGATAATATTCTTGGAAGCTATATAATTAATTTGAGGTATTTGATATTGTAAAAATATAAACTTGTAGGAATTGTTGTGATCAATTGGTAATAGTGTTGAATTTGAAATTTGTACAGTAGGCTCCTAGCAATATTAGATACTCACTGTAATTTTTGTAGCTCCTTAATAATTAGTTGATAAATAGATAATGACGTCCTATTGCAAATAAAGATTAAATTGATAGAGTCAAATAAAGAAACAACTTAGGTTTGTATAACTAAAACAGTGGTTGGGAAGTAACGTCTTATTCGACAACATAGATACGTATACCCATGTTAGAGCTATCGTGTTAGCTTGTGAGGCGTTATCGGATTTCTAAGCATTTCGGCTATCGTTGATTATTTACATCTATGCATTTGCATCAATGCATATCATATAGGTACGATGATGGATCAATTGAAGGATGATTGGGAATCCGAAGATAGTGTAATGGTATTCTCTCTAGAAGATGATGCAATGGGCTTTCTATCAAGATGATTGTGGATGATCTGAAGATGCAGATACTAACTTTTTATTATATATCTTACCCAGGCAAGCCCCGGTGCATAACCCCTACTTTTCTGCAGTTTAAATTATATTTGTGCATTAAGTTTTAAGGAGTTGAATGAAACCCACTTGCATATATATCTTTATCCTACAAGTCTTACTAGTATGACATGATCGTGTAGATTGCTATGCTACATGATTCCGGTAGAAGTCGAGTGATTGCCTGTCACTCGCGAGAGATAGAAAATATATTACTGTATTATTATAACTTGGAAAATATAAATGATGGAAAGGAAAAATGGTGACTGGGTAGGGATATGGTTTGGTTATTAGTGGGTGTAAGAGGTTGTGTCGCCATGGATGTGGGGCATGGCTTGGTTATACTATTTTTCCTATCTATGTTGGTTAAGGACCAGTCGTTGAATAAGGCTCTAGGCAAGTCATAGACTTATTATCCCAAGCACATACTTGGGTATGGGCGCTTGGAAGACTTGTTGCTCTCTTGTCGTGGATCCGGCTCTTTTCGGACCGACTGTTAGGGTTTTATTTTGGTGGAGGAGGTCCTTGCACCGCACTAAGTCCAAGATTCAGGGGCGAGGGCTTGGAGTCCCAGTTTGGATGGGGACCTAGACACCTAAGATAGGAGAGTGATGTGTTGGTCCTGCTTGTGCCTAGGGTACAAGCGGGGCATGTGTTTTCAGGGTACCCAGCTAGGGCATTGATTCATGAATCACCGGGAAATCCGATAAGACTCATCTATGGCCTAGCATCATAGTAAGAACTGAAAGATGGGATAGAAAAAGGAACTCTGATTGCTTACTGATGAGTACAGGCCCAATCTTCCGAGAGGTAGCCAGTAAGTTCGATTTGTGGAGATCTCGACGTTGGCGATCCGGCTTCAAATCAGACACGATTCGAACCTTGCAACCGTTACACCACTGCTCCGTTGGTTATCAACCAAGCACAACTTGATTGACCTCGCCAAGAAGGCTTTTCCTGCAAGCGAATCGAAGAGCACAAGCAAGAAGGTAAAACACGCAATCTGAAATTGCAAATATGAATGATGCGAATATCAATAGAGGGTTCAAGAACTCGGTTCCAAAGGACTAATCGACACAGTGGAGGAGATCAAGAACGGGGGCCCTGGATCACTGTAAAAGGATTTGTCACCACAGTTACAACGAACGATTCAGTTTCTCGATGGAAAACTAAACTCTAAACAAAACCCAATTGTGTAGCAGCGGCGGTGGCTGTGTTTATAGTCTAAGACTCGACCTAGAGTTGGGGACGGCCAGGGGTTGGGCGCCCACAACTTGGGCTTAAGGCCCGACACGATACATGGCCAAGTTGGCCCAAATAGGTGACGCAGCACCTTGCCATGGTCACACAGAATGATCCACGGACCTTCTGGAGCTGGGACCAGATCCAAAATGATGGCATCGTCGTCCCCTTTCCAACGCATCCAAGAACGGCCCGTTTCGATGTCGTATGAGGAAGTTATGACCGAAACAGTGACGACGTGTCTGCTGAATCCGAGGACGACGTGGCAGCTGAGTTGGAAACGAATTGCAACTTGGGGAAGACCATGGCGTCGGTGTGTCCAGTGTGGTGATGTCCTCATCATCCTCCCCTTCTCGAATTGGAGTCATCCTCGACTCCATCTTGGCGATGTCCTCATTATCCCCTCCTTGTAGAATTGGAGTCGTCCTCGACTCCATCCCATCATCAACGAACTCCTGCAAAAGGTTAGTGACAGCAGGCAATGCACCAGACATAAAAGGTTGACAAAACATAGTATAACATGGTGCATCAGGATTATCACATAACTCAGCAGTAGCAGGAGTTGTAGCAAGAAAAGCACCTCCTTTTAACTTAATCCCATTATTTTTAGCAATGTCTGTTGGAGGTTTATTTTTTATCTCATTAGCATGTTTAATAATATCCGTAGGAGACAAAGGCAGCAATGTAATTTTCTTGTCCTTATGTATGATAGTGTATGTATTAGTTCTACCATGGTGTAAAGCATCATTATCAAATTCCCATGGGTGACCTAACAAAATGGAACAAGCTTGCATAGGGACAACATCAAAATCAGCAGTATCATGATAAGAGCCTGTGAAAAAGCTAATGCGTGCTGATTTAGTTACCTTAGTCTTACCACTATTATTGAACCATTGAAGTTTATATGGATACGAATGTTGTCGTGTGGTCAAGCCAAGCTTGTCAACCAAATCTGAACTCACCAAGTTGTTGCAACTCCCGCTATCAATGATAGTGAGAACATGACAACCCTGCACAATGAGATACATGTAGAACAAATTGTGGCGTTGGATCTTCATCTCTTCTTCATGACCCACACGTGTACTCAACACACGCTGCACAAGAAGGCTAGGGTAGTTTGCGGCAGCAGCCACAGAGTCAATGGTGATGGCCTCCTTGTCATGATCGCCCCCGGTGGGATCTGCATCAATGTTAGCAGCAAGGGCTAAATCATCTTCAATATCACTAGCACTTACATATCCATCCTCGGTAGCAATGAAAGCGCGACGACTAGGGCATTCCTTCATGACATGTCCCATGCCTTTGCATCGGTGGCAAATGATTTTAGAGCTGGACAAAGAGGAGCTAGTAGAAGCACCCGGAGTGCCACCTTTCTTCAGCTGTGGAAACTGCACATTAGACAATTTACTTACCCTGGAAGAAAATGGAGGTGTAGATGGTTGTGGTGCAACAGGAAGCTTGGGCGTCTCCGGCTCGGAACGCTGCTGAAAATTCCTCCCATTGTTAGACCTGAGAGGCTGGTGTTGTTTGCGTCCCTGTACTTCTCATTTGGCCTTAATAGCAAGATGATATAATTGGGAAAAATTGCGCCATTCTTTGTAATCAAGTATGTTCTGTATATCATGGTTTAAACCACCAAAAAATCTAGCACTAGCATCATCATCATCTTCATTTATACCACAACATGCTAAACCAATAAGCAATTCTTGATAGTATGCTTCTACTCCTTTATCACCTTGTTTTAAAGTTTGTAGTTTCAAACGTAAATCACGTTGGTAATAAGGAGGAACAAAACGAGATTTCATACATTGCTTTAAAACATTCCAAGTTTGAGGCACAGCAGCAGCATTATTGGCATTGCAAAGATCACTCCACCAGAACAAAGCAAAATTAGTAAACTCACTGGTAGCAAGTCTAACTCTATGCTCAGCAGGAACATTATGAGAATCAAATTTTTGTTGAACAGCAAGCTCCCAATCTAAATATGCCTCTGGATCAACATTACCAGCAAAAGGTGGTAGACTAAATTTAATTTTAGCAAAAGGATCATTATTACCATGATTATTACCTGCCATACCGCGACGATTGAAGTTGAGGCGGCGACGGGCACCACCGTCAGCATACGCATCTTCATCACCAGCATCTTCATCATCAGCACGATAAGGTGGAGGGTGTTGCTCAAGCTGTTCAATGCGGGTGACCAGATTGTTCACGTTGCGCATCAGCTCGGTCATAAGATTGCGTTGTTCAGTCATGAACGTTGCAAGCTCGCCCTTGGACACGCACTCATTGAAGTCCGTCGGAGTTCCTGCCATGGTTAGAAGATAGAAAAAGACAACACCAAAGTATTATCCCTATCAACTAAAAGGAAACAAGTGGTGGTGGTGAAAGTGGAATGCAAAATCACAAGCGGCTTACCACCGTCTTGCCTGTATTCTTACCAACGCCAAACAGGAGCAAAACCAAAGTGGCGAAGCAATCTATTGTTGAACGTGGGTAACAGTTGCAAGATGAACCTGTGCTCTGATACCAATTGATGAGTACAGGCCCGATCTTCCGAGAGGTAGCCGGTAAGTTCGATTTGTGGAGATCTCGACGTTGGCGATCCGGCTTCAAATCAGACACGATTCGAACCCTGCAACCGTTACACCACTGCTCCGTTGGTTATCAACCAAGCACAACTTGATTGACCTCGCCAAGAAGGCTTTTCCTGCAAGCGAATCGAAGAGCACAAGCAAGAAGGTAAAACACGCAATCTGAAATTGCAAATATGAATGATGCGAATATCAATAGAGGGTTCAAGAACTCGGTTCTAAAGGACTAATCAACACAGTGGAGGAGATCAAGAACGGGGGCCCTGGATCACTGTAAAAGGATTTGTCACCACATTTACAACGAACGATTCAGTTTCTCGATGGAAAACTAAACTCTAAACAAAACCCAATTGTGTAGCAGCGGTGGTGGCTGTGTTTATAGTCTAAGACTCGACCTAGAGTTGGGGACGGCCAGGGGTTGGGCGCCCACAACTTGGGCTTAAGGCCCGACACGATACATGGCCAAGTTGGCCCAAATAGGTGACGCAGCACCTTGCCGTGGTCACACAGAATGATCCACGGACCTTCTGGAGCTGGGACCAGATCCAAAACGATGGCATCGTCGTCCCCTTTCCAACGCATCCAAGAACGGCCTGTTTCGATGTCATATGAGGAAGTTATGACCGAAACAGTGACGACGTGTCTGCTGAATCCGAGGACGACGTGGCAGCTGAGTTGGAAACGAATTGCAACTTGGGGAAGACCATGGCGTCGGTGTGTCCAGTGTGGTGATGTCCTCATCACTTACCACCTGCTTGAAAGTAGTACATGTGCTTACATAGAATGGTTAGTTGTTGAACCAATGTGGCTATTAATAAAAATCGAATATAAGGACGCACGCTTAGTAATGCTTCCTACAAATGCAATAAACCCACAAGCTAGATAGCCTTGCATATCCTTGGAGTCTTTTCTTTTCTCCTATCGGGTAAGTCTTGCTAAGTACAATTGAGTACTCAGGGTTTTATTCCCCCTATTGTAGGTGACAGGTGGAGGCTAGAGCTGACCCTTGTGTGTGGATTCCTCCTAGTGGGCTCAGCGAGGATTTTCTTTACATTGTGATCGTAGTCTTTATTTATAATCTGTTGTCATATTGTACATATCGAAGTTTCATCATGTCAGGAATAGATATTTATTTCCGCTGTAATTCTGATCACATGTTTATATTCCAGTGTTAAATTAAATTGCATAACTCTGATAATATGATTACATTATGCTATTATAATAATAAATATTATACTCTGATGTTGTACTACAAGTGATGTAAGAAATGGTTAAGAATGATGTAGGCTTTATTCTCTCATTTGTGATCCTGATGGCAAAAGTGTGGATTTTCGGGCTCTCCCCTGGGGTGTGCCCGATGAAACCGAGTAATTTGGTGTCCTCCCTTGGCTGCTTAGTGTCTAATGGAAGACAAGCACTCCTGGGAGGCATTAGATTAGGCAGTTCTGCCACATCTTCTTCCTCATACCCTTCCCTACCTTCATTAGATCCGGATGCAGCATGTAGTCATAACCATTATAAGGTGGTCACTGTGTCGGGTCAAGGTATGGCTCGAAGCTCATCTCCCAAATACTAACGGTGTTCAAACGGAGATACAAGGGTAACATATATGGTAGATCCTCATAGTTGTACCCACAAACCCTGCAAGCTGTGATCATATGAGAGCAAGGTGCATACATGATCTTAGGGATGTTGCAACTGCACTCTACCTTTTCAAGATCAACTCGGTAGTTTCATCCACCATAACGTTCACCATCGAAGCTTGTGCCACCCTTGCCCCGTACACTAAAGATATGGTGGTGGGGTCCATACGGCTCGGTGGTGTGCTGCTTGGTCAATTTCTTTGCCTCCTTCAAATATTCTTCTAGCCTTTCCAAAACGTCCCTGCTTAGCTATTGTCGATAGAATATCGTCGGCAGTCCACCGAGGGGTATCCTGTGATGGTAGATTTGTCAGTGGGGGTGCGCAAAATCAGGAATCGGATGGTGACACAAGGCGCAGAGACAATGATTTAGACAGGTTTGGGCCATCTGATCGACGTAATACCCTACGTCCTATGTCTTTGTTGTATTGTATTGATCTAGATGACAATGTAGATGTATGTATCTAGATGGATTGTGTCCGCTAGGGGACCCCTGACTCTCCTTATATAGTCTAGAGGGACAGGGTTACAAGTAAAGTATCCTATTTAGTACTATACAATGTCTTACGGTGCACGCCCTGATCTTGTGAGCTAGGCCACCTCTGATGGTGCGGCCCATGTCTTAACTCATACCCCCATAGCTAGTCCCCGAGCCTAACAGTAGGTGACGTAGTCGCATGGTGCTAGGGTCAGAAAGTAGAAGACTAGCCGAGTAGGCAGCCAGTCCTCGGGCGTAGCCTCGAGATGAGAACAAGTACATTCACCACAAGGTGAAGTGTGCCCACTTAGTCCCCGAGCCTACTGGAAGATGAAGAATGAATCTTGTAGCAGGGTCAAAGAAAAAGAAGTCTGAAAGCTCGCTGATGTCGTCTAATATGCACGTATCAAGACCCTAGACGTGTTGCCCAAGATCAGCACCCTGATCCGAATAGCATAGAGCAGCTTGATAGCACACCAACGAGATGTAGCAAGATTCGACCACCAAGGGAGCACCGAGGAGTCCCCGGCATTGCTGGTGATGACCGAGCACCAATGAGCAAGGAGTCCCCGGCATCGCTAGCGATGACTGAGCACCGAGGAGTGAGGAGTCCCCGACATCGCTGGCGATGTCCGAGCACCGAGGAGCGAGGAGTCTCCGGCGTCATTGGTGATGACTGAGCATCGAGGAGCGAGGAGTCCCTGGTGTCGCTAGCGATGACCAAGCACCGAGGAACGAGGAGTCCTCGGCATAGGCGTTGATGTCCGAGCACCGAGGAGCGAGGAGTCCTCGACGTCGCTAGTGATAACCGAGCACCGAGGAGCGAGGAGTCCCTAGCATCACTAGCGATGTCCGAGCACTGAGGAACGAGGAGTCCCCGGCATAGGCAGTGATGTCCAAGCACCGAGGAGCAAGGAGTCCTCGGTGTCGCTGGCGATGACCGAGCACCAAGGAGCGAGGAGTCCCCAGCATCGCTTGCGATGACCGAGCACCGAGGAGCGAGGAGTCCCTGGCATCACTAGCAATTACCGAGCATGAAGGAGCGAGGAGTCCCTGGCGTCGCTGGCGATGATCGAGCACCGAGGAGCGAGGAGTCCCTGACGTAGGCGGCGATGTCCGAGCACTGAGGAGCGAGGAGTCCTCAGCATCACTGGTGATGACCGAGCATCGAGGAGAGAGGTGTTCCTAGTGTCATTGGCGATGACAAAGCACCAAGGAGCATGGAGTCCCCAGTGACGCTGGCGATGATCGAGCACCGAGGAGTGAGGAGTCCCCGGTGTAGGCGGCGATGTCCGAGTGCTGAAGAGCGAGGAGTCCCCGGCGTCACTGGCGATGACTGAGCACCGAGGAGCGAGGAGCCCTCAACGCCGCTAGTAGTGTCCGAGCACCGAGGAGCGAGGAGTCCCTGGTGGTGCTGGTGATGTTCGAGCACCGAGGAGTGAGGAGTCCCCGACATCGCTGGCAATGACTGAGCACCAAGGAGCGAGGAGCCCTCGGTGTCACTGGCGATGACCAAGCACCGAGGAGCGAGGAGTCCCTAGTGTAGGCGGTAACATCCGAGCACTAAAGAGCGAGGAGTCCCCGGTGTCACTAGTGATGACCGAGCACCAAGGAGTCCCAGGTGAAGCTAGCGACGTCCGTGCGGTGAAGTGTGCCCACTTAGTCCTCAAGCACGAAGTATCCATACGCCGAGGAGTAACCGGCGTAGCTGGCGATGAAGCACGAGCGATGAACAGTCTAGTCAACTGGTCAGCAGCGAAGTGAGTATTGAGTAGAAGCGACCGACGAACAGTCTGATCAACTAGTCGGCGACAGAGTCCATGAACCAAGCGGTCTGACCAGTTGATCGGTGGAGAAGTTCAAGCACTAGGTGATCCGATCACCTGGATGATGATCCTGCAATACAAACATGTAGAACAGGTAGTACATGATGTAAAAATAAATGAACTCTTGGTAAAAATTAGCAATGGCGATGAAATAGCATAAGCAGCTTGGTGATCAGTTGGTGTGAAAATATATTTATGATTAATATAAACTGCCCAAATAGTTAGTGTGTAGCTGAGTCTCTAGCCCTAGCTAGCCCATAGTCCATAACATCGAGCGCGGAGCCCGTGCATGTGTAGGAGGAACAGGCGTGACCAAGGAGCCATTGCCGACCACCCATAACACAGAGCGTGGAGCCCGTAGCACGTGTAGTGAGGAGCTGGAGACAGGGCTGTCTTTGGAGGCGTTCGAGCATCAACACGACTGTTCGGGGTTCAAAAAATCGTTTGGAGAGGAAATATGGAGAAAATAGTTCGGAGAAACATTATGGCGATATACGGAGATAGGAGAATATTTAGAAAAATATTAAAGCATGACTTAGCTTTGGACGGAGCATCTAGTTGGCGACATATGGTGTTATCTGGTCGGCATTGACAGTGAGCACCAGACGGGCGGTGAGTTGTTGGTGAAGATGACCTCAGAGGTGGTTCCGAGATTGGATCTGCTGTCGTGGGGGCTGGTGTAGCCAGTGATGAATCGTCGTCATGGACCGACATGGATCTCCACGAGATTGATGATGAGAGCGCGCTGTTGATTTGAGGTCCATCTAGCTCGCCATGGATCAAGCACACACCCCTATCTAGCGTGCCAACTATCGACAGAATATCATCGGCAGTCCACCGAGGGGTATCTCGTGATGGTAGATTTGTCGATGGGGGTGCACGTAATCAGGAAACCAGATGGTGACACAAGGCGCAGAGACAGTGATTTAGACATGTTTAGGCCATCTGATCGACATAATACCCTACGTCCTGTGTCTTTGTTGTATTGTATTGATCTGGATGTCCATGTAGATGTATGTATCTAGATGGATCGTGTCTGCTAGGTGACCCCTGCCTCTGCTTATATAGTTTGGAGGGACAGGGTTACAAGTAAAGTATCCTATTTGGTACTATACAATGTCTTGTGGTCCACGCCGAGCAGCGCTGTGCACGCCCTAATCTTGTGGGCCGAGCCACCTCTAATGGCGCAGCCCATGTCTTGACTTGAGATACAGGGGGGCATACCCCCATAGCTATATTCCTCTACTCAAGTTCCCACCTCTTGACAAAATATCCGTTGCACTTATGAAAGGAGAACTCAACAATTCCAGACACAGGCAATGATCAAACTCTGGTGAATACACAGTTGAAGAACTTCGAGGAGTTTGTGGTCATGATGCCATACCTGAAATCCCCTTGTCATATGCTAATGCCCACTGAGCCTTATGTTCCATCTGCGCCTCTAACTAGGCCTTTCCCGCTTCATTTACCATCTTGTCTAGTTCTCTCTTTGTCTCCTTAAATTGGTGCTCTATACATACACAACATAGAGCCTTTACCTTATCACATACCTCCTGCTTCCTCTAACGCCACTAGAAATTAGCGGCAAAGTGTCTCATTCACCATCTATGCCCTAGAGGTGGGAACCCATCTATATGCTCAGCTGCAGCATTAAGAAGCCCTGGGTGACGGTCCAAGATCAAACATATAGTGTGAGATGGGCCAAGCACTTGTACACATAGAAGCCGCATGAACCATGACCACAATTCATTGTTCTCTCCCTCTACTAAAGCAAAAGCCATGGGTACTATCTGGTCCTCAAGATCAATAGCAGCAGCCATCATCAAGGTGCCCCTGTACTTTCCTATCAGGAAAGTGCCATCAACAAGTACGACTGAATGACAAAACTGGAATGTATGTTCCATTTGTGCGAATGACCAGAACACATGATAGAGGACATGCCTCAATGGGTCCCAAAAATACATCCCTCTGGTCTCCACAAACCATTTCAAGCCAGGGTTGTAGTAATGCATTGCACATAAGATGCGGGGCACCCTATTGTACGTTTCCTTCCAACTACCCCATCGAATCGCCAGGGCAATTTGCTTAGCACACCAAGCCTTTCTGTACTTCACATTGTACTTAACGAATCTAGATATGGACTATTATAAAGAAGATACCAAAATGTTGTTATTGTCATCAATGAGCCCCAATATATGATGGCGAAGCCTTTGAGTAAGCTGGTGATGATTTTCCTTCTCCCTATTTCTTAGGCAAGTGTGGGGTTTGACAACTTTACTTATCCTCCACTTGCCATCACTCTATCTCTTTCATGCACTTAACCTCCACATACAACCATTTTTGCATATCACGTGGTACCTCAACTCCAGGTCCAAATGAGTGACATTGTACGGCCTATGGTGATACACAACATAGTCCTGAAGGAAGAGCTTCATCTCTGACATTGTATTGAATATCATCCCTTTCCTAAGGGTTTCTTTCTCATTGTCATACAATGATTTCCTACATATCTGGAGACCGATGTCATAAACTGCCATATCTATTATGCTAACATCTCTATAGTTCAGAACACCCCTAAAAAGTACATTCATCGACCTTAGTTGCTCAAGCTTAGTCGCTGTGCAAGGTGGTGGTGGAACATACTGCTGCGCTTTGCTAATTCTGCCCTATGAATAATAGGGGGTATCATCTACTGGTAAATCTGTGACTAGTCTACCCTAAGCCTGGATAGCATGCAAAACCTTAGTTGGTACTAGTAATAGCATACCATGAATATGTACTGGCATGGCATCAACCAGTGTGGGCATAGCATGTCTATCTCCCTGGTCACCATCTGAATCGTCTGAATCACTGCTAACTACATCACTGATCATGTCCTCCTCCTCCTGCTCCTCTTCTAGTTCGAACTCATTCACATCGAAATCATTGGTTATACAGCCTACTTGACTTGAATGAAACTGCTCCTGCGTCAACTGACCATCCAAATCCATGTTACCCTAAGCTGCTTCCCCTTCGACCCCAATTCTTGCTCATTGCCTCCAATACTATCAATGGATGGCCCGTCTAGGACACCCTGCATCCTATACCTATTCTCCACCACCACCTCAGCCATGAGCACATTGGAACCTTGGAGCACCCTAGTGTAGCGGGACCAGTGAGCAGGGTCATGCAAGGGCATGAGGACATAGTGTGCCCTAGTCTTCCTAGTATCAAACCTCTCCTTCAGTGTGAAATCACCGCCAAACTTTGTATTCAAACAAACACAAAGGTCATTGAATCTAGGAGGTTCATCAAACCATTCCAATTCTTCTTCCATATCCTCAAACATACCATCTTCTCTCCTAACACTTTCTCTGTAAAAAACTCTAACACAACAATCCATCTACAAAAGCATTTCAAGAAACTTCATCAAGTCATTGCAATCATCGTATATAATGTCCATAGTAATATTAATATCTATTCTAACTGTAACTTTACTAACTAATCTAATATTAACATCTATACAAGGCTAACTACAACAACTAATTATACTAAATAGAATGTATAACTAGACTCACTAACTATACTAACTAAACTAACTAACTTTACAATCTATACTAACTTACTATATTGCCTATACTAACTAACTTTACTAACTATACTTTACTAATTATACTAACTTTATTTATTTTACTAATTTACTGTACTAACAATGTCGATTCAATCAACAAATACACTAGGGGAGTACCTCGCGGCAGCGGCACTCGTCCTCGCGGCAGTGGCACGCTAGACCGGGCCGGGAGGCATGGACGCTGGCCTCGACGACAGTGGCGGATGGACACGGGATATAGAGAAGGGCGTGCGGCAGTTGGGAGCAGTGTACAGCGCTGCAGTGAGGGTGGTGGCGCGGTAGTGAGGGCGGTGGAGGGTAGCCGCCGTGCGTGGTTGGAGGGCGCGGTGGGCGGTCAGCGGCCGTGGCATGCCGGTGTTCATGGCGTGGCGGGCACGTGCAGGTATAGCGGGAGTGGTGTGCCAGCGTGCGTGGCGCGGTCAGCGCGGCGGGCGGCATGCGGGCACGGCGGGCAAGTGCGGCGGGCGCAAAGGCACGGTGGGTAGGCGTGTGGGGGTATTAACCCCTATACCCTTATGGCTAGGCTTGGGCCAGCCCAGACTAGGGGGTCTGGCCCACTAGAAGACGACGCACGGCCTGGCCAATCTATTTGGAGTCCCACGCAAGGAATCAAGGCAGATTTGGAGATCAAGCAAGATCCTTGTTGGTTAGAATAGGAATCCTTATCCGGCCACCTATGATAATTGTAACTGGTTAGGATTAGTTTCCAGATCTGTAACCCTGCCCCCAGACTATATAAGGCGGGCAGGGGACCCCTCTTAAAAACATCTCTCATTAACATACAACAATACAATCAGACATAGGATGTAGGTATTACGCCTTCATGGCGGCCAAACCTGGATAAAACCTCGTGTCTGTCTTGCGTCACCATCTTGTTTGTAGCTTGCGCATCTGTCTGCCAATAATCTACTACTTAGGCATACCCCTAGGTAGACTGTTGACCATATTTCATCGACAGTGGCACACCAGGTAGGGGGTGTGCGTACTGCTCTCTAGACGAACAAGATGGTCATCATCCCCAGTTCCATGGCTATGCCTGGACCACTAGCTTTGATGACTTCATCGCCATGACCACGAAGGAGGCATGGATTCAATCTGCATCGACCACTGCTTCACCTGCATCGGCTATGGCTCTAACCATGGTGGATCTAGCTCTAGCCACGCCAGCATCGTTTCAGCCATGCCAACAACCCATCGTCCGCTTCCTCGCTACAAAGGGAGGCAGATCGACAACACCGACCTACTCGACTCTATCGATCGGGTCAATACCAAACTTGCAGAAACCCTAGCTCTGGTAAGTTTGATTCAAAGTCAACCTAATGAGCAGGTAACCACTACCCACAATAGATCTACCTGACTAGCTCAGGCCAGTCATCCTGCATGACTCAGTACAGATCTTGTGGTCACATCTACTCCTGAAGGGCGCTCCGTTCATCACTGACCAGCCCCGTGACGGGTCTTCAGATCTCTAAGTGCGAAGCCTCAATGGAGAACTACTAGGGTCAGCCCTACGGCCTGCACAACTTTGTCAACATGGTCCAGATTGAGGAGTATCAAGAAGGATCGGTCCATACAGTTCAAGAGGGTGGCTGAAGCTCCCCATCCGGCATCGCATCTAATGGCTCTGACCACACTGAGCTCTAGCATCATGACAATGAAGGCATTGAATACGATCTAGATATCCCACACCACGCCCTAGGGTTCCCACAATTCCCATCCTTCCCACCAAGGCAAGGAGACTTGATCAATGTTGTCAGTAATGATGAACCACCGGTAGTTGGCGAAATAGAACAAGAAAGGCTAGCATGTGAAGCACGCAATATTGACCGGTTTAATCGCTGACAAGTCGAAGCCAAGGCAGAAGAGGAGGCATGATGCATGAGGGTCTAGCCACATGACCTTAATAATGCCTTTGATAGGGTGGGGGACAAGCAGGTCTTCAGGACTCCAAGCGCTAACGTTGCTATTGCTATGGTGACAATGCAACAACTACCCAATACCCTAGAAATCCAGGCAGTTCATGATGATATACAAGCTTACCTAACGGCTGCTATGGCCCAGACCATAGAGATTGTAAATCAAGTCTGGGCTCCATCCGTCTTAGTCGAATCAAGCCACAGTTGCCAGTACTCAAGTCGCTCATAGCCACCCAACCAACGTGGCTCGCACAACAATGACCCATCAGACAAACGTCAAGGCAGAAATGGTGGTCATGATGGTGGTTGGGATGACAACCGCTGCGACTACCGGGATGACAACCGCTGAGACAACCACGACAATTGTCGAGATAACCGTGGTCATAGGGTTAACTAGGGTGGTAATTAGGATCGCCGTGATGGCAAGAACGATCTCCACCATTCCCTCAGAGAACACGATCTGTGCAATCGCATTAACCAAAGAGCCAACGATCGTGCATCCCATGAAAGCTATCACCGTATGGAATATGATACTACCCATGGCCCTTCGGGTTTGAAGCAGTTTACTCCACACCTTCACCAAGTTGTATGGCCCAAGAACTTCAAGCTCGAAAAACTTCAGAAGTACAACGGCAAGGAGAACCTCAAATTATGGGTCATGCTCTACGAAACCGCATGCAGATCAGCCATGGCTGATGAGCATGTCATGTCTAATTACTTTCCAGTCGCCGTCGGCCATGTAGGCCACCAATGGCTGGTCAGCTTGCTGGCGAACTACTTTGATTCTTGGCAAGAGCTCAAGCAAGCATTCATCGACAACTTCATTGCTACTTGCGAGCAACCCGACAACAAATATGATCTGTAGTGGATTCGAGATCACAAAGATGAGCCATTGCACGAGTACGTCCGACACTTCTCGGAGATGCGCATCAAGGTCCCATCAATCTCCGACAATGAGGCAATCGAGGCTTTCATCACTAGTCTCTGCTTCCATGATGCCCTAAGGGACAAGCTCCTTTGCAAGAGACCTAAATCAGTCACAGCGCTCCTAGCCACTGCTAAAAAATATGCAGATGCTGATGATGCTAAAAAGATAATTATCAAAGAAGCAGCAAGGGTTCCACACTCCGACCACCCCCCACACCGCGACGACTACCACAGCAACCGTGGTCGGAACGACAATTTTGATCGCCACAACCAGCGTAATGATTCCCGCAACCACCGCGATCAGCGTAATCAGCGACGTAATTGCCGTGACGATTACAGGGGTAAGCAAGCTCAGGAAGACGACGGCAAGGTCAACACCGTTTAAAAAGGTGGCGAACGTCGCAACTATGAAGAAGACTATGCCAAAGCATTGAAAGGACCCTGCCAGCTCCATCCCAAGTCAAACCATACCATGGAGAATTGCCGTGTTCTCAAATCTATCTACACGCGCCAACAGGCTCCGGATACATCCGACAAGCCTAACGATGCAGGGGAGCAGTGTAACGACGACAACGATGATGAAGACGTAGATCCCCATCACAAGTATGTCAAGCCAACCGATCGTGTCCACACCATCATTGGGGGCAAAGTGTCCATCGAGACCAAACGAGAACGCAAGCTGCTCGCCCGCGCTTGCTTGAACATGGCCAACGCCGACAGCCTCATCATCGATCCGTGGCTCCCTCCTTGGTCTCACTGTGAGATCTCCTTTAGCAAAAAGGACCAATGGGCTACAAACCTGAGCCAGGACATTTTCCTCTGGTTCTTGATCCTTGTATCAACAAGGTTCAGTTCGATAGAGTGCTGATTGACAGCGGTAGTTCCATCGATATACTGTTCAATAACAGTTTGCCAGCCCTGAAGATAACCCAGGCTAATCTCAAGCCATACGAGGCATAGTTCTGGGGTGTTCTCCCTGGATAGAGCTCCACACCTCTTGGCCAGATCATGTTACCTGTGCAATTTGGTACCTCAGACCACTTTCGCACTGACTATGTCAACTTCATGGTCGCTAACTTCGAAGGCACCTACCATGCTATCCTTGGTCGACCAGCGCTCACCAAGTTCATGGCCATACCTCACTACAGGTATTTGGTGCTCAAGATGCCTACTGAGAAAGGGGTTCTAACTCTTAGGGGCAACGTATATGCAGCTTATATCTACGAGGATGATAGCTTCAAAATTGCAGAGGCTCACGACCTCTCTATTCGCATGACCAAGACCATGCTCGACACCAAGAAGACCCCAGCCGACCACCTGGAGATCCTAGAGCTTGAGGCCCCATGCAAGAACATCAAGTCCAAAGAGCACAAAGTGATCTAGCTGGTCGACGGTGATCCTAGCAAAATGGCCCTTATCGGGGCCAACCTGGATCCTAAATAGGAAGACGCGCTTGTCAGGTTCTTGAGGAGCAACGTGAGTGTGTTCGTATGGAAACTCGCTGACATGCCTGGTGTACCTCAGAACTTGATCGAGCACTCCTTAAATGTCGATGGCAAGGCCAAACCTATCAAGCAGAAGCTATGATGGTTCGCTCACAACAAAAAGGAGGCTATTAGGGTAGAAGTTACATGGCTTTTGGTAGCCGGATTTATCAAAGAAGTGTATCATCCAGAGTGGTTAGCCAACCCGGTTCTTGTACACAAAAAGAATAATGAATGGAGAATGTGCGTTGATTATACTGATCTCAACAAACACTACCCTAAAGACCCTTTCGGCTTACCTCGCATAGACAAGGTCATAGATTCAACTGTCGGTTGCGAGTTGCTTTCCTTTCTTGATTGCTACTCTGGTTATCACCAGATCGCTCTCAAAAAGGACGATCAGATCAAGACATCCTTCATCACACCCTTCGGTGCCTACTACTACACGACCATGTCATTTGGGCTCAAGAACGCTGAGGCTACCTACCAATGCGCCATATAGGCCTGCCTCAAAGACAAGATAAAAGATGACCTCGTCGAGGCTTATGTTGATGATGTAGTTGTTAAAACGAAGGAAGCATACACCCTTGTTGCAACCTCGAACATACCTTTGCAGCTCTTAACACATTCCAATGGAAATTAAACCCAAAGAAGTGTATCTTTGGTGTTCCATCAGGTATATTGCTTGGCAACATCATCAGTCATGATGGCATACGCCCTAACCCAGAGATGGTAAAAGTTGTCTTAGACATGAAGCCGCCCAAAAAGGTGAAGGATGTTCAGAAGCTTACCAGATGCATGGCTGCCCTCAGTCGTTTCATATCAAGATTAGGCGAAAAAGGACTACCATTTTTCAAGCTACTCAAAGCATTCAAGAAGTTTGAGTGGTCAGAGGAAGCAGACGCTGCCTTTACACAGCTGAAACAATTCCTTACATCATCTCTGGTCCTCACTACTCCTAGAGAAGACGAAACCCTCCTGCTTTACATCATGGCAACTAATCGAGTGGTCTCCACTGCCATGGTGGTCGAGCACGACGAGTCCGACCATGTCTATAAGGTACAGTGACCAATTTATTTTGTCAGCGAGGTGCTCAATGAATCCAAGATCAGGTACCCACAGATTCAGAAACTGATCTACACCATACTAATCACATCCCAAAAGTTGAAACACTACTTCGACGGATATCACATGGTGGTCATGACTGAGTACCCTCTAGGAGACATCATTCGCAACAAGGATGCAAATGGGCGCATCCTCAAATGGGCAATGGAGCTATGCCCATTCTCCTTGGAATTTGCAAGCCATACTACAATCAAGTCTCAGGCACTTGTTGATTTTATCATTGAGTGGATAGACTTAAGCACACCTGCCTCTCAGGGGGCCGCCGAGTATTGGAAGATGTACTTTGATGGCTCTCTCAACATCGACGACGTAGGAGCAGGAGTCCTTTTCGTATCACCATCCAAGGAGCAGCTCCGATATGTCCCTAGGATTTATTTCCTGGCGTCTAATAACGCCGCCGAGTATGAAGCATGCCTATATGGTCTATGCATTGCGGTCGAGCTTGGTGTCAAGTGTCTCTATGTCTATGGAGACTCGGCTCTGATCATCAACCAACTCAACAAGGACTGGGATACGACCAGCAAAAAGATGAACACATACTGCAATTCAATCAGAAAGCTAGAAGGCAAGTTCTATGGCATCGAGTACACACATGTGGTCTAGGACAAAAAATCAAGCAGCAGATGCGCTGTCAAAGTTAGGATCATCTCAAGCCAAAGTCCCACATGGCGTATTTGTTCAAGACCTGCTCATGCCTTCCATTGAAGAAGAAGATCCCACGGTCGATAAGCCTCCAGACCAGCTATTGGTGGCTACGATTCTGGCGTCAAATGTGGCAGAACCTCCTAAGAAATCGGGCCCACGTGCACCTATCGTTGTCTCAACAGACTATTGAAACATGTTGGTTTTCCAGATCTGACTTTATCTTTGATATGGGCTATACCCTTACTTTTCCGTTGAGCAGCAATGATCTGATCTTTGATAGTAGACTCAACTGCAATATTGGACAGGGAACCTTGTTCTAAAATTTGTAAATTCAGATGCTCCATCTCTTGACACAATGTTCGTTGCATAGGTTTCACAGTCAGACAATGGCAATGACTCTTGTGACTCAGGGCATCGGCAACCACATTAGCCTTGCCCGGATGATAATGCACTTCTAAGTCATAATCTTTGATAAGTTCTAACCATCTTCTTTGCCTCATATTCAACTCTGACTGAGTGAAGATGTATTTCAAACTTTTATGATCCATATAGATATGATAGATATTGCCTAATAAATAATGTCGCCAAACCTTGAGTGCATGAACAACAGCAGCTAATTCAAGATCATGGGTGGGATAATGTTCTTCATGCTTCTTGAGTTGTCTGGAAGTGTATGCTATGACTCTACCTTCTTGTATAAGAACACAACCAATACCTATTCCAGATGCATCACAATAGATATCAAACGGCCTCTCGATATCAGGTTGTGCTAATACTGGTGCAGTTGTCAGCAACTTCTTCAATGCTTGAAAGGCCTCTTCACATTCTGTCGACCATACAAACTTAGTTTGATTTTTCAATAGTCTAGTAATTAGCTTTGCAATTATGGAGAAGTCAGGGATGAACCGATGGTAATAACCTGCCAACCCTAGAAAACTATGAACTTGATGAACAGTGGTAGGTGCTTTCTAGTTAAGGACTTCTTCTACCTTGCTCGGATCAACCGCTATACCTTCAGTAGATAACACATGACCCAGAAATTGTACTTCCTCTAACCAGAATGCACATTTACTAAATTTGGCATATAATTGGTGGTCTCTTAATCGCTGTAGAACAATGCCGAGATGTTCTGCATGTTCCTCCTTGCTCTTACTTGCTCTTAGAATAGATAAGAATGTCATCAATAAATACCACTACAAACTTATCCAACTCGAGCATGAAAACTGAGTTCATGAGGTACATGAAATGAGCTAGGGCATTGGTCAGCCCAAAAGACATGACTAGATACTCATATAGACCATATCGGGTAGTAAACGCTATCTTCGGCACATCTTCTCGTCTGATCTTAATCTAGTGATAGCCTGATCTCAAGTCTATCTTTGAGAACACCTTAGCTCCCACAAGTTGATCAAAAAGCAAATCAATTCAGGGTAAGGGTAATTTGTTCTTTATGGTGACTTCATTTAACGGCCGATAGTCAATACATAACCTTAAGGTTTGGTCCTTTTTCTTCACGAAGATAGCAGGGCATCCCCAAGGTGATGAACTGGGTTGAATGAAACCCTTGTCTAACAACTCTTGTAGTTGGATCTTTAATTCTGCTAGTTCTTTCGGTGGCATCCTATATGCTCTTCTAGACACAGGTGCCATTCCTAGTTTCAGATAAATTCTAAACTCTACATCTTGGTCTGGTGGCAGACCATGCAGATCATCGGGAAAGACATCCATAAATTCACATACCACTGGAATTTTCTCAGCTTCTTCAACAGTAGTTGCACAGACTGTTTCAACCGTACTCTTAGGAAAGGGAAGTTGAATGAGAAGTTGGGTTTTGCTGTCAGGTACATTTACCCTTATGGTTCTACGTAGGACATCTATGATAGCCCCGTGTTGGGTTAACCAGTCCATACCAAGGATCACATCTATATCTTGATCCTTTAATATCAGCATATTGGTAGGGAACTCATAACCTCCCAAATCAATAGGTACTTGCTGAACTGCCTCCCTGGTATAGATTCATCCCCCGAGCGACTATATATGATATGGTTCTTTTGTTTCCCCAATAGTTATCCCATGCTTCATAACAAATGTACGATTGATGAATGTATGGGATGCACTAGAATCAAATAAGGTAATTGCAGGATGCTTAGCAATGGGAAATATACCCATCATTACTGGTTCTCCTTCTAGAATAGATTCCACCTAAGTATAGAAGACCCTTCCAGTTTTCTTCTCAGCCTAACCCTTTTGACTGTTCTGAGCATTACCCTTATACTGATTCTGAGCTTGAGTAACAGGGGCTTTAGGTGCATTAGGATTATTCTTCCTGGGATACGGACATTCTTAGGAAAAGTGTCTAGGTTTACCACAATTATAACATGGATAATTGTGATTCTGGGGAGTAGCAGTGCGGATTGCATTATTTGTATTATTTTGCTGCTGCGGTGCTTGATGAGGATAGGGCGTATTAGTTGCAGGGCGAATAAAGATTTGCTACCTACTTTGGCTTTGTTGGGTGCGGAATGGTGCACGGCCATGATTCTGAGGATGGTAGACTATCTTTTGACGCTTTCCACTCGACGATCCAAAGCAGATATTCTCTTTTTCTTCGCCTCCTTGTGTCAGCGGTAATTCTCCTCTGAAGCGATAGCAATGTTGACTGTCTCATGATAAGTTGCATTGCCACAAGTTGCCATCATGGTCTAAAGTTTAGTGTTGAGGCCTCTAAGGAAATGATTCTTCTTCTTGTCAGTATTCACATACTCTATAGCATACTGTGACAGGTGATTGAAGCGCCCAACATAGTGCATCACCGGTTGCTCCCCTTGCTTAAGGGCCAAAAACTCTTCTAACTTCATGGTCATCACACCATATGGAATATAGTGTGCCCTGAAGGAATTCTTAACCTCCATCCAGGTGATTTGGTGACCAGCAGACTATATAGCTACCAAATTTGCCCACCAGGCACCAGTAGCTCCTCAGAGTTGCTATGCCATAAACCTTGGTTTCTGAATCTCGGTATAGTGAATCAGCTCAAACTTTTGCTCTATTGTCCTTAGCCAATCGTCAGCTTCTAAAGGTTCTTCTACCTTAGAAAACACAGGCAGACGTGTATCAGTAAAATCAACATAGGTTGTCTCGTCATTTCCATTATTACGGTGGCCACGATTAGGGTGTGGTGCCTGTTGGTTCTGAGTCAATTCCCTTAACAACCTAGCATTCTCTACTGTTGCGTTGACGAGTGCGGCTATGGCATCTACCATAGTCGGAGGTATTGGTGGAGGATTTGGGATATCATCATTGTCATGCGAGCCACTTGCACTAGCTCGGGTGATAGGACGAGGCATCTGTTAGAGAGACACGTTGATTTACATTATTATTTATTGAAAGCAGTTAAAAAGGTCTCATGCTACAAAGGGTTACTTATTTAATTTACATGTCTTGTATCCCACAAGACAACCCTAGTTTACTAGGAAAGCAGTAAAGGAACTATTACTACTCCAAGCTCTCAGTCATCGGTGTCCATGTCCATACCGGACGAAACCTCATCTTCATCTGAGAAGTACACTAACTCCTCAGGATCCTCCTCCTCTTCTTCATTCTCGACTTCTCCTAGATCTACAATCATTTCTTCATCTGTAACTTCACCATCCCCATGAGGAGGATGAAGTTGAGCATACAACATGTGGACATTCTCATGGAGAATGGCATTGTCCATCTCCAGCTCTTCTACGTAGAACTCCAACTCATGGACGTGTTCGTTGGCCGCATCCTCTCGTGTCTAGGCTTCATTCTATAGCTCCATGGTCATGGTGATGCCCCTTTGCATTTCCGCCAGCTTCTCTTGATCCTTGGCATGAGCTCAATGAAGAGTGTTGAGCTCCTTAGTAAGGTTCTCGATGTTGGTGGGATTGCTTGAAGATCCTTCATCTCCTAGGGTCTTAGAACTTCCTTCACCAAGCTCATGGTTTCGTGGTGCCAACTGGTGATGAGGGACTCCGTGAGGTCTGGTAGACTTGCATGCGGTTATCTTGGTCTTTGCCATAGCCTATAGAAGTTAGGGTAGGACTATAAGAATAGCTAGAGGATAAACGAGGTTAGCAAGAATGGGATTGACATTACTTACCCAACCACTATTAAGGGGAATTATTATGCAAGATGTTCAAGCATGATGCATGAATCAATCTTACGAATCTAGGTACAAAAGATTTATATAATCAAAAGTACTAGATTTTTAGTACATAGGACAAACCTAATCATATTATCCACCATGAACTTTCAAATAAGATAGGATTGAGTCTAGATCAAAGGTAAGAAGAAAGAAATTTGAACTTTAAAATATCAAGTTTACTTTCTTTGATCCAAATTAATTTGAAGGTTTTCCAAAGTAACCTACAATGATCTTAGATAGGAACTGCTCTGATACCAGCTGTGGCAGAACCTCCTAAGAAATCAGGCCCATATGCACCTATTGTTGTCTCAACAGACCTCTGATAGCGTACATGAGTTCCCAACAACTTAACAGGTCTGTCGGGTGTCCTCAGGAAACCCGAATCATCCACAAATCTTTTTCAAACAGGATCCCAATCACAGACATTGCAGATTACAACAATTTATTCAAATATATATATCAGAGTAAAATATAGCGAAAGTCTTAAGATAACATAGTTTACAAACCAGTTGTTTTAAACTTACAAAACCATAAGTGTCATACAACCATAGTAGCAGGATAATATTACATTAACATTATTTATCATACAAACTAGTGCCTTGTCCAAAGGCCATTCATCATTCCTCATCGTCATTGACTTCAAATGCAGACATGCAGTAGGGACCAAAACAAGCCTGCACATGCGACTCACCTACAACAACCCTGAGTACAAAAGTACTCAACAAGACTAACCCGATGTAAAGGGGGTGTAAGACTTTTAGAGATGTAGGTGTTGGGGCAAGGTAAGGATGTAGCAAGATTCAAAAGTTCTTTGCCAAAAGCTTACTATTCTTGATCCTATTTTCAAGTTTTACCCCTAAGTCTTCTTAGTTCATTATCTCAAACTAAGTGTTCATATCCCATGTTCCAATCCTTTTCGTTCCATTCCTTTTCTCAAATTTTAGTAATTCACCAGTCCTGCATTGCTTCTGTAATGAAACGAGTCTCCATATCCGCAGAGCACTGACAATTCGAATTGATTCAAGTCCTAGCTAGGGATTCCTTATCACACGACATATGTAGAATTTAATCTTGCATATATCAACCTCGCTACTGGATCCTCCTATACTAAGCCGTCTCCACGCCACCCGAGAGCACAGCACACCTCAAATCTAGCCACATTCCAGCCACGAGGGTACACGCTACTCCTGCCATCTCTCTAGTCCCAGTGCATGGGCATTCATCTTAGTATCGGGTTAGCCGAAGTAGGCTTACCGGAGTATGTGACCAGTACTACAAAGTGTCTTGTTCAGAAGATCCACAATGAGTGGCCTTTAAGCGACATAGTTGGCAACATTACTCAACATTCAAGATAAGTCATCTAACTAGTCTCTAGTTCATTCTATCTTGTTTCTTTCTTTGGCCAGTATGCCATCTTTGATTGTATCGAAACTTTTACTTTGAAAGCCTACCATAAAGCATACTAAGCATTCTACGCCTTTGTAAATGAAATCATCTTCAAGGTTGGTAAACAATTAACAAGGTAGGCAATGCATCAAGTAGGTAACATTTGAATTAATCAACTTAATGCAATAGGTAACATAGGTGATAAACTTTTCAAAGTAACAAGGTATGGGTTTAATGCATAAACCGGGGCTTGCCTTCCTTGACGATCTCGGGTTCTAGATCAGTACCACAAATATCGAATCCCGAGACAACCGGGGATTCTTCCACAACTTGCTCAACTAGGATCGATTCACTCTTGAATTCTACACAAAACAATAACATATGCTTCAATATGATGATAATGTAAACATGATGCTTTCTTGGTACATGAAATATCATAACACCTCGAGTACAATTGTCCTTCACGGTACAGTTGCAAGCCAATAAAACCAACATGCAATTCTACCATCAAGTACCACACAAGTAACTTGACTAAATTGATCTTGAAACCCTATTGGTCACAAAACATGACCAAAACAAGATCAAACTCTAATCTAACACTTTGGGTTTGCCTTAATACATTTTTGAATTAATTTAGAAATAAGCCCAAAAATTAAGTTGTTCTAAATGACCTCAAAAATTTATGTAAGCTTCCTCATGACAAATTAGTGTACCAAAACAAATTTCATAATTTTTGGAATTATACAGTGGCCTACAAAAATCATGGAAATTGCATTTATCAATTAATTGACTGAATTTTTTAACATTAAAAATTTATTCAAATTTCAAGTTTCAAAATTTTAAACCATAATAGAACATGTACAAAAGCTACACACAAATTTTTAGAATTTTTGGAGCTATAATTATTTTCCTATAAATTTCCAAAGTTTCAGCACTATTTAAAATTTAGAAAAATATCAAAATCTCACTGTTCTATCTCTCTCTCTCACTGACAGCCGACCCCCGCATGTCAGTGACACAAACACAGAACACAGCGGCGCTGCCATCACAGGTCGGCCAAAACGCGCCAGCGGTGATGCTCCGGCGAGGCAGACCGCACCAGCATGATCTATACTACCCCATGAATCTATCCCAGCTCTTAGAAAGGCAGCAGGCGCACCGGAGGGAGCTCCACGCTGGCCATGGCAGCGCGGGCATGACGGCGCACGACGTAACTATGGCTACAATGCAGTAGAGGCTAAAGCGAAGCAAGCATCACGCTCAGGAGCTCACCACGAACACGACGGTGTGCTTGGTGAAGGCAGAGACGGGCTAGAACGGTGTGGCCATGGTGAGGTCGATGGTGGTGGAGCTCCGGCCAGCTCCAAAGAAGAAGATGATGTGGGTTGGCGCTGGACTGCTTGAGGCGAGCAGGCCTAGAAGGAGCGGCAGGGTGAGGCGGAGCTGCTGACAAATGCAATTGGCACGAGATGCTACGGCGAGGATGAATTTTGTGAGCGCGGCAAGGTCACCGGTGATGAGCAGACGGGAGGAAAGAAAAACGACGGCAACGATGCTCCAATTTATAGAGGAGAAGGACGCGTCTGGCTTCGACAGCTCTTGAACGAGGTCACCATGGAGACAGCAGCGTGTCACTGCATGAGAAAGCAGTGAAAAATGATCAGCGGCGGCAGCTGCGTGGCGCCGGCGGCAAGCAGGGAGGTGGCGCTCGGCTTTGTTTTCATTTTTGAATTATTTATAGAATTGCCACTGTGTTTATTTTGCAAATTACTCATAATTTTTCTAAAGAAGTTGAAAATCTCCAAAAATGAAAGTTGCTCAACTTTTCAAACTCTACAACTTTGCTTATTTGAACATCTTCAAATTCTGCCTCCATTTTGAAATTTGAATTTGGGGTGCATTTGAGCATTTAAATCATTTCAAAATTACTCCAAATTTTATATGTAAACTTTAAAAACTTTGAATACCAAAGTTGATCCTTATAAAATAAGCTTCAGCTTTGCTTTTTGTCACACCCCCAAAGTCCAAATGGATTTTGAATTAGACAAAAGGGGCAAAAAGGACTTTTATGGTTTGAATTTGAATTCAAATTTGATTTGTATACCTTTTTACTTAACTTTGATTTTTGACCAGTAACATGGCCCATTAGGGTTATTTGAGTCAATTGACACATGGTCTCACATGATCACATGAAATTTGACCCTTGTGGTCATGATCTTTATTTAGAGTTTTGAATCACATCACATAAAATAACAACTTATGAAATAAAGCTTATTTAGTGAATGCATTCAAAATTTTCTACTTTATGAATGCTTTGCAATGCATATGATGGCATGTCAAGTTTTAGTACTAGGTCAAAACACCAGAGGTGTTACATCAAAAACCACCGAACCACCTCCGACCACTAAGGAGCCTGACTGGAGAGTACCTTTCATCAAGTACCTGATAGATGGTAGCGGTTACACCGATCAGACAGAAAACGAATGCCTGATGCGCTGTAGTAAGCAGTATCTGCTCGTCGATGGCAATTTGTGGTGCAAGAACACGAAGGAGGAAATATTGATGAAGTGTATAACCTAGGAGGATGGTGAACATCTCCTGGACCAAATCCACTCTGGCTCCTATGGCAACCACGTGGCCTCGAGAACGCTGGTTGGCAAGGCTTTTCGAGCAGGGTTCTATTAGCCGTCAACCGTAGCCGATGTAGAGAAGCTAGTCTACCATTATGAAGGTTGTTAGTTCTTCACTAAGAGAATCCACGTACCTGCACACGAGATTCAGACAATACTAGCCTCTTGGCCCTTCGCATGCTGGGGACTGGATATGATCGGGCCTTTCAAACCGGCCCCTAGAAAATTTACATGCATCTTTGTGCTGATCGACAAATTTTCCAAGTGGATAGAGTACATGCCTCTGGTTAAGGCATCTTCAGAAAAGGCTGTTGCATTCATCGACTAGGTCATCCACCGCTTCGGCATACCCAACAGCATCATCACTGATCTGGGTACTTAGTTCACCGAGAACGCTTTTTGGGACTTCTACGATGAAAGGAGCATAGTTGTAAAATACATCTCGGTGGCGCACCCTAGAGCTAATGGATAGGTCGAGCGGGCAAATGGTATGATCTTGGATGCACTTAAGAAGAGGATGTACAGAGAAAATAACAAAGCTCCCGGAAGATGGCTCAAAGAGTTACCAGCCGTGGTCTATGGCCTCAGAACCCAGCCCAGTTGCAATACCAGTGTATCACCATACTTTATGGTTTATGGTGCTGAGGCAGTGCTCCCAGCAGATATAGCCTTCAGATTAGCATGGGTAGAGAACTTCGATGAAGACAAGGCCAATGAAGTACGGAAGCTAGAAGTGAATAGTGTAGAAGAGAAGCGGCTCGATTCTTGCGTACGTACAGCTAAATACCTTGCTGTTTTGCGTAGGTACTACAACAAGAATGTCAAGGAGCAGTTCTTCATAGTTGAGGACCTGGTCCTGAAGTGGAAGATGAATCAGGCTGGCATCCACAAACTAGCAACCCCATGGGAAGGGCCCTTCATGATCAAGGAGGTTACACGCCCAACATCTTACAGGTTAGCTCACCTAGATGGTACAGACATACCCAATTCATGGCACATCGACAAGCTTAGGTGTTTCTATGCTTAACTACTAAGATATGTACCCCTCTTGTACTTTTGATTTAATTCAATAAAGCTATTATGATTTCTCCGACCACTCTAATGTGTCACTTCGAAGTCTATTATTATTCTAACTCAACTAGTTAAAACCGACCACCATTCCTTCTCGGGTTTTCAGAGTAGGCCCTGTCTCTAGTTCCTCCCAACGCATGCATGGGATCCGCTCTCTACGCTACGGGTGATCAGCAGGTGCTCTTTGGTTTGACTTGTGTGTTTCTACGTGTGCACAAGCTACGCACCTCACACTCCAACCACAAGACAACCCAGGGCCATACAAACCTTTCAAGATGACGTGTCGACTAAACTAGTACAACTAAACAGAACGCTAACACGTTCTAACTCAGTTACACCAACACGATATCCGAGCTTAAACATGTTTTCTACAAAACAAACAAACTTATGCTGATATACAGTTACGTTATTATAAGCTTGCCTAAAAAGGTCCAAGTTTACAATAACACAACTACATCTTCTTCTACAGCTATAGCCTATAATATTGGCTGGTCGGGGCACGCGGCACCTACTGCTCGCTGGGCCTAACATCGTGTAAGGGTCTCGAGGACTCTGGTACTGATCGAGCTAAAGAAGATGGCCCCGCCGATGCCTAGCTGGTCAAGACCACAGGCTTCGCTGGTTGGCTTGAAAATGATGGCACTCCCAGCTGACTTGTTGATGGTGTTTCTTGTATGGGTGGTGTCGCACCTCCACATAGGTTAATATCGCCAATTATCTTCGCCGACAACTCCAGCTGAGTCATCCGTAGCTCCTCAGCTTTGTCTGGATCTACCTCCTTCGGGTATCCAGCCTCCAGGTGCTTGAGATCGATCAAGGGGTAGTGAGCATGTACCATGCTTAGCACATGTGCGCCTGCGTACTCTCCTGCCTCCTTCACGAACTCCTAGAACCATCCCCATGCCCTTTGGCATCTCTCGATCAATCCCAGCTGCGGCGTCCTTGGCACATCTTCTGCTAGTGCCGGATCGATGAGGTTAAGGACCGACAAAATGCCTGTTGCCACCTCCTGGCACTGGTTTTTCCAGGTGTCACAATCCTTGGTGATCTCTTGGCATTGCGCCTTCTAGCCATCACGGTCTTTTATCATGGCCTCTAAATGCTTCTTCGCATTGATTTTTATAACTGCAAACCACACATGTTGTTAAGACGCTACATTACGCCAAACTACGGTAGGCAACAAAAATGAGCAAAGGGGTTTGGAAAACTTACCTTTCAGCTCCTCTGTCATCTTGGTCGTATGGTCCTAGAGCTACGACTGGTCTTGCGCCAGTTTTCTGTTATCCTCTTTCAGGCGATCACACTCCACGATTGCACGACTATTCTCCTCTCGGAGACGGACCACTTCGGCTTCTAAGCCTGCACTACAGCTGTTACTACCAACAGCGCAATAGCACTTGTTAGTAGTCATTGTGATAAAGTGGCTACTTACTTGTTCTTTCCCGCTCTTTATTACTGAGCTGGACGACCAGGTTCTAGTTCTGGGACTCTTGCACCATCTTTTCATGGTTGGCGGCTTCAAGTCGCTGGCGCAAGCGTTCCACCTCCGCCGTCAGCTCCTTGTTGCTTGCAGCGATCCCCTTGATCTGGTCAAAGCATTTCTTGCGGTACCTTGCGGTCTTCATTAAGTCCTATGTGCAGATCGCTAAGTAAGACAGCTACGACTAGACAGTAAGATCAGGGGGTGAAGCGAAGCTTACCTGCACCTCCATCACCAGCCATTTCGCTGCCTGTTCAACTTTCTTGGTTTCTTTGACCTCCGGGATTTCCTCATGGACAACCCATTGGTCGTTCCGCCAACGCGACACATACACATGTTGTCGCTTGTCCTACGGATGGCCCAGGACCTCCTCCACTTCATCCTCTTCAGGCACTTCTTTGGGTCTCGGTGCTGGTCCGGCGTCAGTAGCTTCTGCGATCACCATGGCCTTCCCATGGGCTACAGCGTCGACAAACGTGGTATGTGCTCTCACCTCCGGCCGCTATTCCTCGGTCTATTCCATTACCCTTGACGCTGAGGTGTTGCCCTCAGCAGGTTTATTGCTCAAAGCACTCGTGCTCGGCTCGGCTCTTTCCTCGACCGCCTACTCAGGGACTGTTGTCTGACTATTTGTTTGCTGAGGCCCCAATGGATCTTCTACTATGGGTTCCTCGATGGTCGACCATTGGGCAGTCTGCTCTGCACTTATTGGCAGTGCCACGCCACTTCCGGCTAGCTGGTCTAAACTTTCGGTGGACGCCGAGCTAGTACATCCATGATAAGTTTAGAAAGCAATCATATTAAATGCAAATTGCTAACTTATAATAAGGTTACAAATACTTACATGTTAGAAGCATGGAATGATGTGGCGAAGGCACGTCTCTTCGGCCGTACTTGCTCCATGTGCTATGCGGATGACTCCTGGTCTCCCTCTACATCTAGCACTATCGCTGGGCCTTAGTGCTCGACCCCTCCGCCGCTTGTCCTTCGCGCTGCAGTGGTCGGTGGTGTGCTCGGCTGGGTTGTCGCTTCCATCGCCGGTCGCGTTCCTTGCCCAGGTACTCCCAAGGTCGACCTGGCTGCATCCTTCACCGACATCGACGATGGGGGTCCCATAGGTGCAGAGGAGACACCTTGCCCCATCCACTCCAGTTGTTTCCTCCTCTTTCGAGGGACAAGTAGAAAGGTGTCTGCATCCTCTCTCTCCTCTGCATCATCGTCCAACCAGGCAAAAATCGCCTATCGACGCTTGCTGGCCGGTCTCTCCTCTGGGCCTCCCTTGGGCTCGTTAATATTTAGCGCCCCCTGGTGAGCAGGGAGGTTGCTGATCTCTTCTTCAATGGTTTGGGGGCAGCCGGCCGCTCACCAGCAGCTAGGGCTGCTGCCTCCTCTCCAGCTCCGAGCACCGCCCAGTTGACGTCCTCGTCCTCGATATTGACGCTGGTCTGGGTGGTGGGACCAGCTCCTTGTGGCCACTCCACTCTAGGGGGTGGTGACACAAATACTGTCGCTCTATCCCGACCATTAACCTAGGTAACAAAAATGAGTGCACACAGTAAGTTTCTGCTTTTCCTACCGCAATATAAGACTATGGGTATAGGGCAAGACGTGTTACCTTTGGTGGAGGTCGGGCAAGCTTGAAAGCGTGCTCGATGTTGCTCAATCTGGCATAATTTAGATCAGCTAAGTTAAATAGCTCTCCAATTCCAGCTTTGACTTCGATTTTGTGAAACGCCCCCTGCCTCATCCTCGTCGGGTCCATGCTACCTTGATATTCATAGCTAGGATGTACTCTCCTCTAGCAGGGCTGGATCCATCGGCTGATGAAGCTCCCGACCATGCTTGGACCATTTAGTTTTTTCTACGGGATCATTCCAAATATTTCTGGAATCTGTTCCAGGTGCTCGGGTTTCTCCGACCAGCTTGTCCTCTTCTCTAGAATGTAGCCCACGTCGCATAGTGTGATCGTGTTCGGCTCTTCGTGGATGTAGAACCATTTCTTGTACCAGTCATCGAGCGACGTGTTCCATGGGTAGTGCAGGTACTGAGCTTTCATGCCGTCATGGAGGTTGAGGTACACACCCCCGGCTATCTTCGAACCACCGCTTCCTTTCTTTTGCAGACAGAAAAGATGGCGAAAAAAATCAAAATGGGGCTGGAAGCCGCCATATGCTTCGCAGAGATGTATAAACGTGACGACAAGAAGGATCGAGTTGGGATGCAGATTGCAAATCCCAATCTTGTAGTAAAGATAGAGCCCTTGAAGAAACGGATGTACTAGAACCCCAAATCCCCGTTTAAAGAAGTCTTCGAACACCACGATCTCACCTAGTTGTGGATTAGGGTACCCCTCGCCCTCTGGCACACGCCATCCTGCGAGCTCCTTATTGTGGAGTACCCCCATGGTGACGAGGTCTTCAATGGTCTGCTCGTTGCTTCTCGATTTCCACCATTCCTTCGCCATGACCCCAGCTTTCTTCTACGCATCACTTTTCGCCATGAATCTGGCCTTGCTGGTGAACGAGGAAATGGCAGCGGATTGATTGACGATTTTGGATGTATTAGGGTTTGCGAGAGGAAGAAGAAAGTTGCGGTTGCGAATGGCAATAGGGTTCAGTAAAAAGTAACTTACCTATCCTATACTGTATTTAACCCAAGAGTTATGCCGTTTCCTCTGCCCAAGATTCTTGGGAGACGTGTGCACGTGCCGCAGACGGTTGTTTTCACAGCCTCGAGATTTACGCCAATATATGCGCCTCTTTGTTGCCAGTGTGGGAGGGCCCACGCTGATGCACCTACTGACAGGTACCACGCAATTGTTTGCTTGATAAGACAAAAAGGTAGTATGACGTGCTATACCCGTCTACTTCTTTGACTAGACGTGTCGGATCGGACTTGTCAGAGCAAATGAATAATTAAATACATGAAATAATAGTACAAGTGGCATATGGTTTTTGACCACACTTTTTGTGCTTGGGGATTATCCAGACCACCCTCGAGCTCGGGACTGCCTAGACCACCATCGTGCTCGGGGACTGTCCAGACCACCTTCGTGCTCGGGGACTGTTTAGACCACCATCGTGCTCGGGGACTGTTCCGACCACTCTCGTGCTCGGGACGGTCTCGATCGCCCTCGTTCTCGGGGACTAAACTGACTACGGTTATTCTCGGGGTTTCGTCGTTTACCTGTGCTTTGCTCGGGGATTGCCCCGACCGCTCTCCTTGGCTACATGTGATCGGTACTCGCATACAGTTGAGAGGCATTTATTTTTTTTCTCACTTAGACCTTGCTACAAGGCTCATACCTCACCTTCTAGCAAGCTCGGGAACTACATCGGTACGGTGCACCTGCCGGTGCATCTCGTATTGTCTGTACGACGATTGGATTCTCAACTTAACTGGGAATTCTTTTTAGACCCTAGCACCACGTGCCTACGTCACCTACTACCAGGCTCGGGGACTAAGTGGGCACACTTCACCTTGCGGTGAATGTGCTTGTTTTTCGACCACTACGCCCTGACTGTTGGCTATAATTACTACTGTACAAGGGTTACTTACATTTCTTTTTAGAAATACAAGTGGGTACACTTGATCAGGAAATAAATCTTTTTCTTTTTTCTTTAGAGCACCATACATTCTTCAGACAACCAGAATCTTCGGCTATAATCGTGGTCTACTGCTCTCTGTTCTGACCAGAATACTGGCACATTCACTTGGTCAATGTTTCAACCAGTTGGAGATGACATGAAGACGGATCGCATTAGCCGAAGGAGATCGAACGGTGTGTCGCAGCATAATACATGGTGCTCGGGGACTAGCTGTGGGGGTATTAACCCCTATACCCTTACGGCTAGGCTTGGGCCGGCCCGGACTAGGGGGTCTGGCCCACTAGAAGACAACGCGTGGCCCGGCCAATCTGTTCGGAGTCCCGCGCAAGGAATCAAGGCAGATTTGGAGAACAAGCAAGATCCTAATCGGTTAGAATAGGAATCCTTATCCGGCCACCTATGGTAATTGTAACTGGTTAGGATTAATTTCCAGATCTATAACCCTGCCCCCCAGACTATATAAGGCGGGCAAGAGACCCTTCTCAAAAACATCTCTCATTGACATATAGCAATACAATCAGACGCAGGACGTAGGTATTACGCCTTCACGGCGGCCGAACCTGGATAAAACCTCGTGTCTGTCTTGCGTCACCATCTTGTTTGTAGCTTGCGCATCTGTCTGCCGATAATCTACTACCTTGGGCATACCCCTAGGTAGACTGCCGATCATATTTCGTCGACAAGGCGCTGCGGGCGCGGCAGCTGGCAGGCGTGGGCGGGCGCGGGCGTGCGTGTGGTGGGCAGGGCGTGGCGTGGCGGACTAGGCCACGGGCCTTTAGCCAGCTCTGCCACGCCACCGATCTGGGCGCGTCACTGCCGCGCCATGATGCGTGGCGCGTCACCGCCGCGCCCTAAACGGTGGCACGACAGAGCCGGCCACGTCACCGGTCTGGCGCCTGGTCCCTGCCACGTGGGCAAGCTAGCCGCGCCCTCATGCATTGCGCGGCAGCGTTAATTTGCCACGCCGTGCGAATAGGCGTAGCAAAAAGTGTTAGATTTGAAAAAAAAAATTAAACAGTGTTAGTTTTAAAATTAGTTTAAAAATGTGTTAAAAATAAAAAAAATCTCTTTGGAAGGCATAAAATCACAACTACAGGTTTGTATGAACGCGAATTTTCTTTTGTGCAAATTATATGATGGGAAGCCTTGAGCTTGTTCATGACCCTGGTGAACCCATAAGGTGAGAGCTTGGACTTAGCACACAGAGGTCTTAAGTTTTTTCTTAAAAAAACACTCTACACCAGCCAATCGGGTAGCCTTTTGCCTTTGTTATCTACCTTTCTGCAAGCAGTTCATATCCCATAGGCCTAACATGAAGGCTCCATTCTCTTGTTTACTAGAGTGCTGGAGGAAGTTCTCTCTTTATTCTTTTATCGAACAACGAAGGAGACTTGCGTGTAATGCACAACCCTCCCCCAACCCCACCACCACCGCCCACACACACATAATCCCAACAAAAGATGCATTATAGGCAGATTTGCTAGTGTAGGTGCCAGAGCTAGAAAGCCTCTAGATATGCTGATCCACATCCAGTTGATGAGTTGAAGGTCAATGTTCAGGGAAAGGGCATGTGGGAAGACGAGGTGGGCAACTCATGGATTGTGGTCATGAGACAGCCATCTCGCTTTAGTTCTGCACTGCTGCTCTCCTACTCCCGGCCAGCCTTTCCTTGTCAGTCGCCACCACAACATGCTTCTCCTCTGTCTTCTTCGAGCCATCATCAGGTCTCTCCCTTGTGAAGCTCTCTGCGTCAAGGTGCATGCCAAGTGCCTAATGATTTGATTGGTCGGTGGCTCAATGCTTCAACTGTTTTTCTGTCGAGCACATTGCGGCAAACTGGAAGACAACATCTCGCTGCTTCCGTTGTAAGGAGGAAGGTCATAAAGCTCTGGCCATTGCAAGCAGCCCCGGCCCCTTGGAGGTCAGCGGATGAGTGCTCAGTTGCGCCAGCAGTTGTTCCACCCTGATGGTGGTATGCAGTCAGCATCTTCCCCCCTCCATCTTCAGTTCAGTTGGAAGCTGCATCTTCATCTCTGTCCACCCGTGACTGAGACTTCTGGTCAATTGCGTGAGGTGTAAATTGCCATTCCACAATTGAGGGAGATGGAGGAGTGTAGGGGATGTCTTTTCACAGACTTTCGTCGCTATCACCGCTGTCTCCTGTCCATTGGTGTCGTTGACGCATTGTCATTCAATTTGAGGAGGCTCTTGCACTTGAGACCTTATCGGCACCACCAGTCATGTGTGTGAAGGATTCATGGTCTCACTCTAAAGCCATCGATGGTCTGGAGACGAATCCAGTGACTATGATTTGCGTTGCAAATGGGTGGGATCCTAAATATCATATGGTTCTTGAAGCATCTGTTGGTACCACCACCCAAGGGTCGTGGTGGTGAGCCACTCCCAGTGGTTTCTGAATCCAATCTAGGCCTGGTTTGGAAACCGTGTATTGTATACATGCGGTGGACTGTTGCACCTGTGTACTCCCCAGTCAAAAAAAAAGAATGTCATTCTTATTTTTCGAGAAGTCAATCCATATCTAATTTAACTAATTATATACAAAAATACTAATATTTATGATGTTTAATAAGTACCATTAGATAGATAATAAAATATATTTTCACAATAAACATATTTGAAAATACGAATATTGTTGATATTATTTTTTATAAATCTGGTCAAACTTAAAAAAAAGTTTGATTCAGTCCAGATATAAAACGACATTTTTTTGGGACCGGGGAAGGGTTAGGGGGTGTTTGGTTCCTGTAGGAAAATTTTAGTCCATGTCCCATCGGATGTTTGGGCACATGCATGAAGTATTAAATATAGACGAAAAAAATAACTAATTGCACAAATTGTGGCTAATTTGCGAGATGAATTTTTTAAGCCTAATTAGTCCATGATTTGACAATGTGGTGCTACAGTAAATATGTGCTAATGGTGGATTAATTAGGCTTAATAAATTCGTCTCGTAAATTAGTCTTCATCTATGTAATTAGTTTTATAATTAACTCATATTTAGTTCTCCTAAATAGCATCCAAACGTCCGATGTGACATAAACTAAAATTTAGTCCATGGAAACAAATACCCCCTTAGTCCCTGCCGTCCACCCAATCCCCGGGCTCAGATTTGACCCACGTGGGAGCTGTCACCAGTCTACACATGTTTGGGATTCCACACCTGTTATTGCCTGGAGGCTTCTTTAAACATGTATAATAATAATCGCTGATCTTACTTGTGGGCTTCATGAACATGTACATGTGCGTGAAGACTAAAAAAGTAAATAATAAACATTAAAAACCAAAGCCCGTATAAATAAATAATCTGATAGAAAAAAAATAAAAAGCTACAAAATCAGAAGACCACCAATAAAAATAAATAAAATTAAAATACATGAAATATTTATAGTTGACCAGAATCATTGGTTGAGCATTCATCCATCCAACCAATAACAACAATAAATGTCGTGGTTAGTTGTTCGCGATAGATGCTGGACAGCCGACCGTCTTGCAAGAAGAGGCCTCCCACACCCCGGCTGTTGACCACTTTGCGATCAAGACGAAGAAGACATCAATCACCTACTATCAACCTGGGTCTTGCTCGTGAATTCTGGTTCTTCCTTCTGCGAAGAGTGGGCTTACAAGTGCTTACCCCCTAGTCTGATGAGACCTCCTTTGATGATTGGTGGGACAGAAGTTCAAATGCAGTGTCTGCTCCCTTTAGAAAGGGCCTCAATTCCATCATTATTCTGGGAGCATGGACTTTGTGGAATATTCGTAATCGGTGTGTGTTTGATGCCGAATCTCCAAACCTAGCTACAGCTCTGTTGCTCGCTGGTGAGGAACTTCTCTATTGGACCTTGGCAAGGGCACGAGGTATCAATAACCTCCTTGCCCAAGGGCTGAATGAAAGTTAATTTTTTGGTTGAGGTCGCCTTCTTTGTATGCCAACGGCTAGTCTGTTTATTTTGGACATAGTGGTATGAGTGGGTGTGCTTTGTATGGGTTCTTATCCTATTTTTTCTTCTTAATATAATGATATGTAGCTCTCCTGCATGTTCGAGAGAAAAAAAAACAAAAATCACACATGCATGTTTTTTTAAAGTCCGCTACATAAGTGATAATTTAAAGTCACCTAGGTTTTTCCAGCTCCAAAGAAATTCTAAGCATTAGACAGCAATAGATAGTTTCCTCTTCAACCTTCATGCACTTTTGAAGTTTGAAGTACCTGTAAAATACAAACATCACTATATTTAGCTAAAGATTGGTCATCAATTCTGCTTGTTGAATAGAACTTGTCAATGAAAAGTGCAAGTCCAGTATAGATGTGTACTGCTGTACTGGACTACTGACTATACAGAATTAACTACAAAGTGCAAGTACATTACAGATGTGCACTGGACTACAGAGAATGAAGTAATGAACTACAAAGTCCAGTGCAGATGTGAGATGTGTACTAGACAACAGAGAAAAAACTATAAAGTGCATGTCTAGTAAACAAAATACAGTTCAACAAAGCGCACAGTGCTATAAACGAGCTACAGAGAATTGTTGAGCTACAGCTAATGTGTCCATGAGTCTGCATTAGTACGCCTACTAGAAACTGCATATTAAAGAACCAATAGGTTACTGCAAGAGAGGTATAACATAAATATAAGTTGCTGTAAAAAATGGAATGGACTTCCGATGACCAGTTGACAATTTAATTCACCACTATATTACCGAATCACCAACTTGCACTTTAATTTAATTAACATATCATGATCAAATCAGACTGAGTATAGACCAGAGTATAATGGCATATTGGTACATAATATAAATTGGCAATTTAAGCGGCAAGACAACATGATAAATAGTTTAAACTGGCAATTCAAGCAGCAAGAGAATGTCACATTTACTTACCTACCTTCAAACAGAGCACCTGCTTTTCAAGGCCCTCACAACACTGTGGTGGCACGCGAGGTGAGGGGCAGGCAGCAGTCATGTTTGGTTGTAATAAGGTCACTGTACTCGGCTATTTTGGCCTTTCTTCTCATAAGTGGAGATATTCCACTAGGGCACTGCTCAGAGAGGGTCCTTTAACATCGCTAACCCAACAGCTGTTATCCAACGCTTCCTGTACCATTCTCTTGTTGATAATTCTTCCAGGGAAGTTGTCTTGATTGTCTCCCTTACTAGAAAATTTCTTTCTAAATAGAATAGAAAGAGGATTTGGACCTCTGAATTAGATCCCTATATTTGATTTCCAAAGTACACACATTGTTCTGAACCAAATTTTTTGTCTTTGGATCTTCCTTTTTTGCGCCAAGTCTTTCAACTGAAGTTGCTGAGGCATACAATGTCCTTCCTAATCTAGGAGTAAGTCACTGAACCTATCACTTGAGTCATGTACATTTATCATGGTACACAATTTCCAAGCTTTGCTTACATCCTAACTGTTTACATTCCTAAAAAAATAGATTCATCCTACATGAAATTTGTGGATTTACCCAAGCTGTAAGCCTGCAAACTTCATCAGGGGTGGATCTATCTAGGATCAGTCCAAAGGCTGTACTGTGTCTCTTGTAATTGGTTAACTTCTCATTTTAAAAGTAAAATTTGTACTAACTTTAAGACTAAAAGGCTAAATTTACGTGAATTTTTCTGGACTGAGTAGATGCACTACTGATCTTCGCTACACAACTAAAGGGGCGTACCCAGTGCAGAGAGCTCCCGCTCTGTGCGGGTCTGGGGAAGGGTGTCAGTGGCAAGCCTTACCCTCGCATGTGCAATACGAGGAGACCGCGACTCGAACCCAGAAACTTTCGGTCACAGGCGGTAAGACTCAACCGCGTGTACTAGGCCGCCCTTCCTTCACTACACAACTATGTCTACAAAATAAGGTTGAAGTCAAACTGTAATTTGGAGTAATGCTCAAGTCTCAACTCTACATTATCATCGTACATTCACCTTTTTAAAAGGTAAATGCATGTCATTTTATATATATCAAAAGGCATGGTCTCCCTTGAAATAGAGAATAGTTTGCTCCAGCCAACAGTAAGGATGACCATAGTCTATTTGTATGATATAAATGGCACAGATGGTAGCTATGATGCTTTGAAGGTGATATATATATTAACTTTGTGTAAGTGCAACCGGCAAATAGTGACAGATATACTCAACTCAAAATTGAAATAGGATGCTTCAAGAGACGTTACTTATGCTGACAATAATACAATATTTGTCAGGATCTGCTCATTCCTTATCTTCTGAGAGAAAGCACTGCATTTTCAGCTTCATCCTTAGCAATGGCGCCTGGCACACCTATTCCGCCTATGCTTGCAAGCTATGTACATGTCTGAATTGAGCGAAATGCGATGCTGTTTCTATTATAATTATTTGTTTATTTTTGTCGGATATCGATATTAGGGATACCCAAAGCAAGGGAGTCAGCGCCCACGCTGACTCCCCCGGATGGCTCGAGATGTATTAAAAGGTCTTGCCCAACCCTGAGGTCGTGAGCTCCATCTCGCACGACCTCGAGGCTGCGGGCTCCGCCTCGCTCGACCCCGAGGCCGCGGGCTCCGTCTCGCCCGACCCTTTAGGTGCGGGCTCCGCCTCGCTCGACCCCAGGAAGCGGGCTCCGTCTCATCTGAACCCTTGGGTGCGGGCTCCATCTCGTCCGATCCCAAGAACACGGTTTCTGTCTCGCCCAAGGCCGTGGGCTCCGTCTCGCCCGACCCCTTGGGTGCGGGCTCCGTCTCGCCCAACCCCGAGGACACGGTTTTCGTCTTGTCCGACGGAGAACCATATCGTCGCCAACCACTCCAGGTCCAAACGTATGGGCCTGGGTCAAAACTCTGATGCCAGGGAACAGGCTGGCACACCTCGACGTAACCCGTGGCCATGATGGACCATACCTGGAGACTCACATCAAGAACAGTGTCGGACATGCCGGTGTGGTTCTACCTAATCCTCGTACGGACGCTGACAGGCGCGTCAGTTCACCACGACGTCCACCGGGACGGAGTGGAACGCCATGACCGGCAAATGACGCCTGCGCATGGCGCCAGTGATGAACAGGGCCAAGACATGGAGCCGTCCCAGTTGATATCTATAGGATTAGTGGGACCCGCATAAACAAGAAGGACCCAACAACCCTAGAAGCCTTCTTTTCTCTCTCGTTCTTCTACTTTTTTCTCCTCTGTAACCCGCACTTCCCTTCGCCTATAAAAGGGAAGTAGGGATCGAGGTCCGGGGAGGAGAGATCGAAACATAAAAGCATGACACGAGCACACGGTTGAGTGGCAAGCGAGCTCTCAGCACCCATTCACTCCTTCCACTAGAGACTTGGGATTCTCTATCTCTCTCGCATGTTTGTAACTCATACTGCAAACCAACGAGCAGCAGCAAATTAGACATATGGACATTCCGCCCGAACCAATATAAATCCTTGTGTCCTCTGAGCACACCATCCGAGCCAGACGCATAAATACAAATTTACTTGTCAGTGGTCCGAAAACACCGACAGTTGGCGCGCTAGGTAGGGGCTTTTTGCACATCTCGATGTCCACATCAGGCCTCGAATGGCCAGTCACGGTGTCAGTTGGGTCCCTGGGCGCGCATGTGCACTTCGGGAACCTAGACTTCATCATTATGATGGAGGGAGAGTTAGTGCAGGTTCCCACCGCCGTCCAACCTCTCCACTCCGCCGGCCTCGATGCGATCACCGAGGCGCTTGAGGAGCTACAACTACACGCACCAGAGGCCCGTGCCCCTGGGTGCCCCCAGCTCCTCGGCTTTGATTACAGGAAGGTTAAAGTACCAGCTCGGCGCCTTCCTAGGACCACGACCGTCCTGAGAGGACCTGGGCCGCCTCACCTTCTTGTTCACCAACGTCATGATGCAACTTGCTGGAGGAGAGCCACTCTCCCTGGAATACCTCATCTAGAGCACCCCGACAGCGCTCCCGTTGGGTCTGCACAACGCCATAGAGATCGTTGGTCACCTTGTGGCGCACCGCACGCCCCCATCCCCTAAAAATGATGAGGTTATGGTGATGACTGAATACATCATGGAATCTTTCCATGATCTTCTCATAGGAGAATCAGAGTCGCCCTCCGACTCTGACTCCAACAGGGGGAGCATAGGAAGGAGCCCAAGCCGATCGCAGACGATGCCAAGGGGAAGGACGGTGGATTTCCAATGCTGGATGGCTGCCTCATGATCTTTGAAGGATCGGTGGCCTATGACTCTAGGCGTCGTCGGAAGCTTGCGTGTCGCAAGGTCTATACGGCCGAGCCGGCCACGCCTTCCTTCCTGCGATGGTCAGAGTCCGCCATAACCTTTGATTGGACTGACCACCCGAAAAGCATCCCACAGCTAGAAGGATACCCACTCATGGTCGACCCGATCATCGGCATGAAGTGGCTCACCAAGGTGTTGATGGATGGAGGCAGCGGCCTCAACATCATGTACGCTGAAAATGGTCGACACCATGGGCATCGATCGATCGCGCATTCGGCCGACTGGGGCATATTTCCACGGCATCATGCCTAGAAGCAGGCCGTGCCACTTGGGCTATCGATCTGCCCATCACCTTCAGGGATTCAACCAATTATAGGACGGAAACCCTTACCTTTGAGGTGGTTAGGTTCCATGGGACCTACCATGCCATTTTGGGATGTCCTTGCTACGCGAAATTCATGGCCATCCCCAACTACACCTATCTGAAGTTGAAGATGCTAGGTCCATGTAGGGTCATCACCATCGGCACCTCCTTCTAGCGTGCCTACGAGTGTGAGATCGAGTGCTGCGAACATGTCATGGCAATTGTTGCCTCCAAGGAGCTTGCGGCCATCAGGGAGGAGGCCGTCAAAAAGTGCCCGACCCCAAGCGATTGGACAAGTATTTTGAGCCTATAGAGGGCGCCAAGGAGGTCCTCATAGACCCTAGTGGCTCCGAGGGTAAAGTGGTGTGCATCGGCACAACGCTTTCCTCCGAATAGGAAAGTGGGCTCACTGACTTCCTCCTCACCAACAGAGACATCTTTGCATGGAGACCCTCAAACATGCCAGGCATTCCAAGAGAAGTTGCTGAGCATGCCTTGAAGATCAGGCCAGGCTCCAAGCCGGTGAAGTAGCGCATGTGTCGCTTCAACAAGGAGAAACATAGGGCCATCAGCGAGGAGATTGTGAAACTTTTGGTGGCCGGGTTCATCAAGGAAGCATACCACCCTGAGTGGTTAGCCAATCCTGTTCTTGTATAGAAAAAGAGTGAGAAATGGAGAATATATGTTGACTACATGGGACTCAACAAAGCGTGTCCAAAGGATCTGTTTCCTTTGCCATGCATAGACCAAGTAGTCAACTCGACCTCAGGGTGCGAAACCCTTTGCTTTCTTGATGCGTACTCTGGGTACCATCAAATCATGATAAAAGAGTTCTACCAGCTCATGATATCTTTCATCACCCCATTCAGATCGTTCTGCTATGTCACAATGCTATTTGGCCTAAAGAACGCGAGGGCTACGTACCAAAAATGCATGCTCAAGTGTTTTAGGGATCTTATCGGGCAGACCATTGAGGCTTACGTGGATGACATTGTGGTCAAGTCCAAATAGGCTGACCAGGTCATAGCCAACCTAAAGCAAACCTTCATGAAACTCCGAGCAAATAGCATTAAGCTCAACCTCGAGAAGTGCATTTTCAGGGTCCCAAGGGGTATGCTACTGGGTTTTATCGTCTCTGAACATGGCATTGAAGCCAACCCAGAGAAGATCTTGACCATCATGAGGATGGGCTAGATTCAGAACATAAAGAGGGTACAATGAGTTACAAGGTGCCTCGCGGTGCTCAGTCGCTTTATCTCACGCCTCGGTGAACAAGGTCTCCCCCTCTACCGGCGGCCGACCATTTCAAATAGACGCTCGAGGCATAGGAGGCACTTGACAAGGTCAAGCAGCTCCTGAAGAAGGCCTCGGTCCTAGTCCCCCTGACCGACAGGGAACCACTTCTGCTCTACCTTGTGGCCACCATGCAAGTGGTCAGCGCCGCCCTGGTGGTTGAGCAAGAAGAAGAGGGACATGCCCTCAAAGTGTAGCATCCCATGTACTTCATCCTTATCGCTACCCCCAAATTTAGAAACTCCTATATGCCATCCTTATCGCAAAGAGGAAGTTGCATCACTACTTTGATTCATATCCGGTGACAGTCGTGACGTCCTTCCCACTTGGTGAGATCATCCAAAACCGGGATGCCACAGGAAGAATTGCGAAGTGGGCACTCGAGCTGATGGATCAAGACATTTCATATGCCCCTCGGATAGCCATCAAGTCCCAAGTGTCGGCTGATTTTGTTGCAGAGTAGACCAAGATCCAAATGCCACCAGTAGTCATCAACCAAGAGTACTGGACAATGTACTTCGATGGATCACTGATGAAGAAAGGCGCCGACATAGGGCTGGTCTTTGTTTTGCCCCTCGGGGTACGCATGACGTACATGGTTCGTATCCATTTCCCCGCCTCCAACAATGTGGCCGAGTATGAGGCATGAAAGCATCTAGGCCCCTAGTTGGGTTTAAGTGATTAATGACAATATGTGATTACTGTGACTAACATGTGTTTTGCAGATGCAATTAACTTAGGTCATGGTAATGGCAATTGATTGGGCAATCATGGTTGTCATGCCCCTACAATGAAAATCATTTTAGTTTTCAAAGGATGGACGACAAGGTTAAGGATGGACTAGTTCTAAGTGTCGTTTGGAGTTGAAGAGACACTTAGAGTAGTTTAGGACTTTGTATTTCCTTTGGCCATACTATTAAGGGGGGTATGGATGGGTAGCTTGACCTAGATGAGTCTTGTGGGTTAGCTGTGGTGCACACTTGTCAAATCTAGCACTAGGTAGCTCCTAAAAAGCCCTTAGATCAATTGGAGCAAACTTCATTCACATATGATTGCGAGTTGAAAGTGAATAGAGGGTCAAATGCTGACCGGACACTGGTTCTGGAGTGACCGAACGCTGGCGCAGAGTTCAGTCAGTTCATTTGATCAAGGTGAAATTGTCTGGTGTGACCAGACGCTGGGTGCCAGCGTCCGGTCAACTCCAATAAGGTTCCAGAGAGGGAAAATCATGATTGAACATGTCCGGTCAGTGCTGACCGGATGCTGCCCAGTGTCCGGTCACAACTTAAACACTGGGTCTTAGGGTGAACTTGACCGGAGCATCCGATCACCCCACAGAGGCACATAACAGTTCGTTTTGAACATGGGTGTATAAATACTTCCTCCATTCGTGTGAGGGGACACTTTTGCTCATTCTAAGAGCTGAGAAACACCCTTGAGAGTGCCAAGAAGAGCAAGGTCCTAGTGAGGTGATTGAGATTTGAGAATCCAAAAGAGAGACCTCATTAGTGAAAGCAAGAGTAGCAAAGTGTGCATCCACCCTTCTCATTAGGCTTGTCGTGGTCAAGTGAGAGTTCGTGCTTGTTACTCTTGGTGATCGCCATCACCTAGACGGCTTGGTGGTGATTGGGAGCTTGGTGATCATCCGGCGGAGCTTGTGGATGACCCAACTCAAGTTGTGAGCGGTTGTGGGTGATTTACCGCGACTGAGTGTCAAACAATCAACCCATAGAGAGCACTTGATCCTTGCGCAGATCAAGGAGGAGCTACACCCTTGCGTAGGTACTCCAACGAGGACTAGTGGGGAGTGGTGAGTCTCTGATACCTCGGCAAAACATCGCCACGTTCCTCCTTCTCTCTTTACTTTGAGCAATTTAATTCTTGTCTTTACATTCATGAATTGCCATGCTAGAGTAGAATTGGAACTTAGGTTGCAAGACTTTTTGTGCGGTAGAACATTAGAAACACTTTCTAGGCACAAGAGGTGAAGTTGGGCTAACCGTAGGGTTTAATTATTGCAAAGAAATTTAGAATTAGCTCAATTCACCCCCCTCTGGTTAGTTGTTCGCGATAGATGCTGGACAGCCGACCGTCTTGCAAGAAGAGGCCTCCCACACCCCGGCTGTTGACCACTTTGCGATCAAGACTGAAGAAGACATCAATCACCTACTATCAACCTGCGTCTTGCTCGTGAAATTCTGGTTCTTCCTTCTGCGAAGAGTGGGCTTACGAGTGCTTACCCCCTAGTCTGATGAGACCTCCTTTGATGATTGGTGGGACAGAAGTTCAAATGCAGTGTCTACTCCCTTAAGAAAGGGCCTCAACTTCCATCATTATTCTGGGAGCATGGACTTTGTGGAATATTCGTAATCGGTGTGTGTTTGATGCCTAATCTCCAAACCTAGCTAGAGCTCTGTTGCTCGCTGGTGAGGAACTTCTCTATTGGACCTTGGCAAGGGCACGAGGTATCAATAACCTCCTTGCCCAAGGGCTGAATGAAAGTTAATTTTTTGGTTGAGGTCGCCTTCTTTGTATGCCAACGGCTAGTCTGTTTATTTTGGACATAGTCGTGTGAGTGGGTGTGCCTTATATGGGTTCTTATCCTATTTTTTCTTTTTAATATAATGATACGCAGCTCTCCTGCATGTTCGAGAGAGAAAAAAAACAAAAATCACACATGCATGTTTTTTTAAAGTCCGCTACATAAGTGATAATTTAAAGTCACCTAGGTTTTTCCAGCTCCAAAGAAATTCTAAGCATTAGACAGCAATAGATAGTTTCGTCTTCAACCTTCATGCACTTTTGAAGTTTGAAGTACCTGTAAAATACAAACATCACTATATTTAGCTAAAGATTGGTCATCAATTCTGCTTGTTGAATAGAACTTGTCAATGAAAAGTGCAAGTCCAGTATAGATGTGTACTGCTGTACTGGACTACTGACTATACAGAATTAACTACAAAGTGCAAGTACATTACAGATGTGCACTGGACTACAGAGAATGAAGTAATGAACTACAAAGTCCAGTGCAGATGTGAGATGTGTACTAGACAACAGAGAAAAAACTATAAAGTGCATGTCTAGTAAACAAAATACAGTTCAACAAAGCGCACAGTGCTATAAACGAGCTACAGAGAATTGTTGAGCTACAGCTAATGTGTCCAGTGAGTCTGCATTAGTACGCCTACTAGAAACTGCATATTAAAGAACCAATAGGTTACTGCAAGAGAGGTATAACATAAATATAAGTTGCTGTAAAAAATGGAATGGACTTCCGATGACCAGTTGACAATTTAATTCACCACTATATTACCGAATCACCAACCTTGCACTTTAATTTAATTAACATATCATGATCAAATCAGACTGAGTATAGACCAGAGTATAATGGCATATTGGTACATAATATAAATTGGCAATTTAAGCGGCAAGACAACATGGTAAATAGTTTAAACTGGCAATTCAAGCAGCAAGAGAATGTCACATTTACTTACCTACCTTCAAACAGAGCACCTGCTTTTCAAGGCCCTCACAACACTGTGGTGACACGCGAGGTGAGGGGCAGGCAGCAGTCATGTTTGCTTGTAATAAGGTCACTGTACTCGGCTATTTTGGCCTTTCTTCTCATAAGTGGAGATATTCCACTAGGGCACTGCTCAGAGAGGGTCCTTTAACATCGCTAACCCGACAGCTGTTATCCAACGCTTCCTGTACCATTCTCTTGTTGATAATTCTTCCAGGGAAGTTGTCTTGATTGTCTCCCTTACTAGAAAATTTCTTTCTAAATAGAATAGAAAGAGGATTTGGACCTCTGAATTAGATCCCTATATTTGATTTCCAAAGTACACACATTGTTCTGAACCAAATTTTTTGTCTTTGGATCTTCCTTTTTTGCGCCAAGTCTTTCAGCTGAAGTTGCTGAGGCATACAATGTCCTTCCTAATCTAGTAAGTCACTGAACCTATCACTTGAGTCATATACATTTATCATGGTACACAATTTCCAAGCTTTGCTTACATCCTAACTGTTTACATTCCTAAAAAAATAGATTCATCCTACATGAAATTTGTGGATTTACCCAAGCTTGTAAGCCTGCAAACTTCATCAGGGGTGGATCTATCTAGGATCAGTCCAAAGGCTGTACTGTGTCTCTTGTAATTGGTTAACTTCTCATTTTAAAAGTAAAATTTGTACTAACTTTAAGACTAATAGGCTAAATTTACGTGAATTTTTCTGGACTGAGTAGATGCACTACTGATCTTCACTACACAACTAAAGGGGCGTATCCCAGTGCAGAGAGCTCTCGCTCTGTACGGGTCTGGGGAAGGTGTCAGTGGCAAGCCTTACCCTCGCATGTGCAATGCGAGGAGACCACGACTCGAACCCAGGACCTTCGGTCACAAGCGGTAAGACTCTACCGCTTGCACTTAGGCCGCCCTTCCTTCACTACACAACTATGTCTACAAAATAAGGTTGAAGTCAAACTGTAATTTGGAGTAATGCAAGTCTCAACTCTACATTATCATCGTACATTCACCTTTTTAAAAGGTAAATGCATGTCATTTTATATATATCAAAAGGCATGGTCTCCCTTGAAATAGAGAATAGTTTGCTCCAGCCAACAGTAAGGATGACCATAGTCTATTTGTATGATATAAATGGCACAGATGGTAGCTATGATGCTTTGAAGGTGATATATATATTAATTTTGTGTAAGTGCAACCGGCAAATAGTGACAGATATACTCAACTCAAAATTGAAATAGGATGCTTCAAGAGACGTTACTTATGCTGACAATAATACAATATTTGTCAGGATCTGCTCATTCCTTATCTTCTGAGAGAAGGCACTGCATTTTCAACTTCATCCTTAGCAATGGTGCCTGGCACGCCTATTCCGCCTATGCTTGCAAGGTATGTACATGTCTGAATTGAGCGAAATGCGATGCTGTTTCTATTATAATTATTTGTTTATTGTTGTCGGGTATCGATATTAGGGATATCCAAAGCAAGGGAGTTGGCGCCCACGCTGACTCCCCCAGATGGCTCGAGACGTATGAAAAGGTCTTGCCCGACCCTGAGGTCGCGAGCTCCGTCCCGCACGACCTCGAGGCCGCGGGCTCCGTCTCGCCCGACCCTTTGGGTGCGGGCTCCGCCTCGCCCAACCCCTAGGAAGCGGGCTCCGTCTCGTCTGACCCCTTGGGTGCGGGCTCCGTCTCGTCCGATCCCAAGAACGCGGTTTCTGTCTCGCCCAAGGCCGTGGACTCCGTCTCGCCCGACCCCTTGGGTGCGGGCTCCGTCTCGCCCAATCCCGAGGATGCGGTTTTCGTCTTGTCCGACGGGGAACCATATCGTCGCCAACCACTCCAGGTCTAAGCGTATGGGCCTGAGTCAAAACTCTGACGCCAGGGAACAGGCTGGCATGCCTTGATGTAACCCTTGGCCATGACGGACCATACCTGGGGACTCACATCAAGAACAATGTCGGACGTGCCGGTGCGGTTCTACCTAATCCTCGTACGGACGCTGACAGGCGCGTCAGTTCACCACGACGTCCACCGGGATGGAGTGGAACGCCATGACCGGCAGATGACGCCTGCGCATGGCGCCAGTGACGAACAGGGCCAAGACATGGAGCCGTCCCTGTTGATATCTATAGGATTAGCGGGACCCCCATAAAGGAGAAGAAGGACCCAACAACCCTAGAAGCCTTCTTTTCTCTCTCGTTCTTCTACTTTTTTCTCCTCTGTAACCGGCGCTTCCCTTCGCCTATAAAAGGGAAGTAGGGATCGAGGTCCGGAGAGGAGAGATCAAAACACAAAAGCACGACACGAGCACACGGCTGAGTGGCAAGTGAGCTCTCAGCACCTGTTCACTCCTTCCACTAGAGACTTGGGATCCTCTATCTCTCTTGCATGTTTGTAACCCCTACTGCAAACCAAGTGCTGGTAACACGAGCAGCAGCAAACTGGACATAGAGACGTTCCGTTCGAACCAATATAAATCCTTGTGTCCTCCGAGCACACCATCCAAGCCAGACGCACAAATACAAATTTACTCGTCAATGGTCCAAAAACACCGACAGTTGGCGCGCTAGGTAGGGGCTTTTTGCGCATCTCGATGTCCACATCAGGCCTCAGATGGCTAGTCATGGCGTCAGTTGGGTCCCGGGCGTGCACGTGCGCTTTGGGAACCTAGACTTCATCATTACGACGGAGGGAGAGTTGGTGCAGGTTCCCACCGCCATCCAACCTCTCCACTCTACTGGCCTCGACGCGATCACCGAGGCGCTTAAGGAGCTGTAGCTACACGCACCGGAGGCCCATGCCCTCGGGTGCCCCCAACTCCTCAGCTTCGATTACAGGAGGTTAAAGTACCAGCTCGGCGCCTTCCTGGGACCACGACCGTCCCGAGAGGACCTGGGCCGCCTCACCTTCTTGTTTGCCAATGTCATGATGTAACTTGCTGGAGGAGAGCCACTCTTCCTAGAATACCTCATCTGGAGCGCCCTGACAGCGCTCCCGTTGGGTCTGCACAATGCCACAGAGATCGTTGGTCACCTTATGGCGCACCACATGCCCCCATCCCCTAAAAATGACGAGTTTATGGTGATGACCGAATACATCGTGGAATCTTTCCATGATCTTCTCATAGGAGAAACAGAGTCGCCCTCCGACTCTAACTCCAGCAGGGGGAGCATAGGAAGGAGCCCAAGCCGGTCGTAGACGACGCCGAGGGGAAGGATGGTGGATTTCTGGTTCTAGATGGCTGCCTCATGATCTTCGGAGGGTCGGCGGCCTACGACTCTAGGCACCATCGGAAGCTTGCGCATCGTAAGGTCTATACGGCCGAGCCGGCCACGCCTTCCTTCCTCCGATGGTCAGAGTCCACCATAACCTTTGATCAGACCGACCACCCAAAAAGCATCCCGCAGCTTGGAGGATACCCACTCGTGGTCGACCCGATCATCGGCATGAAGTGGCTCACCAAGGTGTTGATGGATGGAGGCAGCGGCCTCAACATCATGTACGCTGAAAATGGTCGACACCATGGGCATCGATCGATCGCGCATTCGGCCGACTGGGGCATATTTCCACGGCATCATGCCTAGAAGCAGGCCGTGCCACTTGGGCTATCGATCTGCCCATCACCTTCAGGGATTCAACCAATTATAGGACGGAAACCCTTACCTTTGAGGTGGTTAGGTTCCATGGGACCTACCATGCCATTTTGGGATGTCCTTGCTACGCGAAATTCATGGCCATCCCCAACTACACCTATCTGAAGTTGAAGATGCTAGGTCCATGTAGGGTCATCACCATCGGCACCTCCTTCTAGCGTGCCTACGAGTGTGAGATCGAGTGCTGCGAACATGTCATGGCAATTGTTGCCTCCAAGGAGCTTGCGGCCATCAGGGAGGAGGCCGTCAAAAAGTGCCCGACCCCAAGCGATTGGACAAGTATTTTGAGCCTATAGAGGGCGCCAAGGAGGTCCTCATAGACCCTAGTGGCTCCGAGGGTAAAGTGGTGTGCATCGGCACAACGCTTTCCTCCGAATAGGAAAGTGGGCTCACTGACTTCCTCCTCACCAACAGAGACATCTTTGCATGGAGACCCTCAAACATGCCAGGCATTCCAAGAGAAGTTGCTGAGCATGCCTTGAAGATCAGGCCAGGCTCCAAGCCGGTGAAGTAGCGCATGTGTCGCTTCAACAAGGAGAAACATAGGGCCATCAGCGAGGAGATTGTGAAACTTTTGGTGGCCGGGTTCATCAAGGAAGCATACCACCCTGAGTGGTTAGCCAATCCTGTTCTTGTATAGAAAAAGAGTGAGAAATGGAGAATATATGTTGACTACATGGGACTCAACAAAGCGTGTCCAAAGGATCTGTTTCCTTTGCCATGCATAGACCAAGTAGTCAACTCGACCTCAGGGTGCGAAACCCTTTGCTTTCTTGATGCGTACTCTGGGTACCATCAAATCATGATAAAAGAGTTCTAACCAGCTCACAACATCTTTCATCACCCCATTCGGATCGTTCTGCTACGTCACAATGCTGTTTGGCCTAAAGAACGCGAGGGCTACGTACCAAAAATGCATGCTCAAGTGTTTCGGGGATCTCATCGGGCAGACCATTGAGGCTTACGTGGATGACATCGTGGTCAAGTCCAAATAGGTTGACCAGGTCATAGCCGACCTAGAGCAAACCTTCATGAAACTCCGAGCAAACAACATTAAGCTCAACCCTGAGAAGTGCATTTTCAGGGTCCCAAGGGGTATGCTGCTGGGTTTTATCGTCTCCGAACATGGCATTGAAGCCAACCTAGAGAAGATCTTGGCCACCACGAGGATGGGCCAGATTCAGAATATAAAGGGGGTACAATGAGTTACAGGCTGCCTCACAGCGCTCAGCCGCTTTATCTCACGCCTCGGTGAACGAGGTCTCCCCCTCTATCAGCTTCTAAAGAAGGCCGACTATTTCAAATGGATGCTCGAGGCCTAGGAGGCACTTGACAAGGTCAAGCAGCTCCTAAGAAGGCCTCGGTCTTGGTCCCCCTGACCGATAGGGAACTGCTTCTACTCTACCTTGTGGCCACCATGCAAGTGGTCAGCGTCGCCCTGGTGGTAGAGCAAGAAGAAGAGGGACATGCCCTCAAAGTGTAGCATCCCATGTACTTCATCCTTATCGCTACCCCCAAATTCAGAAACTCATGTATGCCATCCTTATCACAAAGAGGAAGTTGCATCACTACTTTAAGTCGTATCCGGTGACGGTCGTGACGTCCTTCCCACTTGGTGAGATCAGTCCAAAACTGGGATGCCATAGGAAGAATATGGAAGTGGGCACTCGAGCTGATGGGTCAAGGCATTTCATATGCCCCTCAGACAGCCATCAAGTCCCAAGTGTCTGACTGATTTCATGTTGCAGGGTAGACCGAATATCCAAATGCCACTAGTAGTCATCAACCAAGAGTATTGGACAATGTACTTCGATGGATTGCTGATGAAGAAAGGTGCCTGACATATGGCTGGTCTTTGTTTTCACCCCTCGGGGTATGCATGACATACATGGTTCGTATCCACTTTCCCCTCCTCCAACAATGTGGCCGAGTATGAGGCATGAAAGCATCTAGGCCCCTAGTCGGGTTTAGGTGATTAATGACAATATGTGATTACTATGACTAACATGTGTTTTGTAGATGCAATTAAGTTAGGTCATGGTAATGGCAATTGATTGGGCAATCATGGTTGTCATGCCCCTACGATGAAAATCAGTTTCGGTTTTCAAAGGATGGACGACAAGGTTAAGGATGGACTAGTTCTAAGTGTCATTTGGAGTTGAAGAGACACTTAGAGTAGTTTAGGACTTTGTATTTTCCTTTGGCCATACTATTAAGGGGGGTATGGATGGTTAGCTTGACCTAGGATGAGTCTAGTGGGTTAGGCTGTGGTGCACACTTGTCAAATCTAGCACTAGGTAGCTCCTAAAAAGCCCTTAGATCAATTGGAGCAAACTTCATTCACATATGATTGCGAGTTGGAAGTGAATGGAGGGTCAAATGCTGACCAGACGCTGGTTCCGGAGTGACTGGACGCTGGCGTAGAGTTCGGTCAATTCATTTGATCAAGGTGAAATCATCTGGTGTGACCGGACGCTGAGAGGTGAGTGACCAAACGCTGGGTGCCAGCATCCGGTCGACTCCAGTAAGGTTCCAGAGAGGGAAAATCGTGACCAGACACATCCGGTCAGTGCTGACCGGATGTTGTCCAGCATTCGGTCACAACTTAAACACTAGGTTTTGGGGTGAACTTGACCGGAGCATCCGGTCACCCCGCAGAGGCACATAACGGTTCATTTTGAACATGGGTGTATAAATACTTTCTCCATTTGTGTGAGGGGACACTTTTGCTCATTCCAATAGCTGAGAAACACCCTTGAGAGTGCCAAGAAGAGCAAGGTCCTAGTGAGGTGATTGAGATTTGAGAATCCAAAAGAGAGACCTCATTAGTGAAAGTAAGAGTAGCAAAGTGTGCATCCACCCTTCTCATTAGGCTTGTCGTGGTCAAGTGAGAGTTCGTGCTTGTTACTCTTGGTGATCGCCATCACCTAGACGGCTTGGTGGTGATTGGGAGCTTGGTGATCATCCGGCGGAGCTTGTGGATGACCCAACTCAAGTTGTGAGCGGTTGTGGGTGATTTACCGCGACTGAGTGTCAAACAATCAACCCATAGAGAGCACTTGATCCTTGCGCAGATCAAGGAGGAGCTACACCCTTGCGTAGGTACTCCAACGAGGACTAGTGGGGAGTGGTGAGTCTCTGATACCTCGGCAAAACATCGCCACGTTCCTCCTTCTCTCTTTACTTTGAGCAATTTAATTCTTGTCTTTACATTCATGAATTGCCATGCTAGAGTAGAATTGGAACTTAGGTTGCAAGACTTTTTGTGCGGTAGAACATTAGAAACACTTTCTAGGCACAAGAGGTGAAGTTGGGCTAACCGTAGGGTTTAATTATTGCAAAGAAATTTAGAATTAGCTCAATTCACCTCCCCCCTCTTGGGCATCTTGATCCTTTCAATTGGTATCAGAGCCTCATGCTCACGAAATTAGACATAACCAGTCTAGAGAAAGATGTCTCACTGGGGATGGACCTCCTCCTATCTTTGAGGGGGATGATTTTTCTTATTGGAAATCCGCATGGAGGCAGTATTTAGAAGCTCTAGATGTTGAAATACTTAGAGCCGCCTCACTAAGGCTTCCCAAAACCTCGAGGATGCTACACACCTACAAGGCGATGAGGTGAATTACGAGAAATGGAATGCAAAGGCTCGAAACACCATCTTTAGAGGCATTTGCAAAGATGTGTTTGACCAGGTGAGGAACCACAAAGACACCCATGCACTATGGTCGGATATTTATGCGCTCCATGAGGGAACAAAGAGCGAGCGTGAGGAACGCTATCATCTTGTCATGAAAAAGCTAAATTCATTTGAGATGCTTCCTAAAGAGAGTGCTAATGAAATGTACTCACTGCTTGAATGTTCTTGTAGAGGAAGTCAATGGGCTTGGACTCACTCAAATGCAACCATCCGATGTTGTAAGAAAAATCTTGAGTGTCCTCCCCTATTGATAAATATGGGCATATTGTGACCATGCTTTATCAAGGTGATCTTTCCACCGCTACACCAACACAAATCTTAGGAAAGATCAATGCTCATGAGATGTATATGCACATCACACCACAAGATGGCTCATCCTCTACTAAGAAGAAAGACAAGGACTTAGCATTCAAAGCTAGCCAAGTGAAGGGCAAAGCAAGACTTGAGTATGAGAGCTGAAGTGATGATGAAATTGATGATGCAAGTCTTGCTCTCTTGGTGAGAAGAACCGCCAAGATGCTAAAGAAGCTTAACAAGAGTGGCAGTCAAGTTTGATGGCAAGAAAAATAAGTTCTTCACTAGCTCTAGAAGGAAGTCAATCTCAAAGATGGATTGCTACAATTGTGAAGAACTTGGTCATCTAGCACACCAATGCACAAAGCCCAAGAAAGACAAGTACAAGAACAAGTACAAGGGTAAGAAAGATGACTCAAGTAATGAAGAAGAAGATGAGAAGAAGAAAAACAAGCCATACAAGAAGAAGGATGGCAAGAAGAAGGACTTACACAAGAAAAAGAAGAATGGCAAGGCATACATCATCGGTGATTGGCTCATGGATATTGATTCATCAAGTTGCTCATCCGATGATGATAGTGATAATGAGAAGGTGGCCGCCATTGTGATTGACTCTTCATCATCTTCACCGACACCACCACCATCATCCTCTACACACCTATGCCTTATGGCCAAAGGTGAACATAAGGTATCAAATGATGATGATAGTAGTGGTGATGATCATGCTAACAATGATGATAGTGATAGTGATGATGATGAATATGAATCACCTTCTTATGATGATCTTGTTAAATTGCTAAATCAATATACTAAGATCATTAGAAAGACTAGAGCTAAGAATGACAAGCTAGAAGCTAAGAATGACTCTCTTTTAGCCAAATGTGATGTAGCTGAAAAGGCTAGTGTTGAGCTTAGAGAAGCAAATGATGCTATGACATCTAAACTCAAGGAGCTCAAATATTCTAAGAAAGAGCTTAAAGATAAACATGATAAACTTGAGAGGATACACAATTAGCTCATCACTAGCCATAATATGCTAAAAAAGAATATACCACTCTTAAGATTAATCATGATAATCTTGTCATTACTCAAGAATTTTTATCCAATGAGTCACATGATGCTACTAACGATGTTGTTAAGATTGATATAGCTACATCATGTGATGATTTGATCATTGAGAGCATTGAGCAAAGTTCTAGTAGCAAGGGCAAGCAAGTGGTTGAGATCGATAATTATGATGAGTTTGTCAAGCTCAAGAATGACAATGAAAAGCTCAAGAAAGATCTTGAAGAGCTCAAAACCACCAACACTATAGTGCTAGAAACTCTTGATCATGATGGTGATTTGATTCTAGAGAAAGAGAAGCTCAAAGAAGAGAACAAGAAGCTCAAGGAAGAGAAAAATAATGATGCACTCAAGGAAGAGAACAAGAAGCTCAAGTTGGAGAAAGAGCATCTCAAGATTGGATTGAGCAAGTTCACAAGAGTCAAGCATCTTCTAAGTGAGCTACTAATGAACACCATCATGAAGATGGATAGTAGTGGCATTGGGTACATGGAAAATAAAGAGAAGAAGGCTCAAGCTCAACAACAACAATAAAAGCCAAAGCCAAAGAAGTGTTTTGAGTGTGGACAAGAAAGCCACTTTGCCCATGAGTGCCAAACTCCACCACCACAACTCTTGCCCAAGCATGCTAGAGCCTTTTGCTTTCAATGCTCACTATATGCTTAGAAAGGATTCTAGTGGAAAGATAAAAGTCATGTTCTTAGGACCTCCCAACATGAATAGGCCTAAGAAAATTTGGGTAGCAAAGTCACTTGTTGAGAAGGTAAGGGCCCTTAACAAGTTTGCGATTCCTAAAGCTTGATCTCTTGTGTTTAGGTGAACTACAAGACCGATGGAAGTCATTGGGTAATTGATAGTGGTTGCACACAACATATGACCGGTGATCCTCGTATGTTCACCTCACTAGATGAAGAAGTAGATGGACAAGAAAGAATCACATTTGGAGATACTTCAGAGGGAAAAGTAAAAGGATTGGGCAAAGTGGCAATATCAAATGATCATTCAATCTCAAATGTGCTATATGTTGCTTCATTGAGCTTGAACTTGCTATCCGTTGGACAATTGTGTGATCTTGGCTTCCAATGCTTGTTTACCGAGAAGAAAGTTGTTGTATCTAAGAAGGATGATGATCAAGTGATATTCAAAGGATTTAGATACAACAACCTATATTTAGTGGATTTCACCTCCGAAGATGCTAACTTGAAGACATGCCTATTCACCAAAATAACACTTGGGTGGCTATTGCATAGAAGACTTGCTCATGTTGGGATGATCTCACTCAAAAAGCTAATGAAGAATGATTTGGTGAGAGGGTTGAAGGATGTTAAGTTTAAAAGGACAAGCTTTATAGTGCATGTCAAGCTGGCAAGTAAGTTACAAATACTCATCCAATAAAAGCTTTCATGTCAACCATAAGAGTGCTAGAACTCCTTTACATGGACTTATTTGGACCAACAACATACAAGAGTTTGGGAGGAAATCTTTATTGTCTTGTGATTGTTGATGACTATTCAAGATACACATGGGTATTTTTCCTTCATGACAAATCCAAAGTTGCATCATGCTTCAAGAAGTTTGCCAAGAGAGCACAAAATGAGTTTGAAGTGAAGCTCAAGAAGATTAAAAACAACAATGGAAAAGAATTTGACAACACAAACATAGAAGCCTATTGTGATGAAATTGGGATCAAGCATGAGGTCTCTACAACATATACTCCTCAACAAAATGGTGTAGTTGAGAGAAAGAACCAGACATTGATCACACTAGCAAGAATAACGCTTGATGAGTACAACACTCTCGAAGCTCTATGGGTGGAAGCTATCAACATCGCATGTTATGCATCCAACCACCTATTCCTTTAAAAGTTTCTTGGCAAGACACCTTATGAGTTGCTCAATGGGAAGAAGTCGGATGTCTCCTTCTTTAGGGTGTTTGATTGCAAATGCTACATCTACAAGAAGCAGCAACACCTAGGGAAGTTTCAAAGACATTGTGATATTGGTTTTCTTGTTGGTTACTCATCAAAGTCCAAACATATAGAGTATTTAATCATGCCACCGGCTTGGTTGAAGAAACATATGATGTAGAATTTGATGAATCTAATGGCTTCTAAGGAGCACATGGGAATCTTGATGTTGTAGGTGATGAACCATGGAGGGAGACCATGAAGAATATTCTGGTTGAAGACATCAAGCCAAATGATGATGAAGATGATGTGCAAATGATCAATCCACCTTCTTCATCAAATGTGCCACAAGATGGTGATAAAGATGGGAGAGTAGAAAATGAAGACACTCATATCTCCCATGAGCAAATGGTGACACAAGCACATGATGTTGATGCTCCACAACCTCCTCCTCAAGTGGTTGATAGAAGAAATTCACCACTACTACAAGCTCATCCACAAGATCTCATCATAGGGAGTCTATCAAAGGGAGTAATGACTCTTTCTCAAAAGCTTGCTTCGTTTATTGAACATCACTCTTTTATCTCTTGCTTTGAGCCCACTAAGGTAGAAGAAGCTCTTCAAGATCCAGATTGGATAAACGCCATGCATGAAGAGTTGAACAACTTCACCCGCAATGAAGTGTGGACTCTTGAAGAACGACCACAAGGTGCAAGAGTCATTGGAACAAAGTGGGTATTCCACAACAAGCAAGATGATCAAGGTGTTGTTGTGAGGAACAAGGCAAGACTAGTTACAAAGGGGTTCTCTCAAGTTAAAGGTTTGGATTTTAGAGAGACCTTTGCACAGGTTGCAAGACTAGAAGCCATCTGTATCCTCCTTGCATATGCATCACATCATGAAATGAAACTATATCAAATAGATGTGAAAAGTGCATTTTTAAATGGCTTTATTAATGAACTAGTCTATGTTGATTCAACCTCCCAGGTTTGAAGACCCTAGATATCCTAATCATGTTTATAGGTTGTCCAAGGCATTATATGGGCTTAAGCAAGCCCCAAGAGCTTGGTATGAGCGCCTTCGAGACTTTCCTCATTGAGAAGGGCTTCACCATTAGGAAGGTCGATACCACACTATTCACCAAGAAGCTTGATGGACATATCTTCATTTGTCAAGTGTATGTTGATGATATCATCTTTAGATCATCAAATGAAGATTCTTGCAAAGAGTTTGGTGAATTAATGTCGAAGGAGTTTGAGATATCAATGATTGGAGAGCTTACAATCTTTCTTGGTTTTTAAGTCAAGCAAATGAGGGAAGGGATTTTCATCTCTTAAGAGAAATATACAAATGATCTTCTCAAGAGATTCAAGATGGATGAATGTAAGCCAATCAAGACACCAATGCCAACTAATGGACATCTCGACCTAGATGAGGGAGGTAACACGGTTGATCAAACTCTCTATCGCTATATGATTGGTAGCTTGTTATATTTAATCAGTATCTAGGCCCTGACATCATGTTTAGTGTGTGTATGTGTGCTAGATTTCAAGCTAATCCTAAGGAAACTCATTTGATTGCCATTAAAAGAATACTTAGGTATCTTAAGCGCACACCAAGCATTGGCCTTTGGTATCTCAAATGAGCTATATTTGAATTAGTTAGTTATTCCGATTTCGGATTATGCCAGTTGCAAAGTTGATATAAAAAGCACATCCTGGAGGGTGCCATTTGCTTGGTAGATCACTTGTGTCTTGGTCCTCCAAGAAACAAAATAGTGTGGCTTTGTCCACCGCCGAAGCGGAATATATTGCCGCGGGTGCTTGTTGTGCACAAATACTTTCTATGAAACAAACTTTGCTAGACTATGGTGTAGTTCTAGAAAAAAGTACCTCTTTTGTGCGACAATGAAAGTGCGGTAAAACTTGCAAATAATCTGATTCAACACTCTCACACCAAGCACATAGATATCCGCCATCACTTTCTTAGAGATCATGTTGCCAAGAATGATATTTCATTAGAAGGTGTAAGGACCGAGGATCAATTAGGCAGATATCTTCACTAAACTGATAGATGATGCTGACTTTTTGTCGATTGCGGAATGAGCTCAATGTTCTTAATTTTAGTAACTTCACTAGAAAATGAGCTTGTGTTGTCCCTTGTATTGTATTGTAATATACAAGCATGTTTAATTCTTGGTAATGCACTTAGAGCTTGTCTAACATGGTTAAGATAACCACCGGAAAAGCGTGCTGAAGAAGCTTAACCTTGGATCAAACTTGACAAGCAACTAGAATTACTTTCAAGTATTGCATTGCATAGTGCATGGATGTTGTTTTGTCATTTCTCTTCAATCAGCCCTTTTATTGCCTATTTTCTTAAAAAAGAATTATAGCCTAAGGCAAAATATTTTAAAATTTTTGAGGGTTTGAGAGAGGTCACTCACATCAGTCCCAATTGGTGTTTATTTGGATCTTATTGAAGTTGGGACTTGATTGGGAACAGGCAGCTTAAAGGAACTTTGAAGATTTGCTGAAAAAGAGTGACCGGATGCTGCACCAGACTCTAAAGTCCAGCGTCTAGTTTGTTCACAGGAGGTGAACCTTGCTGCGATGGAGTGATCAGACTCTACTGTTCAGCATCTGGTCAGAAGGCGTTCCTGCGTCCGATCGATTGAAGTCGATGAAAACAAGTTGGACCGGACTCTGGCTGTGTTCGGTCAGTGGTGATCGAACGCATCCGGTTGTGATTCTAGAGGTTTTGGACCTCTCTAGAATCGACCAAACTCTGGGTGGCAGCGTTCGGTCGTTGCCACCGGAGCGTTCAATCAGTAGAAAATGTGCAGATTACGAACTCTTTCCTGTTTCCTTTTCTGTTACATCACGGGGGCCACCATATAACCTCGATTGAGTTGTGCCGACATCGCCGAGAAAAGATTCCCACGCACCTCCATAGCCGCCGCAAGCTCCAGCGCCCGTGCTGCACAGCCTCGCGCCGCCTTCCTACACCAGAGACGCCCACGCGCCACCACGCCGCATACCTCGCCATCCATGCCCGCGCCCATAGCAATCCCGCGCCGCCGTGCTCTGCTCTAGCGCTGCCGCCACGCTAGTCACCGTGTGCTCTTGCCCTAGCTTGCTCCAACACTACCATTGCACCTCCACTGCTGATCATCGCCACACTTTGCCAAAACCCTAACCCTAGCTTCACAGTGCCGACCCGGTGGTTCTCCGTGATCCGTTCCCTATTCGTTGGTTCATCAGGTAGCAAGCCCCCAGTTCTAATTTCATATCTAATGCTTGCTTCTTAGGGTTTTGCATCTCTAGATATATTGTAATTATTCATATATCCAATCTATTCTAACGTGCAACGAGTCGATGTTTCTGAGGTCTCATTGGCAGTTGTCAGTCAACTCGGGGCCAAGCTCACGAGTACGGATTGAGGCCAAGCCTTAGAAGTGATAGTTGGCAGTTGATCTTTGTCAGAGGTAGCAATTCGTTTCAGATGGCCCATGTCAAGAATGCTGGTGGTGGTCCAAGTGATGAGGATCCGAGGCATCTGACTCGCTTGCCTACTGATGCAAAAGGCAAGGCGACGAAGAAGCTTGAAACAAAGAAGCACAAGTATCCAGATGCTGATATAGCTAGAGTAGCCGCAGTTGTAGCTATCATAGAGCATGCAGAGGCAGGAGGTGCTAGGAGTGGAGTACAGATTATAGATCAGCTTTCTCTAGCTTAGAGGGCCGCTATCTAGGAGGTTGAGTGTCGTCATGGTAGTCTAGCTAGGACAGCCATGGTTGGAGGATGGCGTGTCGCTATTGATGAGAGTTTGCCTCAGGGGGAGTCACAGTAGGAGCCATAGCCAGCAGAGTAGAATCAGGAGAGAGTGCAGTCTGAGGAGACAGAGCCAGCACCTTAGCCATAGTTATGCCATCTGGTCATACTCATACCTAGGTGACACCGAGGGTAGAGACATAGCGGAGGGGTTCTCGTCCGCCACCTAGACCACAGGATCTGCCTCTAGTGACTCACCTGGATTTGAGGGCCACCACGGCCAAGCAGGTGCGGCAGCTCAGGTTTGTTTAGTTTGAGGAGTGGTTTCCGCCGAGGCGAGATGAGCGTGCATCAGAGGGCTTCTACACACCACTGCAGGAGGATTTTTATCATGCATATCTTAACAGTGGGGCTATATTCAGATCATAGAGGGTGTGCAACATTGAGTCCATTATAGCAGCAGCTGGAGACCATATTCGCCCTTACCTATCCTATTTGCCAGGACTGACATACTTACTTAGATGGATAGGCTTAAATGTTCCATCTTGGGTTCGTGAGTTCTATACTACACTTTGGATTGACCCATAGCATGGATTTATACACTTTGCATTCAGAGGCAGAGATTACAGGCTGATGAGTTTCAGAGTTAGGGACAGCCACCAGCATAGTTTCCTTCTCCTATAGAGTAGGTGTCCTAGTGGTTTGCCTCGCTAGTGCCAGCCCCGCAGTTCACACCATTTCAGACAGGCTTCACACTGGCTCAGATTTCCTCGCTGCTTGTGCCAGATACTATAGTCTCTAGGAGCCTTAGTGCTACCTTCAGTGAGTTGACAGGGCAGCCTACTCTGCCATATCTTCATGTCCTAGGTCCTTCCATAGTTGCACCTATTACCAGGACTACTGAGATGCTCCATTCTTTAGTTGCATCATCAGAGCCGCCTGCTATAGTCATACCTACAAAGTCTCATGCCACACCAGTTCCTGATGCAACCCATACCGCTTTAGTGTCATTTCTAGCTATAGAGGATCAGACTGCTCAGAGCTCAGGATCAGATGATGATGGCACACAGTTCTAGCTCACTCCTCGTACCTCAGCGCTCGACTCATCCGCTGTAGCCCCACTGACCGACCCTTAGGTTTTGGTGTTTGATGCCAAAGGGGGAGTGACTTATCTAGGGGGAGTTTAGCTTATCTATTATATTTGTTTTTTATGTGTGATACACTATTATACATTCATGTGTTTACTTTCATGCATCGAACTATATTTATATGATAGTGATATCTACGTGATCGTGATAGTTATGTGATATATGACATATGTGCTCTCTACTTTGAATTATTTATATGTCATATCACTTGTGTTATGCTCATTTGCTTTGCTTCCGCGTTTTACTCCGATGCAAATGAGCTTTATTACTTGTACTCATGCTTATTTCATATCTTTTGAGTACATCATGTTGGCTTGGGTCATATAAGCTTGCCTAACTCTTTTGTTCTTATTGTCAAAAGCTTATATGAACCAAGCATGTTAAAAACCTCATCTCTTTCACATACTCGAGGTGGTATTGTCATCAATCACCAAAAAGAGGGAGATTGAAAGCATCTAGGCCCCTAGTTGGGTTTTGGTGATTAATGACAATACGTGATTACTGTGACTAACATGTGTTTTGCAGATGCAATTAAGTTAGGTCATGGTAATGGTAATTGATTGGGCAATCACGGTTGTCATGCCCCTACGATTGAAATTGTTTTGGTTTTCAAAGGATGGATGACAAGGTTAAGGATGGACTAGTTCTAAGTGTCGTTTGGAGTTGAAGAGACACTTAGAGTAGTTTAGGACTTTGTTTTTCCTTTGGCCGTACTATTAAAGGGGGTATGGATGGGTAGCTTGACCTAGGTGAGTCTAGTGGGTTAGCTGTGGTGCACACTTGTCAAATCTAGCACTAGGTAGCTCCTAAAAATCCCTTAGATCAATTGGAGCAAACTTCATTCACATATGATTGTGAGTTGGAAGTGAATGGAGGGTCAAATGCTGACCGGACGCTGGTTTTGGAGTGATCGGACGCTGGCGTAGTGTCTAGTCAGTTCATTTGATCAAGGTGAAATCGTTTAGTGTGACCGGATGCTGAGAGGTGAGTGACCGAACACTAGGTGCCAGCGTCCGGTCGACTCTAGTAAGGTTCCAGAGAGGGAAAATCGAGACCAGACATGTCCGATCACAACTTAAACACTAGGTTTCGGGGTGAACTTGACCGGAGCGTCCGATCACCCTACAGAGGCACATAATGGTTCGTTTTGAACATGGATGTATAAATACTTCCTCCATTCGTGTGAGGGGACACTTTTGCTCATTCCAACAGCTGAGAAACACACTTGAGAGTGCCAAGAAGAGCAAGGTCCTAGTGAGGTGATTTGTTATAGAACCGACCAATTTATAAGAGTACAAGTACAAAAACAATCGCTGAAACAATCAAATTCTCGCACTTGAGCCCAGATAAACACGGTAGTCAACTGAAACCACAAAGGATTTCAATCCAACTTGCATACAACCAAGATCACAGTAATTCAACATAACATATCGTATGTTACAACATTTCATAGACGGTTTGCAAATAGGTTACAACACCTCAGAGTCATCGTTATTACAAAACAGGTCTTGTAAAGTATGCGGAAGCAAATAGTTTAACTTACACACCTGAGTTCAAATACAAATATTGGTTTGCTGATCACAACCCGCAAAAGCATTCGGATAAGGGAAACAGAGATCATGCCCATGATCTAGTCTTCGTCACCCGCCGGGTGGAGACAATACTTACAGAAGCCCTAATATAGAAGGTCATCTGCAACAAGAGGAAATAAACCCTGAGTACGAGAATGTATTTAGCTAGACTTACCCATCGGAAACCAAAACAAATGACACCAAGAATCATGCATAGCTTAATTTAGTGGATCTGGCTGACACATTCTTTTTACGAAAAAGCATAAGTAATAATGATCAACTCTTAACCTGAACTAGCAGTGACTTTTAGCCATTAACCTATCATATATATTAGCACCTGTACTAAGCAATCATTTGATTAAGATGCAAACATTAATAACCATATTAGGTATAAATTGTGGCAACATTATTATCATCATCCATTTAACCATATCGTTAAATTAATTGAATCTACGTTGCCGCTGCTCAATCAAGTTCTCACTATCTGGGAGAGACGGCGATTCGAATCGATTCCTATCCACCTAGAGGGGTATTCCTAACACAAACCTTGCTTCCCCCGTCAGGGTCACAAACAAGTCACCGTTGGTACAATTCAGGAGTCGTGAGTCTGAACAGTGCCGCAAAATTAGAGAACCACTCTGCCATGAGTGCTCAGTTACTTAACCCGCCCTTGGGCTTATGCCAATGGCTCCCTGCACATCCTTACTTCCATCCAGAATGTGGACCCCTGCTCGCATCCCTGGACTAAATTGAGCTACTAGGCTTCGTGGTCGGAACGACTTATCCGATCAGCTAAGTGTTAGGCTGCGTTCAACAAGACATAAGGACATATAGCGTATCGGTCCTTAAACGACACAGACGGAGTCACTATGTCCAAACCTACACAAGACTCTACCCAGTCTTAATTCATTATTAACATGGTTCTTTTCCACTATAGCAAATATAGCCAACCGTGATCCACCTCATCCTAAAGCTCGCAGGTGATAGGAAATCACCTGACTTCTACCACACTAAGCATGGCTAAGCATTTAACCCGTTCCTGAACTTAAATAGGATTCCAGTGCGATATCTGGACAAGGATGGACATATAATGCAACAATTGGTTCCAACCAATTCCTATATTTAATGCATCCTCAACGAATAAAAGATACTCAAGGTATTTGTAAAAACATGGGAGACTTAATATGCTCCGGGGCTTGCCTTTCAGGAAAGAGGACGGTTGGTGGTCAGGGCACTCGGGCAATTCCTCCTTGGCGGCTGCTTTGTCGATTTCCTACACCTCGGGCTCCTCCTTCTGGTTGGCTCCCTTGAACTCCAGCAACGTCACTCCCTCTGGCACACCTATCGCATCAATACACAAGATAAATATCATGGATGCACATGAACGAAGTTAGGGATGCTCGGGGAATGCACATGCTTACTGCAGTCCATATTTTCCGACTTAGGTTCTATTCAAATCACTTTACTTACCAAGTTTATACAATCTAATGTACAATTACCCATCTTCAGTTAAGGACCTAGCACCTGCACCTAAGCATGTTCTCAAGTTAGGCTTGCACCTAAACAATTAACAAGAACATTGCAACAAGGCATGCACACAAACATTCATATTTCAGCGCAACAGAGACTATATAGCGGTACGGTAAATTGACCATAACTAAAGATCTACAATTCCAAATAACATGAAACAAGACAATTAGCAGAATTACATGATCAGGTCAAAACAAGACAGAGAACAAGCAACTCTAGGATCTAACTTTGAACAGCTGTAGCTCCTAAACTACTAGGCCAAATGCCACCAAATTTTGATAGGAGCTAGATACATAAGTTATCTACAACTTTTGTATTCACCACATTCCCAGCAAACCAAATTATCATGGGAAACTTTGTAAAGTCCCCAGAACTGTCCCGAAAGACACAATACAGAAAAATAATTATTAACTTATGTTGCAAATATATAATTGGACAAAACTAACTTTACCCACTCATCACACATGTCACAAGAACACCAGAAAGTAAGGTGTTCACCATCAATTCATTTCTTTTAATGCCTTTCTTAATTTATTTAATTAATTAAGAGAAATGACAAACATATATAAGAACTACACCATTAAATCTACAAACATTACAGTAGGTACTACATGCTCCAAGTAGACCACTATAAAAATTTCACATCATTTGAGCAAGTATAATATCCTACACAAAAATGATAAGACATAATAGCTTAAAATGACACAATTAGGAAACCCAAGTGAAAAGTGTCAAGCAATAGATTTTATATTTTTCCTAGCATCCTTAAGGTACTAGGACATTCCCCACAAAATTTCATGGTCATTGGATTCCTAGATAAATTACAAAAATTCACACAAGGATCATTCAATGATAAAAAGGAAAATCTATAACTCACAAACGATATATGCAATGATTCTCAAATTTTTACCGGAGCTTCTACTAATCAAGAATAGCTTACCAACAAAATTTCATAATTTTTGGAGCACATGAACTCAAGATATAATTTAAACAAGTTTGCATGCAATTAAAAACACATTTCAAGTTCCTATTTAATTCATCCAAAAATTCCACTACAAGTGTTCATGTCATATTTTTCCTAAATACTAGACTTCACTATGATCCTAACAAAATTGGAACCACCAAATTTGGATTTATAAAACTAGAGATACAATTTTTACAAAACATCAATCAATTCTAGAATAATTGAGCTAGCCTTTGAATACACAGTCACTGTCACGCGGGGTCCACACGTCAGCAGGGCCTGCATGGCAGTGAAACGGAAACAGGGGAGGGACTGCCATGGTGCTTCGGCGAGCTTTTCCTCTCTGGCGCAGAGGGCTGAAAGGTCCTAATGGCTAGAGGGGGGTGAATAGCCTAATAAAAATTTCTACAACAACACTTAACCAAATGGTTAGACAATTATGAGGCGAAGCGAGTGTTGCACTAGCCTACTTAAAATGCAAGCCACCTACCACAATTCTAGTTTAGATAGTGTCTATTCACACAATAGCAAAGACACTATCCTATGTTAGTGTGCTCTCAAAGACTAACTAAAGAGCCACACCAACCAAGCAAGCAAGCTCTCACAACTAGCTACACTAAAGAGCTTGTCAACTAGTTTGCGGTAAAGTAAAGAGAGTGGTTAGGATAGTTATACCGCCATGTAGATGAAGAACCAATCAATCACAAAGATGAATAACAATGAAGACCAATCACCTCGGAATCAATGATGAAGACAATGATTTTTTACCGAGGTTCACTTGCTTGCCGGCAAGCTAGTCCTCGTTGTGGCGATTCACTCACTTGGAGGTTCACGCGCTAATTGGCTTCACACGCCAAACCCTCAATAGGGTGCCGCACAACCAACACAAGATGAGGATCACACAAGCCACGAGCAATTCACTAAAGTACCTTTTGGCTCTCCGCCGGGGACAAGGTCAAGAACCCCTCACAATCACCACGATCAGAGCCGGAGACAATCACCTCCTCCGCTCGACGATCCTCGCTGCTCCAAGCCGTCTAGGTGGCGGCAACCACCAAGAGTAACAAGTGAAATCCACAGTGAGACACGATCACTAAGTGCCTCTAGATGCAATCACTCAAACAATGCACTTGGATCACTCCTAATCTCACTATGATGATGAATCAATGATGTAGATGAGTGGGAGTCCTTTGGCTAGGCTCACAAGGTTGCTATGTCAATGAAAATGTGCAAGAAGCTACCCTTGAGCCGGCCATGGGGCTATAAATAGAGCCCCCATCAAATAGAGCCGTTATACCCCTTCACTGGGCAAAACGCGCTCTGACCGGACGCTCCGGTCAAATTGACCGGACGCTGGCCCTCAGCGTCCGGTCGCCCGATGGACGCCACGTGTCATCCCCTTCAAACGCTGTTCGTCAGATTCCAACGGCTACGAAGCTGACTGGACGCTCTGGTCAAAACTGACCGGACGCTAAAGCCCCAGCGTCCGGTCGTTTCCAGTAAGCTCCCCGAGGCATGTTTTTCCGACCGGACGCGTCCGGTCCACCTTGACCGGACACAGCCAGCGTTCGGTGCTCAACCCTAGCCTACTGTGCCGTCTGACAGCTCGACCGGACGCAGCCTTTCAGCGTCCGGTCGCTGAGTGACCCAGCGTCCGGTCAGTAGACCGACGCCAGCATCATTTCGACCAACTCCATTTCAACTCTAACTTCTTCACCCTTGCTCCAATGTGCCAATCACCAAGAATTTTGCATCCGGCGCAATAGAAAATAGACATTTCATTTTTCCAAAAGCGCAATAGAGAGGGACCCAAACCCATCTCGACCCTGCAAACACTTTGTGCACATGTGTTAGCATATTTTCACAAATATTTTCAAGGGTGTTAGCACTCCACTAGATCCTAAATGCATATGCAATGAGTTAGAGCATCTAGTGGCACTTTGATAACCGCATTCCGATATGAGTTTCACCCCTCTTAATAGTACGGCTATCAAACCAAAATGTGATCACACTCTCTAAGTGTCTTGATCACCAAAACAAAATAGCTCCTATGGTTTATACCTTTGCCTTGAGCTTTTTGTTTTTCTCTTTCTTCTCTTCAAGTGTAAGCCCTTAATCATCTCCATGCTATCACCATTGTCATGTTATGATCTTCATTTGCTTCTCTACTTGAAGTGTGCTACCTATCTCATGATCACTTGATGAATTAGGTTAGCACTTAGGGTTTTATCAATTCACCAAAACCAAACTAGAGCTTTCAAGGGCTCAGGTGGTTGCGTCACCACCGTCGCCATCTCCGAGCTCAACCGCGTTGAGGGATGTACGGAGCACAGCGAATGGCCCCTCGGAGCATGGATGGCGGCGGCCATGGCGGACAGCGCGGACGCCCGATGGTATGCTAGCCAACTCTGGCCATGGTATCACCTAGTGAAAGATGCTAGAGTTACCTAGAGACCTAACATAGAGATAACCTAAGGTAAGGGCGGCTAGGGTAGCACCGGTGAGCTTGGCCGCACGCACAGTCACACGGCGGCGCCTCGAGCATCACGGCGGCATGGCTGTTTCAGCTCAACGGTGGTGAATCGGAGGACTACATCTTCGAGGTAGATACTATGGCTCATAAGGGTCCTCATGCGAGTGCTAGAAGAAGCAGCAAAGGTTCAAGGCAGCCGGCCATGATGAGCTCATGCTCGCGGCCATGGCGGACACAGTGAGGTGCACCGGGGCGTTTCTAGGCACACGCTCAGTAGCGTCTAGAGCTATTCCTACCAGAGCATCAGCAAGCTAGCGTGGTGCCGGACCGAAGGAAGAGGTAGTGCGTGGTGCGGTGGAGTGCCACGGCCACATGAACCGCAAGCACGGCGTGCTCCGGTGAAGTCTTCGACGGGGGAAATCAAAATGTGCCTTACCAACGGTTCTAGGGAGTAGAGCGAGAGGTCCGGGAGGTGGAGTGGAAGAAGATGCGGTGATGGCTAAGATGGATTGGCCAATAGCAGGGCGTTGAAGGCGAGCTGCAGTGGCAAAGCGAGCGACGTCGGCAATGGCGACCAGCGGCATTGCGAGAGAGAGCGAGTGGGAGGTAGAGTGCGTGCGGGCGAGCAGAGAGGCAGCAGGCGTCCTCCACTTCATGCCGACCAGCGCACAGTGTGGTCAGGGCCAGCTGGGCACGTGGCATCCACATGGTGGCAAGGCTCTGCTGCCGGCCAGTCACTGTAGCAAGTCTGAAATCCGATTCAGTTTCCAAGTGAACCGACTGACAGGCGATTTTCAACGCTGTAAAACTCCTAATCGGCTTAGCCAAATTCTAATCCAGTTGGACTACATGATAGAGCTAAGTGAGTACTCCAAATGACTCAACATGAGCTCAAGCTAATTCACCATGGATTTCCATCTACAAGGTTCCAAAGTTGTCTTCATGAAACTGAAAAGCAGTTCCAACACTTGGAAAATTTCTAAGTGTTGAAACCGCACTGATCTCAGGCTTGTGGGCCCTATTTGAATATGTTCTGCTCATTTTTATGACTTGGCTTCTAAACAAAGTTTGTTCCTCATAAAATTTGCTACAACTTTGCTTTAGGTTGCTTAGACATGCAAACACTCTAAGCTACACTTTTTGAACAGTCAAACTCAGGAGCTCTAGGGTTCCATAATAGTCAAACCATGACTTGGAAACCTAATTAGGCAAAATGATCAACATGAACATTGTTCCTAATGACCTTCTAAGTATAACTAAGGTACTTAGGAGAATAATTAGCCACACCACACACTGGTCACACCAGAATCAAGCATCATAGGCATTGAAATAAGGAAAAGCAAGTGAAATGTTACCTTTGTTTCAAAGTCATGTTTCACATGTTTCATGATTTTGTTGCATAGTACTAACTAACCATATTTCACTAAAGTGAGTTGCACATGTTGCACTTGAGTGTTGCACACTATTCATTTCATAAAACAAACACACATGAAATATAACAATATGTTGCAATGTTTCAAAAACATGTTTCATGCAATATAAGCTCATGAATGGATGAATGATGCTCATGTTCATGAAATGCAAGTGCAAATGTGGAAGCCAAACACCTGGGGTGTTACATGATTGAGATTTGAGAATCCAAAAGAGAGACCTCATTAGTGAAAGCAAGAGTAGCAAAGTGTGCATCCACCCTTCTCATTAGGCTTGTCGTGGTCAAGTGAGAGTTCATGCTTGTTACTCTTGGTGATTGCCATCACCTAGATGGCTTGGTGGTAATTGGGAGCTTGGTGATCATCCGGCGGAGCTTGTGGATGACCCAACTCAAGTTGTGAGCGGTTGTGGATGATTCACCGCGACGGACTGTCAAAGAATCAACACATAGAGAGCACTTGATCCTTACGCGGATCAAGGGGGAGCTACACCCATGCGCGGGTGCTCCAACGAGGACTAGTGGGGAGTGATGACTCTCTCATACCTTGGCAAAACATCACCACGTTCCTCCTTCTCTCTTTACTTTGAGCATTTACTTTGAGCAATTCAATTCTTGTCTTTATATTCATAGAATTGCCATGCTAGAGTAGGATTGGAACTTAAGTTGCAAGACTTTTTGTGTGGTAGAACATTAGAAACACTTTCTAGGCACAAGGGGTGAAGTTGGGCTAACCGTAGGGTTTAATTATTGCAAAGAAATTTAGAATTAGCCCAATTCACCCCCCCCCTTTCTTGGGCATCTTGATCCTTTCAAGGCACTCATCAATGGCCTACGCATTGCCATCGAGTTAGGTATCCGATGGCTTGACATTCAGGGTGACTCTCCACTAGTCATCGACCAAGTCATGAAGGAATCAAGCTACCACAATGTCAAGATGGTTGTGTATTGCTGTGAAATCCACTAGCTGGAGGACATGTTCGATGCTCTCGAGCTCAATCACATCTTGAGGCATCTCAATGAGGCGGCCGATGCACTAGCGAAAATGATGTCTAGCCAAGAGCCGGTGCCAATGGGCATCTTCACCAGCGATCAGTACAAGCCCTTGGTCTACTATGAGGAGCCGGAATAGAACGATGATGGGCTGCCTGGCCTGGGCTCAGGGGCTAACCAGTTGGCAGCTCCATATGACCCCAAAGTCATGAGCCTGATGAGGATCTAGTGATAGAGCCTGACCCTCTAGCCGACTAAAGGATGCCTTACCTCAACTACCTCCTCCATGAGGCACTATCGACGGACAAAACAGTGGCTCGATGGCTCACGCGTCGCACTAAGTCCTTTGTTGTTATTGAGGGCGAGCTCTACAGGCGAAGCCACACTAGGATCCTACAGCGCTGCATCCCCATCAAACAAGGAAAGCAGTTGCTGAGTGATATCCATGGTGGGGTCTATGGGCACCATGCTATGCCAAGGATCCTGGTTGGAAACACTTTCTAACAAGGCTTCTACTAGCCGACCACAGTGGTCGACGCTGAACAGATTGTGTGCACCTGTGAAGGGTGTCAATACTACACTAGGTAGACCCACCTATTGGCCCAACCACTCCAAATGATCCTCATCATGTGGTCATTCATGGTCTAGGGGCTCGATCTGGTCGAACCTCTCAAGAGGGCGCCCAAGGGCTATACACACTTGCTTGTCACCATAGACAAGTTTACAAAGTGGATAGAGGCTCGACCGATCTCCACAATCAAGTTCAAGCGAGCCATGTTGTTCTTCCTTGACAACATCCATTGCTTTGGAGTCCCAAACTCCATTATCATGGACAACAGAACATAGTTCACTAGGAAGAATTTCCTCCAATTCTGTGATGAATACCACATCCGCGTCGATTGGGCCACCGTGGCACCCCTGCACGAACGGGTAGGTCAAGCGCATGAACGACATGGTCCTAAAAGGCCTCAAGCCTAGGATCTTCAACCGATTGAACAAGTTTGGCAAATGATGGGTCATGGAGCTTCCCATGGTGCTATAGAGTCTGAGGATGACCCCTAGCCGAGCCACCAGCTACACGCCATTCTTCATGGTCTATGGTTCCAAGGCTATCCTCCTGACTTACCTCGATTATGGAGTGCTGAGGGTTAGGGCGTACAACAAATAGGGAGGCGAGGCGTCCCTCGAGGATGCCATGGACCAGTTAGATGAAGCGCGCGATGTTGCCCTCCTCCACTTGGCCATGTACCGCAAGCGTTGCGCCGGTACCATAGCCATTGAGTGTGGGGTCGGGCCTTCAACGTCGGGGACCTAGTGCTCCGCCTCGTCCAGAGCAACAAGAACTACCACAAGCTCTTTCTGCCAAGGGAGGGACCATACATCATCATGGAGGTGCTCTGACTAGGCACCTATAAGCTTAGGACCATCGACGGCAAAGTCTTTGTCAACGCCTAAAACATCGAACATCTACATCGCTTTTACCCATAAATCTACACACGCTTTCTCTTATCGGTTTCGCTATTAACTCCTTGATCTTTAGTGACACTCGACCCTAGCAATGGCAAGGGGCTCAGGACCATCGACGACAAAGTCTTCGTCAACACCTGGAACATCGAACAGCTACTAAGATTTTACCCTTAATTTATGCACGCTTTCTCTTATCGGTCTCGCTATCAACTCCTTGATCATTAGTGACACCTGACCCTAGCAATAGCAAGGGGTCATGTCTCACTCAGGGGCTGATAAGAGCATATCTATCCGATAGACATTCTCTATGTCTAACCCTTTCTCACGTTAAGATTTAGAAGCAAGGGTTGCAAAAACGAACAATGAGTAAAACTAGTCGGACCGCAAGAGGCCTACGCCCCAGTGGCTATGGCATTTTTGCTCACCAATATGATCAGAGTTTTTTGCCCGCACCCCAAGCTTTTTAGCCTTAACTACAAAAAGAGTCGAAATGCATTAATGAGTATATCTACCCAACAAACATTCTCTGTGCCCGACCCTTTCTCACGTTAAGATCTTAGAAGCAAGGGTTGTGGAAATGAACACTGAGTAAAACTGGTCGGACTGTAAGAAACCTATGCCCCAGCAACTACGGTGTTTCTACTCACTAGCATGATCAGAGTTTTTTCACCCGCACCCCGAGCTTTATAGCTTTAATGATGGAAAGGGTCCGAACGCATTAACCTTTTTATACAAAAAGGGGGAGAAGAGCTAAAAATCTGTTTGGCCATAACGAAATTTAAGAGCTTGTCCACTTATTACAAGTTCACCATCGAGCTTATCTACCTAACTAATTTCTTGGGGGGATGATCTCATCTTCTATCTCCGTAGGTAAGTCCTATGGTAGAGGGACCACCTCCTTCTCGATGTCATCTAGCTCAGCGTGAGAACCATCATAGGTAAGGTGGGATACGGAGCTAAAATGCTCGTACGGTCCATTCAGGCCTAGGAGTTCAAAGGCTGGCCCTCCGATGGGTTCATAGCCACTCTAGGGCACCCTTAGAGTGAGGGGTGGAAAGGGATGGGCCCACTAGAGGCTAGTACCTAGCCGCATGAGCGTCATGGGCATCTCGGCCCATGTTCGAGTCTTAGTTGGTTCCTAGTCCATGGTTTTTCCTTGAAGAAAGACAATGAGCCCTTGGGACCTATGGAATGGACCCAAGAACTATATGGATTGGACACTGAGAATCTAGAGTCGGTCACTAGCTGACCCATGCTAGACCCTCACAAACAAGAAGCCAGGGCCCCACTCGGACTAGCCCATTAATAGCTCAACAAGCACCATGTTTCGTCCATTGAGGAAAAACGTGGCATGGCTCAGCCCCTCCGTTTTATTGAAAAAAATGCTTAAGGGATGATGATCACAAAGACAAGCTGACCCCTCAACCAGACCCCTACAATGTGTGGGGGCTCGAGGGAAGTTGGACTCGCAAGGAGACTGAATGTGTGGTCATAGGACGATGGCTCAGATCCTAGGGAGGGGTACGTACAAAAACTAAGAATAATGTTTTTGAAACAAAAAACACTTTCTCTTACTAGTTTCACTATCGTCTCCTTGATCTTTACTAAGAAATGACCTCAATAATGACAAGGGGTCGGGCCTCACTCGGAAGCTAATAGGGGTATATATCCATTCTAAAATAGTCGCCATGCCCAACCCTTCTCACGTTAAAAACCTAGATGCATGGTTTGCGAAAACAAACGCTAAGTAAAACTAGTCGGACTGCAAGAAACCCACGCCCCAGTGGCTATGGCATTTTTGCTCACCAGCATGATTAGAGTTTTTTCACCCACACCTCGAGCTCTACAATCTTAACAACAGAAAGGGTCGGAACGCATTAACCCTTTTTACACATAAAATGGAGAAAGAACAAATTTGTTCAACCAAAACAAAAGAACAAGCTTGTTTAAACAAAATAGAAGGGTTGGAACTTGTCCGCTTATTACAAATGCGCCACCTGACCTATCTAACTAAACTAACCCCTCGGGGGATAATTTCATCTTCTATCTTGGCAAAAAGGTCATGCTCTAGGGGGGCCACCTCCTTCTCGATGTCGTCCAGCTCAGCGTCAGTATAGACAGACACAAAGCCTTGGCTCATCATCGCTAGATCAATGTTCTCATAATGAGAATGGGCGATCGTGAATGATCAATGAACGCCAAAGCATAGCGCGTCCCTTGCCATATCACGTGCCTAGTATGTGGTCCAGGTGGCGCAAATCATGAGTGAGCTTGTCTCCTGCTTTAGGGCTAGCTCGAGCTCGTCGTAAACCAGCTAGACGATGATGCGTAGGTTGTCATGTTTGTTGCTCTCCTTCTGGATGGTGTCCTTCACCTCAATGAGCTCCTTCTCCAAGCCATGGCTCTTCACCACCTCTACACCGAGCTTGTCATTGATACCTGCCCAAGTCATGTACCGACCATGTTGAAAGGCTTACCACGGATTCTAGGGAGAAAGACAATAAGGGAAACCAGAGACTTACTGTTCACATCTGCCCAAAGCTTGCGCACCTCATCGCGCTGCTGGGTCACCTTGGCCCCTAGGCATCAGACCTCTTTTTGGCACTAACCGACCTCCACGGTGAGCCCGATGGACACACCCTCGGCTACAACCTTTAGGTCCCTCTCCCCATGGAGCTCATTCTTGAGGTGGCTGATCCACTGATGAGCATTGACGCACTCCTAGTGAGCAAGGACAATCCCTGTGTGGAGCTCCTCTATGGCCTAGAGCAAATCATCCCGCTCCTTCCATAGTCGCTCGGCCTCCACGACGTTCATGCGCACCCTCTCGATCAGGGCCACGATCTTCTCCTCGGCCTCATGGGCGTCATCACGAGCATCCTTCTCCCTGACTCAGAGGTCGGCCACCTCCTAGGCATTAGGGGAAAGCACAGCCACCTCTTGATGGGTGGCAGCGAGCTATGCGGCCAGCCTCTCACTCCGTCGTGTCTCCTCAGCAATGAATTGGGACTTCTCCCAGCTGTGGGCAATAAGGATCTATGAAGAAGACAAGACTTAGAGGTGCGAAAAGAGAACCTAGGGGTCAGAAGCATGGTCATATTATACCTGGCCAACTAGGGTGACAATGTCGAGCATCAAGCTCAACATGGTGGTCAGGGCGCGAACCATGTCCCCAACCACCACATGGACGCTCCCCCATTCCCTCTTTCTCTGCTGCTTCATCGAGGGCAGCCACCTGGACCAGAGACCGAGATGTCCCTATGCCAACATCAAGTGGCGCTAACCTCTCTGGTGGCGGTAGCTCCTCTAGAGCGGCTCCTCTAGCAATAAAGGGGGCGAGTGATGCAGACATGGAGGCCTACCCTATCGCCACATCTACGAAGGATGCCTTGGGTCTGCCCCTTCTGTTTGCCCCACCGTGGACATGACCACCTACACGGATGATGGCTCCGATCATGCTGCCTTAGCCTGTAATGTTGAGGACATGACCGGCCACGCCGCACTCGCCACGGGTGTCTTGGACATGCCCTCCTCTGCCTACTCTCCCATGGAAGCAGCCATCAATTGTGCCTCCCCGATCTACGACATGGCCGCCCTAACACCACTCACGCTCACCACCAGTGCGGCGCCAGCCGGTTCTAGGCACATTTGCTAGAGGAGGATCTTTTTTAGAGCAAGCTATAGGAGAGTCCCACGTCCTTCGATGCTGCAAGGGACATGGCAGTCAGTTTGTGGCAAAAATTCATTAAGACAAAAGGACCAAAAAACTCTTGACTCACCTTAACACCATCATGCAAGGACATTTTAGGACTGGCTTGCTCGACCCTAGCTGCTCCTCATTGGCACGTTGCCGCTTTGAGCCCTCCCTCAGCTCAAGGGGATTGGATGAATCAGAACAGTGTCCTCCCACTGACTCCAAAGGTGCCACCAAGGGCTTGGATGGAGCGGGGCGACCTATTTCCACCGGCTCTAGGGCTATTGTTGAAAGCCCAGACAAGGCAAGACCACCCGATTCTGCCAGTTCTAAGGCTGCCGTCGATGGACCAGGCAGGGAGGGGCGGTTTGATTCATCTAGCTCTAGGGGCGTGTCCTCCCCCTCCTGCCCCATGGCATGCCACGGGAAGGGCCCCACTTGCGGTGAAGGTGGGTCCTCATCCCTGGCCGCTAGTTCATCCCATGGGATGGGCGACCCAAAGCCATCATCCTCCCCCTCCTCCTCTTCTTCTTCTTCCTCCTCTTCTTCTGATGAACCTTGACGCCGCTTCACTTGCTGCAGCTTCGCTCGCTGCTTCAACTGTCATTTCTTCTCCTCTTCGTCCTTCTTCTTCCTTTGTTCATCCATGGCACGGTTCACCACCCTCACGGCCACATGCTCTGGCAGCGGCATGATAGAGTTCCAGAAGACTAACCACACCGACAGCTCGATGAAGCCCGTGTCCAGCCACATCATAGGATGCCCCCAGATCAGGAACATGGCATCGACCTCCCTCATGGCCTCCTTGATGAGTTGCATGACCTCGCTGTCGTGGAGCAGCCCTTGGGCGAGCGTCGTCCCAATGAGCTATACGCCAGGCGTCATCGCATACAGCACGAGGACATGCGACATCAGCGGTGCCATCCTCCTCACGTGATACCCCCCGATGACACCGGCCTAGCAGAGGCCGTGGGTCTTTAGGAACACGATGGCCTCAAGGATCAAGATGTCAACGGGGCCCCGATACCCAATACCCGATGGGTATTTGATCCATTAGGGGACAGGGATGGGATCATATCTTTACCCGTGGGCATCTAAATGGGTAAGAATCCATACCCGACGGGTATAGCGGGTATAGGTACGTTCCCTGTTTACCCGTCCCCGTTACCCATTGGGGAACCTGACTATTTGAGCTGTCATGCGAGTATTAGGCCCAAAGAAGCTCAACATAGGTATTTTGGTCCAAATCTGAATAGTCATATATATAGTTTGTGTGTTCTAGGAACCCTTGTTCAATTTTTCCTCACCATCTCCGCCAGCAGCACAAGCACGCCTATCTCACGAGCACTCGTGCCCCTCGCTTCCTCAGTTCGGTCTCTCTACCACCTTTGCTCGTCCTCCTCGCAACCTCGCTTTTTCTTCTCGGCATCTCCAAGACTCCGACACTTATACCTGGGTGAAGAAGAAACGTCTCTGATTGCAAAGCTATGACCCCAAGTGTCCTTGTTTATCGGGTATGTAGTACCCGTCAGGTATCTGTTACTCGACCGATACCCGATGGGTATGGGGATGGGCAAGAATCTATACCCGAGACAGTTAATGGGGATGGGGATGGGATGAATTCTCCATAGCGGGGAAGAGAATGTTCTGGCGATACCCAGTGGGTATATCCCTGTTGCCATCCTTACTCAAGGAGGTCGCACATCCTCTTCTTCTCCTTGACGGGTGTCCCCCACGGCCATGACAGTGGTACCTCTTCGACCAGGCACCCACAGAAGATCCGTAAGGGAGCAATAGGGTCGTTCTTCAGGTACACCCAATGTGAGTACCACCCCTTGTTGGATCTAGAGAGCTGATAGGGCATGTACTTGGCCACCGGCTACTCTAGTAGGTGGATGCCCATGCATCCCATCGGCATTGGGGTCTCCTAGCCTGTCTCCTTCTTGTTGATTAAGGAGATGGAGAAGAAATATCTCCACAACTCAAAGTGGGGCTCGATCCCAAGGTACCCCTCGCACATCGCGATGAAGGCTATGATGTGCTAGATCTCATTGGGTTCAAGTGCTGCAGCTTGATCTGATAGTAGTGTAGTAGACCCTAGAAGAATGGGTGGGGAGGAACTATGAGTCCACGCTCGTGGAAGGGCATGAAGGAGACTACGTAGCCATCGAGCGGCACCGGCACATCCTCATGGCCGAGCATGAGCCACTCCGCCACATCGGTCCTCCCATGAAGAATACCATGCTTGACAAGGCCCTCCATGCATGCATGGGTAACATCAGAGCAGTACCACGAATCCATGGAGGATGGAGGCGGCTGCGGAGAAGTAAAGGCGACGGCGGAGAAGCGAAAGCTATAGATCTAGGGCTTCGACGGTGGATTAGCAAGCACGACAGATTCGAACGACGCCGATGAAGAAATGGAGAAGGTAAGGCTATGGTTTTGGTGTGCAAAAACATGAAGGGGGAGGCCACTATTTATAGGATGGAGTAGGGCGAGAAGGCAAACCGTCTGCCTAGATTCACTCACCCGCTGCGCCGTGTCATGTCACCTCCCTTCGAAGATCATGTGCATGCTATCTCTGGCTATGTCCTCGAAGGACACGCCAGATGACGGTTCGCTCGGTCGATGGGCCAAGAACCATCACAGGTAAGGAGGGATACATTGCTAAAAATGCTCCTATGACCCATTTAGGACTAGGAGTTTGAAGGCTGGCCCACTGATGGGTTCACAACCGCTCTGGGCACCCTTAGAGCAAGGGGTGGAAAGGGATGGGCCCACTAGCGGCTAGTACCTAGGCACACGAGCGTTGTGGGCATCCCAACCCATGTTCAAGTCTTGGTTGGTTCCTAGTCCATGGTTTTTCCTTGAAGAAAGGCAATGAGCCCTTGGGATCAGCCGAACAGACCCAAGAACTATATGGATTGGCCGCCAAGAGTCTAGAGTCAGTCACCAGCTGACCCATGCCGGACCCCATGAACAAGAAGTTGGGGCCCCACTGGGACTAGCCCATTAACAACTCACCAAGCACCATGTTTCGTCCATCGAAGAAAAACGTGGCATGGCTCAGCTCCTCCGTTTTATCAAAAAACACTTAGGGGATGGTGATCACAAAGACAAGCCAACCCTCGACCGGACCCCTGCTATGCATAGGGGCTCAAGGGAAGCTGGACTCGTAAGGAGACCGAACGCGCGGTTGTAGTACGATGACAAACCGATCGGATCCTAGGGGACTAGAATCAAGAAAAATCTTTCTGACCTCTTGAATCCTATGGTTACATGCCCCCAAGAAGACCGATCGTGACAAAAGGGAATCTCCATCCTACCAGGACACGTTGCGGGCTACAAAAAGAAGGCCAAGGCCCTTAGAGTCCTCCCGTCCGAAAAAGCCTCCAAAGGAGTATTCTACTCCTCTGTGGGCTCCGGGGCTACTATCGGGTACCGATATGAGGGATACCCAAAATAAGGGAGTTAGCGCCCACGCTGACTCCCTCGGATGGCTCAAGACATATTAAAAGGTCTTGCCCAACCCTAAGGTCATGGGCTCCACCTCACCCAACCTCAAGGCCGTGGGCTCTACCTCGCCCGACCCCTAGGAAGCGGGCTCTGTTTCACTCGACCCCAAGAACGCGGTTCTTGTCTCACCCAAGGCCATGGGCTCTGTCTCGTCTAACCTCGAGGCCATAGGCTCCATCTCATCTAACCCCTTGGGTGTGGGCTCCGTCTTGCCCGACCCCGAGGACACGGTTTTTGTCTTATCCGATAGGGACCCATACCGCCGCCAACCACTCTAGCTCCAAACGTATGGCCCTGGGTCAAAACTCTTATGCTAGGGAAGAGGCTGGCACGCCTCAATATAACCTGTGGCCATGACAGGTCATACTTGGGGATTCACATCAATAATAGTGTTAGACGTGCCGGTGCTGTTCTACCTAATCCTCGTATGGACGCTGACAGGTGCGTCAGTTCACCATGACATCCGTTGGGATGGAGTGAAATGCCATGACCGATAGATGATGCCTATGCATGGCACCAGTGATGAATAGGGCCGAGACATGGAGCCATCCCTGTTGACATCTATAGAATCAACGGGACCCACTTGAAGGAGAAGAAGGACCCGACAACCCTAGAAGCCTTCTTCTCTCTCGTTCTTCTACTTTTTCCTCCTCTGTAACCCACGCTTTCCCTTCACCTATAAAATGGGAAGCAAGGATTGAGGTTTGGGGAGGAGAGATCGAAACACAAGAGCACGACACGAGCACACGGTTGAGTGGCAAGCAAGCTCTCACCACCCATTCACTCCTCCAACAAGAGACTTGGGATCCTCTTCCTCTCTTGCCTGTTTGTAACACCTACTGCAGACCAAGTGCAAGTAACATGAGCAGCAGCAAACTGGACGTAGGGACGTTCGGCTAGAACTAGTATAAATCCTTATGTCGTCCGAGCACACCATCCGAGCCAGACGCGCAAATACAAATTTACTCGTCGGTGGTCCGAAAACATCGACAATTGTTTTTTTAGAATTACTAATAGGTTGACTCAATCGTTCAAAGCTTTCCATGCCAGATCATTTACTTGTGAGTACAAGTATGTCCATTGCTCACTACCTCTCTAAGATATTTTTTTGGCTAGAGCTACTTAAAAAACTATATGGCTATTTTAACATTAAATTATTTTTTCTGCTTTCTTATAAGCAGGTTTATCCTATTTCTAAAAAACATGAAATTATTTTATGAATTGCTAATCACAACCCCTGGGATTCTAGTTGCACCAGGTTTCAGAAAGGTTTGCCCTAAACTACAATATCTTCCAAGACTGTAGCTTAAACCTGAGCTTTCTATCACTCCTGAAGTCCTGAGTTCAGACTCCTGAGATGGAGGAGAATGTTCAAATTCCTTACCGTTTGAAGAGTCAATAACCAAGAAAGAAATAATTCCTTTATCTTTAAGCATAACTTGTCTAGATTTGAAGGATCATGAAAACTCTATAGCGCTGAGGAAGCAAGTTAGGATTTGGGAGGGAATATGCCCCTATTCATGATGGTTGTTGTCGGGTATCAGGATTAGGGATACCCGAAAAAAGGAAGCTGATGGTCACGAACGCTAACTCCCTCGGATAGGTCAAGAGAGTATCTTGGTCTCACCTAGCCCCGAGGGTACAGGCTCCGTCTCATCTGACCTCGAGGGCACGGGATCCAGGTCACCCAACCACGAGGGCGCGGGCTCTGTCTTGCCCGACCCCTCGGGCGAAAGCCTCGTCATGTCCGACCCCGAGGGCATGGGATCCGCCTCACTCGATCCCGAGAGCGTGGGCTCTGTCTCGCTTGACCCCTCGGGCAAGGGCTCTGCCTTGCCCGATGGGATTCTACACCACCCCCAACCAATACAGGTCTAAGGGTTCGGGTCCAGAGTCAAACTTCTTACGCCAGAAAGGGAATAGGTGCATCTTGACATGACTCGCGACCACGATGGGCCATACCTGAAGACTCACATCACCAACAGTATTGGGTGTGTCAACGCTATGCTACCTAATCCCCGTATGGCCTCCGACGGGGATATCTGCCCACCACGCCGCTTGCTGGGACGGAATGGAGCACCACGACCAGCTAACGATGCCCACGTACAACGCCAGTGATGAACAGGGCCACAACGTGAAGCCATCCCTGTCATCATCTACATGACTAATGGGACCCGTGTAAAGGAGATGATGGGCGCCATGACCCCAGGGAGATGATGGGCGTCACGACCCCGGAGGGGAAGGGTCTTCCAGGGCATGACATCTCTAAGACATAACGCCCACATGCCTCAACAGCTAGCATACGATCCTTTCACCAGAGACTTCGGACCAGCTCTCTCTCGCCCATTTATAACCCCTATTCAAACCAACAAAAAAATAGCGCGCTATTTTGCCACAATAGCGCCGCTATAGTGGCCCACAGCACTTGTCGCGACGATATTGTTCGTTTTTTGCGCTATGTGCGCTTTTGCCGCTATAGCGTGCTATCGCGCTGCTAAACTGCTTTAGCGCCATAGTGCCGCTAAATGCCCGCTATTGCCTGGTTTGCTGGCTGGCCCAAAACTAAAGCGCGGCCCGGTCGAATTTGGCCCACTAATGGCCCGAATAGGGGAGACATACATTAGCAGAGTCATTTTTTGCCTAGAAACCTAGTGTGTGCGTGCGTGCCACTCAATTCTAGTGGCGACGGCATGATGGGCGGGAGGCTGGGCGACGGCAGCGGCTGGGCGATGGCGACGGCGTCATAGGCGGGAGGCTGGGCAATGGCGGCGGCTTGTCGATGGCGCTGGCTGAGCTGGGCGACCATGGCGGCACGGGCGGGAGGTTGGGCGACAGCGTCGGCTGGGCGACCGCGGTGGCCAAGGGGAGGTACCTCACTTGAGGCCACCAATAAGCTCCTGCAGTTGTTGGAACAAGTTGCAGTTGCTGCAGCTACAGGCCGCCAACGCCCAACAATGTCTGACCCAAGCGAAAGCACTCGAAGTCCTGCTGCCACTGCGCCAACAATAGGCAAGTTCTTCTCCCCTGTTCTTCTCCACAATGCCATAGATATGTTGGTCTTCTTTGAATATGAGATTATGAGTAGAGAGTAGTATATGACTATGAGACATTGAGATGAGATTTGATTTCTAGAATTCTAATTTCTAGCCAATGGGGGTAGTGATTTGATTTCAATTTCATATTAGTTAGTGATTTGGACCTGTGTGTATGTACTGTCTACTTTGTAGGCTTATCTAGCACTGCATCCATAGGCCAGCAATCAAATGATACTATTGCTGAACCATCTGACCCAGCTTGGAAGCACTGCACAATGCCAGATGTGAACAAGAAAAATTCTCTCAAGTGCAACTACTGTGACAAAACTTATCATGGTGGAATAACTAGAATCAAATACCACCTTGGTAAAGTTCCTAAATGTGGTGTTGCAAAGTGTACTAAAGTTCCATCTGATGTGGAAGAAGAAATGATTAAGTTGTTGTCAAAGAAGTTGGATAACAAGCAAAGGAAGAATAGGGAGAAAGAAGAGGATAGAGCTGAAGTCGATTTGAGCCATTCTGAAGGAGAGGAACACAGTGATGCAGATGGCAGCAATTCAGTTATTGTGTTGAAGAAGGTGACAGGCAAAGGTGCTTCTTCAGGTGGTCCGATGGATAAGTTCTGTAAACTGACACCAGAAGAAATAGTGGCTGCAAGGAAGGGCAAATCTGTTGTTGCTGATAAGGTTCAATCCAAGCTGTCAACTGAAAAAAGGGAAGAGAAAAGGGACAGAGCATGTGAGTACATCTGCCAATTTTTTTATGAAGCAGGTATCCCACACAACACTGTTACACTTCCTAGCTTTGATCTTATGCTTGAGGCTATTGGAGACTTTGGCAGGAACTTGAGAGGGCCAACTCCATATGAGATGAGTGGGAAATTCTTACAAAAAAGGAAGAGGAAAGTGCAGGAGTCATTGAAGTCTCACCAAGAGTCTTGGGAGCTAAATGGATGCACAGTTATGACAGATGCTTGGACAGACAAGAGAGGTAGAGGTGTGATGAATTTGGTAGTTCATAGTGCATATGGTGTTTGTTTTCTTGATTCAGTGGATTGCTCAGCTGTGAAGAAAGATGGCAGATACATTTTTGAACTGGTTGATAGATGTATTGAGGAAATAGGGGTGCAAAATGTAGTTCAAGTTGTGACTGACAATGCAAGACCCAATGAGGCAGCAGCAAGTTTATTGAAGGCAAAGCACCCCTCTATTTTCTGGAATGGTTGTGCTGCCCATACCATTGATCTAATGCTGGAAGATATAGGAAAGATGCCAAGAGTTGCAGCAACAATTAGCAAAGCAAAGTGCTTGACTGTTTTTCTGTATGCCCATACTAGAGTTTTGAGCCTAATGAGGAAGTTTCTTTCTAGAGATTTGGTGAGGTGTGGTGTTACAAGGTTTGCTACAGCTTATCTCAACTTGAATAGCTTGCTAGAAAACAAGAAGCAATTGCAGAGGCTTTTTAGGGAAGATGAGCTCAATGAACTAGGCTACCTAAATAGTGTCAAAGGGAAGAAAGCAAACAAGATTGTGAGGTCTAAAACTTTCTGAAAGGAGTTGAGACTGCTGTTAATTACTTTGAGCCATTAGCTAATGTGTTGAGGAGAATGGACAGTGATGTGCCAGCAATGGGGTTCTTGTATGGGAGTCTACTAGAGGCTAAGAATGAGATCTCTAGGAGGTTTAACAATGACAGAAACAAGTTTGAGGAAGTTTTTCACATCATTGACAAAAGGTGGGACAGTAAGCTGAAGACAACCTTTACATAGGGCTGGTTACTACTTGAACCCTTTCTATTATTATCAAAACAAGTTGGCTATAGAGGAGAATGAATCATTTAGAGATGGTGTAATAACTTGCATTACGAAGCTTGTTCCAAATGAAGACACTCAGGACAAGATTATTGAAGAGCTTCAGCTGTTTCAGGATGCTGAAGGATCCTTTGGCAAAGAAATTGCTAAAAGGCAGTGCAAAAATATCAATTTTGATCCAGGTATGAAAAATTGAAAATTTATTAATTTAAAACAGAAAACTTTTGAGTTTTCTCTTGGCCTTGGTACCTAATATGTTACATTGTCCTCTGTTTTTTGTAATTTAGCTAAGTGGTGGCTGAATCATGGAAGTAGTGCACCAAACCTCAGAAAGTTAGCTGCGAGAATTCTAAGTTTGACATGCAGTTCATCAGCTTGTGAGAGATGCTGGAGTTCATATGAACAAGTATGAATCTGACTTACTAATTTTTGGGTTCATTTCTGCAATTCTTCAATCCTCTTTTTTTATTGAATTGAAATAATGAAATCAAACCTATGCAGGTCCACACAAAGAGACGCAACAGGCTCCTTCATGACAGAATGAGGGATCTTGTGTTTGTCAAGTTCAACTCAAAACTGAGGCAAAAGAAGGACAACAAGGATAAAGATCCCATTGAGAAACCTGTTCTTGATGCTTTAGAAGATGAAGACAATGAGTGGATCACTGGCATTGAGCCAACAGAAGGAGATCCAGAACAGGAAGGAGAAACTGGAGCATCATCACAAGGAGCTGCACCACAAGGACAAGAGAAAACTAAGAGAGCTAGGAGCAGGAAGAGAAAGAGGTTGATCCCTACAGTTGAGGATGAGGAGTCATCTCCCTCATCTTCTGATGGAGAAGATGACAATGATATGCTATCTAGTTCTGATTCTGAGGCTGAATGATCATTGCTCTTTTGCTCTGCCTGTTTGCTGTGAATGTGGATGACTTGATGCCTTTATGGCTGTTTGCTGTGAACTTATTAGCTTATTACTTTATCAGGAGTTCAGGACTTAATAGTTACTACCTATGTTATGAGTTGATGCCTTTATGGCTGTTTGTGTGTATGAAAACTCATGGGATTATGTTGGCTGTTATCAGATATTCAGAATATCATGTTTCTTGTGTTTGTAAAAAAATAGCGCGCTATAGCGTGTACAGGCAGCTGGCGCTACTGCATTTAACTGCCGCTATAGCGGAGCTATAGCGCCCGCAATAGCGTCAATAGCGCCCAGAACAGCTTCACGCTAAATTTGATAGCCCGCGATTTTTTTCTTTGATTCAAACAGTGTTGGTAACATGAGTAGCAGCAAACTGGACATAGGGGCATTCAGTCCGAACCAGTATAAATCATTGTGTCCTTCGAGCACAGCCATCCGTGTCAGACGTGCAAATTACAAAATTTATCACCGACAGTTATTGAGCCTGCATAACGTTCATTCCTTTACCCATACAACGTTCAGGTCTATAATTTGTATTGACCAGAAGTAGTTACTCTCACCGTGTGGCCCATGCTCGGATCCCCAGTTTATTAGAAACTCTCCAGATACAAAAACACTGAAATTTTCTCATTAATGTCACTTCTAGGTATGATGGTCAGCGTGCCCAGATTCACAAACTACCTGATGGATCCGTGCGAATATTTTCAAGGTAAATGAAAGAATCAACTTCCAGATTTCCTGATCTTGTGAACATGATTAAGGAGCTGTGCAAGCCTGAAGTGTCCAGCTTTATACTGGATGCTGAGGTCAGTTTAATTCTGAAGCATTTGCCATCTCTACACTTGTTTGCCACTATTTTTGTTATGGTTTTGCAAATCTAGGTGGTGGGAATTGACAGGAAGAAAGGAAACAAGTTGATGCCGTTCCAAGAGCTATCTTCAAGAGAAAGAGGGAACAAGCATTCCTCAATTTCAATAGAGAACATAAAGGTGAGTATGCGATTTACTAAGCATCATTACCACTTTGGACTACCAAGTGTTGTTATTGGTTGTACTTTTATGTGACTAATGCCAGTGAGTTTTAGAACTTTGAGGAATTATTGTAGTTGTTCATTAATTTCTCTAATTGATTCGTTGTAGTTCACAGCTTTAACTGAACAACATAGTCCCATCCCAAGTCCCTAGTGACCTAGTTCTCTTCAATAATGGTTATTTATCACTACCAATCATCAAATATACTTGCAGCAGATTATGCATTTCAACAGTAGATATTGCCAGAGCTCAACAACTCATCCACCTTTATGGTAGATAAGTATCTCATTTGTCCTTAGCACAGAACTTATAATATTTCTTGTGTTCAAACCAAATGCATTGCACGTAACAAATGAGTACCTAGTAGGATATGGAGCATTTTTCTGAGTATGGACTCTCATTTTTCATATATTTAACTGAAAGCTGAGTCCATGCTTTTCCCTTAATCAATCTTATTATCCACCTGGTAATGTGACATCCACTCTGCAGGTTGACATTTGTGTGTTTGTTTTTGACATCATGTTCCACGGTGGAGGTAAGAATATTGTACACTTTTGAGTTTTGAGTCCTTGATTTCGTGGAAATCTCGGAAAGGACTTATTTGTAATTGTAAGAAGCAAACCTTCTCTTAGAAAAACTAAGTAGAGACCATCCATTGTTCATTTGCTTTACTCTATGGAGGTACTGTTATTAGCTGGATTTAATTTAACTGTATCACATTTCAATTACTAAGTTATGACATATTTAGTTTGCTGGTGATGTACAGTAGCTTATTCTATTTCCAGTTCATAGAATATGAATGATTCAAATTCATGTCGCATGAGGTTCCAGTTCATAGAATAGTTTGTTGGTGTTTTTTTTCAGCACTCGGCAAATAGTTTGTTTGCCAAGTGCCATTATTTTGCCGAGTGTATTTTTTGCAGCACTCGGCAAAGAGCTTGTTTGCCGAGTGCTCGATATAATGCACTCGGCAAACATTTTTGCACTCAGCAAATCTGCTGTTTCCGATAGTGTATGAAGTGCAATCTTCGTCTCTCTGCTGAGGCTGCCGTCACCTTTGATTGGGCACCAAATCATGGCAAACACTTCCAGATTATTTCTTAGTTTACTCTACTTACTATTAAGTATTAAAACTGAAATTGATTGTGCTAACAGGAACACAAACTTATCATTTTTTATTAAGGAATTTAAAGACAAATGCTAGCACTCGGAGCAATCTTATTGTTTTATTCTTACATACTGAAGTATGAGGTTGAAATTTTAATGGGGGTTACAATACTCAATAGTTTATGGTCTAGACCCTCAACTTCCTTTAGAATACTTATGTTGATTTGGTGTTTAAAATGGAAGTACAGTACCATGGCAATATCCACTAAATGCTATAAAAGCAGCTGCATATTACTTCCTTCGCGTGTATAACTTTATTGTCTTATTCAAAACATCAGGGCTTTAACAGTTTTCTGCTCCTGCAGGCTACTGGATTGCCCTCTTCGACAAAGAAGAAAGTGTATGTTTCAGTACTATCTAGAAGCACTTGCAAAGTTCTAATAGGAGAATTTGCTGCTTTGTTGAGTACACGTCTCAATGGGTGCCATTAAACTTCTTCCTGTGATTTTCTTTCATTCCAGACATTCATGACTTGTTCCAGGAGAAGCCAGGATATTTTGAGTTAGCTCACCAGTTAACTGTAAGTTTCATCTCAGAATGAAGCACTTCCCTTTTCATGCATGCGTTGTTATTTTCAACATTATTTTGGTACTGTGACACTATTGAATCACCTTCTAAATCTTAATATGACACTTCCCTTTTTCCACTCATTGAGACGTTGTCGATGTTAGGTATCTGACCTCTCCTTTTTCTTTTGTTTAATTTTTCCCGTTATTTGCACTACTCTAAATTAAAATCTATGCTGTGCAGCCTGAAATATAGCATTTCAGCAGTGCGGCTTTGTAAATTAGAGATCATATCCTAGAAATCAAATGTTACTGTACATTGTGAATGACCTTAGCATGACTGCATGAGCATTCACATCTCCAACCTAAAGTTTAAAGTATACATGATTTGGTCTGGAATAACATGCACTACCGGACAGAACATCTTTGCCGAGGGCCCAGGGCACTCGGCAAAGGCCTAAAAGCCCTCAGCAAAGGCTTTGCCGAGCGCCGCCCTCGGCAAAGAGCCCTCGGAAAAAAAGTTAACGGCAAAGAGGCTCTTTGCCGAGGGCCAGTTGTCGGGAACTCGGCAAAGCATTTTCCGAGGGCCAACGGCGGCGCTCGGCAAAGAAAAGCAGCCGTCAACAGCGCTGCTCCGTTGACGGCGTCTTTGCCGAGTGCCGACAGTTTGGGCACTCGGCAAAGACAATTTTTTTTTTTCAAAAACTCTTTTGCCGAGTGCCACGGCGGCAAGACACTCGGCAAAGACATTTTTTATTATTTTTTTTAAACTCTTTGCCAAGTGCCTCCCCAGCTTGGCACTCGGCAAAGATTTTTTGCTTTTTAAAAAAAAAAAACTTTGCCGAGTGCAATGTCCTAGCACTCGGCAAAGTTTCCCAGCTTTGCCGAGTGTCATGACCATTGCACTCGGCAAAATCAACCGAAATTGCTTTTTTTTGTTTTTTGCATTCCACTGACACAAACAGTTCAAATATATATCACATGTCACATATATATCACAAACATCACAATAATCACATATATATCACAACGAAACCATTTTCACACATTATATCACAACCACAACTCAAATAACAACATATCGCAACCACAAGTCAAATATCACAACCACAAGTCATAAATTCACAAACACAATCCATCAAGTCAAAGCACAAGTCACAACCACAAGTGATGCTCAAGTCCAAGCACATGACGAAGCACAACTCCTCAAAAAAGCGGCCTATGACACGATGGTTCATTCGGTGACGCATTAGCGGGGTTATTCGAACCCACCGACGGAAGCTACAAAAAGGATAAGAGATTGCATGTGTGAGATTCATCTAGTAAGTTTCTATGTGAAGCATTGGTGTATATCATAGCTAGTGCAAGCATATAGTAAGTTTCTATGTCAAGCATCTAGTAAGTTTCTATGTCAAGCATCTAGTAAGTTTCTATGTCAACCATGGTTGTATGTCAAGGAAGCATCTAGTAAGAGTGAATTTTCATACTTACAGGAGTGGCTATAGGAGTAGGCGGTGGAGGTGCTGCCAACGGCAAAGGTACACTCCCTTGCTGGACACTCCGCATGAAGGCCTCCATTTCTTGCATCCTCCTCTCCTGGGCCACGAACGCTTCCCTCTGGGCCTGCAGTTGCGCGCTCTGAGCCTCGACCACGAGCTTCTGGGCCTGCAGCTCGGCCTGCAATACAAACTTCAATGTTTCAGTAATGCAAATGTAACTTAGGTGTGCAAAGATAAACATACGACGAGCAAAACAGGATGTACCTCGAGAGCGTCGACCCGCTGCAGTGACGGACTAGGCCGTGGGCGTATGGGCTGGCTGGAGCTCATGCTCCGTGCTTAGAGCACGTCGAGAGAGAGAACAGTGGTGGAGTCGATGGCGCCATCTACAATCCACAGCCGCCCATGCTTCTTGCCTCCTCCTAGCCTCATGATGGTCTCTGCATCAATGGGCTCAGTGCGCACATCGTAATCTTCCCCATGGACCTCCCTCGCCTTTGAGGTGTACTCTTGGACCTTAGTGTACACGGTTGGGTCAGAGTACACCTCGTGCGGGGCAGACGGGGTCGAAGGAGACAGAGGAAGACACCCTGCCCATGTGGGACATAGCCCACGTAGAGAACTCCAAGACCTCCACGCCTGGGTGTGCAGCCTCCTGCGAGTAAGACAGCAAGATGGTGAGAAATAAGGCAGAACTCAGCATCAAATAAGATAAAAGAAATCACTTACATATGCTTGTTTGTAGGCTGGGAGGCTACGGCTGCCTTGATGGTGAGTAGCACCTCACCTCAGCAGACGCTGGTCCCGCTGCCTCGCGTGGCTCTTAGCAAAGTCGTTGGACAACCACCTGTCCACAATCATCTCCCAGCACAAGGAGTGGGATCAGCACCACCAGGGAATCACCTACAAGTCATCGATTATTTGACATAGAAAAAAGATAAAATTAAACCGACTTAATCTCAAAACGAATCATTATTAATGTTTTTCATCTACCTCAAGGTACTGGGCCCGGGACAGCTCCACCTGTCTTGCATCAGGCTTGCTGATGGACTGCTTCAACACCACGGCGTAGTAGTCTCTGTGGGCCTGCACGCGCGCCTCGTGGTGCATGTCGGTGACATACTTCCTACAGGCGGCGGCAGCCGCCTGATCTGCCCGGGCCTCAAGTCCTTCTTCCGGCTTGAAATACATCTGCATACAAAACCAATGTATCCATTCATTATTTCAATAAAAGACTTGCCCAATGAAAATGTTGTGCGAGAGAGACTTACCCAAAACTCCGCCAGTACCCCGCTCCTGCTTGTTGCGGTACATGTCGTCAGGGGCCAACTGGTACTTGTCCCACGTGTAGGCCGGCTCCCGCACGTCCTCGGACACGTTCACAAGGCCGGGGTACCATTTCCTACACAAAATACCAAGGATGCTCATGGGGGAGCGTGCAGAAGTACCCGACAAAACCAACCAGGCCCTGCACAAGTGATTAAGAAAATTTATCAGTTCCTCTTTTGATTTCCAACATTACCATATGAAGTAGTTGTGATAACATCTATAGTTACTTACCTCTTCGCCATAGGGCGAATCAGTGCCCGGTTGTGAGGAAGCGGAGGCTGAGGGAGGCTCGCGGGACCTTGCTGGTAGACAGTCGGGGTAGCGGAACTGTCGCCCTCGGCGGCCTCGTCCTCGGCTGCCTCGTCCTGGGTCTATCGGACGTCCTCGTCCTCGACCTCGTCCTCGGGCGTGGCCGTCACGTGCTCCTCCTCCATCACCTCGTCTGAAGGTGGTGGGGAAGGAGTCCGCTGCCTCCTGCTGACCCTGGTCCTCTTCCTCTAACCTCCTGTGGACGCTACCCCTAACCCTGACCCCTTGTCTAAAACAGGAGGGCATGGTCTCCCGTAAAGGGAGGCCGTCTCACGTCGTGGACGGCTGCTCGCCATCACCTACAATCACAAAGAATGAACAAGACTTATTAGTATATATATTAGAAATAGATTCAAAATAAATAAAGAAAACACAAACTAAAACAAACGTAGTATTACATGTATTAGGAATAATCTTCATGATTAGGATCATAGGTGTCGTCATCACTGTCAAAATTGTCCAAATGGGCAACACTATCTGAAGGTTCTATGTTGTCTTCGTTGTCATTGCCTAGCCTTAATCGGTCAAGCATTTCTATGTCCTTGGCATTTTGCACCACATCTCCATCAACCTCGTCATCCTCCGTTTCATTGTCTACTTCCATTTCGATCGCTTTGGGTAAGACTATCTCAAACGTGCCTGGTAGCCCATCTTCTTGAAAGAACTGTCCATCATATGTGTTTGCGTTGAAGTTATAATCGTCATCGTTTGGGGCAGGTAGTTTACCGTGCGGAGACACCTGGTGCACAATAGCCCAACCCTTAAGATCCGCTTTGTCTTGGTTGGCATATCGCGTATAATACACCTGCACGGCCTGTTGAGCCATAATGTAGACATCTTTTCCTAGATAGACAGAATCTTCTCGAATCTCGACTAGCCCAAGATGAGGGGTCCGTCTCGTTTCTCGAGGATTAAACCAGTGGCATTTGAACACGACAGGTTTATGTTTGTGACCATAAAATGAGAGTTCATATATTTCCTCAACTCTACCATGATAGTCGAGGCCATCAGTGCCGGGCGTGCAAACTCCGCTATTTGTGGTTTTCCGTTTGGGCCGAGTCTGCTCATATCTTGTTGTGTGGAAGCGATATCCGTTCATGTCATAACCGGTAAATGACTGCACCCTAACATCATAGCCGCCTGCAACCTGTCTCAACTCCTCACTCATGGATGAGTCAGTCTGGGCCTGCAAGCTCAAGCATGATAGGTCGTTATATTAATCGAACGGACAAGAAACTTGGAATATGGAACGTGGGAGCTAAATTGGACATTACCTTTTTTTTGAACCAAGAAATGAAATCAAGCCTCCCCGCACCCACACCCCGAGAAAGAAGGGTGTCATGTTCCTACGAGGTAGGATCCCTTGATTGATGCCAGGACTCATGAACAAATTCCCTGTCCGAACGAGAATCAGTGGGGTTGCATGAAGAATATTCAGGGCGTATTGAAACAAGTTCGTTGAGAACTTACTCGACGAACGGCTACACCTCGGGAAGGTTGGTCAACACATATAGCAAGACACTTCGCCACTCTTCATTTCCCAATATCTTATTGGTCGATCCACTTGCGCTGCCGAGTTGGCCTTGGAACAGGTTGTGGGTCCATTCATTTTCACCAATATTGTAACGAGGGAGTGGATTATGATTGCTAAGAAGTTTCGGCTTGTAGTATAGTGTTGTGAAGTTTGCCACCTCCTCCCTTAGACTTGCCTCTGCAATGGAAGCCTTAATTCTGGCTTTATTTGTACATTTCTTGCGAAGAGTCTTTAGACATCTCTCGATTGGATAGCACCACCGGGCTTGCACGGGCCCCCCCAAACGTGCCTCGGACGGGAGGTGCACAATCAGATGCTGCATGGGCAAGAAGAAGCCAGATGGAAAGATCTTCTCCAGCTTACAGAGCAACACAGGTGCCGCTTTTTCCAAGTCCTGAGCGACGGTCTGAGATATCTCCTTGGCACAAAGCTGACGGAAGAAAAAGCTCAACTCTGCCAGCACTTGCCAGACATGGTCAAGGACATAACCTCGGACCATCGCCAGAAGAAGCCGCTCAATCCATATGTGGTAGTCATGACTCTTCATCCCGTTCACTTGTAAAGTGCCTAAGTTCACTCCCCTGCTCAGATTCGCTGCATATCCATCTAGGAACATTAACGTCTTGATTCATTTTAGTACTTCCCTCCTTTGATCGGGTTCCAAGATGAAATCGACCTTAGGTCTTTTCCATTGTTTGTTTCGGCCACTAGGAGGCCACATCTCTTGCTTCGGTCTATCACACAACATCGCTAGGTCCACTCTAGCCTTAACGTTGTCCTTAGACTTGTCAGTGTTCATGAGAGTTCCCTAAAGTGCCTCGGTGATATTCTTTTCAGTGTGCATTACATCAACGTTATGTGGTAGAAGAAGGTCATCGAAATAGGGGAGCCTCGTCAAGCCGGACTTATGAGTCCACATATGTTCCTCACCATATCCCACAAAACCACCTCCTTCATTGGGCACGAGAGCATCTATCTGAGCACGCACCTCAGCACCACTCTTCATGCGTGGTTTAGGGTCTATCACTGCAACACCTTTCGTAAAGTTCTTGATGTCTTGTCTAAATGGATGGTTAGAAGGGAGGAATTGACGATGCCTATTGAACAACGAATACTTACCACCCTTCTTCAACCAAATGAACCTCACAGCTTCCTTGCATATTGGGCACGGGAATTTCCCATGGACACACCAGGCGGCGAATATCCCATACGCCAGGAAGTCATGCAGGGAGTAGTGGTACCAAACATGCATCTTGAAGGATGATTTTGTAGCTCGGTCGTATGTCCATACCCCCTTCTCCCAAGCATCGACCAATTCATCAATCATAGGCTCAGATTTAACTTGGCCTTCAACCCCATAACACGTCCAATGGCCCAGCTGAGAAACCGTTGTACTCTCATGAAGGGGTTTCTGTGCCGAGTCCAACATTTCATAGAAGGCCTTAGCGGCTTCCTCCTTCTCACGTCCTTCTATGAAGTGAGCTTGGTGAGTGTCATCTAGCATGTCTGCTACTCCGACATCATCATCAAAAGCCTCGAGGCATGGTCTCACCACCTCCGCTCTTATACGATCTACTTCACCATGGTGGATCCATCGGTGGTAGCTAGCCGTATAACCATTGTACACAAGATGTTTACCCATGGTCACCTTGTCTACCCTTCTATTGTTGTCACATTTGCTATAGGGACACCAAAGTTTAGAATGTCCTTTAGCTACACCCGAGCTCCATGCATGTTCCAAGAAAGCATCTGTCCCATTCACCCACTCAATGTCAAAGTCACTCCTGCTTTCTCCGGCCCGTGTACATCCACTGACGGTCTTCCATCCTTCCACATATACAGAACATAGTAATGTAACCATCAATTGCATCTACGCGGTGCTCCTACTCTCTAATAGGTGAGGATAGGTCCTAATCCCACCCGCGGATGCGTAGATGAGGTTAGTTTCCATGCTCCGCTCCCTATCCGAGATAGAATTTCGACAACACCTCCCTGCTGTTCTCCCGATGCGCGTCCTACAAGGGAGAGTGTGTATCCGGAGAACAACAGGGGTGATGCCGAAACACCATCTCGGACCGGAGCGGACCATGGAAACTAACTTATCTACGCATCTGCGGGCTGTCCAAAAAACGTGGACAATCCGAAACAGATACGGTCGCAGATATACAAAGATCTGTATACCTCCAACCGTATCTTTTTCGGACGGGAGACACCTAACTAGGTTACGTGACCAAAGACCACATACGGATAGAGGGGTTATACCTAGGGTGCCGGTGAGGTCAGGGTAGCGAGGCGGTGGAGAGTCGGTGTAGTGGCGAGTCGACGCGGTGCAGGAAGACCCGCAGCACCGACGAAGACGATTGGGGTCACCGAGTCCCTCCCACAGGTCCTCCTGCAAAAAAGGGCAAAAATGGTTAGTGTCAACTCAAAATTTCGGCAGCACCTCCCCTGCACGGGGAGGTTCCCAAAACCTGCAAAAAACATGGCACAAAGGCCAACGACCACATATATACCAAACATGGGCACGAAGGCCAACAACCACCAATATATCAAGAGGAGCCATGTATTTTAGTTCTCTTTCCATTCAGATGAAAGTATTGAAGTAGTACAACAACAATTACTACTAACCCTACAACTACTACTAAAACTACTACTAACAACTACTTAACTACTAACAGTACTAATACTAAGAACTACTTAACTATTAACAACTACTACTACTAACCACTACTACTTACTAACTACTACTATTTACTAACTACTACTACTACTAACCCTACAACTAACACTACTAACTAATACTACTAACCACTACTACTTACTAACTACTACTATTTACTAACTACTACTACTACTAACCCTACAACTAACACTACTAACTACTACTACTAACACTACAACTAACTACTACTAACTACTAACTACTACTACTACTAACCTACAAGGGTAGGGCTTACCTTGGCGGCAAGAACGACAAGAGCGAGGGCCGACGACGACGGCGGGGATGACACACAGCAGCGACGAGGATCAACGGGCGGTCGGAACAAAGCAAGGATCGACGGGTGGTTGGGTCGGCACCTTCCTCTTCTTCCTCCCTCCCCTTTCTCTTTCTTCCTCTTCCCTCCTCCCCCTTCTCTTTCTTCCTCCTCCCCCTTCTCTTTCGTCCTCTTGCTCCTCTCCTTCTCCCTCTGCTGGCCGGCCGCAGGGGCAACGCGCGCAAGGCGTGGGCCGTCGGGGCGCGGGAACGCCAGGGCGTGGGGGCGCGGGAACGATTAGGGCACGGGCGCGGGGCCGCTGGGCCGCCGGGGCCGGGCGAGAGACGCCGGCCGAGCGCCGGCGAGCCCGGGGCGGGGGCGCGGGGCCGCCGGTGCTGGACGGGGGCGCCGGGGCGGGACGGGGGCACCGGGGCGGGCCCGACAGGAGCCTCGCCGGCCGGAGGGGGACGACGGCGGGGGCGGCGCGGCAGGGACGCGGGGGCGTGGGTGGGATGTTTGGCTTTTAGGCATCCGACGTCACAACTTGCTTCAAACTTTCTCAATTTTTTACCACGGCCTCCACATGCGATAACAAGACACCTCGACAAGTTTCGTGATTTTCGGACTTCGTTTGGATTTTATATAATTTAAATACACTTTTACCGCAAGTACATCGCCATGTTACGACAACAAGATGCTCGTAATTTCATGCGAGTTCCTGGATATGGCCTCAACATACGCCAAACATCATGAATACCATTTTTTGAATGACCAAATTCCATTATTTCATGTACATGCAGTTCAAATTTGAAATAGTCAAAAAAATTCAACGAAACAAAAATAATTAAGGAAATATAGTAAAAAAACTCAAAATTGTCCCAAATTTTGAAATGGAGTTTCAATTACTGTAGCAAGGCACAGGAAAAAGTGGGGAGAAAAAAACAAAAAAAAAATTAATTTGTCGAGTGCCAACCTTGACACTCGGCAAAGACTGTCTTTGCCGAGCGCCAGCTCACAGGGCGCTCGGCAAAGGATTTTTTAAAAAAAAAAATTGCAAAAATGGTTAAAAAGTCTTTGCCGATGGCCTAACGGTGATGCCCTCGGCAAAGATTGACGGTAGAAGACGGACATCGTGTCAGGCGGTGTTGCCGAGGGCCGGCCCTTTGCCGAGGGTTTAGCCCTCGACAAATAATTATTGTTGTCGTGTGCTTGTCTTTGCCGAGGGTCTGGCCCTCGGCAAAGAGTCTTTGTCGAGGGCTGTTCTTTGCCGAGGGTCAGGCCATCGGCAAAGACTCTTTGCCGAGTGCCCGATTATTTGCCCTCGGCAAAGGGACAGGCCATCGGCAAAGATGCTCTGTCCGGTAGTGATGCACCTTCTAATTGTCATTGCCATGAACTTGCACAAGTGCGCGACCTTAATTATTTGTTTTGTTTATGATAAGATTTGTTCATGGATGCTTGTAATTTCGCATGAATCAATCAATTTCTACCATGTAGGTAGAAGCCAACGAAGCTTCACCAGACAATTCTACTTTGGCTAGGATGAACACATTTTTCAAAAATGCATGCCAGTGTTCTTGTGACGGGTATAATGTTAAAGACTTTGGATGTCGATGCTGGATACTCTGCTTCCAAACGCTGCGATTCATGGTTAAAGGTGCAAACATATTTCAGTACCGAACTGGTGCTTGATGTTTTTTTATTTCCTGAAGCTCTTGAAGTCTTATGCCCTTATCATTATTTTCAGGTCAAGCGTGACTATGTGGAAGGCTTAGGTGATAGCCTTGACTTAGTTCCAATTGGTGCATGGTATGGAAATGGACGTAAAGCTGGGTCGTAGGTTTAGTCCCAATCAGCTCTAGTTTCAACTTTTATTATTTTACCGAACAATTCCCGACCTAGTGTGCCCAAATTTATCTGTACAGGTACAGCCCTTTTCTCATGGCATGCTACAACCCTGAAACCTGAAGAGTTCCAAAGTGTATGCCGTGTTATGTCTGGTTTCTCAGATGAGTTCTATAAAGAGGTATGAATAAATTGCTGCCTGGATGTTTCAACGGAACGCTTGTTCCTAGTAGCATTACATCTTTAAGAAGATGCTCAGTATTTGCTTACATGCTTGAATGTGGGGGAGCTGATCCCTCCATGTGGTTCCTTTTCTTTTGAATGGTTTTGCTATTATAAAAAGGTGCACATCATTCATGAGTGATTGGTCATAAAGAATGAACTGTTAAGAATTCGTATGATCAACAATGGAAATTAGCGCATGATTGTATGATTCTTCGTATGATGCAATTTCCTCACAAAGTGAGTGCGTAGTTTATGTGCCTACCTATTTATTTATTATAGATCATTCAGTGGTAGCTGAGATATTGTCTACAAGACATATAGTTTGTCATTTTATACTTAAAACTCAAGGCAATTTCAAACAGTGTCAGATCTCTGTGCTTCTACAGAAACACCTTCAATGGTTATGGCTTTGATATTTGGAATTTAATCTACAGATGAAGGAGTTTTATTCGGGGGAAAGGATACTGCCCAAGAAGCCTGTTTACTACAAAACAGATGAGCAACCAGAGCTGTGGTTCACCGCAGAACAAATTTGGGAGATCCGAGGTGCAGGTAACGTGAAGACCCTCCTATTAGCATTTCCAGGGCTTGTTTGGACGTGGATAGGGTGGAAATTAAACTAAGTTTCCACTCCAATCCAATCGAATACACGTGGATTGAGATGGATATGAGTATATCCAACCAGGCCTGACATATGTTTTCAATACTTGTACCACATAAGCTAATGCAATATGTCAGTGGCGAAACGTGTGTTTATCTGCCTTCGTTTTTCCATGCAGACCTGACGTTGTCCCCTGTTCACCATGCGGCCATTGGGCTTGTCCATCCATCGCGCGGCATCTCAGTGAGGATGCCCAGGTACATCCGTTCAGTTCCAGACCGGAGCCCAGAGGACTGCGCCACGGCCGCCGATATTGCTAGCATGTCCAAAGCTCAGACCCGGAAGATGGATGTCAGCAGCGAGGGCCAGGAGTAGCGATGCAAGCGAGGTTGAGCAGATCGGCCCATTGCCATCCTAGCTTTTCTTTTGTTCACCAGTTTTTTGTATACAGAACGAACCAGGGTGAAGCACCCCACTGGTGAAATGGTGAAAACTGAAAAGGGTAGGACGGTCAGCACTGATCCCACTGGCTTTCAGTTTTTCTTTGTACAGAAACTGAATGCAGTTGGAACACGGAAGCAAGCGCATGAATTGCACGTTCGCGAAAAAAACAATACATAAATACATCAGATCAGATAGCAGCTTTGTACTACAGCGATATCCAGCCGATCCCGATCGATCGTCAGGGTTTGATTATATTTTTGTTTGTTTGGTCCTGTCAAGCCCTGCAAATCCTCCCCGAAAAGATTGTCCGGGGAATCGTGGTAGGTGCCTTCGAAAAAACGAGGACCTTGTTCATGACGCCTACAGCAATAGTCTTGCTGCTTCACTAACGTACGAGTCACATGACGCGGCTACGTGTTTAATATTTGCGATTTCAATACTGAGCATGATTAGAAGTTCTAAAATGAGGCTGCTGCCAGCACAAGCATCAGTTATACTCGTGCTCCAGGTCAGGCTGCCCCAGACAACGATCGATTTGGTTGCTTGTTTGCTTGCTTCACATGAAAGCATAAAAAGGACGCCAATTTTCCAACTCAGTTTTAAGAGACTTGACAGCTTCTCATCAGTGAGGCTAGGTAAACGAGCACAGGAAAGAGCCTGTTGCCGAGACACCAACCATGCAGCATCAACTAGTCCAACTTGTGTAGGGCAGGGTAGAAGGGTGTTATTTTAGAGGAAGGAATTGGACAAGTCAAAGCAACGAGGACTCTCCAATTGGAGGCAAGAGTGCCATGCCATAGTTACGCCTTGTTTAGTTGGACCCCAAAGTCCAAAAAGTTGCTATAGTACCTGTCACATCGAATATTTGCGGTCCGTGCATGAAGCATTAAATGTAGACGAAAAGAAAAACTAATTACACAGTTTGGTGGGAAATTGCGAGACGAACGTTTTAAGCCTAATTAGTCAATGTTTGGACACTATTTGTCAAATAAAAACGAAGGTGCTACAGTAGCCCCAAATTCCAAATTTCACGAACTAAACAAGGGCTTAGCTTAGCTTAGCCGTCCTGTGTTCCTTTACGAGGCCTGAATTTTTCAAAGCATGTCATATACTAGTACTTGCTAGCTCGCATCAGCTTCCATATGACCTTGTGACGCGTCTTATACTCGGCCTTAATATATAACATAATAATCAAATGCCATGATTCGAAGTGTGAAAGCACAAGCTTCTTAGAAAAAGTGCAACAGCAGCTGATCTTCTTTTTCAATTCAATATACATAGCCGTGTTCGCTAAGTATTGTTCGCTGATTTATTATGAGAGAAAAATTATGTTTATTCACTGAAATAGTACGGCTCAAGAGACCAAGCGAATAGAACCATAACCCTTCGCTCTTTAAACTACTATACATATGACTTATCTATATAATATATATATATATATATATATATATATATATATATATATATATATATATATATATGATATGTCAATATGTCATGACAAAAGTACCGTTGACTCAGCGCTAGGCTAGGCATGCATTTCCAATCCAAGGTGACAAGTCGATCGGCCATACTCTTTTCAAGAAAACCGACTGGTGACGCGCGAATGATGCCACAATGTGACATGGTACATACTCCTACTACACAAGAGTTCCAAGTTAGCTAGGGACTAGCTAGGTACACGAACCAGTAGGTCCCTTAGCCCTCTTTCTTCCTCCCTGTTGCAACAAGGCTTCAGGACCATCGCTTTTTTTTTTTTTTTTTTGAGGTCAAAGACCATCTCATTCTCATCTGGTATTACACGTTAGTACCTAGCTATACAGACAGAGTCCAACAAGGCTGTAAACTAACCCACCGTTTAGCCGCTGATCTGATCTACGACCCCAGTTTGGGCAACCAAGAGAAGCTGGTACACTACTCCACCCCCTCCTCCTATCGCTTGGAAAGAACAAAAAAAGTTGACACGACAGGCAGGTCATCGTCCGTCCTGGATGATGGCCTTGCTTGAAACGCCTCTCCATCTCCGGTCTCCATCCTCTATCCTCCATCTTCCAGCACAGCAAAGCAAAGCAAATGCTTCGATCAGGCAGCCAGCCAGCCAATCAGGCGGCGGCATGATCGCAGCCAGGGAATTGTCAACCCGCTCCTTTTAAGCCTGACTGCAGATTAAAGGACAAAGCTGACAGCCCCAGATCGGCCGGCCGGACCCCGGACTGGGTCTCTTTCTCAGCAGCCCGCGGCACTAGCTGATGTCGTCCGCGACCCCGCCCCGGCCGGCGTCGGCGTGGCTGCTGCGTGCCCCGTTCGATCGCCGATCGTCTCGTCTCGTCTCGTCGTCAACCCCGGACCCCCGGTTGTTTTACAGGCCCCCCTGGCTGACAATCATGGAGCTGCCTTTCCGCAATACGTCCTGTGCCCTCTTGCTAATAAAGCAGCAGGCCACAGCTAGCTTTCGTCGGTTGTCGCTGCCACCTCTCTTTCTTTCTCGCGCGTCGGGCGATGGAGCGTGAGTAGTGATGAACGATGAGTAGTCAGTCGCGGCCGGTCAATTCAGTTCCGTTCCATCCCTGCCCTGCTGGCAGTGGCTGCTGCACGATGCTGTGAACGATAGACGATGCGTCGATCGACGCCGTAAGGCCGTGTAGTCCTGTAGATGGATACGTCGGTGTTGCACTTACAAGTTACAAGTAGTGGTACGGAGGGGACTCGGAATGCGTACTGCGGGCGAAGAGGAAGCACGAGGTCGTATTGCCGTAGTATTGGACTAGGCGACTAGCCTTGCCATAGCCTAGGCTAGGTGACCTTTGCAACAAGGTAGCTGTTGGTTACGCATGCATGGTTCCCGAAGAAAACCTTTGGAAAGCAAGCAGTTGCTTGCTTTGCTCTTGGCGGAAACTTTGACCGCATGAATGCACTTTAGAACGAATCTGCACGTTCGTGTGGTGAGATCAGTGACGAGTTGCTTCAGCCACAAGATCGATCTTTCCTATCCGTCGTCTCACCGGACACCGGGTATGGCTGGGGACGGAATGCAGCAGGCGCCGGAGAAGATCTGTTCCGACTGACCTTTGCTTTGCATCCGTGATGAAAAGTTTTCAGCTCCTAGCTTGCCGTTTGTAACTGTCCTCGGCACTACAGCATTATTTGGAATATATGCTCTGGCCTCTGGACAACACCAATCACCAGACGAGTGAGACCAGATCAGATCATCAGACGCACGCGTGAATAGCAAAGTACGACGTGCGTGATTTTACAGTAGAGGCCAGAGGGCTAGATTACACCAGAGGGGGAGGAAGGAAAGAAGAATCCACTGGATCAGGGGCATGCAGCCGGGCGGGCAGGGCCATGCCTTGCCGTCCCAGACAGGCAGGGCTGAATACCAGACCAATCTATCGATGGGTCAATTGATGCGCGAGTAGAACAGAAGGGTTGACCTTGCCCTTTGGAGGCCTACATTAGGTGAGGCCGATGGTTAGCAAGCACATCAAACACCACCCCGGGGAATAGAATATGCATGCATGCCCTACATGGCATGCAGCCGCACACAAGCTGACAAACGCCGAGGGCCGGGCACTCCTAGAGCTGATCCGGAAGATATCACTGCTGCTTGCGGAGCACCATCCATCTCCCTGAAGAACAAGAACGACTCATCACTCATCATAGCAGGGACATAGGGTAGTCCATATATGCATGCCAAAGCCGGCTAGCAGCTCGAAAAATGCAGGCGGATCATTACCTAGTACCGCATCAGATGAGTTCCTTCCAGTGACAGTGAGCAGTAGGAGTACTAGGCCTGACGCTGATGCTGTCGAGCCGTGCGTGCTCGTGCCTGTGCCTGGCCGGTAGTTTTCCTTCAGGATAAGAGAGGAGGGGGGCCTGGGGCCGCCTGGATGGGCCTCCTCCTCCGTCCATCCTCTTTCCTTTCTCGTCAGGCCGGAGTCAGATGCTCCAAAGCGCCGCAGGAATATTCACGGCCTGCTAGGCGACAACCGCAAGCGGCGCGAGGGGGGATTATTATTTCGGTGCTCGGCGGGCGAAGGGAGATCAACCGCGTTGACGCCCGACGCCCCGAGAGCGACGCCGCAGCAGACAGGATGATCGCGGCAGCGAGGCCGCCACCACTTTCACTTTCTCATCTCCGCTGTTTACACGTTTCCGCGAACAAATTTGGCTAGTTTCAAGCCTAAGTCAGAGTCCAGCCTCGAGAGCTCATTCGCTCGCTCAAGCCCTTTCATTTCCATTCGTTGTCAAGAATCAATTTTACAATGTTTTTTTTATTAAGAAACATGCCATCTATCGAATTCTATTGAAAATCTATCTATTATGTTATTAGATAGAATAGTGTTAGAAGAATAAACCATGATGCCGTGAGAGCCTAGAAATTAAGATGATTTTACGGTCTCATTTAAATCAAAGAGCTAATGCCTAGTATAAATATACTTAATTTAGAATAATAAATGAAGGAGAAAAAAATACCAAGTTGATTTTCACATGGGTTGGAAACGAAAAAAAAACTAAATAAAGAGTCATGTAAAACACATGCACAATTAGTGAAGACAACATTTGGATAAAAACTAAGAAAAATAATAGTTTAATTGATCTCCACGTGAATTACGAAGAAAAGAAACCTAACTGATAAATAACACATACAGTTTATAATTAGCAAATAGCTAATTGAAAATTACAAAACAAAAGAGGAAGTCTAATTTCCATATGTTTTGAAAACAAGTAAATAAAAAGTTAGTATGTTACTATAGAAATTTAAAATGCTATCTCTTTTACTCACAAGGGCTTAAAACTACCATATATCCATATTGTAACAATCTAGATGTATCCAAAGACACCGGAGTAGATAAATAAATCAATGGTCTAATACAGACAGAACAAGTATGAGAAAGATATAATAACATAGGATTCAATCAGCATGCATTATAGCTAGATTTTTGCCATATAATAAAAATCAAGGAAACCACAAGGAGCATTTAGGTGGGTGGGTGTGTGTGTGTGTGTGTGTGTGTGTGTGTGTGTGTGTGTGTGTGTGTGTGTGTGTGTGTGTGTGTGTTGGGAGGGGGGGGGGGGGGGGGGGGTTTACACACTTCAAAGAACTTTTTGTAGTTTGTTTGGGAATGCTTGACGCGCCAATGAATATAGTGTTACAAGTTGCAATAATGCCTGTAGCATATATGAGCAACATTGTGATTGATCTACCGATATTTAGGGCAAAAAGGAACTACCGGCTCACAAGAAAAGATACAAGATGATCCAAAAAATAATTTACAACTAAGAAATGGAATAGTATGTGAGAGACTTGGACAATGGTTTTACCGAGTAATGAAGCTCATCAATAAAAAACTAAATGTTGCCTTGATTTGGTGGCCTCGATAGAGATTCTACAACCACAGAATAAGAGTAATTAGGACGTAAAAGGAATAGGAGGGGAAGATGGCAATAGGTTTAAGTCAAGGATATGGTTGACAATAGCTATACGTATTGTTCGTACCGATTGATTTAGTAAAGATGCATGGAGGAGAGGACAACAATTACAATTAAACTAACAAACAAAATCGTTTACAATATTTATTTATAATTAAAAACAGCTAAATGTTTGAATGAAAAATCTAGTTACCCACGCACTACAGTTTGCTAATTTTGAATACTTACCGGTGCCAAATACCAGTAATATGTCGTGTATAAAATGCATTTCATTTTGCTGGCAATACTGGAGTGGAACAAAAAAAAGTGCCTATAATCTTGCTAGGCATACTTGAGCCTTGTGTGCCTATAATTGCATTCTTTTTACGACGGGAGTAATTCCGAATACTTACCGGTACCAAATATCGGTAATGCCATGTATTATAAAATGCATTTCATTTGCCGGCGGGAAAACTTTACTGGAGTGAAACAAACAAACAAAAAAGTGCTTATATAATCTTGCTAGGCACAGCTGAGCCCTGTGTGATGTGCAGCTTGCAGGAGGTGTGCGTGGTTGCTGCGCGTTTGCGTTGCGCCCATGCGTTTTGAGAAAGTGCAAGTCCTTTTCAGACAGCTTCATAAACACTTGGGGTGCAGCTAAGACGTTAGCCTTTTGTTCCTTTTTATCCTTTTTAGGTTGGTAGGGAAAGCGACGCATATCATATAGGAGAGACACTGCACGGATGATTTGCACTCTCAGTGAGCCTAGAGCTAGGCGGCAGCAGCCAGCAGCACGCCGTGGAGGCACCCACCACCACGGTCACGCACGGTGTGTGCCGCTCATCAGCTCGTGCACTTTACTTGGAACCGCCGGCATGCATGTGGCTTGCAAGTAACCAAGCAGTGGACGACACACGTTTAGCGAGTCGTTTGCCCAGATTTCGTCCTCGCCTGTCTGTTGCAGTTGCTCCCTTGTGTGAAAGTTGTTCTAGGATCAACTGAGGGCGCAGAGCCTGATGGAAAGCTACAGCGCACCGTACGTTACAACGTTGATCTGACTCTGAGCTATAACAGGTGTGCGGCTTTTAGCCCTGGGAAAACGATCGAGACGTCAGTTATGTATACTGGACTAGTTGTTGCCTTGTTGGCAATGTGCAGTCTTTTGTTCGCAGCTTCACATTTACGCCAGATGCATGTCCTATATTGACCTATTCCTATGGATGAGCGTGATTACTACAGTCTCTATCCGTTGTTTTGACCATGTGGGGACAGCAATTAATATAAGCTAACTGTTGAGGAATAATAGCACATAGATAGAACGAAGAACCCAACCGGCACAAGTTTCCCACACAAGTCAGGCCTCACTAGCTGCCTGCCTCGACCCAACCGGCACTACTCTGACTAATGACTGCCATAAGCCAGACACCAGTAAAAGCAAGCCCAGCTTATTTCTACGAGTAGTACGGCAGAAAGGTTTACACACTGACAGTGTACAGCCATATACCATTTCGGCATTTCCGACACACAAAAGGGCAAGATATCAGGTCACCGACCCTCTCAGTTTTGTAATCACCCTGCACTAAACAAATCCCTTGGGGGCTTCGCGGGATCATGCCAATCAGAGCGAACGCTTTGCGCTTTATCTACACATCTCCCGATCGACGATGGAGCAGATAAGGATCACGATCGATTTCCTATGGAGACATAGGATGGCCAGCTGATCGATTTACTAGTATATAGTACACTCCTCATCTAGCACGAACAGTCGTCCTAGCTAGTAATAGCTAGTACTCCGTACGTGCTTTTGGCCCAATTTCCGTTGCCCGTGACGTGCGACGTGACGCTGCGAGGGGCGCCAACGCATCCCACACCCATCGATGAGACATCAGAGGGCGGCAAGGGGGCTTGCAACTGGACCGCGCGTCCGTCCGCCCGCGTGCGTGCGTGCGTGGTGTGACACTGTGACTGATCGATGAGATAGATCTAGATGGCTGTAACCATGGCCACTGGCATGGTGCTGGACTGCTGGTGCGTTGTGCGTCGTGGGCGGACGGACGGAGACCGGGCAAGGCTGCTAAGGCAGGCCAGTTCGAACCTTCCGTTGAGCCTTTGATCAGGCGTCTTCAGCCAGGACCGAGGGCCCCCCCGCGCGCGCGGTGCAGCTAGCTGCAGAATCCATCCGATCCGGGAGAAAAATATTGGAGCGGCCGGCGGCCCATATCCATCCGTGCCATGCACATCACGTCAATGGCCTTATTCCGAGTCCCGATGCAGTAAAAGATATGGGGCGCATGCATGCGGTATTATAATGGGACGATGATTGGTGGTGTCATGTGTTTGTGTGTGTGTCACCAAGGATGTCATACAAGTATGCATGTGCGCTCCGACCCATCCGGTAGTGTATTCTATGGCGAGATTAGCATGCATGCATACGCGTGCCGTCGTCACTGTTCGCGTGAAAGGTGTGTCGATCTGCTGGTTTCTTGTGACCGATCCATGACAAAAGCGATGAAGAAAGGCTCGCTCGTACTCGGTGACTCGGTGTCGATTACCAAAAGGGCTAATGCACGGTATTGAATCAATCTTTTTGTCGACGATGGAGTGAGTACACGGCAAAGAAGCTTCTTCGAAGCTGATTATAGTTAACACATGGTCATCTAGGTGCGTGCTACGACAAATTAGTACTACTACTAGAAAAGTAGACAGACCTTAGCTATACTAGACGGTGTCACCTTTCTCGATCTCATGCACACCACAAGTGTCCAAACACCCCTGTGATAAACAATGGGAGGGGCGTGCCTAAATGTGGCTAGCTAGCTAGTAGCTAGTTTATCCAACGCTAATCCCAACGGCCATGTGCTCCAAGAGCTGACACATACATCGAGACATGACAAAGATCACGGAACCAGATGGAAAGTACCATTATTTAATCAAATGCACAACATGGTTTGGTACTCCTCAGAGAATCCAATCCAACCCAATCATCCGTCCGTTCTTAGAAGAGTTTGCTTCCGTCCACACGCCTCGTTCTACGTTTTTTTCTGGCTGCGCCGGTGATTGGCGCCGCCCATCTCGCGGTGGCCTCGCTCGTCATCGCACGGAACGGGTCGGCGAGGAGGACCGAGTCCGCGCGCGCGGGGCACTGTTGGTTACCCTTTGCCCCGTACGTCTCGGTACGTGCATGCACGCGAGCCTCATGATGCCCTGGTCCATGCCCATGGATGCCGCGAGCGCACACGGCACCGCGCGCACCAACCCCCCCGGCCCGGGGCCCCGGCTTCGATCGTCCGTCGCCGCCTCGCCGGCCGTCGTCGTCAGCTTCATGATCATGACGAGGAAACGCGCGCGGACGCAAGCACAGCGCACCGAGAAGAGAAGCAAGTGCTCTCAGGTCACGGATTGAGAAGCAAGGCGCGCCAGATATTCGGCCTGTTTGCTGGTTGGTTTCTGAGCTGGTTTGGGCTGGCTGGTGCTGGCTTATTGTGAGAGAAAAATACTGTTGGCTGGCTGATTTGGGCTGGCTAAAACCAACAAGCGAACAGACCGATTATATACAGTATATCCAGGTGGCGACATCGATTTTACAGTGTCCGAAGTGACAGGTCGCGGCGGCGGCTGCTACGTGAATTGACGCTCGGGTATTCTAGGTGGATGGGACACCCGAGTGTTTGGGGGCACGAAAACACTCGATTGGATGTAGAGCCTGTAATCGAGTGTTTTGATCCATTCATCACTTGATTATTGGATCCAGATTAAATGAATCAAAATCAAATAATACAATACAAAAATGAAATAAAAATTTGCTACATTATTTTTATGGAAGCTAAATTGAAAATTTTTAAAGGGAAACAAATAAAACATACAGAAAAATAAAAAAGCCAAAAAAATATATCAGATAATTGATCAAATAATTGTGACCATTCTCATATATCAATAATCAATTTAAACTAATTTACCACGGTAATTACACCTAGACAGAAATACGTCATGTTCGTTTGGCTTATAAGTCGTACTTTTTCAGCTAATAAATATTATTTTTCTCTCAGTAGATCAACCAACAATATTTCCAGTCATGACTTATCAGCAAGCGAACATGACAATAGTAAAATATGGTCTTTATAGAGAAATAAAATTGCATACATACATATACAAACTGAAGAATAGTTTTGAACAGTGGCTGACTGACTGGTTGGTACGCAGAAGAGAAGCCAAACAAAGCAATGGCGATCCACATCTCTAATAATTTCTCTATGATATGGTGCTAGCTAGTCACAGTCTCACAGACCCATATGGAGAGAGAGAGAGAGTGTACATGTGATGACCTCATACTCAGAGAGAGGTCATATCGATGGACAGGGAGAGCCAAGAACGACTAGCAAGAGACACGCTAGCCCTGCATGAGTAGTCATTGCCGAAGCTTTGAGCGCGCGTTTAGCGTAGTCTCCTCGGTCATGTCAGGCTGTGGCAGAGGCCGGCCGGCGACGCCTTGACATGAAGGTGGTGATCCGCTGCCGCCCACATCTCGGCCTGCGCGTTGGGAAAGTAGCACGCGGAGAGCTCCTGCAGGGACGCCGCCGCCCTGTCCTGTAGCAGCAGCGGGGCGAACCCTGTGCCGAAGAAGTCGCCGCCAGGCGGGAACTCGCTGTCCCCGAGGAGCTCGGGCAGGAACATGTCGTCGAGGGGCAGGCCGCCGGCCCAGGTGCCGCTGATGGCGGTGGCCGGCGCGGGGGAGAACTCGGCGAGCGCAGACGCTTGCTGCTGCGCCCGCGGCGGCGGCACTGGCGCTGGTGCCGTGCCGTCGTAGCGCGCGAGCACCGGAGCAGCAGCCAGCAGCGTCGTCGACGGGGAAGGGTACATGGCCCCGAAGCTGCACGCGTCGCTGGCGCTCGCTGGCGACGGCTGCATGGAGGAGGCGCATTGTTGGCTCCGGGGAGCAGCGGCGCGCGGCGTGACGACGGCGGCGCCGCGGCGGCCGCGGCCGCCTGAGCTGTGCTGCTGCTGCTGCTGGTAGTACTCCTGCTGCTGCTGGTGGTGCATGGAGATTGCCTTCTTCTTGAGCTTGGTGTTCCAGTAGTTCTTGACGTCGTTGTCCGTCCGCCCCGGCAGCTTGGACGCGATGATGGACCACCTGCTCCCGATGGAGTTGTAGAGGGAGCAGATGATCCGGTCCTCCTGCTCCGTGTAGCCGCCGTGCTTGATGTCCGGGCGCAGGTAGTTGAGCCACCGCAGCCGGCAGCTCTTGCCGCACCGGTTCAGCCCTGCGCGAGCACATCCATGGACGAAGCAACCATCAGAATTATACTCATCTCGCTCGCCGCGCGGCGCTGCATGCACAATAAGAATAAGCATCGATCCAGCTGCGGGCGGTGATGTATGAGTACGCACCTGCTTTGTGCGGGAGCGCGATCCAGTTGCCGCCGGTGCCGTGGTTGTGGACGTAGCTCCGCAGCAGCTCGTCCTCCTCGGGCGACCAGGGCCCCCGCTTCACACTCGTCTTGTCGCAGCACGGCGCCCGACCCATGCTGCGCGCTCCAACAGAATTCTCAGGCTGTGTGTGCCCGCTCTGATCGAACAAACGCGCGCACGTCGGGAAGGGAGGGGAAGCGGCAGCCGTGGTGGGGATGGATCGGGATAGGGTGGTGGTGGCAGGCCGCGGCTGCAGCGGCGGCGCGAGTTTCTGTGCTCGGGGGCGCGGCAGCAGCTAGACCGCCGGGGCGGGCGTGTGTTTCTGGCAGAAGATACTCGCAACAAGGTAGGCCAGCAAGCGAGGCTGCAGCTGCGGTCTGCGGGGAGCGCAGGCGCGTTTTATAGCGGCAGCCTTGACCTTGAGGCACCACCAGCACCAGGTGCGTTCGGGGCCTGGCCTGGGAAGGGTAGTGGGCGTGGGCCAGGTGCGACCAATTTGCGGAGCCGTCCCCGCGGGCCGGCCCGACCGTATTACTGGCCACGTTCGCTTAAACTTATCGGCTACAGTATTTTTATCGGTCCGAACAGAGCCGTTGTCCGTTCCTGTCGCGTTCGTATTACGCCATGGCCGTTTGTTTTGAAAAATGTTTTTGCTTCTATAATACTCCTGTGTTGACCAGTACTGTATGTTTTACTACTTGTGAGTTTAGTCAATCCGTCTGGTTGTACTTGGCCAACCCCCCCCCCCCTCCTCTTCAGTGTGCAGGCACGTGGTGAAGAGCGTCATTTTTATGTGTTTCCCCCCAACTAGATAGACTAGAAAAATGGTGCGGTGCAGGCGTGCAGCTCGTTCCCGGGTGTGCGTTTCGTCTCGTGCCAAATGCGTTTTGTTTCCCCGGTTCTAGGATCCTTTGAAACCGTGTGGCTACTGGCTACTGCTTAGCAATTCCTTCACCTTTTCCTATATATACACATCGGCCCCAGTTTCAGAGACCGGACTCAAAACGAACCTGAACAAGACACGGATGACGAGTTGATGACGCCCCTTCTTTCACCGGCAGACATGCCATGCGTTTCACAATTGCGATGCAGACGACAGCAGTTCTTAGGCATTGTTGACAAATGCAGGAGCATCGTTGAGTATCGCTTGTGTTTAGAACCTTTGTGCCCTGCGATTAAGGATGGCAACGGGTCGGGTTCGGATCGGGTGGAGTCTCCATGCACCCAAAACCGAAACCCGAAATCGAAACCCGAATCCGCCCCGAAAATCGATTCGGATGGAAATTCATCACCAAAACCAAACCCATGGATACCCGAAACCCGAACGGATACCCGAAACCTGAATGGATACCCGAAACCCGCGGATATATATACACATATTCTCATGTATAAACAAGAGGCAACAAATAATAAATATTTTCATGAGTCAACTTTAAATAAATTTAATAATCTAAGTAAACAAATTATTATTAGTATATTATAAAACATGAGTTTTAATTCCAAATAATTTATTTTGGATATTCATTGGATATCCACAGGTGGAAAACCAAACCCGAAACCGAACCCAATTGGTTTCGGGGTCCCGAACCCGAAAACTTTGGATGAAAAATCATCCCCAAAGCCGGAACCCGTAGAACCCGAAACCCACGGATATCCATCCCAAACCCGGTCCGTTGCCATCCTTACCTGCGATGCACGCTTCACGCTTGTCAAACCTGCGCTGCACGCACCCATGCGGATACTGCGCCACGGGATAAATAAATTAAAGAAGGACACGAGCGGGGCATGGCCATATGAATTGTTTTGGACGCCTTTCCTTTCGGCTAGCTAGCCGGCTAGCGGAATGGAGCATCTTGTCTGATCGATTCGATCCGTTTCCAAGCGCGGGCGCGGCAGAGGGCCGGGGTCAAGCGTGGTGACTCACAAGATTGTGCGCTGCCCGTCGGGGCAATCTTCGCGTCGCCGTTACAACACCACACCAACCCGTTTGACCCCCTGTTCATCTCCAAGGACTCGAGGTCCAATAGGAGTAAATAAACAGTCGCCAAGGGGCATGCACCTTGACCTTTTTGCGCTGGCAATCATAGTAGTTCACACAGGCCAAAGAGAACGCATACGGCTGCTACCTGCATTTTTTTTTTAATTTTCGGTTATGCAACGAGAACAAGGCCGGAAGAAGCTGTGCTGTGCTGTGCTGTGCAGGGTTCCAGCGCATGCAGGTTTGACTACCATACTGTTCCGGCATCTGTCAAAGGTTTGGACTTTGAAAGAGCCATGGATGTGTGCTTCGAACAATAATTAAAACTGAAATGACGCGTATGTCGCAACGGATTCACATGTGTAGTCTGCTTGAAGCTTTCTATGCCATTAGTGTTCCTCTTCACCAAAATCATGTGTCAAACACAAATTGATATTAGGGAAAAAAAACAGAAGGGGGGCTCACCGGAACTACCGAAAGGCCAGCCCAACATGGTCGTACAACCCAAAAGCAGAGGCAAGGCCCAGGCCGGACAGCCCCACCTTCTCAAAACAGCCCAAAACACTACGGCCCGTCCAGATCCAACTCCAGCAGTCCGCCTGATCGTTCATCGAGCGTACGCTCGTTTTTGGACAGCGCAATGTGTATGGTTGGCAGACGGGTGTTGTATATTCTGTATTAATTAGTGGATGTAGGTTAAGTGGAATCATGTTTCTAAAAAGAAAGTCGTTGACATTGAATCAGGTCAAACACTAGTCCGGGCTAGCATGTTCCAGCTCGCACATGTGCCTTGACCTCAGCGAGAATGTCCTAGAACAGTGAGACCAACCATCAAGTTGGTACAATAGATGTATTTTTTGACAATTGAAAGTTGGATTCCTTCCCCCACACACACAGCTCACAGGGAAGGGAACTTGGCTAGGACGGTTTTGACAGATTAAGCCAAAACCGTCTATTCTTCAATTGAACTTCAATTTAAATGTTCCAAATATATTCCTTCAATGTCTTGAAACCAGAAACTTTATGGTGGAGTCGATTACTTCTATTGGTATACTTTTGTTCTTAACATATGTCCCCTATTTTTATGTGAAGTTTACATGAACCTGAAAATATAAAAATACCAAATAGCAACGATTCCTAACTCATCATCTACTTGGGATCTAAGTGTGATGTGTACATTGGTCATTTTTTCTAGTGCGATACATGTATCGACCATTGTTTGGAGAGCGCTCTAGACTTCTTGCCAAACACTTGGATTTTTTTCAACTATTCACCGTTAATTGCTCTTGTGAAATAATCACCTTGCAGCATCTCAAAAACCCAATTCACTCCGGCATATAGGCAGGGCATAGGCACCCTTAGAGGGGCGACAAATCCCAAAAACCTTAGATCACTATGAGCTAGCGCTCTCCTATCACCTCTCTTCCTTCTCCATTGTAAGAATTCGATTAAGCATTCTAACACGAAGAACTAGCTGTTAGATGTAGGGTGAAAGGTCCTAATGGCTAGAGGGGGGTGAATAGCCTATTAAAAATTTCTACAACATTTAACAAACCAGTTAGACAATTATGAGGCGAAGCAAATATTGCGCTAGCCTACTAAAAGCAAGCCACCTACCACAATTCTAGTTTCTATAGTTATAATCCACACAATGGCTATGTCACTACACTAAGTTAGTGTGCTCTCAAAGACTAACTAAAGAGACACACTAACCAGACTAACAAGCTCTCACAACTAGCTACACTAAAGAGCTTGATAACTAGTTTGCGGTAATATAAAGAGAGTGAGTAAGATAGTTATACCGCCGAGTCAAGGAGTGAACCAATCAATCACAAAAATGAATACCAATGAAGACCAATCACCTCGAAATCAAATGATGATACAATGATTTTTTACCAAGTTCACTTGCTTGCCGGCAAGCTAGTCCTCGTTATGGCGATTCACTCACTTGGAGGTTCACGCGCTAATTGGCATCACACGCCAAACCCTCAATAGGGTGCCGCACAAGCAACACAAGATAAGGATCACACAAGCCACAAGCAATTCACTAGAGTACCTTTTGGCTCTCCACCGGGGAAAGGTCAAGAACCCCTCACAATCACCACGATTGGAGCCGGAGACAATCATCAACCTCCACTCGATGATCCTCGCTGCTCCAAGCCGTCTAGGTGGCAGCAACCACCAAGAGTAACAAGCGAATCCCACAGCAAAACACGAACACCAAGTGCCTCTAGATGTAAACACTCAAGCAATGCACTTGGATTCACTCCCAATCTCACAAAAATGATGAATCAATGATGGAGATAAGTGGAAGGGCTTTGGCTAAGCTCACAAGGTTGCTATGTCAATGTAAATGGCCAATAGAGTGAGCTTGAGCCGACCATAGGGCTTAAATAGAGAGCCCCACGAATAGAGCCATTGGGCTCCTCACTGCATTGAACACGGGGCGACCGGACACTCCGGTCAGATTGACCGGATGCTGGACCCCAGCGTTCGGTCGTGCGATGCACGCCACGTATCCCCTCTCTTCAAATACTAAGCGCTCGATCCTAACGGTCAAGTGATGATCGGACGCGCTGCTGTGAAGTGACCGGACGCTGGACCTCAGCGTCCGGTCGTTTCCAGTAAACATCCAGAAGCGAGAAATCACGACCGGACGCGTCTGGTCATGCTTGATCAGACTCACCCAGCGTCCGGTCACTCGACGTCTTGTTTGTGCGCTGCCACATCAGCTGGACCGGACACACCTCGTCAGCGTCCGGTCACTAAGTGACCCAGCGTTCGGTCAGAGACCGACGCCAGCGTCTTCGCTGCTTCTACTAACCGGACATGCCGGCCCTTCCGAGACCAGTGTCCAGTCACTTACAGTGACCTCCATCTTTTCTGTATAGAGCACTGGTGGCACTATCGGACTATCTGCACTCTATGGGCGGACACTCCATCGGTAAAGTTCCTAACCCTTGCTCAAATGTGTCAACCACCAAGTGTATCACCTTGTGCACATGTGTTAGCATATTTTCACAAATATTTTCAAGGGTGTTAGCACTCCACTGGATCCTAAATGCATATGCAATGAGTTAGAGCATCTAGTGGCACTTTGATAATCGCATTTCGATACGAGTTTCACCCCTCTTAATAGTACGACTATCGAACCTAAATGTGATCACACTCTCTAAGTGTCTTGATCACCAAAACAAAATAGCTTCTACCATTTATACCTTTGCCTTAAGCCTTTTGTTTTTCTCTTTCTTCTTTTTAAGTCCAAGCGCTTGATCATCACCATGGCATCACCATCATCATGATCTTCACAATTGCTTCATCACTTGGAGTAGCACCACCTATCTCATAATCACTTTGATAAACTAGGTTAGCACTTAGGTTTTATCAATTGACCAAAACCAAACTAGAACTTTCAATCTCTCCCTTTTAGGTAATTGATGACAACCCTTATACAAAGATATGAATTGAAGCTCAATTGAATCTATGTTGCTTGCCCAAGCATATTTACTATGTGTAAAAGGATATGGACAAGTTTCATGAACCCCATATGGTAGCAATTGCTCCCCCTACATATGTGCTAAGAGTTTGAATTATAGCTTATATATATGCTTAGATAGGAAATATAGAAGACAATGTCTACCAAATGATGCTAAGGTATAAAAGATGGACCTTTAAAGCGTGATACCAATCGGAGTGCACTAATATACCATCCATAGCACCATGGTTAGCTTGATACCACTTGGAAATGAAATCACTAGACAACCTATGCATGCTAGTTTTTCATTTCATCATTTAAACCTACAACTAGCATACTATAAGGAAAATGGACCCTAAGCCCATTTACTTTGGATTTTGGTGTTTGATGACCAACACAACCAAATTGGACTAATGAATTTGCAAGTGTTTGGTTTGTAGTCCAACAGGGTGCAAGACATGACTTGGACGAAGGTGACATGATGATCCGATGATCAACACCTTAAGGAAGACCTTAGGAGCACAAGAAAAGACCCAAGATATCAAGCAAAGTCCAAGCATGAAGATAGGAATCAAGCCGTACGCAAGATCACGAAGAAACGAGCTCACAGAGGCGACCGAACGCTGGACCGGACGCTGGACCGGTGGCTCGGCAGATAGGCGACTGGACGCGAGGACCGGACGCTGGCGGCAACCGACCGGACGCAGAAACACAGCGTCTGATCGAGTACAGAGAGGTTCTAGGCACGCGAAACTGCGACCAGATGCGTCCGGTGGCAGGCGACCGGACGCTGGCAGCGTCCGATCGGTAGTTCGTGGCTGCAATGGTCGGGACGACCGGACGTGTCCGGTCAGGACGATCTCAGCGTCCGGTCAGTAGCAGAATTGTGGGAGTTCGACCCCAACGGCTACTTTCTCAGTGGGGCTTATAAATACAACCCCTAACTGGCCATTTAAGTGGTGTGGAGCTGAGGAAACATACCAAAGTGTTGATACACCATTTGAGTGATCTCCACATGCATAGTGCTTAGTGTTTTATTAGGTGATTAGCATAAGTGCTTTGCGAAGTGCTTAAGGTTGATTAGACCACCGCTTATGCGCTTGCTCTAGGTGTTTGCCTAGTGTTTAAGTGAGGTTTGCATACCTCTTGCCACCCCCGTGCTTGTGAGCACAAGTGTTGTACATCGAAGGGGCTTGAAGTCTTGCAAGATCACACCAATCGTGTTTGTGGTGTGGCCGCCACCGTGTACCGGAGGGAACAAGGCCCGCGGCATTTTGGCCAGAAGCTTGATAGTGAAGACGGCGGGGAGCATCCGAGAGAGGCTTGTCGAGAGGCACATCGGAGACCCACTTACATGTGGGGAAGGCCCGAGGCTATCCATGGAGTTACCCTGACCGGGAGCTTGGCCCTTGTGAGGGATTCCTTGCGAGGGGCTCCAACGAGGACTAGAGGGAAGCTTGCGCGCTTCTCGATACCTCGGTAGAAATACCGGAGTCGTCAACGGGAGTTTGCATATCTCTATCTTGCTCTTTAAGCTTCCGCAGTTACATTGATCTTATTATTATCATTTACAGTAGAGATAGCAACACACTAGCAAAACCGTAGTTGCACATCTAAATAGATTATCTTTTGCATAGGTTTTGCTAGAGGTAGAAAAAGAGGCCATAGTTTAGAGTTAGATTTTTAAGGTTGCCTAATTCACCCCCCCCCCCCCTCTTAGGCGTCACTGGTCCCTTCAATTGGTATCAGAGCCGGTTGGCTCATATTTGGACCTTTGGCTTAACCGTCAGTTGAGCCGACGCTATTGTAGAGTGGTTGGGATGAATACCGCTAGGCCTCCACAATTTGATGGGACTAACTTCCTCTACTATAAGGCTAGAATGGCTTGCCACCTTGAGGCGGTTGATTTAGGTGTATGGAGAGTCACTCGTGACGGGATGAAACCCATTAAGAATCCCGAAAAGCCCACAAAGAGTGACGAAAAAGAAATGCATTTTAATGCTAGAGCTAAGAATTGCTTGTTTGAATCTTTTAGCATGGATGTTTTTAACCAAGTGTTTACTTTAAATACCGCTCATGAAATTTGGTTAAAACTCCAAGAGCTCCATGACGGCACAAGTAATGTCCGTGAGCAAAAACATTGTCTAGCTAAGCAAAATTATGATTCCTTTGCTATGAATGATGATGAGCTTATTCGTGATATGTATTCTCGATTGAATCTAATTATTCAATGAGCTCCATTCTATAGGATTATTAAAGCTAGATGATGCGGAACATCGTGAGGAAGATCATCTCCGTGCTACCACAAAAGAAATATGCAAGCATCATCACCATTCTTCACAACATGGAGAACTTGAGCAACATGACCCCGAGGCATTGTCATTGGCAAACTAGTGGCATTTGAAATGTCACGTAAGATGGGTCAAGAAGAAGCATCTTCATCAAGCAAAGGCAAAGCTCTCGCTTGTAGCGAGAAGAAAAAGATGAAGGGCAAGAAAGTTGAGTCAAGCTCAAGCTCAAGCTCCTCAAGTGAAGAAGAAGAAGATGAGGATGATGATGATGACGAACAAGAATCAAGTGATGATGATCAATCTTCCTCCTCCACCTCTGATCTTGATGAAGAATCAATCAAACTTATCAAAAAGGTGGAGAAGATGATCGTAAGGCTCAATGTCAAGGGTGTGCCCATCCAAATTCAAGACCTCGTTTTCACTAATCAAAGAAACGAGCAAAGAAAGAGGGGATGCTATGGATGCGGCGAGTTGGGGCACTTTGTGGAAGTTTGTCCAAACAAGCCCACACCCAAGACAAAGAAGAAGGCATGCAAGAACAAAGCCCTCACAACAATAAGGTCATGGGATGATTCTTCAAGTGAAGAAGAAAACCATCACAAGAGGCGAGGCCACAAGCACTCATCATTAAGCTCTTCTCATGTGTGCCTTATGGCACGAGGTAACGAAAGCTCATCCTCTAGTGAGAGTGATAGTGATGATGACTTGCCTTCTTACAATACAATTGTGCAACAAAATCTTAAATATGCTAAAGTTTGCACTAGTCAACAAAAGAAGCTCAAAACTTTAAAAGAAGAGCTAGGTAGTTCACAAGAAGCATACAAGAATTTGCTTGAACAATATGAAAACTTTGCAAATCTCAATATTGAACTATCTACTAAAATTGAGCAACTTGAGGCTAGTGCAACAACAAATGCATGCACAATTAATGATAAGCAACTTGAAAAGAAAAATGAAAAATTAAAAGAAAAGTTAGCTAGCTCACAAAATGATTATCAAAGTTTGCTTGCTAAAATGGAAATCATGTGCAAACATTGTGATGAGCTAACAAATAAAGTTGCTAATCTTGAGGCCGTCAAAAATACCCCCATCAAGGCATCTAAAAGAAATAACATAATTAAAAAGGATGCATCTACCTCTTGCAATGATTTATGTTAGACTCACCTTTGTGCAACCAAGCTTATGTTGAGAAAGTGATTATAGATACATGCATACAAGAGGTTGCAAAAGAGAATGAGCAACTCAAGCAAGAAGTAGCTCGCCTCACCAAGGACTTGACTCAAGTGAAAGGCAAGGCGAAGCAAACCCAACTTCATCAAGATAACACCGTCAAGGGAGTGAAGAAGCTTGATGAAGGACAAACCGTGGTTTGTTACATGTGCCACAAGGAAGGTCACAAGTCCTATGAGTGCAAGGTGAAGAATGGGGGAGGAGCAAAGAAGAAGGAGAAAAAGCAAACAAGCAAGCTCTCCAACACCTACACCAACAAGGTGGACAAAAAGGCCTCCACACCTTATCTCTTGAAGAAGAAGAAAAATGACAAGGTGGTGGCCATCAAGGTGAACAAGCAAGCCAACAATGGGGTCAAATGCTTTTGGGTGCCAAAGGAAATCATTTTCAAACATGAAGAGCACCAAGAAGGTTTGGATCCCCGAAAGGGAAGTGAGAAGTCCATCGGACTATGGGGAATTTGGAGACTTGGCAAAGTATGGGTGCATTTCATGGGGTGCATCTTGATGGACATAGTCATTGCCAAGTAGGTTAGTGAATACTATGGAACCCAAATTCCCCTTCTCATGTTAGGTAACTAGATGTCATTACTTTCTATTAGTATTCATTTCAATTGGTATTATCCTTCAATTGATATACTCTTAAAGCATCTAGTTATCTTTCATGCCTATGTTTGTATTTACATGCTTAAATCCTTTATCATGCATTCAATAGGTACATCATATGGTAGGCTTGCTCGGTTTCATTATCAACCCTTGGAGCAAACCTACATGGTTTAAAAATTGTTTAGAAGCACGGCACATAGCTTGTTTTACTATCATTTATCTAATATATGCCAAAGTCCAATTTGTACATAATCTCTTCCAAATATCATCTTTCAAGTAGTATTTTGATACTTAAATCAATGTGCACAAATTTTACAAGTATTCAACACTTGTCTGCACAAATTTAGGGAGAGCTTAATCTATAAGTTGGATGCTTTGAGACTAACACCTTTTCAAGCTTATCTTGTGTGTTGTAGTCTCATTGCATGGAAAATAGAGTCTCCGGAATTAAGCATCATTCTTCAATTGGCATCATCATGTTGTTTACTTTTCTTCTTTATATGCTTTCTCCATGCATTATATAGATTAAACTCTCTTATACAATAAATTGCTAATTATGCATATGCTTTGCTTTCTACCATATGTATGCATACATTTAGGGGGAGCTTAGTCTATATAATATATGAGAGTCAAATTTTATGATCCATTTCACTCTATACACAAAGGATCACGAAATTTGACCCTCCCTTGTGCTACTAATGTCTTCCTTTTTGGTGTTTGATGTCAAAGGGGGAGAATTTAAAGGACCAAAGGCAAGCATCAAGTTGATGTCTACAAGTGGTAATGGTCCAAGAAAGGGAGGAAAGTGAATTATGGATTAGTCTAAGTAATGGGAGATTTTTTTAGAAAGATAGGCTTTAATCCATAACATCACATGGGGACATTTGCAAGGGCAAGACATGGCTTTTAAGTAAAGTTTTAATTAGTATATGTCAATTAGTATCATATAACCTTGCCCTTTGCGTTGCATCCTAGCAAGTAGGTAGTTTTTAAAATTTCAAAATCTCTATCATTTGCTTGCTTTGGTCGTATTGTCATCAATCACCAAAAAGGGGGAGATTGTAAGGAAAATGGACCCTAAGCCCATTTACTTTGGATTTTGGTGTTTGATGACCAACACAACCAAATTGGACTAATGAATTTGCAAGTGTTTGTTTTGTAGTCCAACAGGGTGCAAGACATGACTTGGACAAAGGCGACGTGATGATCCGATGATCAACACCTTAAGGAAGACCTTAGGAGCACAAGAAAAGACCCAAGATATCAAGCAAAGTCCAAGCATGAAGATAGGAACCAAGCCGTACGCAAGATCACAAAGAAACGAGCTCACAGAGGCGACCGGACGCTGGACCGAACGCTGGAAGCACATCCGGACGCTGGACCGGTGGCTCGGCAGATAGGCAACCAGACGCAAGGACCGGACGCTGGCGGCAACCGACCAGACATAGAAACATAGCGTCTGATCGAGTACAGAGAGGTTCCAGGCGCGCGAAACTATGACCGGACGCTAGCAGCGTCCGATCGGTAGTTCGCGGCTGCAACGGTCGGGATGACCGGACGCATCTGGTCAGGACGATCTCAGTGTCCAGTCAGTAGCAGAATTGCGGGAGTTCGACCCCAATGGCTACTTTCTCAGTGGGGCTTATAAATATAACCCCCAATCGGCCATTTGAGTGGTGTGGAGCTGAGGAAATATACCAAGAGTGTTGATACACCATTTGAGTGATCTCCACATGCATAGTGCTTAGTGTTTTATTAGGTGATTAGCATAAGTGCTTTGTGAAGTGCTTAGGTTGATTAGACCACCGCTTATGCGCTTGCTCTAGGTGTTTGCCTAGTGTTTAAGTGAGGTTTGCATACCTCTTGCCACCCCCGTGCTTGTGAGCACAAGTGTTGTACATCGGAGGGGCTTGAAGTCTTGCGAGATCACACCAACTGTGTTTGTGGTGTGGCCGCCACCATGTACCAGAGGGAACAAGGCCCGCGGCGTTTCGGCTGGAAGCTTGATAGTGAAGACGGCGGGGAGCATCCGGGAGAGGCTTGCCGAGAGGCACATCGGAGACCCACTTGCGTGTGGGGAAGGCCCGAGGCTATCCACGGAGTTACCTGACTAGGAGCTTGGCCCTTGCAAGGGATTTCTTGCAAGGGGCTCCAACGAGAACTAGGGGGAAGCTTGCGCGCTTCTCGATACCTCAGTAAAAATACCAGAGTCATTGATGGGAGTTTGCATATCTCTACCCTGCTCTTTAAGCTTCCGCAGTTACATTGATCTTATTATTATCATTTGCAGTAGAGATAGCAACACACTAGCAAAACCGTAGTTGCACATCTAAATAGATTATCTTTTGCATAGGTTTTGCTAGAGGAAGAAAAAGGGGCCATAGTTTTGGAGTTAGATTTTATAGGTTGCCTAATTCACCCCCCCCCCTCTTAGGCGTCCACGGTCCCTTCACATACACCACACAAGCATGGATATTAAAATTTAAAACTTATGCCATGCAAGCAAACATATGAAATGCACATTCAAATGCACCATACAAGCTCATGAGCTTGCTCCCCCTACTTGTGTGCTCAAAATTTTAATTGATCCCCTTCCTTTGTCATATCTCTCCCCCTATGTCAAATTCTCCCTCTTTGTTGTCTTTTCGCTATCTTTGTACACTGTTTCTCCCCCTTTGTCATTAATGACCACAAAGGCTTAAAGTATAGATAGGTTAGGATTATCAATGTCAATCAATGGAGTGAGGATCATTTTCCTAAATTTGGTTCAATCTAGAATACTTGCCAAAGATATTTAACTTTATTTGATCCAAGGACAAGCTTCTTCACACCTCCAAATAAGGGTTATCTTGTACCATGTTGAGTTAAACATTTCGAGCTCATTTTCTAGATCAAACACTAGGTTTACAAGCCCACAAACATGTCATATGCTACCACTAGATCAAGTCAAGCATAGAAGCAATAGTGGTTCCATACAATCATCAAATTCATTTGATTTTTATGAATGAGTCTATTAAATGTGAAAAATGACTAGATGCACTAAACATGTCCTTAGCAAGGATGTATGCCATGCCAATCAACTTTTACATTGGATTGCTCGAAGGAGAGGCATGTCATATAAGTGGGGGGTGCATCAATACATATTTGAGAAACCCAATATGTTCAACTCATTCCTTAGCTTGTAAAACCTTTTCTCGTCCAATGGCTTGGTGAATATATCGGCAAGTTGATCTTCGGTGCCTACACTCTTAATGCAAATGTCCCCTTTTTGTTGATGATCTCTTATAAAATGGTGGCGGACATCAATGTGTTTTGTTCTTGCATGTTGAACTGGATTGTTGGTTAACTTGATTGCATTCTCATTGTCACATAGCAATGGTACTTTTTTGAACTTGATTCCAAAGTCATTCAAAGTGGCCTTCATCTAAAGTACTTGTGCACAACAACTACTGATGGATATGTATTTGGCTTCGGCGGTTGATAATGCAACACTATTTTGCTTCTTTGATGACCATGAGATAAGTGATCTTCCCAACAATTGATATGTGCCTGAGGTGCTCTTCCTTTCAACCTGCATCTCGCATAATCCGAGTCGAAGTAACCAACTAGCTCAAACTTTGCTCCTTTGGGATATCACAAACCAATATTTGATGTATGCTTCAAGTACCTCAATATTTGCTTTGTAGCCTTCAAATGATTTTCTCTTGGTGAGGCTTGAAATCTTGCACACATACACACACTAAACATGATATCTGGCCTTGATGTGGTCACATAGAGTAGGCTTCCAATCATAGACCAATACAATTTTTGATCCACCATATTTCTACTTGCATCACTATCCAAGTTGCCATTTGTTCCCATTGGTATGCTAAGGCTTTACTATCATTCATGCTAAACTTCTTGATCATGTCCTTGATATACTTGTCTTGACTCACAAATATACCATTCTTCAATTGCTTGATTTGAAGACCAAGGAAGTAACTTAACTCTTCAATCATGGACATCTCAAACTCATTAGCCATCATCTTTCCAAACTCATCACAAAAGTCTTGATTGGTTGATCCAAATATGATATTATCAACATAGATTTGCAACACAAATAAATCTTTTCCAATCTTCTTGATGAAAAGAGTGGTGTCAATCTTGCCCAATATGAACCCTTTAGAGAGTAGGAAGTCCCTCAATCTCTCATACCATGCTATAGGTACTTGCTTTAAGCCATACAATGCCTTCTTCAACTAGTACACATGGTCGGGCTTTTTGTTATCTTCAAAACCGAGAGGTTGCTCAACATATACTTCTTCATTGATGTAACCATTGAGAAATGCACCCTTAACATCCATTTGGTAGAGCCTGATGTTGTGGGCATAAGCATAGGCTAGCAAGATTCTAATTGCTTCTAATCTAGCAACTGGGGTAGATGTTTCTCTAAAGTCAAGACCTTCAACTTGTGTATAGCCTTGTGCTACCAATCTTGCTTTGTTCCTTACTACTATTCCATCTTAATCTTGCTTGTTTCTAAAGATCCATTTGGTTCCAATCACATTGTGTCCCTTTGGTCTCTCTACTAATTTCTATACTTGATTTCTTGTGAAGTTATTCAATTCTTCATGCATAGTATTCACCCAATCAATATCCTTCAATGCTTCATCTATCTTCTTTAGTTCAATGGATGACACAAATAAAAAATACTCATGAAATGATATCAATCTTGATCTAGTTTGCATACCTCTAGAAATATCTTGGATTATAGTGTCCAAAGGATGATCTCTTGCAATATTTATTGGTTGGAGTATTGGAACTTGATTGCTTGCACTTGCTTGATCATTGGGTTGAGATGATGTACTGGCCACTTGATCTTGTTCATTATCATGAGAGCCACTTGTACTAGCTTGATTTGTATCATCTTGCATATTTGAGTTAGAGAGCACTTGCACTTGATCATATTCATCATCATTCACTTGCCTAGGCCTCAATTTACCAACATCCATGTTATTCATGGCATTTGAAAGTTGAATGCCTCTAACATCTTCCAAGTTTTCATTCTCTTCTTGTGAACCCTTGGTTTCATCAAATTCAACATCATGAACTTCCTCAAGAGTACCACTATCCAAATTCAAAACTCTATATGCTTTGCTTATAGTAGAGTATCCAAGTAGGAATCATTTATCACATTTCTTGTCAAACTTGCCCAATCTAGTGCCTTTCTTCAAGATATAACATTTGCAACCAAAGACCTAAAAATATGCAATATTGGGCTTTCTACCATTCAAGAGCTCATATGGTGTCTTCTCTTTCAATGGGTGACAATAGAGGCGGTTGCTACAATAGCAAGCCGTGTTAATAGCTTCGGCCCAAAAAGATTGACTCACATTGTATTCACTAAGCATAGATCTTGCCATATTAATGAGTGTTCTATTCTTACTCTCAACAAGGTCATTTGATTATGGAGTGTACTTGGCCGAGAATTAATGTCTAATTCCAAATTCATCACACAACTCATCAATTCTAGTGTTCTTGAACTCACTACCATTATCACTTCTAACTCTCTTGATGGTTGTTTCAAACTCATTGTGAATGCCCTTGACAAATGATTTGTATGTTGCAAATACATAACTTTTGTCCATTAGAAAGAATACCCAAGTGTATCTAGTATAATCATCCACTATCATAAAGTCATATTTGTTATTACCAATGCTAGTATATTGTGTTGGCCTAAACAAATCCATGTGCAATAACTTAAATGCTTTACTAGTGCTCATCATGCTTTTCTTAGGATGAGTGTTTCCAACTTATTTGTCGGCTTGACAAGAGCTACAAGGCTTATCCTTTTCAAATGCAACATCTTTTAAACCTCTAACCAAGTCATGCTTAACCAATCTATTCAATTGTTTCATTCCAACATGACCAAGCCTTTTATGCCATAACCAACTCATGCTAGACTTAGTGAACAAGCATGTAGATAATCTAGCTTCACTAGCATTGAAATCAACCAAGTATAGATTCTCATATCTAAAGCCTTTGAAGATCAAGTTGGAGCCATCTACACTTATGATCTCTACATTATCTACCCTAAATATGCATTTGAATCCAAGATCATACAATTGATCCATAGATAGTAAATTGAAGTTTAAGCTCTCTACTAGTAACACATTGGATATGCTCATGTCATTAGATATTGCAATCTTATCAAGCCCTTTGACCTTGCCTTTGCCATTATCACCAAATGTAATACTATCATAACCATCATTGTCATTTGTGTTGATTGAGTTGAATATTCTTGCATCACCGGTCATGTGTTGAGTGCACCCACTATCAAGAACCTAATGCCTTTCTCTGGCTTTGTAATTAACCTACAAAAGAAGATAAATTCTTTTTAGGTACCCAAACTTGCTTGGGTCCTTAAAGGTTAGTGACCAAGCTCTTTGGCACCCAAATGACTTTCTTCTTTGAGCCCATTCATGGTTTACCAATGAACTTAGCCTTGACACCATTTGCACCTTTGGTAAGCACATAGAAAGAAACAAGCTTAATGGAGGATACATTAGCTTATGACTTCTTGTTCATGCACTTTTGCTCTATATGACCAACTTGCTTGTAACTAGTGCAAAACCGACCATTGTTCTTCACAAAACTAGTCTTGTGAGGAGCAAATGCCACCTTGCCTTTCTTGAGGGTATAGCACAATCCCTCTTTGTAGAGAGAAGCTCTTTGGCTACCCAAGCACATAAGTAAGCGATCTTCACCACCATAGGCCTTAGCCAAGGTGTGAGTGAGCTTATTGACCTCCTTCTTAAGGTTCTCATTCTCAACCATTAGTGAGGCATCACAAGTGAAGCCATCACTACTAGATGAGGTGGAAGTAGAAGTACTACAAGAAGGGTTAGCAAGAGCAACAATGATAGGTATAGATAATGATTCATCAATTATATCACAAGTTAAGCCTACATCACAAGTCTCAATATGCTTCTTTTCATTTTGTTCATTAAGCAAGGAGGAATAAGCCTTTTCAAGCTTTTTGTGAGCCTTGCCAAGCTTCTCATGGGCTTCATCTAGCCTCTCATGAGATGCATTGAGCTCATCAAAGGCTTTCTTAAGGGCTTTTAGTTCCTTACGCAAGCTTTTGCATTCCCTTCTCTTAATGACAAAGTGTTCTTTAGCATCTTCTAGCATGTCAAATAGTTCATCCTTAGTAGGTTCATCATCATCACTATCACTATCATTTTCATTTTCATGTTCTTCATCACTTCCATCATCACAAATTTATACCTTAGTGGCCTTAGCCATGAAGCATGATGGAGTGTCGAAGAGAGAAGGCTTCTCATTGATAGCAATGCTTGCAAGTGTCTTCTTCTTGGTGGTCTTGTTAGCATCACTATCATCATCATCACTTGAGGAAGCATCACTATCCCAAGTGACAACATATGAACCATCCTTCTTCTTCTTGAAGGTCATCTTATCATTCTTCTCTTTCTTTTGCTTCTTGTCCTTCTTCTTGTTCTTCTTGTCATCATCTTTGTCGCTATTGTATGGGCATTGAGCAACAAGATGATCTTTGCTTCCACAATTAAAGCACCTTCTTGACTCTTCTTTGTTCTTGGATGAAGACTTCTTTCTTTTAGCATGGTAGCCCTTCTTCATCATGAACTTGCCAAATCTCTTTACAAAGAGAGCCATCTTCTCATCATCATCCCATGAGCCATCATCTTCACTTGATGTTTCTTGCTTTGCCTTGCCCTTAGATGATGTGGCCTTGAATGCCACACTCTTGTTCTTCTCATATTTCTTCTCCTTCTTTTCTTCCTTCTCATCATCATCTCTATATGTATCATCAGTCATAATATCTCCCAACACTTGGTTTGGTGTCATGGTGTCCAAACCACTCCTCACTAAAATAGTAACCAATGTGCCAAATCTTGAAGTCAAACATCTCAAGAACTTGTGGGAGAAGTCCTTATCCTTCACCTCTTCTCCAAGTGCTTTGAGATCATTGACAAGCACTTGAAGCCTATGGAACATCTCTGGCACACTCTCATCCCCCTTCATCTTGAAGCTTGTAAACTTCTCTTTGAGAATATATGCCTTTGCATCCTTCATAGCTTGAGTGCCCTCAAATGATTCCTCCAATTTCTTCCATGCCTCATGAGCTCTCTCAATGTTCTTGATTTGCTCAAAAGTTCTCTCATCCAAAGCATCATGGATTGCACTATGAGCAATGTCATTATTTTGGAGTAGCATTTCTTCGGCGGCGGTGGGAGCCTCTTCATCTTCAATCTCAATCTTTGTCTCTACCACCTTCCAAACCTTCCTATTGATTGATTTGATATAAGTTGTCATCTTAGCTTTCCAATAGGGATAATTTGAGCCATCAAATTGGGGTGGCTTCTTGGTGTTATTGATTTGAGCCATTTTTATACCGAAGGTTGTTAAGCCTCAAATCACGGTGACCTCGGCTCCAATACCACTTGAAAGGTCCTAATAGCTAGAGGGGGGGTGAATAGCCTATTAAAAATTTCTACAACAACACTAAAACCGGTTATACAATTATGAGGCAAAGCAAGTGTTGCGCTAGCCTACTAAAAGCAAGCCACCTACCACAATTCTAGTTTCTATAGTTACAATCCACACAATGGCTATGTCACTACACTAAGTTAGTGTGCTCTCAAAGACTAACTAAAGAGACACACTAACCAAACTAACAAGCTCTCACAACTAGCTACACTAAAGAGTATGATAATTAGTTTGCAGTAATGTAAAGAGAGTGAGCAAGATGGTTATACCGCCGAGTCGAGGAGTGAACCAATCAATCACAAGAATGAAGACCAATCACCTCGGAATTAAATGATGACACAATGATTTTTTACCGAGGTTCACTTGCTTGCCGGCAAGCTAGTCCTCGTTGTGGCGATTCACTCACTTGGAGGTTCACACGCTAATTGGCATCACACGCCAAACCCTCAATAGGTGCCGCACAACCAACACAAGATGAGGATCACACAAGCTACGAGCAATTCACTAGAGTACCTTTTGGCTCTCCACCAGGGAAAGGTCAAGAACCCCTCACAATCACCACGATCCGAGCAGGAGACAATCACCAACCTCCGCTCGACGATCCTCGCTGCTCCAAGCCATCTTGGTGGCGGCAACCACCAAGAGTAACAAGCGAATCCCTATAGCAAAACACGAACACCAAGTGCCTCTAGATGCAAACACTCAAGCAATACACTTGGATTCACTTCCAATCTCACAAAGATGATGAATCAATGATGGAGATGAGTGGGAGGGCTTTGGCTAAGCTCACAAGGTTGCTATGTTAATGTAAATGGCTAAGAGAGTGAGCTTGAGCTGGCCATGGGGCTTAAATAGAGAGCCCCACAGAATAGAGCCGTTGGGCTCCTCACTACACTGAACACGGGGCGACCGGACGCTCCAGTTAGATTGACCGAATGCTGGACCCTAGCGTCCGATCGTGCGATGCACGCCACGTGTCCCCTCTCTTCAAATACTGAGCGCTCGATCCCAATGGTCAAGTGATGACCAGACGCGCTGCTGTGAAGTGACCGGACGTTGGACCTCAGCGTCCGGTCGTTTGCAGTAAGCATCCAGAAGTGAGAAATCATGACTGGACTCATCCAGTGTCCGATCACTTGACGTCTCGTCTGTGCACTGCCACATCAGCAGGACCGGACGCACCTCGTTAGCGTCCGGTCACTAAGTGACCCAGCGTCTGGTCAGAGACCGACGCCAGTGTCTTCGCTGCTTCTACTAACCGGACATGCCGGTCCTTCCGAGACCAACGTCCAGTCACTTACAGTGACCTCCATCTTTTCTGTATAGGGCACCGATGGCACTGTCGAACTATTCGCACTCTACGGGCGGACACACTACCAGTGAAGTTCCTAACCCTTGCTCAAATGTGCCAACCACCAAGTGTATCACCTTATGCACATGTGTTAGCATATTTTCACAAACATTTTCAAGGGCGTTAGCACTCCACTAGATCCTAAATGCATATGCAATGAGTTAGAACATCTAGTGGCACTTTGATAACCGCATTTCGATACAAGTTTTACCCCTCTTAATAGTACGGCTATTGAACCTAAATGTGATCACACTCTCTAAGTGTCTTGATCACTAAAACAAAATAGCTCCTATCATTTATACCTTTGCCTTGAGCCTTTTGTTTTTCTCTTTCTTCTTTTTAAGTCCAAGCGCTTGATCATCACCATGGCATCATCATCATCATGATCTTCACAATTGCTTCATCACTTGGAGTAGTGCCACTTATCTCATAATCACTTTGATAAACTAGGTTAGCACTTAGGTTTTATTAATTCACCAAAACCAAACTAGAGCTTTCATAGGGCTTAGACACGTGAATCGGAACAAATCCTTGTTTTTGAGTGCTAAACCACTAGAGTCCCATATATCAACCCACTGATCGAATCACTAATCACTGCCGCGGTTACGAACCCACCATACTATCAAACACATACATGCCTTCCTAAACATAATAGATCAATGGTTACTTAACTAATAGAACCATGAGAAGTAGGACTACAACGAGCAAATTTGTTAGACCTACAACAAGCTGTGGTTCACCAATCCTGTCAACCTGTCTACCGATTGCCATATTGGTATAGGCGGTGCTGATTTCAAAGCTAATGCATCCTTGAGAGAGACTGGAGTGCTTTGCAATAGGGCACTGCAACACTCAACTCCTTCCTTCAATAACTCAAAGCCTTCCTTCAAGTCCTCAACGGACATCTCAGACCTGAATGCCGCTAGAGATGGTGGGCCCAAAGTCGACGTGGTTTGAGAGATCACCACCAGTCTCCCTGTTTGGTGGCTAGGGTTTGAACCGGGAAAATTTTGAAGACAATAGAGAACAAAGACAAGGCACGAGGTTTTGGGAGGAAGAAGACGGTGGGAGAGCGGTCGACCGGGTACCAAGTACTAACGAGTTAAGTTGGACCATGTTCGTTGAGCAGAGGCAAAATCGTCCATTCACACAAGTTTCTCTTTCCCAAATCAGCGAAAAGATTATTCTATTGTTTACGATGTGTTCCAATAAAGAAACACAGATTAATAGTGGCTACTCGACCAATTCTTGAGTTGGTGATGTACAATAGCAAAATACACGAATTTTGGACATCTTGTAGAAAAATTTGCCGTGTAGTATTTATATACTCCCTTGTCACGAATAAACAGATTTCTAGAGTTATCTTAAGTCAAAAATTTAAACTTTGACCGAATTTGTAGAAAAACCAATCAAGATTTATGATATCAAATTTGTATCATTGGATATACCATAGAATATATTCATAATATGCTTATTTTATATCATAGATGTTACTCTTTTCTATAAAATTAATAAAACTTAAGATAGTTTAACTTGCACGAATTATAAGAATTGATTTATTTGAGGATGGAGAGAGTACCAACTGAGAGAGACGCACGCTTTGTGTGTTGGTGATGACTACTTCCCTCTGTCCCAAAATTAAAGTCGTACTCGCTTTTCTGAGAAGTCAACTTTTTTTTAAGCTTTGATCAATTATATGTAAAAGAATATTAATATTTATAATACATAATTAATATAATTAGATAGATCATTGAATATACTTTTATATTAAACTTATTTGGAGATATGGACCTAGTCAAATTTAATAAAATTTGACCATTACATATCTCATAACGACATTATTTTTGGATGGAGGGAGTATGACCTTTGAGGGCTTGACACGTGCTGTCGCTATGTCGAGATCGACGCCGTGCAGTGCCGTGCCGAGACCGGCCTGAGACGTTTCGGACAAACATGACGAACTCGATCGCTTTGGCCCAATAAGTTCGCGCGAACAGGTGACAGGCCCATCCACTCATGCAACTCCAAACTTACGGCTCCGAGCGAGAGTGGCGCCTGGGGAGACCCGAGACCGGGAGAGTGGCCGAGGCCGGCCGAGCCCGAGATGGCCGCCGCGACCGCGAGGGAGGAGGATGAGGCCGCGCGGCCGCTGCTGCTGCCGCGGTCGGCGCAGGAGGACCAGGCGTGGTGGAGGCGGTGGGCGCGCGAGGCCGGGTGGGTGGGGTACCTGGCCCTGCCCATGGTGGTGGTGAACCTGTCGCAGTACACCGTCCAGGTGTCGTCCAACATGATGGTGGGGCACCTCCCCGGCGTGCTCCCGCTCTCCTCCGCCGCCATCGCCACCTCCCTCGCCAACGTCTCCGGGTTCAGCCTCCTGGTCCGTACACTCCTCCCCTTTCCCCCTGTTTTCGTTCTTGTCCCCATATTCTCTGGGCTCTTTTACCTTTAATTTCGCATGCCGTTCCGTGCTGCTCGCGTCGTGATCTTTGAACGCTTTCTTAGTCGGAGTGGAGAAAGCCATCTCGATCGCTGCTTTGCGTTTGCACACTGTGCATTTCTCGGTTCCCGGTGGTCGACCTCCATCTGGGCGCCATGGATTGCCCTGCCGTTTCCGAGTTCTTGGCAAATCATCAGTGAGATTCTTCAGTGCGATCTTGTGATGCTAACGAGCAAAGAACATGGTTTTGATGGGTTCTTAGTTTGTCGATAGCCTGTCTCGTTGCAGGTGCATATGTGGTCATGTGACTGGAAATTATGATACTGAACTAGTGGATGCCATCTGAATGGTTCAAAGATATTTACTACGGGGTAGTTCAACTAGTCCGCTAGCGACAGGGGCGTTGCAGTAAGACTGAAAAAAAATATGCAATCCATCTACTCCCTACGGCGTTTGATTTGTGCGAGTTAGCAGTCTGCTGATGGTGCCAGGCATTTTTTCCACCGGCAGTATGCGTTATGACAAAACTATGGGACGTTTGATTTCTGATAGCAGTGTCCTGTAACATGTTTAGTCAGTACAATGTCAAAGAAGAATTTGACTGTGCATACGATTCAGTTTAGGTCAGTCATTATTTCAGCATAGTTTACTTTTTTTTAATATTAGCAAAATCAGCGTAAGTTGCCCTCTGGAGATTAGAGTATGTTTTCTTGGTAGAATTTTTATATGATAAAAAAATACATAGTGTCGTTCTCCACCGGAAATATCATAATAAACTGTGGGTCACGACGAGAGCTGTTGATTACTTTTTCTGTGTAATAAACTGTGTCGTTCTCCACCGGGTAATATTTTAGTAACGATGATGTAATATATGACGACATTGACTAGGCTTTGCATACTGTTCATTTTAAGACTTCAGGTAATCAGGTTAGTCATTATGTTGTGTCATATACTCATATGTAAGATGTAAGATGCAAGAAAAGTTAATTTAGCATGTATCACCTCTTGTTTAGAGCAACTTTATTATAAGCCCTTAAATTAGGTTCACACTTTTGATTTGAAGGCTCTCTATACTTTTGTGGGTATTATTTTCTAGGCTCAACTCTAGAATTAACACTCAGATCAGAGTCCATGCTTTTGTTTCTCTCTTTTCTCACATAGTATAGCCATTCAATCTATTCGACACTATATGATTGAAAACTATAATATTAGTAGTTAATACAAATGATCCAAATTTAGATGTGCAATTATTTTTTTTAAAATAAAATAAAGTGCCATCCCAAGGCAAACATAGTCTCATCGCAATTCAAATTTAATTGCTAATTAGAAGACATCACAAGCAATGAAATTATGCTCAAGAATAATTATAATTAGCAATTGCAAGTCAAAAGACATATTAAGTAATTGATTTGTGCTCGAGAACATTTAATTAGAACGAAGGTTGCAAATCAAAAGACATCATTGAAATAGATCACAAATAAATCATCATTGCACAATGAAAGTGCATCTAGCCCTTTGGTGGGTTTTGGATGATTGAATGATAATATGATGAAAGGTCTAACCCGTTTGCTAAGTGTTGGACAGAAAATAGATAATCTCACAGGTATTTGATGAAAGCCAAAATGATGTGTTGTTGTATAAATAATCTAGTTCAAACACAAGACAACAATGCAAATGAAACTCATGCAAGGCTTATTCATTGTGGGGTTTTGATGAACCATATGAAAGCAAGCATGTGAGAAATAATTAAGTGAGACATGAGGGATTGCATATGGAATGGTCTCATAGTTGTAGCTTGCTACATTAAAAGACAACTATACAAATGAAAGAATGAATTATGAGCTTAATAGATGATTCAACACAAGGTGTGACTTGATGGCTTGAGGTGGTGAAGATAGCAAGGAAAGGCTGCGAGGTACTAAGCAAGGGTGAAGGGCAAGCGATGGCTTGACGACCGAAGAACCTAGCTAGGGTGAAGAAAGAAAGTACCTTGCATTTAGTTGAACTACCAATCAAGTCATGATGGTCATATTGAGGTAGAGGATCAAATCTATATTGGATAAATTATTAGAAGTGATTTGATACATTTAAAGTAAATTCACATCTATTGAATGGAATCAAGTCACATACTCAAGGTGGCTATGCTCAAGAAGAAAATCAAAGTTGACATCCTCACTTGATGAAGATTGAGAGCTATGACATTTGGATTTGAAGAAAAAAAACAACTCAAGAGGTTTAAATTTCTTTTTCATTTGATCTTGAGTAAATAGGTATACCGTACTATTAAGAGGGATGCATCATGTTGATAGATGATTATTCATAAGTGCTCAAGCCAACTCATGTGAGGTTTGAGTGAGAGAGAGACACAAGAGCTAACTCTCCTTGCTGTGGGCCGAGCGGTATGAGCATGGTCACAACGACATCTTCTGTGTTCTCAAGTTTGGTTCGTCAGAAGTTTCGGCAAGTGTCAGGAGTTCTGGGAGTCAGAAGTCTCGGCAAGCGTCAGGAGTTCCGACGCCTCTCGAGCTTTTAACTCTCTAACTTTGGCGCGGTGCAAGTCTCCAGGTATGCACGTCCTGAGCCCAACGGCTAGTTAACAGACTAGTTTTTCAAAGAGGCTATAAATACCCCCAAGCCTTATACCTTTGAATGCTGCTTGATTCTGCTGATATCCATACACATGTTTTTGAGCCTTGAGAACACTCTCCAAGCCCTCTCTTAGTGAATGATTGATTCATATTGCCAAATCCAACTTGTGGGTTGAGAGAAATTCAAAATTGAGAGCAAGCCACCACTCGAGCACTTGTGCATATTTGTCGATCTCGTGATTTGTATTTGTTACTCTTGGACTCTTTGGTCCTAGACGGCTATGTGTCACCTGGAGAGCACCCTGAGAGATTGTGGTGTGCCTCAGAAAGTTTGTAACGGTCATTTCCACCGCCGTAAGGGAATGAATCAACTAATGGAAGGAGGAAAAAGGAGTTGAAAAAGACTACGGCTAGAGTGACATTTGTATGTCCTCTAGAGCTGACCTTCGCTGGGTTGCCTCGCAAGCCCCCTCAACTGGAGAGTAGGACTCGACGGAGTTCGAACTTCGGTAAAACAAATATCAAGTCTTAATTCTCTCTCATTTGATATTTGTGATCCACTTGGGTTGTGCTAGCTTGTGTGCAGGTGTATATAGTGAGATACAACTCTTAGCAGGTCCTTGTAGCTTGGAGTAAAAGATTGGAATCAAAGACAGCAAGTTTGCATCCTCGGTGTGCTGAGCCCGTGAATCTCACCGAACATGTCCGGTATTTATCACCTGTGCTGATTTATGTTGTTCTTCGCTCTAATCTCTGTGTTGCAGGGTCGTGGCTCTTATATTTATTTAGTACTTGCTATATAGTCTGTGGTCAGCTCGTGAGGGGTTAGTTTACTCTATTTTGGAGCTTCCAAGCAATTGGAAGCTCTCACTCTAATCGTTTTCCGCATTTAAAGGTGTTATTTTTTAGAAACGTCTATTCACCCCCCTTTAGGTGGCATCCTAGATTCCTTTTCACATAATCCAATTGTCTCAGTCTAAGATAGTTGAGGGGGTTGGTGGAGACCCATGCCTACCCACTCATGGGAGAGGGCACAAGATTGTGCGGAGGATGACCGGCACTGAAGGTCACGTTCATTGGGAGGCTAGTTGTGCAGGGCGGAGCTTGGGATGACAAGACACGAGGAAGATGGCTGGAGTTAGGGTTTTGGTTAAGATCGTTAATCCCAGCAAGAAAAAGGGGGGTGAGGAGCATGAAAGGTTGGATTTGATGACTGATGGTAGTGGTGGTGGCGGTACATGGGAGAGTGGGGATGAGAGTTCTGTATGGGTGTGTATGGAAGAGGAGGGTTGTTACGTGGGTGCTTGGGTTAAGGGGGGCGAGTTGGAGGGAGCGACAGCGATTGCTATGCTACAGTACCCCCTTGGTCTATAGTACCATGGGTGCTGTTCGCAGTCGGCTGTGGCGGCTGGGGCTGCGAAGGTGAGAGGAGGCCGGCCACGGGGCCTGGCCCACGGTTGAGCAAGAGGGATTTACTTCTTAATTCTTGCTTGATTAGATTGATATATTTGCTCTCCTTATATAGAGAGGTATACTTGGCTCCCAAGCAAGGATTACTTGACCCCTAAGCAAGCGACCCTTGTCTCTAATTAACCCTAACACTAACGGTGAAAGCTCTAGTTTGGTTTTGGTGAATTGATGAAACCCTAAGTGCTAACCTAGTTTATCAAAGTGATCATGAGATATGTAGCATATTCCAAGTGGTGAAGCAAATGAAGATCATGACATGAGGATGGTGATGATCAAATGCTTGGACTTGAAAAGAAGAAATAGAAAAACAAAAGGCTCAAGGCAAAGGTATAAGTGGTAGGACTATTTTGTTTTGGTGATCAAGACACTTAGTGAGTGTGATCACATTTAGGTTCGATAGCCATACTATTAAGAGGGGGTGAAACTCGTATCGAAATGCGGTTATCAAAGTACCACTAGATGCTCTAACTCATTGCATATGCATTTAGGATCTAGTGGAGTGCTAACACCGTTGAAAATGTTTGTGAAAATATGCTAACACACATGCACAAAGGTGATACACATCGTGTTTAGCACTTGGGAGCAAGGATAAGAAACTTCACCGGCGCCCTATATAGAAAAGACAGGGTTTCCCAAAGTGCACTAGATGCTGGCCTCAACTGGACCGGAGCGTCCGGTCAGTGGAAGCAGTGAAGACGCTGGCGTCAGTCTTCGATCAGATGTTGGGTCACTTTGTGACCGGACGCTGGAGGGGTGCGTCCGGTCCTGCTAACGTGGCGGCGCACAGAGGAGACGTTGTGTGACCGGACGCTTGGTGAGTCCGGTTGGGCATGACCGAATGCGTCCGGTCGTGAATTTTTGTGAGTGGAACCTTACTGGAAATGACTGGACGCTGGGGTCCTGCGTCCGGTCATGTTCAAACTGACGCGTCCGGTCATCACTTGACCGTTGAGATCGAGCTATCAGCGTTTAAAGCCGATGACACGTGGCAAGCATCAGGCGACCGGACACTGGGGTCCTGCATTCGGTCGATCTAACCGGAGCGTCCGGTCACCCCAAGCTGTGCCCAGTGAAGGGATACAACGGCTCTATTCGTGGGGGCTCTCTATTTAAGCCCCATGACCGGCTCAAGCTCATGCTTGGCCATTTGCATTAATATAGCAACCTTGTGAGCTTAGCCAAAGCCCTCCCACTCATCTACATCCTTGATCCATCATCTTTGTGAGATTGGGAGAGAATCCAAGTGTATTGCTTGAGTGTTTGCATCTAGAGACACTTGGTGTTCATGTTTCGCTGCGGGATTTGCTTGTTACTCTTGGTGGTTGCCGCCACCTAGATGGCTTAGAGCAGCGAAGATCGTCGAGCGGAGGTTGGTGATTGTCTCCGGCTCCGATCGTGGTGATTGTGAGGGGTTCTTGATCTTTCTTCGGCGAAGAGTTAAAAGGTACTCTAATAAATTACTCGTGGCTTGTGTGATCCTCACCTTGTGTTGGTTGTGCGGCACCCTATTGAGGGTTTGGTGTGTGATGCCAATTAGCGTGTGAACCTCCAAGTGAGTGAATCGCCACAACGAGGACTAGCTTGCCGGCAAACAAGTGAACATCGGTAAAAATCATTGTGTCATCATTTGATTCCGAGATGATTGGTCTTATTTTTATTCATTCTTGTGATTGATTGGTTCATTCCTCGACTCGGCGGTATAACCATCTTGCTCTATCTCTTTACATTACCGTAGACTAGTTGTCAAGCTCTTTAGTGTAGCTAGTCGTGGGAGCTTGTTAGTTTGGTTAGTGTACCCCTTTAGTTAGCCTTTGAGAGCACACTAACTTAGTGTAGTGATATAGCCATTGTATGAATAGAGACTATAGAAACTAAAATTATGGTAGGTGACTTGCATTTTTAGTAGGCTAGCGCAACACTTCGTTCGCCTCATATTTGTCTAACCGGTTTGTTAAGTGTTGTTGTAGAATATTTTTAATAGGCTATTCACTCCCTCTAGCCATTAGAACCTTACAAACGGGCTATACCACCAGCCCAGGCCCAGTAGGCCCGTGACATACTCTAACAAGGGTAAACAACCACAATAAAAAAGTAAAGGGTCTTGAAGAGAACCCATATGAGTGAGTGCTTGACGGAGCAATTAGAGGACTTCCTACTTTTGATGGTCTAACTAGAAACCCTGCAATTTTCTTGTTTTTCGTCTTCAGGCCCTCAGAAATAGGATAAGAACACTGTTGAAATTGCTCTTAACCATGGTTTTTCCATCTATAGCTCTTATAAAGCATATCCATTATCCAACATGGTGCATTTCTAATAGTTTATCATACACGATATCTATATCTGTGAGCCATGTCATAAAATAATTGTAGTCGTCCGATTTCCCCCGGTCATATCCCTTATGTCCAATAATGCATCCTAACTTTAAATTAACATATATAGCCTGCTTCATTTTTTTAAAACTAAACCGTCTGGAGAGCTGCCTGTTATATTAAAAAGGAAAAAGCCAAAGACGGCCACAGTAGCACTGTACAAAGGCGCTTTAGCCTGTCACGCCCCCAAAGTAAAACATACCCAGAAAAGGATCAAGAAAAAGGTAGAAGAGCTGCCTAGATGTTTTGCTCCTGGCCGCTTTCCAAAGCCTCGCTTCATCTCTAATCTTGTTTAGTACTTGTTGATTTGTTGCGCCGTTATGCTAAAAAATTCTTGCATTTCTTTCCTTCCACACTTGCCAGCACACTAAGATGATCGGAGAGCGCAAACCTTTCTGTCCGCACAGTGAATACGGGGGGCCATGTTACTCCACCATTCGAGGACACTTTCGCTATGGACCCAGTTGACAGGTAGTAGACCAGGTACACCAACTCACATTGCAATGCCTTCCCACAACCGTCTAGTGAAACAACAATCTTGGAAAAGATGCAAGCCAGACTCTAGCAACTGACAACACAATGGGCAATTTCCGGAGTTCCAGTTACGGGCAACCAAAACTCGTTTTGTAAAATTAACCAACCGAAGAATAATAATTTGCACTAGCCCAATAGTGCACTCTAAGAGCATACAACGGTGTTATCCAAATAACACTTTTGTTTCTACAAATATTATCTACTTAAACGCAAATTTAAATGCACTAATGTTCCTACATAACTTGTGGGGTCCACTCCGCAACACAAGGGGCATCCTTCTCTTTTTCCGCTTTGACAGAAACAGAGTGATGATTTCGCCTGCTAGTATTGAGCATCTTCACCTGCTATTGACTATTATTGTTGGCCTTCTTTGCACTTGCGAAACAGATCGGATTGGCAAGTGCACTGGAGACGCTATGTGGCCAGGCCTACGGTGCAAAACAATACCATAAACTAGGCCTAGACACTTACAGAGCGGTCGTCACCCTCCTGGTGGTCTGCATCCCTCTCTCGCTCCTCTGGGTGTTCATGGACAAGATCCTGGTCCTCATAGGCCAAGACCCTCTCATCTCCCAATGGCGCCGGGAGGTACATGATCTGGATGATCCCGGGGCTCTTCGCCAACGCGGTGATCCAGCCGCTCACCAAGTTCCTGCAGACGCAGAGCCTGATCTACCCGCTGCTGCTGTCGTCCGTGGCGATGGCGGCGATCCACGTCCCGCTCTGCTACGTGATGGTGTTCAAGACTGGCCTTGGGTACACAGGCGCTGCCCTGACGATAAGCATATCGTACTGGCTGAACGTGGCCATGCTTGTTGGGTACATCGTGTTCTCGAGCTCTTGCAAGGAGACACGCGCACGCCCGACCGTCGAGGTCTTCAGGGGAGTGGACGCGTTCCTGCGCCCGGCCCTGCCTTCTGCACTCATGATGTGGTAATCACCACATCCTATAGCTACATGCTTTTTACTGCTTCTCTCTCTCTCTATATGTGGTGAATGACTGAATTCCATCTTTTACCTGTGCTAACATTTGGTTTTTTTTTTGTCTCAGTCTTGAATGGTGGTCATTTGAGCTCCTTACTCTCATGTCAGGGCTTCTGCCCAACCCAGAGCTGCAGACCTCAGTGCTTTCCATCTGGTACAGACTGAATCCATGATAACGATGTTTATTGGGATGTTTATTACCTAACTAATGTTTCCCAAATCCTTTTGTAACAGTCTCACAAGTGTAACATTACTCTTCACTATACCTTTTGGGCTTGGAGCTGCTGGAAGGTAAACGTAACTTTCATGGAAGATGCTTACTCTGTCTCTTTTGAATTGAAGCAGTTCATCAGTCAGATCATTCTTAAAAAAAAACAGCACACGAGTAGCAAATGAACTGGGTGCTGGGAACCCTGACGGAGCTCGATCAGCAGTCCGCGTGGTGCTGTCCATGGCGGTGATCGACGTGGTTCTCGTGAGCGGAACCCTTCTAGCGGCGCGGCGCCTCGTGGGCATCGCGTACAGCAGCGAGGAGGAGGTCATCTCTTCGGTCGCCGCCATAGTTCCTCTGGTCTGCATCACTGTCATAACTGACTGTATACAAGGAATTCTCTCAGGTTTGTTGTTATACCTAGCATTTCAAAAAGCAATACTCCAACATAATCGCAGTCCTCTGATTTGTCTACCACCTCTGTCCGTCTCTTCTCATCAGGCGTCGCCCGCGGGTGCGGGTGGCAGCACCTGGGCGCGTACGTGAACCTTGGCTCGTTCTACCTGCTGGGGATCCCGATGGCGATCCTCCTCGGCTTTGTGCTGCACATGGGGTCCAGGGGGCTCTGGATGGGCATCGTCTGCGGCTCCCTGTCGCAGACCACGCTCATGTCCGCCATCACATTCTTCACCGACTGGCCCAAGATGGTACGTTCATTTCTCCGGTCCATCAGCAAGGATGCACACAATTTATTGCAGTAGTCATCTTCGAAGGCTTGTGTGCCCTCTCTCTCATGATGCGTTGCGCTTGTTGTGGTCGCAAGGCTGAGAAGGCCAGAGAGAGGGTGTTCAACGACAAGCCACATGAGCCGGGGCCGTGATGTGTACCCGAGTAGCGGCAGCTCTACATTTCCAGACCGGATTTGCAGGGGAAGGCGTTTTTGCTTGTCATTCCTGTGGGCCGTCACATTCACGAGGTCAGGCCATCCCCTGCAAAGTTTCTCTCACCAAGGCAAATGGGTTCTTGCTTTGAGATTCGACGTCCTACGATTGATTTTTGTATCATGTAAAGTGGAGAGGAAGAAGGAACGAACAATTGGATCTTATATATCCCCGCAAAAAAAAAAGGATCTTATATATGACTAACAAGGCGAAAATCATCTCACCAAATGACCAAACTCTGTGTACCATGTATCGCGATCTAGGATTTCTCGTTTGTTTTTTCTTTGTCGATGTCATTGATGGACATCGTGGCTCCATCTGTGTTATGTGTGCAGTCCTCACCAACCCCCCACACCACCTTCTTGACGCATGATCTCGTAGCCAACAAAAGGGTTCGGCCCCTCCGGAGCGGGGTCTTCATCTTTTACCTAAGCTACCATTCGTACGGGTCGGAACTTATCGACAAAAAGAAATTAGCTAACTTAGAACCGCTATAGTTATGGCCGCCGTTCACTAGAGCTTCGGTCCTCGGCTTCCTTGTCATCAATCACCAACTTTCCTGAAAAAAAAAATTCTCTAGTGTGATTTCTTGATATCTTTAATAAATTTAATCAAAATTTTGCTCAAATTTGCATATTTAAATATCCATTCTCTATTAAAAATGATTACTAAACATTAGCCCGTGCTCTACAACAATATAGAATCTTGTGAGAGGGCTTGTAGCATAGTGGTTTACAAGAGCCTTAGTAGCACCTCAGGTTCTGAGTTCGACTCTCCGTGTGAGTGAATATTTCAGGATTTAACAGTGTTTGTGCTTTCAGTGGTAGGCGACGTCTCTATCGACAGCGAGCCACTGGATGCGTACGTTCATAGTGGTGTGTGCGTGCGTTGCGAGTGTCTAAGTTGTACCGTGTAATCGCAAAGCAGTCTACAATCTTACATTACATAAGAAATTAAAGTTTCATGGATAAATTAAGTATGTGCCACTAATGAAAATTGATTATTTTTACCCTATATTTATTTCATAACATGATACCAATTTAGATACTCTGTAATATCTATTTAGTTGTGATAAATTTATCTATTACTATATGTGTTTTCATCCTTTGCATTGTATCTATGTAATTTTTAATATGTATTTTGATGAAACCTTAGCTTTGTTATGACATCGTGAACCTATATTTTTTTGCTTTCAACTTTAAATTTTATTAACTGTTGTAATTTTGTCCAAGTGTCAACTCTAACACTTATTATACCTTATTAAAACTTCATTTCATTTTTTTTAAAATGGATTCAAGGTCCTAGAACATACTTTTAGTTCCTAAAACAGCATAACAATCATTTTAAAACTCCAAAAGGACTACAGTTTCAACAATACCATGATATTCAAAACCATAAAGTTTGTTGCACCCAAACTTTACGGCACTTAAAACTAAAGTATTTCATAAAACCATGGCATTTTTCTAAAACTCCAAAAATACTTTGTATCCAAAAGGGCCTAAGTGTTATTGCAAAACCAGAAAAGCGTCCTATCTAAGACATGCATATTGAAGCTAGTTACTCATTTTTCTCTTTTTTTCAACCCAATGCTAATATGGTGTAAGGGCAGTCGCAACGTTGGATCGCTTCTATCCCTTCTCGTGAGCAAGAAACTGGGTTCGAAAGACCACCCAACGCAAGTACAAATTCACATGGGCCCTGTTCTCCCTCGTCCAATCAATTTCTTGTCCAATCACGTTTGTACAAAAGACGATGACCCCACACGTAGAAACAAGCAGCCTCCGCAACATGCAAATCATCTTTTCTTCGCCCCACGGTAAGAGCTGAAACGGTTTCCTCCAGGAGAAACAATTTCTCTCTCCCCTCTTTAATCTCTATACCACATCATCAAATTGATTACGTGGCAGACTTATATTAATAGTATGAAACCACCGGTATTGGAACTACCCTAATAATAAACCAGGTTGTGCGCAAAACTTTTGTGTTAGAGCTTGCATATATATTTTATTCTAAAAAATGATACCGCAACAATAGTCCGTGTAATTTCACATATCACTTTGTTTTAGTGATAGTAAATAAAAAAGGTAGGAAAATTAATTGCATGCTTGGACAGTTAGACTAAAACTTAGGACATCATCATCTTAATGAAATTACAGTGTTTTACTCCTGTGTAGTGGCAACACAAAAGTTTTATAGATAAAAGCAACTCCTGTGTAGTGCTACAGAGAAGGCTCATCTGATTGGCTTGTCGTCAGGTACGACAGGTATATCTGATTGAGCTGAGGAGACTCATCCGATCATCCCTCTCCACCACTCTTTTTTTAGCATAATTTAGCAGGTGTTCTGCCATTTCATTTCAGTTAGAAGCAAAGGTTCAAAGGTTACAAAACACTCACACTATACAGAGAGAAAAAACACAAACCGAGATGACAAACCAGAGGAGACGAGGAGGGGAAAGGGAAAAGAAGAGAGGCAGCAGCAGATTGCAGTCTACGTTTCTAATTCTTGGGCTGCCTTCTGTAGCAGTCTTAGGTCGTTTCGAATCACTTCTAAGAGTTCCTCAATGCTGCGTGCTTTGTCGTCTGAAGACTCGTTTGCATCGCTCCTTCCAGATATTCCACCAGTCCCTGATGTTGTTCGTGGTGATTGCAAGCCCTTGTTCATTGCTCCAAGCCTCCACTTGTCGCCACAGTCGCTCTCCACCACTCATGTATCAGCAGTTTGGTAGTCACACTCATGTCATGACTGCTCCGCTGGGCGCTGGTGGAGCCACGCGATAGGCGTCCGCGAAGCACTTCCGGTACCTCTCCATGCCAGCCGGCTGCAGGGAGACTCCGACCTCCATCCCGCCGGTGCTACTCCGGCTCTCCGCCATCGCCAATGCCCCGGTCCTCGCCACGGACACGATATCCACCTTCGCCGGCCGGCCGAATCCGAAGTCCAGGTCGTAGACGCGGAACCTCGGCGAGCCAGCCACGGACAGCGGTGTACCCGTTGCGCCTGCCTCCTTGAGGCGGTCTATCCACACGTCCATGGCGGATGTCCCGATGTCGCGTACAGCTTCGTCAATGGAGGAGGCGACCGCGGCGCACGCGCTAAATAGGCCAACTGCGCCGACCGCCGCTAGCTCGCCCTGTGGTGCCAGCGCGAACGCTGGGCCGACGCAGTTGCCGAAGTACTTGTCCGGTAGGGGAGGCTTCACCCGCGAGCGGTGGTCAACAGCAAAGGCCAAGCAGGGCATCGGGCCCGCTCCGGCGCCGCTGATGCTCTCTTTGTCTTTGGCTCGCTGGTAGCACGACCAGACGAAGCCAAAGGTAGCAACCAGAGAGGAGCACCGGGGCGGCGCAACGCGGAGCCTCGCAGACTCGTCGGCCACGACATCCTTGACGCGTTTCAGGTCGTCCTTGGACAGAACGAACGTGGCGATGAGCTGGTCGGCGGACATCTTGACGAGTTCCATCTCATCAGTGCTTGGCGCCCCTTGGAAGAAGACATCGTACAGGCCCCTGGGGTCGGGGAGGAGACTCCGGTCGATGACAGGAGGCGGAGGCGGCGTTTCGGCACCGCTGCACGCGGCCGCCCAGGTGTGCAGGAAGTGCGTGGAGCCCTGAGCCGTCGCAGGCGGCGTGGTGCACCGTGACGCCGATGGCGAGGCCGCGGCGCGCGGACAGCAGCGTGGCCTGCAACGCGAACAGCCTGCCGCCCTCCGGCAGCTGCGGCACGAGCGTTGCGATCTTGGCGACCTCTCGGGGCTCATCGGTGGTGAGGCCGTCGATGTCTGCATCGGCGTCGTCGTACTCGGCGACGGTGAAGGTGACGGCGTCACCCGGTTGGTCGTGCAGCTCGTAGCGGTCGGACGTGCCGGGGGTGAGGCGGATGCGGCCGGCGAGCGGGTAGAAGGCGCGGACGGCCTGGTGCAAGGAGCCCCTGAGGTTGGAGATGATGGTTGCGACGTCAGCGTCGGGGGCGAGGCGGTAGAAGAGGAGGCGCTCAACGGGCGGGGAATGGAGCCAGAAGATGTCGAAGTAGGTGAGCGGGAGCGAGGTCTCCGGCGGTGACGGAGACGGCGGCACGAGGGTGGTGTCGTGTACGCGGAGGCGAGGAGATGAGGAGGAGGCCCCTGCAGGTAGCTGCTGCTGGTCCGGCGCCGCGGCCATGGGCATGCTCGGCTGTTAGGCTGAAGCTGTTTCGTTGCTCGAGAAAAATACCGGCTGATAAGCCGTCAGTCGGGGAAGAGTAGTTACTGCTGCAGACTGCAGATCAACAGATGCCGGAATAAATGCCCTCCCACTCTCCGAGTAGAGGGCAGAGGCTGCAACTTGTTTTCCGATTTTTATATTGCCGCCAGTCTGTCAGCTTGGACTAGGTGCTCTCTCGTAGAGTATGGCCCCGTTTAGTTGTTAAATTTTTTTTTTATAGTACCTCTTACATCGAATTTTACGGTATATGTATGGAGTATTAAATGTAGATGAAAAAAAATAATTACATAGTTGACTGAGAAATCGCGAGACGAAACTTTTAAACCTAATTAATCTATAATTAGACACTAATTATCAAATACAAACGAAAATACTACCGTAGCCAAAATCCAAAATTTTTTGAATCTAAACAAGACCTATATAAACATATTTGGCTGGTAGACTGTACAATGCATTTAAGATGATTTGGAATAATTTAATAATATTTTGTGAAAAAATAAGCTAAAACAAATCGTAACGTGACCAGCCGAACACCATCTATATATGGTACGTTACGTTGACCAAAAAAAAGACACCGCACCTCAATTAGAAAAAAAGACAAAAAAAAAAGAGAGGGAATGAGAAACCTTTGTCTTTTCTTAAGTGGGTGATCCACGAGGATCTATTTTAAAATGGGATTTGCTAAAATTGAGTTCGTTTCAGGCGAAGGTCACTGCATATATTTTATATTAAAATTATAAATTCCGTTCGCTATAATTTCTGTAAGCGTAATCCGTAATTTTTTTTATACCAAGAATAAAAAAACCGTTAGACAAACTACAAATATAACAAAATCTGATTTGTGTTGGCATAAAGACAATTAATAATTTATAATTATTTCTATAGAGAGATATGGACAAAAATTTAATGTGTTACTCTCTCTGTTCCAAACTATAAGTCGCTTTGACTTTTTTGATACATTCATTTTACTATGCATTTAGATATAATAATATATCTAGATACATAGTAAAATGCATAAACCAAAAAAGTCAAAGCGATTTATAGTTTGGAACGGAAGGAGTATGACATAAAGACAAATAATAAGTAACAAAAATAACAATTTAGTTATACTAGTTGGTAGTACAAGAGTGTTGTCTGAAATCAACTTAAAATTCAGCCATCTGAAATATAGAAGAAGTGTTTTAAAATTTATTTTATTTTATTGTATCACTATCACCTCCAAGGAATATTTATTGGGATCGATTTTGAAAGTCTTTTGTTCTATTACACCACTTTTAAGGAGTTTAGAAAAAAGTGGGTGCCAGGATTGATAGCTTCTTGCATAGGGTCCAATTTAGTTTGCAAAAAATTTTGCAAAATTTTTCACATTTCCCGTCACATCGAATCTTTGGACGCATGCATGAAGCATTAAATATAAATAAAAAATAAAACTAATTACACAGTTTAGACGAAATCCACGAGACGAATCTTTTAAGCCTAATTAGACTTTAATTGGACACTATTTGTCAAATAACCACGAAAATGCTACATTAGCCATTTTGCAAGATTTTTTTTGCATCTAAACCAGGCCTAGGTATTTAGACCTGACCGTACGAATGATAATAAGCTAACGTTGGGTTATAACCCTTCGCGCGTACCTTCAATCGATAGGACAAAGATACCTTCACGAGGGCGAAGGTACCGGGGGTGCTAGCGTCCGCCCATCGAACCATAGCCCCCCTGCCGATACTGTTCCCGCCCATCGTCACCCAGCCCCGCATGCCATCGTACCTGAGCGGCAAGGAGCACGCGCGGATGGGATGCCTCACACGTCAAAGCCCACCGTACCCGCGCGGCTGTCTCATCACGTAGGGCCCACTCTCCCATCTCACATGCAATGGCTTTTTTTAACAAATTAAAGGGGGTGCTTGGTTTCTACATAAAAATTTTAGTCCATATCTTATCGGATGTTTGGACACATGTATGAAGTATTAAATATAGACAAAAAAAAAAATAACTAATTGCACAGATTGTGGCTAATTTGCGAGACGAATTTTTTAAGCCTAATTAGTGCATGATTTGACAATGTTGTGCTACAGTAAATATGTGCTAATGGCGGATTAATTAGGCTTAATAAATTCGTCTCGTAAATTAGTCTCCATTTGTGTAATTAGTTTTATAATTAACTCATATTTAGTTCTCCTAAATAGCATCCGAATGTCCGATGTGACATGGACTAAAATTTAGTCCAGGAAACCAAACACCCCCTAAGAAAAGGCATAACTCTTAAACCAAACATGCAAATTAAATTCCAATTATACCATCAAGTTTCTTGCAATAAATCCTTCAAAACAGATCCTATTTGGTTAAAATTTTATTAACGAACATTTATCTTATGAAGATAGAATATTTTTCTTTTATTGGTGTCGAGTATCGATATTAGGGATACCCTAAGTAAGGGAGTTAGCGCCCATGCTGAATTCCCTGGATGAAGCAAGACGTATTAAAAGGTCTCGTCCGACTCCAAGGCCGCGGGGGTCTCACCCAAGGCCACGGGTTCCACCTCGCTTAACCCCTTGGGTGTGGGCTGTAGCAAAACCGTCCGAAATAACATACTTACGGAGGCTCTTATCTTCCACCAGATACTAAGCACCCCGAAAGCGAGCTACAACGGGCGGTATCCGTCGGACACACTCCATGGGAGAACCCGAAAGATCCACATTTTTTCTAAGAATCCAATAATGAGAACGAGTTATAATATTTAATACATTTCATACATCCAGGGTTCTTAGAAATTCATTATTACATTGCCAAATGTTAGAGTGCGGAATATTAAACAGCGGAATAAAAATAAACATCTAGCAACAAGGATCCGTCTGTGCCCACCAGAAGAATCCTTCACACAATGGTACTCCTCAAGCATTACCTGCAACATGGGTAAATAAACCCTAAGTACACAATATACTCGCAAGACTTATCTGACTAGTGGGAATAGCTTCCCGACTCCAAGGGATATGCAAAGTTTTATGGTTTGCTGATTTTCTTTTTTGTAGAAAACAATACTAATAGTGAGTCCTTATGGATGTTATTATTAATAGCCATATTAATTTATTACCTAGCCATTCTAGGTAAGCATCTGCTCTACTTTCAAGCAAGAGTTGAGTAATTAGTTCCATTTCTACCACCTTTCATCTTTTAGTTCTTACTACGATGCTAAACCGTAGACAAGCCATACCGAAACACCAACGATTCGTTAATCAATGCCCCCAGCTAGATACCCCAAAAATACACGCCCCGTTTATACCCTAGGCACAAGCAGCATAAACCCATCACCCTCTTGTCCTATGGTCCAGGTACCTGTCCAAACTTAGACTCTAAGCCCCCGTTCCTAAGTCCTAGACTTAGTGCGGTGCAAGGACCTCTACCATCCTCGCCTCTAATCAGTCGGTCCGAAAAGAGTCGGAACCCATGATAAGAGAGCAACAAGTCTTTCCTGCGTCTATACCTAAGTATATGCTTAGGATAATAAATCTATGACTTACCTAGAGCCTTATGCAATGGTCGATCCTTAACCGACACAGATAGAGAAAAAGTGTAAACAAGCCATGCACTGTTGGTCGTAGGACACAACCTCTTACACCCACCAATATCCAAACCATATCTCTGTCTAGTCACCATTTTTCCTTTCCACCATTTTATCATGAGAGATCATAATTATCACCTATTTATGAGTAATGGCAAGTTACTCACGCTACCAATACCTTGAGCATAGCAGCTACTCGACTTATACTAGTAGGACTCATAGGTAGATATATTTATGCATGTAGTTTCTATAAAATACCTAAAAAGTAAATGCACATCATATATATATATCTAGTGATCATTAAAAATATGGGTTATGCACCGGGGCTTGCCTTGGGCAGGCGATGGATCAACAAAGTCAGCACCAACAGGCTCTAGAGCTCCCTCCTGCACGAGGATCTCCTCCTCGTACTCCTCAATGACTTCCTCATAATCCTGTTCGTCCATGGGCACAAACTCTATCAACTCATGATCTACATGCATGAAATGATGATGCAACACTTAGGGCCTCTTTGGTAGGGCTTCGGTGGCTCCGGCTCTCGCCCCGTTCACCTATCGGCCGCGCACGGGTCGACAAGGGGCTACTGTTTACCGGAGCTATTTTTCTCTCTTCTCCTTTTCTCTCTCACAGACACTGCCAGAGCCAGAGAAGCTCATTTTTCGGGCTCCGTGGCTCCGGCTCCCTCTGGCACCTATCGGCCCGTGGGCGGCCAACAGGTGCGGGAGCCGGAGCCACCTAAGCCCTACCAAAGAGGCCCTTAATAATATGGCAACAACAACTCTTAAATATGAATACATTTGTCAAGCTACTAAACTAGCTCTACCGACTAAGGTGCTAAGTTACCCACTGTTGCCACTAACAAGTATGAAGCGTGACATATATTATCTTAACAACTGAAGGTATTCTTACTCTTAATACCGATTTACTCTACATACGATAAAACAAGGGGTACTAGCTATTCTATTTATCAACCTACTCTAGTGCTATAAAAATTACAGTGAGTATATAATAATCTAATGATCCTACTATAAAAATTTAATGGCTAAAACTATCATTAATTTGCCACCAAAATTCCTACAAATATTAATCTACATAATACCAAGCTCTCTAATTTGAATTTATGAACCTATCAGTATCATAGCTAACTGTAAACTAACTACACCAACAGATAGATAGCATTTTTGTAAACCTAATAAATTTTGTTTCACTATTTTTGGATATCTATAAGATTTACTATAGTTTATCAAAGTTCAGCTCAAAACTAAATTAAATAAGCATTTATAACTTTGCTAGAAATTAAAAAACGCATTCCACCGAGTGGCCCAAGCGCGAACGGCTTGGCCCAGTTCGGCGCGAACGCGCGCGCGTGACATATTGCGCGGCCCACGTGGGCACACGGCCCAGCCAGGCGACGACGGCCCACAACAGGGAGGCCCGCGTGCGCCGGTCAACTTACGAAAACACCCTCAACCTTTCTAGTAATAACACGAGTACTAAGAGCACTATTCTGCCAGTCTACGATTACACAAAACAGTCCCTAGAATAACCTATCTTTGCAACGGCGATACCCTCGAGCACCCGCGCACGTACCGGCACGGCGGCGCTGGCACTAGGCAGTTATGCCGGCCACACCAGCCCTTCCCTGCCCTAACTACGGAGCCGACACCTACCTAGGAGTGAACTCGAAGCACTGAATGAAGGAAGCATGAGCTTGGACGCCATAACAAGGCCGAACCATGGCGGCGGAGGTCCTGCAATGACAACGGTGATGTTCTGGTGAGCTACAGCAATGCCAGAGAAGTTGGGGTAGCTAGTGAGCTCGAGGGACTCACCATGGACACAGACAAGGTGACGGTTCGACCAGAGACAGCCCGAGCTGAGCCGATCGTGTGCGCACAAATGGTGCGGTGGTGCACGGTGGTGGCAAAGCTACGTCAGGGGTGGCTAGGCGGTGGTAGCGATTAGGCAAAGGTGCGTAGGGTGATGAGTAGGTGGAGGCAAAGCTGGCAGTGCAACGAATTGAACATGAGGAGCTCTAGATTGGGACTTTGCCATCGACGCATGCCATGGCGGTCTTAATGACCTGGCGAGAGGAAAACTCCAAATTGGAGCATGGCACCGCACGGATCACGACACGATGGGGTCATGTGGCTAGCTAACTACACCGTGAATCTATGGACTAAGGTAATTGGACCAAGGCGGCTCCACCAGGTCAAATTACAAGCGCGGGTCCAGCGACCAAGGCGATAGAGGAACCGGGGACGGTCGGCATGGCTTGGAACGATGTTGCCATGGCAAGACACGGCTATCAACTCGAAGCACAAAAGCGCATGTGCTACGGGGTGATTGGGTACCAGTCAAGCACGCACAGGAATGGTTTGGCCACAATGCCATAACTCACAAGTCAACGGTGGCTCGGCCCTACGCGCCGTAGTGGACGGTGCCAACTAAGGTAGAGGCAGCAGCGTCATGACGCATCGAGTACGGATGTTATGGCAAGGTAGGTGGGGTAGGCCCACATGTAGCTAGGTGATGGTGCGGGTGAGCTTGCATGGGCACAGTAGCTGGTGGCAGTGGCCAGCAGGTGGTAGTGGCCAGCAGCGTGGAGCCAGCGGCAGGCCCGACCAGCGTGGTGGCACACGTGCGGGCGTACGTGCAAGGGCGTGTCGTGTGAGTGTGCGTGAGCGTGTGCTAGGGCACCACAATAGTGGTGCACCCTATGCGGCGGTGCATACCAGGGCAAGCCAAGGCTACGGCGCCAAGCCAAACCGAGGCGATGACCGTGTCTAGATGCTGACATCGTTCAAAATGTGACTTGCACTCTTTTTAAAGTGGCTCAAAAATCCCACTCAATGATCCAAATGCTAAACCAACTATTTTATGTTTGATATGGTGTATCAAGCTACTAAAACCAACCTTAAGACCATGCCACTGCTTAACCCCGATTCTCCTATAAAAATTGTCAAACTTAGCTTCGTCGAACCATTTTCTGATTTATGAAAATCGACTAAGTTTTTGTTCGGATTCGCTTCAACTTCGATTTCCAAGCTACCAACTATGCTATCTAGCGAACCCCGTTCTTGACCACAAGTACTGCACCGCCACCTATGAAGTTTGTACTACCAACTTTATTAAAGTGTCGTATACACGTTCTATAGCATTTTCGTTCAATAAAAATTCATTTAGAACCCTAAGTGATCTAACGCGACATGAAACATAACATTCGTTTCGCATTTTTTATGAACGTTTCGAGCCACAGAAATTGATTTACACTCTATAATTCATACACTATCATATGAACATGATGCACATGCAATGTTTTAGCAAAAATTGTACAGTGTAACACCGAGGGTGTTACACGGGCTCCGTCTCGCTTGACCCCAAGGATGCGGTTTCTGCCTCACGCTGACCTCTTGGGTGCGTGCTCCGTATCGCCTAACCCCAAGGCCGTGGGTATCTCACCCAGAGCCACAGACTTCACCTCGCCTAACCCCTTGGGTGTGGGCTCCATCTCACTTGACCCTAAGGACGTGGGGTCTCGCCCAAAGCCACGGACTCTGCCTCGCCCAACCCCTTGGGTGTGGGCTCCATCTCGCCTGACCCTAAGGGCACAGTTTCCGTCTCGTCTAACGAGGACCTGTATTGTCGCCAACCACTCTAGGTCCAAGCATATGGGCCTGGGTCAAAACTCTGACATCAAGAAAGAGACTAGCATGCCTTGATGTAACCTGTGGCCATAATGGGCTATACCTGAGGATTCACATCTAGAACAACATTGGCCGTGCTGATGCTATTCTACCTAACCCTCGTACGAACGCTGACAAGCACGTCAGTTCACCACGACTTCCACCGAGATGGGATGGAATGCCATGATTGGCAGATGACACCTACGCCTAGCGCCAGCGATGGACAGGGCCATGACGTGGAGCCATCGCTATTGACATCTATAGGATCGGCGGGATCCGCATGAAGGAGAAGAAGGACCCGACGATCCTAGAAGCCTTTCTCTCTCTCATTCTTCTCCTTTTCCTCTGCTATAACCCTTGCTTTCCCTTGGCCTATAAAAGGAAAAGCAGGGCACCCCATGAAGGGGATCGGGCTAGATCCGCACAAGAGCACGATATGAGCACACGACTGAGCAGCGATCGAGCTCTTAGCACCTGTTCACTCCTTTCACCAGAGACTTGGGATCATTTCCCTCTCTCGCTTGTTTATTACCCCTACTACAAACTTTTAGTGCTAGTAACATGAATAGCAGCGATGAATTGGACGTAGGGACTTTCTATCCGAACCAGTATAAACCCCGTATCCTCTAAGCACACCATCTGAGCCAGACACGTAAATATAAAATTACTCATCGGTGGTCCAAAAACACCGACAGTTGGTGCACTAGGTAGGGGCATTTTGCTCATCTTGATGTCCACATCAGGCCTCAGATGGCTAGTCATGGCGTCCGCTGGGTCTCAGGCGCGCACGTGTGCTTCGAGAACCTAGACTTCATCGTCATGATGGGGGAAGAGTTGGTGTAGGCTCCCATTGCCATCCAACCTCTCCACTCCACCGGTCTTGACACGATTGCCGTGGCATGGTGGAACCATGCCCCCATGCCCTCTCGCATCCACATGGTGGAACAGTGGGCGTGCATGCGCCGTGGCCCGCGACATGAACTGAAGGATCATCGAGGATGATGAAGCCCTCCCACACTTCACCTAGGCAAGGTAGAACATCGCTGCTGTGGCGGCCTTGCTCCAGAGGCTTTTAGGGCCCGCGATGCCCGAGGATGGTCGGGCCCATCAAGAGATTCACATGCTACTCAAGCGTGCGGCGGTGTAGTAGGCCAAGAGCTCGCTGTCCCGATGAAGCGAGCATGACGCCAGCTAGCGCACGCCATTAGAGCGACCCAACAAGGACATGTCGGACCACCAGGCATAGCAAGGCGGCAGGCTGTGCACCATGGTCTGGTGCATGAACGTATTGGCCTCTACTATGACGCGCACGACACCCTCAATGCCCGCAGGCGTACCCACAAAGATGCGAGGGTGGAGGCTAGCAGCAGCTACCACCCTTGTCATGGCGGACACTACGACAGTGGTGAGGACCAAAGCTCGAGCCCCAACTTGCTGGGACCTTAGGCCTTTAGCCAACACATCCTCAACATTGTCTTCCCACCGTGGTACCGACCGCTGACCAACATCCCAACCGATTCCAAAGTTGGGTGGACCTAAAAGAGATCTTCATGAGAAACTTCTAGGGCACATACGTGTCCTAGGAACCCATGGGATCTCAAAAACTACCGATAGATTTCTAGGGAAACTCTTCATGGGTACATCCGGTGCTTCTCCTGGCAGCGCAATGAGCTGCCCAACGTTGTCGACGCCGACGTCATAGGAGCCTTCTTGTCTTGGACTACCTATGAGTCCTTGGTCCACAAGCTAGGATGTTGCCACCAGCCATGCCTCGAGCGAGGAGGCAGTCAGAGTGATTTTCGACCACCTCAAAGGCAAGATGAAGCGGGACGAGGACATCGGCAAAGCCGCCTCCAACTGTCCCAACAAGAAGAAGAACAAGCAATGGTGTGAGAGCTCGCTCGTGGCCACCTCCAACCACAAGGGGGGTTGGAAGCCCGCTGAGGGTACCTCAGACCACTTCGAGAAGTTGCTTGAAGGGCCATGCTCGAACCATGCTTTCCCCATCAAGCACCTATAAAAGGACTGTGTTCTCATAAAGCGGTTCTTGTCCGGAGGCTCCAACAAAGGGGGGATAGGAAGGAGACCAAGTTGACCGCAGACGACGCCAAGGGGAAGGACAACCACTTTTTCGATGCTAGATGGCTGCCTCATGATCTTCGGAGGGTCAGCGGCCTATGACTCCAAGCATTGCCAGAAGCTTGTGCGCTGTGAGGTCTATATGGTCGAGCTGGCCACGCCTACCTTCCTCCAATGGTTGGAGTCCACCATAACCTTTGATTGGACCAACCACCTAGAAAGCGTCCCACAGCCGAGAAGATATCTGCTCATGATCGACCTGATCATCAGCATGAAGCGGCTCACCAAAGTGTTGTTGGATGGAGGTAGCGGCCTCAACATGATGTATGCTGAAACGCTTGAGGCCATGGGCATCAATCGAGTGCGCATTCAGTCGACCGGGGCGCCTTTCCACAACATTGTGCCAGGAAAGCAAGCCGTACCACTTGGGCAAATTGATCTACCCATCACCTTTAGGGATCCAACCAATTATAGGATGGAGACCCTTACCTTTGATGTGGTCGGGTTCCACAGAACCTACCAAGCCATCCTGGGACATCCATGCTACTCGAAGTTCATGGCCGTCCACAACTACACCTATCTAAAGTTGAAGATGTCAGGTCCACGTGGGGTCATCACCATTGGCACCTCCTTCTAGCGCACCTACGAGTACGAGGTCGAGTGCTACAAACATGTCATGGCAATTGTTGCCTCCAAAGAGCTTGCGGCAATCAGGGAGGAGATCGTTGAAGAAACGCCCGACCCTAAGTGGTCGACTAGGTCTTTCAAGCCTGTAGAGGATGCCAAGGAGGTCCTCATAGACCCTAGTGACTCCAAAGGAAAAGTGGTGAGCATTAGCAGCATGCTTTCTTCTGAATAGGAAAGCACGCTCGTTGACTTCCTTCGTGCCAATAGAGACATCTTTACGTGGAGACCCTCGGACATGCCAGACATTCTAAGAGAAGTCGTCGAGCATGCCTTGAAGATCAGGCTAGGCTCCAAGCTGGTGAAGCAACACCTACGTCGCTTTAATGAGGAGAAATGTAGGGCCATCAACGAGGAGATTGTGAAGCTTTTGGCGGCCAGGTTCATCAAGGAAGTATACCACCCCGAGTGGTTAGCCAATCCCATTCTTGTATGAAAAAAGAGTGGAAAATAGAGAATGTGTGTTGACTACATGGGTCTCAACAAAACATGTCCAAAGGATCTGTTTCCTTTGCCACACATAGACCAAGTAGTCGACTCGACCACAGGGTGCAAAACCCTTTGCTTCCTTGATGCATACTCTGGGTACCATCAAATCATGATGAAAGAGTCTGACCAACTCATGACGTCTTTTGTCACCCCATTTGGATCATTCTGCTACGTCACAATGCCGTACGGTCTAAAAACACGGGGGCTACGTACCAACGTTGCATGCTCATGTGTTTTGGGGATCTCATCGGGCGGATCATTGAGGCCTATGTGGATGACATCATGGTCAAATCCAAATAGGATGACTAGGTCATAGCTAACATAGAGTAGACCTTCATGAAAGTCCAAGCAAATGACATCGAGCTCAACCCCAAGAAGTTCGTTTTTAGGGTGCCAAGGGGTATGCTGCTGGGTTTTATTGTCTCTAAGCATGGCATCGATGCCAACCCAGAGAAGATCTCAGCCATCATGAGGATGGGCCTAATTCAGAACATAAAGGGGGTACATCGAGTTATGGGGTGCCTCACCACGCTCAGTCGCTTTATCTCGTGCCTCAGCAAACGAGGTGTCCCACTTTATCGGCTTCTAAAGAAGGCCGACTGTTTCGAATGGACGCCCGAGGTCTAGGATGCGCTTGACAAGTTCAAGCAGCTCCTGACAAAGGCCCTGATCCTAGTCCCCTCGATCGACGGGGAACCGCTTCTACTCTACATTGCGGCCACCATGCAAGTGGTCAGCACCGCCCTAGTGTTAGAGTGAGAAGAGGAGGGACACGCCTCAAAGTGCAGCATCCCGTGTACTTCATTAGCAAGGTCTTGTCCAATTCCAAGACCCACTACCCCCAAATCCAAAAGCTACTATATGTCGTCCTCATCACCAAGAGGAAGTTGCATCACTACTTCGAGTCACATCCAGTGATGGTCGTGATGTCCTTCCCTCTCGATGAGGTCGTCCAAAACAGGGATGCCATGGGAAGAATCGCCAAGTGGGCATTTGAGCTGTTGGGTCAAGGCATTTCATATGCCCCCAGATGACCATCAAGTCCCATGTGCTGGCTGACTTTGTTGCAGAATGGACCAAGATCCAAATGCCACTAGCAGCCATCGACCAAGAGTACTGGGTGATGTACTTTGATGGATCACTGATGAAGAAAGGCATAGGCGTAGGGCTAGTCTTCGTTTCACCCCTTGGGGTACACATGAGGTACATGGTTCGCATCCATTCCCCCTCCTTCAATAATGTGGCTGAATATGAGGCACTCATCATTGGCCTACGCATCGCCATCGAGTTGGGTATCTAATGACTTGATGTTCGGGGTGACTCCCAGCTGGTCATCGACTAAGTCATGAAGGAATCAAGCTACCACAATGCCAAGATGGCCGCATATTACCGAGAAGTCCGCCAGTTGGAGGACAAGTTCGACGATCTCGAGGTCAATCACATCCCGAGGCGGCCGATGTGCTGGCAAAAGTGGCATCTGGCCGAGAGCCGGTGCCGATAGGTGTCTTCGCCAGTGATCAGTACAAGCCCTTGGTCTGCTATAAGGAGCCAGAATAGACCGATGATAGGCCCCCTGCCCTAGGCTCGGGGGCTGACCAGCCATCGGCTCCATCCGACCCCGAAGTCATTGAAATTGATAAGGATCCAGCGATAGAGCCCGGCCCTCTAGCCTACTAGAGGACACCTTACCTCGACTACCTCCTCCGTGAGGCACTGTCGATGGACAAAAAAGAGGCTCGGCGACTCATGCGTCGTGCCAAGTCCTTTGTCCTTATTGAGGGTGAGCTCTATAGGTGAAGCCACACCGAGATCCTATAACACTACATCCCCATCAAATGAGGGAAGCAGTTGCTGAGTGATATCCATGGTAGGGCCTATGGGCACCATGCCGCGCCTAGGACCCTAGTTAAAAATGTGTTCCAACAAGGCTTCTACTGGCTGACCACAGTAGTTGATGCTGAATAGATTGTGCGTACCTATGAAGGGTGTCAATACTACGCTCAGTAGACCTACCTACTGGCCCAAGCACTCCAAACAATCCCCATCACATGACCATTCGTGGTCTGGGGGCTCAATCTGGTTGGACCTCTCAAAAGGGTGCTCGGTTGCTATACGCACTTGCTTGTCGCCGTAAACAAGTTTACAAAGTGGATAGAGGCTCGACCGATCTCCACAATCAAGTCCGAGCAAGCTATGCTATTCTTCCTTGACATCATCTATCGCTTTGGAGTCCCAAACTCTATTATCATGGACAATGGCACACAGTTCACCAGGAAGAAGTTCCTCCTATTCTATGATGAATACCACATCCGTGTCAATTGGGCTACCATGGCGCACCCTCGCATGAATGGGCAGGTTGAGCGAGCAAACGACATGGTCCTACAAGGCCTGAAGCCTAAAATCTTCAACCGGTTGAACAAGTTTGGCAGATGATGGGTCATGGAACTTCCTGCGGTGCTCTAGAGTCTAAGGACGACAACCAGTTGGGCCATCGGCTACATGACATTCTTCATGGTCTATGGTTCCGAGGCTACCGTCCTGACCGACCTTGACTAAGGAGCGCCAAGGGTCAGGGCGTATGATGAATAGGGAGCCTAGGCATCCCTCGAAGATGCTACAGACCAGCTAGATGAAGCGGGTGATGTTGCCCTCCTCCACTCGACCAAGTACCAGCAAACGTTATGCCGGTACCACAGCCATCGAGTGTGGGGTTAGGCATTTAACGTCGGGGACCTGGTGCTCCACCTCGTCTAGAGAAACAAGAACTGCCACAAGCTCTCTCCACCATGGAAGGGATCGTACGTTGTCACGGAGGTGCTCCAACTAGGCACCTACAAGCTTAGGACCATCGACGGCGAAGTGTTCATCAACGCCTGTAACATCAAATAACTACGTCACTTTTAGCCTTAATTTATGCACGCTTTCTCTTATCAATTTCACTATCAACTCCTCGATCTTTAGTGACACCCGACCCCAGCAATGGCAGGGGTTGGGCCTCACTCGGAGGCTGATAAGAGCATATCTATCCAGTAGACATTCTCTACGCTCGACCCTTTCTCATGTTAAGACCTAGAAGCAAGGATCATAGGAACAAATGCTGAGTAAAACTGGTCGTACTACAAGAAACCTATGCCCTAGCGGCCACGGTGTTTTTGCTCACGAGCGTGATCAGAGTTTTTTCTGCACCATGAGCTTTTTAGCCTTAACTATGGAAAGAGTCAGTATGCGTTTAATAGTATATCCACCTAGCAAACATTCTATGTGCCCGACCCTCTCTCATGTTAAAACCTAAAAGCAAGAGTTGTGGAAACAAACGCTGAGTAAAACTAGTCGGACTGCAAGAAACCTACGCCCCAGCGGCTACAACGTTTTTGCTTACTAGCATGATCAGAGTTTGTTCACCCACACCCCAAGCTTTATAGCCTTAACGACAAAAAGGGTCAGAACGCATTAACATTTTTATACAAAAAGAGGAGAAGGGCTAAAAATTTGTTTGGCCATAACAAAATTTAAGAGCTTGTCCATTTATTACAAGTTCGTCGCCTGGCTTATCTACCTAACTAATTTCTTTGGGAGATGATCTCATCCTCTATGTCCATAGGTAAGTCCTATGCCAGCGGGTCACCCAAGTCGATCAGATGGCTCAGGCCACTGTCGAGAGACAGGTAAGGAGCAGTAGGATGCCCTATGCGGGTTATGTCGACTCTGTCATGAACAACGGAACTGGATTCCACTCAAACATATCCGGTAAGAGCTCCCCAAACCCGTCACTTGAGCCATCAAGGTAAGTCCTATGCCAGCAGGTCACCAAAGTCAATTGGACAGCTTGGGCCACTACTAAGAGATGGGTTACCATTAATTTACGCATGTTTTCTCTTATTAGTTTCGCTATCGACTCCACGATCTTTAAGTGACGCTCGACCCTAGCAATGACAAGGGGTCAAGCCTTACTCGGGGGCTGGTAAGAGTATGTCTATTTGGTAGACATTCTCTATGCCTGACCCTCTATCATGTTAAAAATGTAAAGGCAAGGTTTGCGAAAACAAACACTGAGTAAAACTGGTCGGACCATAAGAAACCTACGCCCCAGCGGCTACAGCATTTTTGCTCACTAGTATGATCAGAGTTTTTTTGGCTCGTGCCTCGAGCTTTAGCCTCCACCTTCCTAGGAAGGGTTTGGAGGGGCCCACCAGTAGAATCTCCATCAAGGAGAGGCCAACGGGTCACCCAAGTTGATCGAACGGCTTGGGCCACTACCGAGAGATGGGTAAGGAGCAGTAGAATGCCCCATGCATGTTATGCTGACTCTGTCATGAATGATAGACCCAGATTCCACTCGGACATAGCTAGTAAGAGCTCCCTAAACTTTACCAACCCCCACTTTACTTTTCCAGTGCATGAGCATTTATTCATCCATTCTCATACATCCAAGCATCGCATATGCAATTATTGCATCACGATGCTTAGCGTCGTGACACAAAGCAATAGTCGTCTCATTCAACATGAGCGACAACCGAGAGAGGTTCAAAGGTCAGCCCACGAAGGGCTTGAGGCTGCCTCGCGTCAACATGAGCGACAACCGATCAGGGTTCGAAGGCCAGCCCATGAAGGGCTCAAGGTCGCCTCGTGTCAAACAGAGCCAGGGGAGAAAACATAGATGAGCCCTAGCGGCCTTTGCCCGACCTGCTCAGAAGTGGACAGGGTCATCTCGACCTTCTCATTTGATCCTAACCTCGAGCCATGCCCACAGAATCTCCATTGAGGGGAGGCCAGTGGGCCACCTGAGTCGGTCTCCAGAACAACTCGAGCATCTACCGGGAGGCGGGTTAAGGAGCAGTGGAATGCCACATGAGGCCTATGCCGACCCCGTTATGAACAATGAACCTAGATTCCACTCAGACATTCCCGTTAGTGAGCTCACCAGGCGTGACACTCGAGCCATCGAGGTAAGTGACATAAGCTCAACCCCTCTGATTTTAGAAACCGTGGACGGTGTGACGATCACAAAGACAAGCCAACCATCGACCGGACCCCCACAATGTGCAGGGGCTTGAGGAAAGTTGGACTCGCAAGGAGACCGAATGTGTGGTCATAGAATGATGGCTCGGATCCTAGGAAGGCGTATGAATGAAAACTAAAAATAACATTTCTAAAACAAAAAATGCTTTCTCCTACCAGTTTCCCTGTCATCTTCTCAATCTTTAGTGAAACCTGACCCCAGCAATGGCAAAGGGTCGGGTCTCACTCGGGGGCTGATAAGGGTATATATATACTTTTTCTAAAACAGTCGCCATTCCCGATCCCTTTCTCACGTTAAAAAAACTAGAGGCAAGGTTTGCGGAAATGAACGACTGAGTAAGGTTGGTCGGACTGCAAGAAATCTATGCCCTAGTGGCTACGGCACTCTTGCTTACCAGCATGATCAGAGTTTATCGCCCACACCTCGAGCTCTACAATCTTAACAACAGGAAGGGTCAGAGTGCTTTTGTAACACCCCGGTGTTATGCCTGCATTTAGGCATTGCTAATCATACATATTGTGCATCATCAAGCATCCTATTCATACATGCGCAATCTTGCATATAACAACTGAAACATTACTTCGAAACATACGAAACATGTTTGTGAAAAGTAAATGATGCATACACTTTTTAGAGTTGTTTTGCCCTGATTCTTGCTTGCTAGTTGAGTAGAAACTGTTGGTTATGCTTGTAAATCATCTAGAATTGTTTAGCAAAATTTTTGGAGCAAGGTTTGTATTCAAATTAATTCAAAACTTTGCTTCCAAAGTAAATTCCCAAAATTAGGGTTTTTGAGTTAAAATTTAACTTTGATTCTATAATTTAAAATCTAGATAGAATTGGACTTTGGTCATAAAAGCAAAGTTGTAGGGAATTAAATTCTAAGCAACTTTCATTTTTGGTACATTTTCAAAAGAGGTCATTTTCTTGCTCAAAATAATGATTGAAAGATGGCATTTAAAAATTTCTTGAAAATATATTGAAAAAATTCCATTTCTTTTTGTCTGGGCCGCCGCCCTCGCTTCTGGCCCACCAGCCGAAGCCGGCCCAGCAAGCCCCCGCACGCCGCGCGCCTCGCCTCGGCCCAGCCCAGCGTCGTGCCAGCCCGGCCTGCCTCCGCGCGCCGCGCCTTCTTCTCCCGCGCGCCGTGCCCATCGCCGCGCCACGTCCTGACCGCGTCAGGCGACGCCTGCCGCGTGTCCGCCACGCGCCCGGCTAGCTCTGACCACGCAGCGCGTTGGCGGGCTTGAAGAGGAGCGCGCCCTGCTGCCAGTCGCACGCGCTCTGCCTTCACTCCTCCCGCGCTGCCTTTCCTTCCGCCAGAGCCGCGAGCCCCGAGCTCCGCCCTCGCCGCGCCCGAGCTCCGCCGGCGTCAAACTCCCGCACCACCGCGCCATTCTCTAATTACTCGCGCCCGCAACTCCGCCTCGCCTTCCTTCAAGTCGCGCTCGAGCTTGCTCCGCCTTCCGAGCACAGGTTGGGCCTCCCTGCGTCTCGCCGCCGACGGCCATGGCGCCGCCGTGCTCGGCCGCCATGGAATCCGTCTTCCTTCTCCCCTCCAGCCTCGCCTAGCTACCCTACCGAGCTCGCCTTCTCCTCGCACGTCTCCTGCGCTCACTCGCTTGCGCTGCCGAGGCCAGAGATGGCCGCCGGCCGCTGGCCGAGCTGCGTCGCCGCGCCAGCGCGCGCCCCGGCGAGGCACCTTGCCTCGGCTGGCCAGGCCGAGCCAGGCCGAGGGCTGACGCCCTGTTGGGCCGTCCCCCTCCCTCGCGCTAGGGCCACGCAGGCCGGCTGTGGCCGTGGGCCAGTTCATTTCCGCAGGCCGGCCCAGTAGCATTTAAATGATTTGTTTTCAATTTATTCATTATTATTTGAAAACAGAAATGGTTTGCAAAATATTTGGATACTCAAAGTTGCTCCAAATTTGTTGAAACAAATTTTTCTAGGTTCCTTATCACCAGATCTACTTGGGAAAATTTTTGCATGTCATTTTGAAGATACTTTGCTGTAGAATTTTATTTAATCATGGATATTGCTGATAACTTGAAAAATTTGTAAAAAAATATATAGGATTCAGAAAAATATGATTCCAAGTTTGTTAATCTTATTATGTAATGTACTTCCTAGGAAAAATATGTGTCATGCATGTACTGTGGAAAAATTTTGAGGTGTAGTTCAAGTACTTTTAATGGCTGATTTTTGTTATTTTTGCTAGAGAGCAAACTTTGTATAAAACATGCATGTGGTAATTTTTGTACAGTCATTATATGCTATTAAGAACCTAGGAAAGATACTAATTCTGTTGTTTGACACTTTTCATAGTACAAAGTAATTTCATGCTCATTTTTATGCTATAGCTTGTCATTTTTGTGTAGGATAGTTTACTTATCCAAATTCCATGAAATTTTTATGGTAGTCTGTTTAGGGTAGTAGTATGCTACTGTAATTTTCTCAGATTTTTAGTAACATCAAAAATATATGTTGCTATTCAAACCTATTATTAATTAGAGTTTAAGCAAGTGTTGCTTTAAGTGTGATTAGGAAATTAGTAAAGCTTTGGTGTATCTTTGAAGCATTTCATAAGGTATGTTAACTTAACATATTAGTAGTAGAAGAGAATGCAGTAGATGACATGTGCTTGTAGTATAGTTCTTGGATGATGTTGACTACCTTGCATTTCAACATATCCATTACATTCATCTCCTTCGATGCACCGTTTGCATAATCACTTACGCGCATTGCATCATACAGGATCGCAAACCGAGAACCCAGTCGTCATACCCGAGGAGCCCGAGGTGCAGCAGCAGGAAGTGCCAGAAGTCGACGAGGAGGACGTTGAGGAACTTCCGGAGTGCCCCGATCACCGTCCGAGCTCCTTCGAGAGAGGCAAGCCCCAGAGCATTTTCTCCCGGTTTGCAATTATTTAATTAAATACTTTACTTTAAATTGATGCATTACGTTCAGGAGTTGTTTGCAACCGTTGCTGCATTATACCTTGCTTACCTTTGTTATACTATATCCTTGTTACCCTGGTATCCGCAGTCGAGTCAATGCTTAGCTGGCTTAGACCGGTAGAAGTCGGGTGATTTCCTGTCACCTGCGAGCTATAGGTGGTTACCTGGATCTGCTTAGATGACTATGAAGTCATGGTATAACTAAGTGTTAAATGAAGTTGAGACTGGACGGAGACTTGCAGAGTTTTGGACTGTAGTGTTTCCGTCTGCGTCGATTAAGGACCGACCGTTGTTGGGCCTCGAGTCATGTTGAACGCATGCCTTACATTTAGCTGGCCGGATAAAGTACCTTCCGACCGCGAAGCTGGGAGATTTTTCGGGCCGAGTAGATTGCCCGCAACGCACTGTACCGGAGCAGGTGTGGTAGGACACGGGGGCAGGATGATAAGACCAAAGTGCAGTCGGTCGGCCCCCGGGTACATGTGGTTCCTGGCAAACTCGAGATTCCTGGAAAGTTGGCTCGGTGATCAATATCTCACTTTAGCGGGTGAGTGAGGTTTGTGTAAGGAATAAATCACCAGCTGGTTAGGAATCGATTCGAATCGCCATCGCTCCTGGATAGTGAGCACTTGACTTGAGTTACTTCATCGTAGTAAATGTTATGGAACACTTGGACAGTTATAGTGAATATGACAGTATGGAAATTGTTTAATGATCATTGGTTATCATTATCTGCTTATTCACATGATTACTCTAACATAGGTGCAAATCTAGTTGACAGGTTAATAATAATTCACTTGGCAATAATGCTTTTAGAAAGGTTCTTGAAATGCTAAAAATGCTTCTTTTTGCAAATGAGTCAGCTACCCTACTATAAAGCCCTTCATAATCCTTGGTGTCATTTATTTTCGGTTATGTCGGGTAAGTCTGGCTGAGTACCTACTCGTACTCAGGGTTTTATTCCCACTTGTTGCAGATGGGCAGATGTATTATGGCTACTGTATCAACTGCCTTTATCCTGCGATGGGTGATGCTTAGGACCATGGGCATGGTCATTCCTTACGTCTCATCTAATGCTTTTGTTGGAGATGATCATCCGCTGGCACTGTATTTAAACTCCGCGTGAGTGTGTGTGTGGTTCGAACAAATGACTTCCGCTACTTTTATTCGAACTGGTTTGTAATAACTATGTTTAAACTCTGATGTATCTGAGACCGTGAACTTTTATGTAATATGTGATGGTGACCGCTAAACTTACTACGATCATGGCTGGGACACGAGTTGGTTTGAAATCCTTCGTGATTTCACGGACTACCGGGTTATACGAGCTTAAGTTGGATAAATCGTCTGCTCTAGTGGATGATTTTCTCACTTAATTTCGTATAATTGGTCGGTTCTGTCACAGCTGGTATCAGAGCATGGTTTAGCGTGTTACTCTTCACAAGTGTATTTAAAACAAAAAGGCATTTGGAAAACGTGATTTTAAAACTATAAAGTGTGCCAGCGATCATATCCTTTATGCCCAGTTAAGGACTTTAGGTGGCTTAATTAAGTACTGACTGGGGTTCTTGCATCATATTTCTCTTTCGTCGCTCATACGGCGTGCTATTGTATGAGTGCCACTTGTTTGAGTGGTAATGAATGGATCATTTGCCTCTACGCCTCGGTAAGTGTGAGTTGTGAGAGCATGATCGGATACACCGCCGATCTAGGGTGAATGATTATATGATGCTGGAGTAATTACATGTTCTATGCATGTTTTACAAAGGTATCTCATGTATGGGTCTTCCGTCTGTGGAGGCGATGCCGTCAATAGGACGATGGTTCGGGTAGTTACTACCGTTGTACACGTATCTGGGGATCCGTGTAGAGCGTGTAGATAAAATTTTACTGCTTTTATGCATTCATTGGGAATTGGGCTGAAATGAATCTTCTGCAGGTACATAACAACGCTATCGTGAAGAACGTATTAGCTACGTAATTGAGAGATCGTTGTTATGCCACCGAATTCGTCGTTAGAAATTATTTATTTCCTAAGTTTGTGAGAACGTACGACACGTACATACATCATGTTACTTGTGCATTCATTCATCTCATGCATTCCTCCCCTTATAAATTGATTATCTCATTTTGATAAAAGTTGTAGCACCTAAAATATGTTTCCCCGAAGTAATAAAAGAACTTTTGCTACAGATGGCCCGCACGAAGCAGACCGCCCGTAAGTCCACCGGAGGAAGAGCACCCCGATGTCCGTTGGCCCTAAGGGAGCACCGCACCACGGACACCTTCTTGAGCAAGTTTGGCATGCCAACTTTGCTTTGGAGAGTGCTCCATGATGTGGGGTACCCAGAGGGTCAAGAGCCGGTGTACTCTTGGAATGAAAGCCAGTTAGCAGATGATGGACTTGTAGTGGTGGAGATCACGGTTCCTGCTCTCGGTGATGCTCTAGATTGGGATGGTTGGCATTTGGAGTTTGAGGATCGCACTCCAGCTGAGGGTGCAGAGGGAGCAGCCTTCCGTGTCATCAGGGACATTATGAGCAGATTTCCCAGTGAGCTTGCTGCAGCTCTAGCTGGTACTTTTCCTAGGGATGATCCTCGCGATGCCATTTGGGTTCAGCCTCAAGGAAGTGCATTGGTCAGAGGTCCAGCTGAGGGACAGGCTAGCGACAACCAGGCAATGAGTGCTATGTTCGCCGCCATCAGAGCGTATGAGGGTCTCGAGAGTACCTACTGGACTTTGACTGGCTTGCGTAGTGAGGATAAGCTTAAAGGGAAGAAGCAGAAGAAGAGACAGGCACGAGCTATAGCTAGCTTGCAGGAGCAGTTGGCTGATATGAACTTATAGCGAGACCAAGCGGTCGAGAGAGGTGATAGAGCTATGCAGCGAGTGCATACGTTGACTCAAGCCAACAACAATGCAGACCGCATGATTGGACAGTTGGTTCAAGAAAGGAATGAAGCCTGGAACGCAAGAAACCTTCTGCTGCAGAGGGTCGATGAGCTAGAGGAATACAACGGCTACTTGCACGAGGAGTTTCATGCGCTCTACAATGGGGTTGGCCCATATGCTCCACCGAACGTCGCTGGTATGGACGTTGACAACGACAACGAGGACGAGCCTGCAGTTTCACCTGGGGGCGATGGTGACGTCTCCGATCCCGACGATGGCCTCGAGGAGTAGGCTAGTTGCTTTGTGCTAGTATCTAGGTCTTGTCGCGATGACCTTTCTTTTGTTGGCATGTAATCTATCGTATGTTGCTTCGAATGTATGAGACTTGGCATATGGTTGGAACTTGATTTTAGAATGCGATATCTGAACGCATAAAAAGTTCAGTGTATGTATGCTGGCAATGTGATTGTATGGACGCAATGTTTGCCGTTGAAGTAATTCGATTAAGTGCTGTTGTTTTAATTGGAATGCGATTGTTGTGCCTCTGTTTTTATTGTATGAATTTATTCTCTCCATTAAATTCAGTATGGCATAATTTTTCCTTCACTCGCAATTATTACAGCGTCACTCAATCGTACTTGTTGCTGAAATATGCAGATGACAAACACTCGCCGAACCACGTATGAGGCCGCTGAGCCCGGTGCCAACGGTGCGGGGACCGGTGGTGGTGGTGGTGGTGGAAACCACAGCAACAACAATGAACCTCCCCATGAACCGCATTTGCCACCTCCTCCCCCGTTTACCCCCGAAATGTTCCTCGCACAGCTGCTCGGGAGTCAGCGCAACACGGAACAATCTCAGAAGAACATGGAGGATCTTCTCAGAACCATCGCCAACAACGTTCAACGTGGTAACAATCAAGGTGGTGGCATGGGAGTGAACCAATATAGCAGCTTCAAAGATTTCATGGACACCAGGCCACCAGTATTCAAGGAAGCAACAGAGCCACTCGATGCTGAGGAATGGATCAATACGATGGAAGATAAATTCTGTGTGTTGAGAATGACTGAGGTGCTGAAAACGGAATATGCTGCACTTCAATTGCAAGGACCGGCGGGAATGTGGTGGAAGCACCATCGCACCACCTTCCCTCCAAATGCTCAAATTTCTTGGAGAGAGTTTGCTGAGGCCTTCCGTGGAGTTTATATTCCACTCGGACTGACCGAGATGAAGTTGGGAGAGTTTCTGGCATTGAACCAGGGCACCAAAACCGTGACGCAATACCTGCATGCCTTCAACAACTTGTGTCGCTATGCTCCCGACATGGTTGACACAGATGCTAAAAGGATAGCCAGTTTTAAGAGGGGTCTTAATCCAAAAATGATGAAGCATGTTGGTATCAACAACCGCGTCAGATTCAACGACTTCATCAGCGACTGTCTGAAGCAGGAGAAGAATAACAACACCAGCACCACAGCCAAGACACGCAAGAGAGCCTTTGAAGGTGGGCCATCTCAAGCTAGAGCACCTATGGGAGGTCGTCCTCATTATCGCCCATCGGCACCTGGCGCTAGATTCAGGCCACCTCAGCCAAGAAGCCAAAATTTCCGTGGACCTCAAAAGCCATACAAGATGGCAGTACAGCCCAACAAAGCGGCCACAACTGCGGTACAAGGCAGTTCCAAGGGAGCTGTGGGATCTGCCGGGACAGTAAGAGGACCCTGCTATAACTGTGATCAACCCGGTCATTTCTCGAGGTTTTGTCCGTACCCGCCTAAGAAGAAGTAGCAGACTTATAATGCTAGAGTGCATAGTACAATAGTGGATGAAATTCCAGAGGGAGAGCCCGTCACTGCTGGTAAGTTTCCTATCAACGAAAACCCTGCAGTTGTTCTATTTGATTCTGGATCATCACATTCTTTTATGAGTCAAGTATTTGCACAGAAACATGGACAACTATGCACAGAATTGGGTTATGGGTACCGTATAAGTTCAGCAGGGGCTGATGTTTTGACCAACCAGATGGTTCGAGGGGCAACCCTTGAATTAGGTAGCAGGAAGTTCCGAGTGAACTTGATAGTTATGCCTGGGTTAGTCTTGGATGTCATTATAGGGATGAATTGGATGAAGGATTGGGGAGCAGTCATAGATACTGGAGGTCGAGTACTTACCCTTAAGGATCCCCTAGGTGAGGGTACTTTCCAAGTACCATTGCCTCGAAGGACAGACCTTATAAGTGTTACATGTGCTACGGCAGTCACACCTATTCATCAGATTCCGATAGTGTGTGAATTCCTGGACGTATTTCCGGATGAGCTACCTGGTCTTTCGCCAGATAGGGAGATTGAGTTTGGAATCGAGCTAGTCCCCGGAACAGCTCCGATTTCAAGGAGACCTTATCGGATGCCTCCAGATGAGTTAGCTGAGCTAAAGAAGCAATTAGAAGATCTGTTGAAAAAGGGGTTTATTCGGCCAAGCAAGTCTGAATGGGGATGTCCCGCTTTGTTTGTGAAGAAAAAGAAAGAGGGCACGTTGAGAATGTGCGTAGACTATAGGCCACTCAATGCTGTGACCATCAAGAACAAATATCCCTTGCCACACATTGATGTTCTGTTTGACCAATTATCCAAGGCCAAGGTATTCTCAAAAATAGATTTGAGATCCGGTTATCATCAGATTAAGATTAGGCCACAGGATATACCGAAAACTGCATTTTCCACCAGATACGGGTTGTATGAGTATCTTGTCATGTCTTTTGGCTTGACAAATGCTCCTGCATACTTTATGTTCTTGATGAATACAGTTTTCATGCCAGAATTGGATAAGTTTGTGGTAGTATTCATCGATGACATTCTAGTGTACTCCGAGAACGAAAAAGATCATGAAGAGCATCTGAGAACTGTCTTGACCAGACTTAGAGATCATCAATTGTATGCTAAGTTTAGCAAATGCGAATTCTGGTTGAAGGAAGTTCCTTTCCTTGGTCACATTCTGTCAGAGAATGGAGTTTCAGTCGATCCAAGTAAGGTGCAAGAAGTTATGAATTGGAAAGCACCGACCACAGTTCCTGAGGTTAGAAGTTTCTTAGGATTAGCAGGTTATTACCGTCGCTTTATACCAGATTTCTCGAAGATCGCCAAACCAATGACAAGCCTCCTTCAGAAGGACCATAAATTTGTGTGGACAGAAGAGTGTGAAGCAGCTTTCCACACTTTGCGGAAACTGTTGACCACTGCTCCGGTTCTAGCACAACCAGATATCGAGAAACCATTTGATGTGTTTTGCGACGCATCGAAGACTGGATTGGGTTGTGTTCTTATGCAAGAAAGAAGAGTCATAGCTTATGCATCACGTCAATTGAGGAAGCACGAGGTCAACTACCCAACACATGATCTTGAACTTGCTGCAGTTGTGCACGCCCTAAAAATTTGGAGACATTATCTACTTGGTAATGTGTGCAATATTTTCACGGATCACAAGAGTCTTAAGTATATCTTTACCCAACCAGAGCTAAACATGAGACAGCGTAGATGGTTGGAATTGATCAAAGATTACAACTTGAATGTGCAATATCATCCTGGTAAAGCCAATGTAGTGGCAGATGCTTTGAGCAGAAAGTCACATTACTTGAATGTGCAGTCATTACTTGAAGATGGATTCGATCTAATGCATCCTGCTGTGTTACATAGTATTCAGATTGGTTGCTCTTTGGAGAGTAAGATAATAGAAGGTCAGAAAACTGACAAGGGGATATTCCACATCAAAGAGAAAATAAAAGAAAAGCCGTCTCAAGACTTTAAAGTGGATGAACAGGGCGTGTTGTGGTTTGACGACCGTCTTGTGGTTCCCAAGGATCGAGAGCTTAGGAATAAACTCATGGATGAAGCTCACCTTTCTAAGTTATCTATCCATCCTGGAAGTAGTAAGATGTATCAAGAACTAAGATCTCGATATTGGTGGACCAAAATGAAGAAAGAAATTACAGCCTATGTTGCCAGATGTGACACATGTTGTCGAGTGAAAGCAATTCACATGAAACCTGCCGGTATGTTGCAACCCTTATCAGTCCCTAGTTGGAAGTGGGACGACATCAGCATGGATTTTATCACGGGTTTGCCCACTACTCAAAAAGGACATGATTTGATATGGGTAATTGTGGATCGTCTTACCAAGACCGCTCATTTCTTGCCGGTCAAAACAGATTATCGACCACCTCAATATGCTGAGAAGTATATCGCAGAAATTGTGAGGTTGCATGGTATACCAATGACCATAGTATCTGATAGAGGCTCACAGTTCATGGCTCATTTTTGGGAACATTTACACAAAGGCTTAGGAACTAGTTTGATACGCAGTACCGCTTATCATCCTCAGACAGATGGTCAGACTGAATGAGTAAATGCTGTTTTGGAGGATATGTTGAGAGCCTGTGTATTGTCTTCTAAGGGATCATGGGAGTCATGGTTACCGTTAGCTGAGTTTTCTTATAATAATAGCTATCAAGAAAGCATCAAGATGGCCCCATTCGAAGCTTTATATGGCAGAAAATGTAGAACACCATTGAATTGGATCGAGCCTGGTGATAGAAGGTATTATGGCATTGACTTTGTAGAAGAAGCCGAGAAGAAAGTTCATATTATTCAGCAGAATATGAAAGCTGCCCAATCACGTCAGAAAAGCTATGCAGACAAAAGAAGGAGACCCCTTGTGTTTGAAGTTGGTGACTATGTTTATCTGAAAGTCACGCCAATGAAGAAGAAAAGGTTTGGAATTCGAAGAAAGCTTGCCGCGAGATTCGTAGGACCATACAAGATCTTGGAACGAAGAGGTCCGGTAGCCTACAAGTTAGAGTTACCTGAGACAATGAGTACCGTTTTCCCAATTTTCCATGTATCACATCTCAAGAAATGTTTGCGTGTTCCGGAAGAAAGAATAGAACCTCGAGGTATCCAACTCAAATCAGATTTGGTGTATCGTGAACAACCAGTACGGGTGTTAGACACTAAGGAACGTGCTACTCGGAATAGTGTGGTAAAAATATACAAGATACAGTGGGATCATCATGATGAGGGAGATGCAACTTGGGAAACAGGAGAGTATCTACAAAAAGCTTATGAAGAATTTTATAACAAATGGTTCGTAACCCAAATCTCGGGACGAGATTTTTATAAGGGGGGAGGGCTGTAACACCCCGGTGTTATGCCTGCATTTAGGCATTGCTAATCATACATATTGTGCATCATCAAGCATCCTATTCATACATGCGCAATCTTGCATATAACAACTGAAACATTACTTCGAAACATACGAAACATGTTTGTGAAAAGTAAATGATGCATACACTTATTAGAGTTGTTTTGCCCTGATTCTTGCTTGCTAGTTGAGTAGAAACTGTTGGTTATGCTTGTAAATCATCTAGAATTGTTTAGCAAAATTTTTGGAGCAAGATTCAAATTAATTCAAAACTTTGCTTCCAAAGTAAATTCCCAAAATTAGGGTTTTTGAGTTAAAATTTAACTTTGATTCTATAATTTAAAATCTAGATAGAATTGGACTTTGGTCATAAAAGCAAAGTTGTAGGGAATTAAATTCTAAGCAACTTTCATTTTTGGTACATTTTCAAAAGAGGTCATTTTCTTGCTCAAAATAATGATTGAAAGATGGCATTTAAAAATTTCTTGAAAATATATTGAAAAAATTCCATTTCTATTTGTCTGGGCCGCCGCCTCGCTTCTGGCCCGCCAGCCGAAGCCGGCCCAGCGAGCCCCCGCACGCCGCGCGCCTCGCCTCGGCCCAGCCCAGCGCCGTGCCAGCCCGGCCTGCCTCCGCGCACCGCGCCTTCTTCTCCCGCGCGCCGTGCCCGTCGCCGCGCCATGTCCTGACCGCGTCAGGCGACGCCCGCCGCGTGTCCGCCACGCGCCCGGCTAGCTCTGACCACGCAGCGCGCTGGCGGGCTTGAAGAGGAGCGCGCCCTGCTACCAGCCGCACGCGCTCTGCCTTCACTCCTCCCGCGCTGCCTTTCCTTCCGCCAGAGCCGCGAGCCCCGAGCTCCGCCCTCGCCGCGCCCGAGCTCCGCCGGCGTCAAACTCCCACACCACCGCGCCATTCTCCAATTACTCGTGCCCGCAACTCCGCCTCGCCTTCCTTCAAGTCGCGCTCGAGCTTGCTCCGCCTTCCGAGCACAGGTTGGGCCTCCCTGCGTCTCGCCGTCGACGGCCATGGCGCCGCCGTGCTCGGCCGCCATGGAATCCGTCTTCCTTCTCCCCTCCAGCCTCGCCTAGCTACCCTACCGAGCTTGCCTTCTCCTCGCACGTCTCCTGCGCTCGTTCGCTTGCGCTGCCGAGGCCGGAGATGGCCGCCGGCCGCTGGCCGAGCTGCGCCGCCGCGCCAGCGCGCGCCCCGGCGAGGCACCTTGCCTCGGCTGGCCAGGCCGAGCCAGGCCGAGGGCTGACGCCCTGTTGGGCCGTCCCCCTCCCTCGCGCTCGGGCCGCGCAGGCCGGCTGTGGCCGTGGGCCAGTTCATTTCCGCAGGCCGGCCCAGTAGCATTTAAATGATTTGTTTTCAATTTATTCATTATTATTTGAAAACAGAAATGGTTTGCAAAATATTTGGATACTCAAAGTTGCTCCAAATTTATTGAAACAAATTTTTCTAGGTTCCTTATCACCAGATCTACTTGGAAAAATTTTTGCATGTCATTTTTAAGATACTTTGCTGTAGAATTTTATTTAATCATGGATATTGCTGATAACTTGAAAAATTTGTAAAAAAATATATAGGATTCAGAAAAATATGATTCCAAGTTTGTTAATCTTATTATGTAATATACTTCCTAGGAAAAATATGTGTCATGCATGTACTGTGGAAAAATTTTGAGGTGTAGTTCAAGTACTTTTAATGGCTGATTTTTGTTATTTTTGCTAGAGAGCAAACTTTGTATAAAACATGCATGTGGTAATTTTTGTACAGTCATTATATGCTATTAAGAACCTAGGAAAGATACTAATTCTGTTGTTTGACACTTTTCATAGTACAAAGTAATTTCATGCTCATTTTTATGCTATAGCTTGTCATTTTTGTGTAGGATAGTTTACTTATCCAAATTCTATGAAATTTTTATGGTAGTCTGTTTAGGATAGTAGTATGCTACTGTAATTTTCTCAGATTTTTAGTAACATCAAAAATATATGTTGCTATTCAAACCTATTATTAATTAGAGTTTAAGCAAGTGTTGCTTTAAGTGTGATTAGGAAATTAGTAAAGCTTTGGTGTATCTTTGAAGCATTTCATAAGGTATGTTAACTTAACATATTAGTAGTAGAAGAGAATACAGTAGATGACATGTGCTTGTAGTATAGTTCTTGGATGATGTTGACTACCTTGCATTTCAACATATCCATTACATTCATCTCCTTCGATGCACCGTTTGCATAATCACTTACGCGCATTGCATCATACAGGATCGCAAACCGAGAACCCAGTCGTCGTACCCGAGGAGCCCAAGGAGCAGCCCGAGGTGCAGCAGCAGGAAGTGCCAGAAGTCGATGAGGAGGACATTGAGGAACTTCCGGAGTGCCCCGATCACCGTCCGAGCTCCTTCGAGAGAGGCAAGCCCCGGAGCATTTTCTCCCAGTTTGCAATTATTTAATTAAATACTTTACTTTAAATTGATGCATTACGTTCAGGAGTTGTTTGCAACCGTTGCTGCATTATACCTTGCTTACCTTTGTTATACTATATCCTTGTTACCCTGGTATCCGCAGTCGAGTCAATGCTTAGCTGGCTTAGACCGGTAGAAGTCGGGTGATTTCCTGTCACCTGCGAGCTATAGGTGGTTACCTGGATCTGCTTGGATGACTATGAAGTCATGGTATAACTAAGTGTTAAATGAAGTTGAGACCGGACGGAGACTTGTAGAGTTTTGGACTGTAGTGTTTCCGTCTGCGTCGATTAAGGACCGACCATTGTTGGGCCTCGAGTCATGTTGAACGCATGCCTTACATTTAGCTGGCCGGATAAAGTACCTTCCGACCGCGAAGCTGGGAGATTTTTCGGGCCGAGTAGATTGCCCGCAACGCACTGTACCGGAGCAGGTTTGGTAGGACACGGGGGCGGGATGATAAGACCAAAGTGCAGTCGGTCGGCCCCCGGGTACATGTGGTTCCTGGCAAACTCGAGATTCCTGGAAAGTTGGCTCGGTGATCAATATCTCACTTTAGCGGGTGAGTGAGGTTTGTGTAAGGAATAAATCACCAGCTGGTTAGGAATCGATTCGAATCGCCATCGCTCCTGGATAGTGAGCACTTGACTTGAGTTACTTCATCGTAGTAAATGTTATGGAACACTTGGACAGTTATAGTGAATATGACAGTATGGAAATTGTTTAATGATCATTGGTTATCATTATCTGCTTATTCACATGATTACTCTAACATAGGTGCAAATCTAGTTGACAGGTTAATAATAATTCACTTGGCAATAATGCTTTTAGAAAGGTTCTTGAAATGCTAAAAATGCTTCTTTTTGCAAATGAGTCAGCTACCCTACTATAAAGCCCTTCATAATCCTTGGTGTCATTTATTTTCGGTTATGTCGGGTAAGTCTGGCTGAGTACCTACTCGTACTCAGGGTTTTATTCCCACTTGTTGCAGATGGGCAGATGTATTATGGCTACTGTATCAACTGCCTTTATCCTGCGATGGGTGATGCTTAGGACCATGGGCATGGTCATTCCTTACGTCTCATCTAATGCTTTTGTTGGAGATGATCATCCACTGGCACTGTATTTAAACTCCACGTGAGTGTGTGTGTGGTTCGAACAAATGACTTCCGCTACTTTTATTCAAACTGGTTTGTAATAACTATGTTTAAACTCTGATGTATCTGAGACCGTGAACTTTTATGTAATATGTGATGGTGACCGCTAAACTTACTACGATCATGGCTGGGACACGAGTTGGTTTGAAATCCTTCGTGATTTCACGGACTACCGGGTTATACGAGCTTAAGTTGGATAAACCGTCTGCTCTAGTGGATGATTTTCTCACTTAATTTCGTATAATTGGTCGGTTCTGTCACAGCTTTACCCCTTTTACACATAAAAAGGGGAGAAAGAACAAATTTGTTCAAACCAAAATGAAAGAGCAGACTTGTTCTAACAAAACAAAAGGGATGGAACTTTTCTGCTTATTACAAAAATGACTGCCTGACCTATTTAACTAACTAGCCCCTTCAGGAGAGAACTATGCCTTCTATCATGTCCACCAGGTCCTGCGAAAGAGGAGCCACCACCATTTCTATCTCCACCAGTTCATGGACTTCATAACCAGGCGCATAGCCATGGCTCATCGCCTCTAGATTGATGTTGTCCCCATAATGAGAATGAGCAATCATGAAGGACTGATTGACCCTGGTGTGAAGGGCATTCCTCTCGAGTTGGCGCACCTGAGCAATGATCTCGATGGCATGAACCACAAATGAGCTGGTCCCCTCTGACCGCACCACCTCAAGGTCATCGCAGACCACTCCAAGGGCTGCGCTTAGGATACTGAGCTCATCACTCTCCGCCTAAAGATTTCTCCTCACCTTAGTGAGATCCACAGCCAGCCTAGCAAAAACGCTCTTGGCCTCTAGCTTTTGGGTCGTCTCCCTTTCAAGCTCGGCCTAGAGGGAGCCGACCTTCTATTGTGCGTTGTCGCGCTCTTGGCAGGCCTAGTCATGCTCTCAGAAATCCTAGTCATGCTCCTCGTGAGCCATGTCGCATTCTGAGTGGAGCATCTCTATGGTTTGGTTCTGCTCATCCTGCTCCTTGCACAATCAAGCGACCACCATGGCATCTAGGCTCGCCCTTTTCTATAGGGCCATGAGGTTCTCCTTGGCCTCTAGCTTTAGATCCCTTTCTTTCTCAACCTCACCCAGAAGGTCAAGGATCCACTGGCGGGTTTCGGCGTCCTTCTAGAGCAACTCATCCTACTCCTTCCTAACCCTAGCGACTTCTTTGTCATCCTTCTGTGACCTCACCGATAGGGCCTCGAACACCTTCTCAGCCTCATCATCATCCCAATGGGCCTCGGCCACCCGCTACCAAAGATTGGCCACCTCCTCAGCAAGGGGAGTCAACTCGACCACCCTCTGCTGGGTGGCAACAAGCTGAGCTATCACCTCCCCATGTAGCCATGCCTCCCCGGTGAGGCGGTCCTAGGCTTCCTTCTATTGCCAAAGGAACCTAGATTTCTCCTGACTATGAGCTATAAGGGATAGTAGGGAGACGATGGTCAGGATGCAAAAAGTATATAGAGGAAGAAAAGGGCAAGAAGCAGGACCAAGCAATATCCGACCGGAGGGAACAACAACATCATGCAATGCACCCGTGGCATGGACTAGGGCCTTGAGCACGGACGCGATCCCTATGTCGAGGCTCTCCTGCTCCATGCTTCTACGGTGGTGTCAAGGGTAAAAAGCGTCGATGCTGGATCCTGTGGATCTATCCACTGGAGCAGGGGCTCGCCACGTGTGGGCGAGCCGCTGGCCACCGATGTTAGGGTTAGGGACGACTCCCTACTAGCCCAAAGCATCACCGACCCCTCTTGCTATGACGTCCCCACCAGGATGCCCCTTCGGTGGTGGAAGGGGTCAGCGTTGTGGACGTGAACCTCTCTCCTAGCACCACGACTCTCAAGGACCCCTCAGTTGTGTCCCTCTTTGTCTAGCCTGCACTAGGCGCCGTCACTTGGGCCATCGATGGCACGGGTCACACTGGTGCCTCAGGCGATGCTACGGTTGCGCTCGGCTATGATCCATCTATCACGGCTGCCGCCACCTCCACCTGCGTCGGTAGGGTCACGACCGGCTATGTCGTGCCCGCCATGATCGACGCCATGAGTGCGGTTGGTAGCCCCATCCACCCCATCATCGATAGCAGTATCACGGCCGTCACTGGCTGCTCTGTGATCTCTGAAGGCACCCCTTGAATGCCCGCGTCCACCCATCCTGCCGAGGGCACAGGCGCCGGTCGGTGACGCGGTCACATTGGTGCCGCTCCCACCTAAAATAGGTGCAACACAAGCTAATGTCCGCCGCCCCAATTTGAGGGTGATGCTCTTCTTTGGTGCTAGCACCAAAGGATTTCGCTGCCTACCGACGCTGCAAGGGACAAAAAAATAAGTCATGATGAAATCCGACTAAAATAGGAAAAATAGAGGAATTGATAACTCACCACAGTGCCATTGGGTGGTAGATGCATTTGGGGGATGAACCCTCTGACCCTTGCTCTACCTCATCGGAACGAGGCTGTTTTGAGCCTACCCCTGCTCCTAGGTAGTGGGGTTCACCCCTGGTAGCTCCTGAGGCACATTAGCAAAACGCCCCACTCCCCTTGGCTCTTAGGGTGTGATGGTGGAGCCGCCCGCCTCCGCTAGCACCTCGGGCATGACAGTAGAGTAGCCCACCTCTATTGGCTCCTAGGGCAGGCCAATGGTACATCCCACCTCCACTGGCTCCCCAAACATACCCTCCCCTCCATGGAACGGGCAAGGCCTCGATGCCTGCAAGGACGAACCGATGCATGTCAGCGCATCCTCGTTCTCTAGGTTGTCCCACTCTATATCATCGGCTACCGTTTCTTCTTCCTCCATCACCTCATCATCGTCACCACCACCATCACCACCATCATCATCGTTGTTAGTGTCCACCATTCGTTCATGTGTCCACAACTTCCGCTTCTTCTTCTTCTTCTTCTTATCATCCTTTGCCTTCCTCAGCAGCTCACCCTCGACGCAATTTGCCACCCTCATGGCCAAATCCCTTAGCAACATTGCTGGGTGATTTGTGATGATGAGGTCCCTTAGCCAGTCTCGCCCCTCTCAAAGTTAGTCTCATGGAGTCAAGAAATCAATTAAAGAGAAGGCAAGAGAAAGGGAAACTTACAAAGATAATGTAGCATGGCTCCGATCGCATAGGAGGATGCCCCAACACTAGATAGACAAAGTTGAGGGTAGCACCCATGTCATCCCACAAAGGCTCCATCGCCTCCTTGATGTGTTGCACGATCTCAGAGTTAGGGAGCATTCCCTCGGTGAGCGTCGTTCCATCGAACTACGCCTCGAGTGCCATCACGTATAGCGGGAGCATGCTTGTCATCAATGGTGCCAACCTCCTTGTGTGGTAAGCCCCAATGACGCCTAGCCCTTTTAGGCCATTCTTCTTTAGAATGTGGATGGCAGGAATGTGGTCTCGGATCTTCTTCTTGTCCTTCTCCGGGAGGCCCCACCTCCTCCATTGCTTTGGGGCCTCTTCGATCAAGCGCTCGATGAACTCTAGTAGAGGGGTGGCAGTGGCATTCTTGAGGTAGAACCACTACGAGTGCCACTCCTTGTTGGACATCAAGAGCCACATGGACGGGTACTCGCTGACCTAATTGTTCCAAAGTTAGATGTCAGCGCACCCCATTGGCATGTGCAGCTCCTACCTGCCACCCTTCTCCCTCTTCTTCTAAGGATGACGGTGAAGAAATACCTCCACAAGTCAAAGTGGGGGTTGATCCCTAGGAATCCTTCGCACAGCGCGACGAACACCACCATGTGCTGGATCCCATTGGGATTGAGATGCTGCAGCTCAATCTTGTAAAAGTGCAGTAGCCCTAGAGGAATTTATGGGCGAGGGTCATGAGCCCACGCTCATGAAAGTGGGCAAACAACACCATGTAGCCATCGGAAGACGACGATGAATCCTTGTTGTTAGGAAGCAACCACTCCTTGGCTGAGGTCCACGTGCGAAGAAGACCATGACGGACGAGGCCCTCCCTTCACTGGAAGGTGATGTTAGAACGGCACCACGGATCCATTGGAGGTGGGGCGGATGGATGTGAGCTCAACGGCGGCGGAGATACAGAGGCAGGAAACCTAAGCTTTGGTGACGGCGGCGTGGCTGCGGAGGTGAGGATGCAGGTGTGCATATGAAACACGGAGGGCTAACCCTTTGGTTTTATATTAATGATGGGTGCGAGGAAACCAACGGCCCACCTAGATCTCCATGCCTGTCATGACCTATCACCATGTCTCATCATGGGGCATGCACACGCAACCTATGGCCATCCCCTTAGAAAATGCGCCGGATGTTTCACCTCCCTGAACGAGCCACAACCCATCACAGGTAAGAGGGATACGAAGCTAAAAACTCTCCTATGACCTGTCTAGGCCTAGGAGTTCGAAGGTTGGCCCACCGATGGGTTCGACACCCGCTCTAGGCACCTTTAGAGTGAGGTGTGGAAAGGGATTTGCCCCCTAGCAGCCAATACCTGGGTGCACAAGTGCTGCGAGCATCTAGACCCATGTTTGAGTCTTGGTCGTATATGATCCATGGTTTTTCCTCAAAGAAAGGCAGAGAGCCCTCGAGGCCGATTGAACGAACTCGAGAACTATATAGATTGACCGCTGAGAATCTGGAGTCTGTCACCAGCTAACCCAAGCCGAACCCCTATGAATGGGATGCCAGGGCTCCACTCGGACTAGCCCATTAACAGCTCACTGATCACCATGATTCATCCATAGAGGAAAATCATGGCACAGCTCAGCCCCTCTGTTTTTATTGAAAAAATGCTTGAGAGAAGACGATCACAAAGACGAGCCGACCCTTGACCAGACCCATGCTATGGGTGGATTCTCGAGGAAAGAAGGACTCACAAGGAGACCAACGCGCGGTCGTAGAACGATAGACCCCCGTTGGGTTGGAATCAGGAAAGACCTTTTTTGACCCACCAAATCTCATGGCTATACCCCCAAGGGGTCCGATCATGACGAAAGGGAATCACCGTCCTAACAGGACACGCCGCGGGTGACAAAAAGAAGGCCAAAGCCTTAGAGTCCTCCCGTCCAGAAAAGCCTTCAAAGGAGTATTCTACTCCTTCATAGGCTCAGGGGCTACTGTCGGGTATCGATATTAGGGATACCCAAAGCAAGAGAGTTAGCACCCACACTGACTTCTTCAGATGAAGCAAGACGTATTAAAAGGTCTCGCCAGACCCTAAGGCCACGGGGGTCTCACCCAAAGCCACGGACTCCACCTCGCCCGACCCCTTGGGTGCGGGCTCCGTCTCGCCCGACCCTAAGGCCGTAGGGGTCTCACCTAAAGCCGTGGACTCTGCCTCACCTAACTCCTTAGGTGTGGGCTCCGTCTCGCCCGAGACCAAGGGTGTGATTTTTGTCTCGTCCGATGAGGATCCGTACCGTCGTCAATCACTCTAGGTCTAAGCGTATGGGCCTGGGTCAAAAATCTAACATCAGGGAAGATGCTAGCAAGCCTCGAGGTAACATGTGGCCATGATGGGCCATACCTAAGGATTCACATCAACAACAGCGTCGGGCGTGCTGGTCCTATTCTGCCTAACCCTCGTACGAATACTGACAGGCGCATCAGTTCACCACGACATCGGCCGAGACAAGATGGAATGCCATGACCGGTAGATGACGCCTATGCATGGCACCAATGACGGATAGGGTCATGATGTGGAGCCAACCCTGTTGATATCTATAGGATCGATGAGACCCGCATAAAGGAGAAGAAGGACCCAGCGATCCTGGTAGCCTTTCTCTCTCGTTCTTCTCCTTTTCCTTCACTGTAACCCATGCCTTCCCTTGGCCTATAAAAGGGAAAGCAGGGCGCCCCATAAAGGGGATTAGGCCAGATCCACACAAGAGTATGACACGAGCACACGACTGAGTAGCGATCGAGCTCTCAGCACCCGTTCACTCCTTTCACCAGAGACTTGGGATCCTTTCATTCTCTCGCCTGTTTGTAAACCCTGCTATAAACTTTCAGTGCTAGTAACACGAGTAGTAGCGATGAACTAGACGTAGGGACTTTCTACCCGAACCAGTATAAATCTCGTGTCCTCTAAACACACCATTCGAGCCAGACGCGTAAATACAAATTTACTCGTCGGTGGTCCGAAAACACCGACAATTGGGTAGAGACATGTTCTAAGTTCAGAGAACAATGTTCCGTCTTCATAAAAACAATGTTCCCAGATTAGAAGAACAATGTTCTAGTTTTAGTTTCATGATATTGATATTATAATATACATAAAAATAAATAAACAAATACATAACATACATAAAAATAATAAAATCTAGAGATAAGGAAAAAATAAAAACACATAATAGAGAAAAAATTAAAAGAATATCACATGGATACTTTTCAAATATCCTAAAATATACTATAAAATATCACACTTATACTAAGTGAACATCATTAAATACACCATAGAACATGACTAAAATATATTATAGAACATCGTATATATATTACATGAACATTACTAAATACATCATAGAACATCACATGTATACTGTGCTAACATAAAAAAATATCATAGAACATCACATGTATACTACGCAAACATCACAAAATACATCTTAGAACATCACAATCTACCACGTGAACATAAAAAAATATAGAACATCACATGTATAACACATAAACATCACAAAAAATCATAGAATATCACAAAAACATCACATAATATGACACTATATACAATGTGAACATCACAAAAAATATCATAGAACATCACACATATACTATGTGAACAATAACATCTCATAAAATATAGAAAATATAAAAAATTAACATGAAAAAGTAATTAAGTAAGGTAATTTTGAAAAATATAAAATATAAAATATAGAAAACATAAAGACAAAAGGAGAAAAGAAAAAAACAAAGAAATGCAAAAAAGAATAAATCTAAAAATAAAACAAAATAAAAATAAAGTAATTAATTATCATAAAACCAAAAAAGAAATAAAATAAATAATAATATAAAAATGGAAAGAATAATGAAAAATCACATGAAAAGAAAAAATAAACATAATAAAAAATAAATTGAAGAAAGGAAATAAAAATAATAAAAAAGGAAAGAAAAGAAAAAAGAATAAAAGAAACATAAAAAATGAAAAATAAAAAGAATAATAAAAGATCACATAAAAATATAAATAAAAAATGAAGCACGAAAATAAAAAAAGAAAAAAGAGAGAAGCAAAGAAAAGAAAAAGAAAAAAAAGAAAAGAAAAGGAGGAAGAAAGCATACGTACGTATATGAAAACATATTTACATACTTAACCAAATCAGAAAACCCTTGCTGAAGCCACGCTTACTCATACATGTGGGCCGCACACCACGACAGCAGCGCGCGGGAAAAGTCGAGCTTCGTGTGTTTCCACCGTTCGGCGCGTGGTTTCTATCCGACCGTTCGGACTGAAAGAATTCCGAGAGGTACATGCACCGGGTGAAGAGAAAGCTAGGGAGCTAATCAACACAGGAGAGTAGAGTGGGAAGAGAGAGAGAGCCCTTCCCCTTGACTTTGTGTTCTATTTATAGGAGAGATGAGAGGATGCATCTTTCTCTCTACCTTTATAGTTCACGAATTTACATAAAGACCCTTAGACCTACTAGGCACTGGGCCTTTTTACATGGAGGGGTAGGCACAGCCGGCCCTACCCCAACTAGCTAATCATCTTTGTTAGTTTTAAACAGGCTTGCCCAAACCTTATTTGAATCAAATGAATTTTTAATAAATGTTAGATGCAATATATAAAAAGTAAATCTTGTATAGGAAATTGAATGGAGATTGACTCAGCTTAATGGGGTGACTATAGTTTATGTCTGTTGCGAGGTTAACAAAAGGGAAAGTGAGCCACGCTCCCGCGTGCACCAAGTTGGGCCCAACATGTGCCCTCGTACGCGTTAGTTATTGTTTGGTGACTCTGACTAATAAAAAATAATTATATTAAATCATTTTTAATAAATTTTTAACACAATAGTCATAGTACATACCATGTAGTATGAATAGTGCTTTTTCATCCGTATCAATAGTGTTTTTCCTTTGTATAGCAGCTCTATGTATCTTCAATATGTACTTAGCTGAAACCTTAGCTTAAACTATGATGACTCTCGTTGCAATCCATACCTTATGACCTCATAAATCTAAGTTTTGATTTTTAAATTTTAATCTTATTGGTTGCCACTTAGTTTCTCTATCCTCTTGTGCTTGTTGTATAATTTATGAACTCTCCTTTTGTACTTTTTAAAATAAGATTTTTGGTCACAGACTACACTCTTAAGTATTATGATGGCATAAACTGCCATACAAAACCTACACGAGGCCCCTTACGATGAGTGGTAGAGCTTGAAGTGAGACCGGTCAGAGTTCCATTGCTCAAGGTACCTCATGAGTATATTAATATTTAAGTCTTATAATGATTGTTTACTCTAAAAAAATTCAAAGGCCAGCAGGAAAATATAGACACCTAGCCCCGTTCGCTGGTCTGAAACTTGGCTGAAACTGAAAACACTGTTCCGGCTGAATTGTTATGAGAGAAAAATACTGTTTCAGCTGAAAAAAGAAGCCGAACAAACCGAATATGGGGTAAGCCGAACAGGGCCTAGTGTCCACACTAACTTCCCCCATTTCTCAAGATGTTTAAATTTCAAACAATTTTATTGATTTTTTAAAATTATATCTAAATTAAAAAAATACAAAAAATATATGTCATGGTTGCCAATATAATTTAAAATATTTTGCTAGTATCATTAGTATATGAGTCATTAAGGAAATATTTTGTATGATTGCTGAAAGTAATTTTAAAGTTACCCAACTACTACATATATATTAAACTCATTTTATAAAGATTATGCTAAAATGACAAATTTCATGTGCATAGGCACTAAAAGACAAATTATTAGAATTTTTATCTTGCAGTGCATATGCGCCTAAAATTTTATTTTAAACGTATGATTTTTTCTAGATAAAGTTTGAATCTCTAATTCTATGACAACGTATATCTATAGATGCACTTTGCATGTCCATCATTTTTTTTGGAAACTCCTAAGTATGTTTTTCTATGTGGTTTTCATGAATCCACCGAAGGTGGTTTGCACCAAATATCTTCCCAGATAAAAATACTACTTGAGCATTGTTGCGCAAGATTATTATTGGCTCAAAATGTACATATCCATTGTCTTAGGCTTTTGAAGTTTTGTTTAAAATAACTACTACCTGATTCGATTATGTGCGAGTGTTATTCAAATAATAAATTATCAAGATTTTCGATACGGTATATCAATCTAATATATTTCACTTGCGGCCTAAAAATGATCGATGAATCAGTAGGTTCTACATTTTTAAATGATCTTTATAGTTGCCTGTGGGTACTTACAACTTCGGGTGGGCTGATGTGATGCAAAATGTTTTGCGATTGTGGAATGAGTTTGTGGTTGCGGATTTCAAAATTTAAGTGAGGTTGGTTGGGGCGTTCAATATAATTCAAGTAGTAATTTTTGGTCTCAAGTGGTACTACATATTTCATTCAGGCATTTTTTGTTATTTCAAATATTTAGTCATTGGGTAACCTTAAAATACCAAAATCAAGTAGTTTTTTTTATTATAAATAATACTAAGTTTTATAGCATGTAGGATGTTTAATAATGAAATGGGTATTATTACTCTATATGATACTTATTTTACATAATTAGGGGGGTGATTATTTGTTACTCCTATATCGACGGCCATGCTACCTTGAGCTGATAGTGAAAATTGGCTTGTCGCTAGTTCGAGTTGCCATTTTACAGTTTGCGAGGGCTCTCAGGTGCCCACGCTTCACAAGGTGCGTAGATGCATGGTGCTTTTCACGCACTTCCTCGATCTCAAAATAAGTGCATTTGAGTTTATAAAATTTGTTCAAAATAAATGTACTTATAGATATGATTCACCTAGTCAGCTAGTATATATTTGTACTTTCTCTACTTTCAAAGTGTAATCATGCTAAAAGTTTTTAATAGGGGTAAGTATGTAATGTGATGTAACATTATTTATCTTCTCCAAAAATCTTAGAAACATTGTTCGTCCAAACGGCCCTTTAGTCCGTTTAAACAATGTTTAGTGAGTAAATGAAGCCCACCCGTATTGTTTAGGCCCTAATTAGTGAATTAAATAGTTAGATTATTTAAACCCGTTTAAAACGAACTGTCTAAATGGTCTAAATAGAATCAAGTTAAACATGATTGAGCTAAACATTTAACTTATCATTTAGTTAATAGGAGGATTACAACTACCACATTTTGCACCTAGCTAATTAACAACGTAAGTATATGAGACGGAGTGAGATTTTCTTACCAAAAAAATATTTGGTAGAATATTTATTTTTTACATGTGAGAAATCTCGTTCTCCATCTTTGGCAAACAAGAGAAATTTGGAAAAGAGAATGAAAATATTTGAAGATCTAATTAAAAAAAAATGTTTGGAAGAGAGGTCCATCAAAATCTCTATTTCTATGGATGAGGAAGGATGTAGAGTTGCTCTAAAGTACCGTTGAATAGTGCTTTCGACGGGGCAAGTGTTGCGGAGAAAGCGGCATGCCAATGACCCAATGTCATTGTCAGCCATGAAGAGGCGTAGATGATAGATTGAGAGAGATGAAAGGAGAATGAAGAGAACGACAGCGCACGACAGAGGATGACAGGAGAGTCGATGTCATCGAGATCTAGGAAGGATGACGCGTAGATGATCGATATCGAGATGAATGGAGAATGAAGAGGGCGACAGAGGAGAAAGCAAAGTGCTCTGTTGCTCGTCCTGTTTTAGCTTGGTTGAGTCTGTCAAACAGATACCAACCTGATGGAGTATCACGCAATTATAGGACACCTAGGCTCATAGTTCCGTGCCCCAAGCCCCCAACCACATACTGTAAGTAACAACTGTTCACAAGTTTTCTTAATTATAGGATTAAGTTCACTTTTGGCCCCTCAACTATTGTGTTGGTCTAATTTTAACCCTCAACTACAAAACCGGCTGGTGGTGATACCCTAACTGTCAAAACCGTTCACTTTTAGCAACTGGGTGCGGACGAGGCTGTTTTGACCGATGTTGAGTGGTTTTGAAACGCAACCTCCATCTCAGTGACATGTGGGGCCCACGCGTCGTCGACTCAACCCCTCCTCTGTTCGCTCCTGCTACGTGCCCGCGCCCCAGGCAGCGAGGCCCGCCATGCTGACTCCTCCGCGCTCCCGCCCCTGCCCCGGGCTCGACGTCGCTGCCGGTGCTGGGCCCGCTGCTCTTCCTCGCGCGCCGCGACTTCGACATCGAGCTCGTCCTCCGTCACATCGCGTGGGACCACGGCAAGGTCTTCACCTTCGTGCCGCTGGGGCGGGCGCGCCCGGGCATCTTCGTGGCTGACCGCGCCGCGCCGCACCGCGCGCTCGTGCAGCGCGTCGCCGCGTTCGCCTCGCTCCCGCCCTCCACGGACTCCGGGCCTTCTCCCCCGCGCGCCGCTGGGTGCTCGGCGTCCTCGCCGCCCGCGTCCGCGCCGGCGGCCGCCACGGGGAGACCCCGGTTGCCGTCATGGAGCCGTTCCAGTACGCCATGTTCTGCCTCCTCGTCTACATGTGCTTCGGCGGTGACCGCCTCGGGGACGAGCCAGGCGGGAGGCCGCTGACGGACGGCGAGATCATGAGCCTCTGCTCCGAGTTCCTCATCGCCGGCACCGACACCACAGCCACCGCGCTGCTGTGGATTCTGGCGAACCTGGTCAAGAACCCAGCGATGCAGGACAGGCTTCGAGACGAGGTGTCCAGCGTCGTCGGTGGCGCCGATGGCGAGGTGCGCGAGGAGGACTTGCAGGCGATGCCGCACCTCAAGGCCGTGGTGCTGGAGGCGCTCTGGCGCCACCCGCCGGGCCACTACGTGCTCCCGCACGCCGTGCATGAGGACACGACGCTGGACGGGTACCGCGTGCCCGCCGGTGTGCCCGTCAACTTCGCGCTGGCCTCCACTCCTCTCGGCGGTCTCGGGGCCGTCGTGGTGCTGTGTCGTCGCCGTGCATTGGGCGGCTTCTGCTGCTGCGGCGTGGCCTACTGTTGTTGCTACGGGAGCGGAGTCTGCGAGGCTGGTGGTTGCGGGAGGCAGCCATGGCGAGCTCCTGCGCTAGGATCTCCTGCTCGCGCGCGTTGGTGGCGGCGTTGGGTGGCTCGGGCTCGCTGGCGGGAGAACGCTCCGTCGCTCGATGGCCTAGGATGAGGCGTCGGAGAGGTCGACAGGGTGGAGGAGGTGCTGGTGGCCCAAGGAATCGGCCCAGGACAGCTTAGAGGCGGCGGATTTGGGGCGGCGGCGCAGTCGGCCAGAAGGAGAGGAGATGCGGCGGGTTGTCCCAGCCACCGGCATTTGCAGGAGCTAACAGAGGAGGGGTTGAGCTGATGACGCGTGGGCCCCACATGTCACTGAGATAGAGGTTGCGTTTCAAAACCGCTCAACGTCGATTAAAACAGCCTCGTCCGCACCCAGGTGCTAAAAGTGAACGGTTTTGACACTTAGGGTATCACCACGAGATAGTTTTGTAGTTGAGGGTTAAAATTAGACCAACACACTAGTTGAGGGGTTAAAAGTGGACTTAATCCTTAATTATATGATTATTATCTTTTATACGGTTTTGATGATCAGAACTTCATCATCTTTATGGTTGCACGTCGGAGCTCCGGCTGGCCGGCGCACTTCTCATTAGCGTCCACCGTGGATTTACTGTTGAAGAACCAGCCTGGGCTCTGAGCCTCTTCGAGCTTACGACATGATCAATAGAACAAAATTCACTTCGATTAGTGGCATTCTAGTAGAAGACCGTGAGATCAGACTGTGCTATCCTTTCGGGCGGCGCCGGCGGTCCCCTGCTGGCCGTGGGCGTGTCCGTGGTCGCTGGCGGTGGTGGTGTCGAGGAAGTAGAGCAGGCCGCACATGAGGACGCTGCAGGCCAGCATCGGTATGGGGCCGAACGTCCAGAGGAAGAGCGCGAGGGAGACGTAGAAGGCGCGCAGGCCGAGCGACCAGGCGTAGCTACCGCGGTTCACCGTCCGCGCCACGTAGCACGCGAACTCCTCGCGCGCCTCGTCGCCGTCGCCGGGGCCGGGCGGCAGGCCGCCCAGGAGGAAGCTGGCGTGCGCGTACAGCCGGATGGCCTGCACGTTGCAGACGAAGGCGAGCATGAAACAGAGCGACACGGCCAGGTACTTGGCCGCGAACACCTCCCCGGCCTTGCTCCCGTACACCAGCCGCGGCGCCGGCGCCTTGGAGGATGGCGAGGAGGCTGGAGACGTGACGCCGATGAAGACGCTGATGACGGAGACCAGCGTGATGGCCGTGGTCGCCAGCACCGTGGACGCCATGATGTTGTTGCGCAGCGTCTGCACCGCGAGCACGCCGTTCTTCTCCGTGTTCTGCTGGCCGGTACGGAGCAAGATGGTAATAAGCTTAGTAAAGAGTAAAGACGGTGATGAGATGGGGGAGGGTGCATAGGCATGGTACCGACGGCCATCATGGCGGCGACCCAGCGCTTGCGTGCGATGGCGTTGAGGCCGATGACGGTGTGGGTGGGATGGCGCAGGATCGCCCAGAGGAGCCACAAGTGGTAGCCGGCCACCGCCGCCAGGGCCAGCGGCACCAGCACCAGGTCCAGCTGCTCCTCCCGGAACATAATAGTACCTCTGATGCCGCTCCCTCTCTCTGTGCTGCCTCTCCGATCGACGATCGACGCGGGTGGAGGTGGATGGTCTGGGGCAAAATGGAACTGGATCCTCTCCTTTCGAGTGAAATCAGGTGTCACGACGGCACGATCTTTTTTTTTTCTGGGCCGCTCAAACGAGCAAAACAGCTAGGAAGGCAACGTGGGCAAGCAACTCGTGAGACGTGACTGCGTGGCGGCTCCAGCGGCGTAGTACGCAATTCCGGATGGCGTGGGATGGTGGTGGTGGGCTGGGATTGGCGCGTGCGCGCCCTGCCTGCAAAGTGCGAGTTGAACACTCCGTCAGCGCGCACCCATAGGCCATAGCCGTAGCTTGAGGATGGTCTGGTGGAGCCGACTTTGGTGTTCCGTGTTCCCTACTTTCATAATCATAGCCGCCGTAGCTTTTGGTGAGCCGACATGGGGCTTGATGACCATTATTCTGTCTGGAAAACATAAACTCACGCAAAGGCATGATGCCTGATGAATACATACATGAAATAAAAATGTGGGCTTTCAGATTTCAATACAAAGTACGCTCTGTTCCAAACTGCAAGTCTTTCTAGCTTTTCTATGCACGTAACTTTTGCTGCGCACATTGCGCACATAGATGTATGTTTGCATATATAATAAAGTTATATACCTAGAAAAGCTAGAACGACTTGTAATTTAGAATGGAGGGAGTGGTATATGTTTCACATGTTCTGGTCAGTAACCTGGGCAACCATAATGCCCATTTTATTACAAATTGCGTGCTCTACTGCATGTCCATTTAGCAGGCAGAACCGAGCACCACGCTTGCAGACAGCTGCAGGGTTACACGAGTCTGACAGTCTGCAAACCTGAGTTCATTTATAGTCTTGTAACTTTCTAAAGTTCAGGCTTCTGACTAGTATACAGCAAGAGACCAATTGAGGACGGTAGTCCACTGAACATAGTCCCCAGATGGCAGAGTAGGTGCAATTACACAATAATTCCGTCTCATACAGGGAGGGATTACATGGTTCCTCAGTTCTTCAGAGAGCTCTTGTTTCATCCATCAGAAGATGTGGACAATGTCATAGGCAAATCTGCTCATGTTAAGGATGAACTTGAGGGTATATGTTCACAGTATGGCTACTTCAGCCATAAAAAGCTAGGGGAATCATTACACAAAATAGGTGCAACAAACTACAAGTCTATGACACGCATCACATCAGACACCCTTATATGAAGCGCCTACAACAGTATAATCTCACAAAACTACTATATGTCACTGCTATAAAGGATTTGGTAGTCACAATACTATGTTGCTAAGTGTTAAGTAAAGTGGACGAAACATATCAACCCACAAACATAGCAAAAAATACATTGGAGGCATATATTAGAAGTTAGAACTATAGTAAAGTCTTACAATATCAAGGATACGTCCAAAACAACACGAAAGACTGCAAAATAGAAAATGAAAAAAATGTTAGAACATTATAAAAGAAAAAGGCATGTAATTATCAGAAATTACTTAGAAGTAAGAATGGGAGCAAATATCACCAGAAGAGGAACCTATTGGGTACCTTTAACAAGGAGATGAACCCTTGCTAATGGAATACTACCCTAGCTTAAAGGCAAGTGTCATTACAGTAGAAAAGGTAACAGAATGCACTACTTTTTATGGCTCACTATATCCTAGACATGCTCCAATCCTCTTGAACAAAGTAGTATGTTGATCAAGACATCACACATGAAATTGTTTCAACAGAATTCATAGTTTTGACATCACTATGTTTTGAACTTCTGGTGAATGATAAAGGAATATAATAAAGAGTGCAGATTTTGTGCCCAGGAGGGCTGGCCCCCTCGTTAGCTAAAATACCATTACCATGTTGCAATGTTTTAAAAATCATCACAAAAACCATGTATGTAGTACACATAAAGTTAAGAATAGCCACAACGATTCAGTTTGAAATTCATCCTAAGATGCCAAGAAACAAAATAGACAAGCAATCAACCTGGCACTATTCATCATGTGCTGACAGTGACACTTTTTTTTTAATCTCAGCATCAAAGATGAATTTCAATCTGAATTATTGCAGCTACACTTAACTTTAGGTGTACTACATACATGATTTTTGTGATGATTTTTAAAACATTGCAACATAGTATTTTAGTCCTTTAGCTAACATGGGCGCCAGCACCCCGTGTGTGCCATATGATTTTCCTATAATAATTTTTCTTTGTTTTTCTCAGCACCAATAATTCTTACCATCAGGCCCCCAAGAACTCCTTCAATTATAATCCTGTTCCAACTGTCAAAGTATGTATGGACCGAAAATTTGGCCTTCACCAAAAGCATCAGAGATGCAACCATCATCACAAGAAAGTAGAACACAAATCCCATCAAGCCTGTAAACCCCCATATTCCAGCAACAACTCCACTAATGATTGACAAGAATGTCCGGCTGAAAGGCACAGAAAACGTCCTTAAGTCAGCTTGGTGTAAATGGGTAAAACGTTATAAATGAAATATCAAGAAGGCAGATGCAGCTATGAGCTATGAAAAGATTGATAGTAACAAACATGTTAAGTTAATTCAGTATCTAGTTGACCAGGAAGTAGAAAAGCAAATCTTCAGATGAAAACGTTCAGAGCTTTTAGGTGACAAGCATAGCCCGCTAAGGGAGTTACAACATGTCCACTTAACATTTATTAGATACTGGAATTAGTGTAACAACTTTCAACATTAATTGGACAACTATGCATTTGAAGCTTTGAAAATATGTTTGGAGGATGAGCTCAAAATAGAATGTCATTGGTATAGAACATGAGTATGAGGCACATGAACACACGATACCACTCAACTTCTCTCATTTGCTCATTTCTTTGATTTATTTCTCAATTCAACCTAAATAAATGGTAATACTCAAGTCCTTTGTATTTGCTTAACTTTCTTTGGATCTATTACTCGCACAATCTAAATGAAGTGAAGTTCAAAATCTCAATCACAAAACAAAGAGCTTCAATTATTTTTCAACAGAACGCTGTATGTTCCGACCCCCATATAACAGTGACTAACTCGAAAGAGCTGGTACTTTAATCCTAATTTCACTGCCCCATTGCTTCTTTTTCCACTTGCCGTACCAAACCCAGCATCTTCTGCAGCTCTAACCATAATTCTAGTGCCAAAAGTATTTTATCCTCGCCTGTCAATCAACAACACGTCCCTAAAATGTCGATTCTACACTGCGAATCTATTACTATGAACTAGAGTTTAATCATAAATCAGCAAGATCTTTGCCGTGTATGAGACTCCCAGGTCGCACAAATCGGAATCGAGATCAAACGAAACCTAGACATGCCTACTGACTAGATCAGATTTAGGTAACCCAAATTTTGTAAAGGAGACGAGGGTGATAGGAACCTGTAGTTGATTGATTTGACGTTGCTGACGAGGTTTTCCGCGTGGAATATCGGAACGTCGCCTGAGAACACGCCGCCCGCCGCCGCCGCCATCTTGGTTAGTTCGAGCAGTAGACCTGGTAGCAACACTTTTGCGTATATGGCCTCGAGTATGTTCGGTTTTGTGTCCGACAGTCCGAGCCTCCGAGGCCAACACCGGCTCGTCGCGATTTTGCTGACGTAGGTGTGGCAAGCTAGTCAAGCAAAATTTTGACCATAATTTGTTTGTATGCTAACAATCCGATCTGAGCTGCTGCTGCTGCATTTAAACAGTTTTGACCATAATTTTTTTGCATGCTAACAACTGTTTTGCCAAATTATTCAAACGACTGTGTTAAACGACTGCCATTTAAACAGTTTTGCCCGTTACCAAATTATTCAAACGACTGTTTAAACCACTGCCATTTACCAAATTATTCAGCCCCATTTTTACTGTAGCACTAATAATGGCTAAAGAACAAGTGGCCGACTACTTACTGTTCAGCGTTTTTAAGATAGCACTGGTTCCAATCCATATGGATTAAAGTACATTCAAAGAAACTTGCGTTGTTGTCCGAGAAAAATCAACTTTGCTAGCATGCAGCTTCCAAGAGATGTGGCTAATACTTGAGGTTATGCCAAAGAACACGATGTCTAAGGGCCTGCAGACAGGTTAAAGGTTTTTGGTTAAGCAATTTCATTATTGATTTTTATCAAACATTTATAGTTGAATTATTTTTACTTTATTAATTTTGTATAAACTCCGAATACATTGGACATGTTCGTTTCGCTGAAAAAACAAGTCGAAATACTGTTCCAGCTGATTTGTTGTGAGAGAAAAACACTGTTCCGGCTAAAAAAACAAGTTGAAAAGTACGGATTATAAGATAAGCATGCATCTCAAATTAAAGCTACCAAAAATATCGCCACGCTGCTAAACTTGTGCGAGCTGCAAATCAGGTCGTTAGCCCAGGATCAGTGCACCATATGCAGAAGCACAAATATTTAATTCCCTGTGGCCTCTGGCCAAGTCACTGACAGGCAGGTCACGACTCACGCGATGCAGGCGCCTGGTCAGTTGGCCACACGGACCACACCTTTCCAACGAACAGAGGACAGATACCAATACCATCGCCGTTTTACAAAACAACGCATCGACCTGACAACGAGTCCACATACATGAACTTGACAGCGAAATTAGCCCAGTGAAACAGGAAAGCGGCGACTCAAGTCGGTGAAGCGCGGCCAGCTTAGATGAGGTTCTACATGTATCTTTCACGATCAAAACAGCTTCTGTAGTACAGCCTATACAAAAGCAAAATAACGATTGCCATCAGCGGGAAGTTGTAACACGATGACAGTCACTATGTATTACGGAAACGATATTACAGAACAATAACGACAGACGGTAATAGAAAAAAATCACTAAGGTCCAATCACATGGACAGTGACTCACGGGGCAGGTGGTGTTCCGCTTGAGGGACTGAGCGAGCTCGCGGGAGGATATGAGGAGCTTAACAGGTCGGTATTCAAGCGACTGGTTTTGTCCCTCTATTGTCACCAAAACTGATCAGCTCACGATCCAAAAGATGCTCAAAGACCTGCGACAAACAAGTGTGCAAGTTTTGAATATCTAATGTGATAGGAGGCCTGCTGATTGTGGATGATGGTAGTGCTTACCCTAAAACAAACAGTGCTTGAATAGTTATCAGAAGTCTTATAGGCGTCTTGTATGGACCTGTATTCTGACAGACAGTTCACCTCAGTTCACTTTTCTGTCCCTGATAACAAGGGGACTAGGGGAGGGAGGAGAGCAGTCTCTACCTTTCATTATGCTGGTGAAGTTGTATGAGCTTTGCTCGTTATCTTCTAGTCTGTGCATGCACACAAGAATGTACAATTCCAAAATCGAGAGGTTTGCTTCAAAGTTTTGATTGCATTAAAATGTCATCATTACATTGCAATGTGATTTGCTAACACAGAATGACAAAAATAAGAGTAAGTTTGTGTGAAAACAAGCAAATAATGTTGGTCGCTATTGTGCTGTGCAGAAGATAAATTGAGAGAATAGGTGCACAAAGAAAATCCACATCTTTTGCGGTTAGTGAACAAACACACTATAAAACTAGGGGATATTGTCTGGCAGACATTCAAAGTGATAGTCGTTTGTTGGCGGACATCTAGTTTTGAGCAGTTTGCTAGAAGACACTATGGTTCGTTGAAATTAGGCCACAGGATACCGCGGCCTGGTTTCAGCCGGTTGAGGGGAGAAAAAATTTCGTTTTGGACATCCGGTGCCCCTGAGCCACACTTGGGTCCGCCCCCAACCTGGTTTGGTTGGACCCCAACGGAGGGGATGGCGGCGCGGGAGGGGAAGGCAGCGCGGGAGGCCGCTGCCGGAGGGGAAGGCACGGGCTCCGCCAGCCGCGGCTCCGACGGCCACTGGCGCGAGGGCAGCCTCAACGTCATCCTGGACCTGGTCTAGAGCGGCCTCCCGCGCTGCCTTCCCCTCCCGCGCGCCATCCCCTCCGTTGGGGTCCAACCAGACCAAGTTGGGGGCAGACCCAAGTGTGGCTCAGGGGCACCGGATGTCAAAAACGATTTTTTCTCTCTCCTCAACCGGCTGAAACCGGGCCGCGGTGTCCTGTGGCCTAATTTCAACGAACCAAAGTGTCTTTTGGCAAACTGCTCAAAACTAGGTGTCCGCCAGCAAACGACCATCACTTTGGATGTCCGCCAGACAACTTTCCCATAAAACTAAAGGGCAGCCAACAAAATATACCTTGTAGGCTGTCCATCTTGGGTTGCCTCTGTATGGAAGAAAGGGCCTTTAGGAAGCTTTCTATTGGCAAGAATCCAGATTCCATGTCCATATATGACACAGCTCTGAACTGAAAGAATTGCTTGTAAATATTCAGCTGAGCATATATTCATATTAATTATTGATGTTATGAAGAAAGAACCAACAAGCTGCTGATAACCTACAGAAATCGTAGAATGTTGTTTGTTGTTGCATCAGCATCCATGAGGGAGTTGAGACATCCTTTGAATTTCTTATCACTAAAAATGCTCTGCAGCATATAGGATAAGAGAAGTCTATTGTGCAAACTTTTGCTGTTGTGCTGCCTAATTTGTTCACCCTTTTGTTTCTCCAGGGTGGAACAAAAAAAAACAAAGGGAACTGATTGAAAAATATCAATACAGTTCCATTCGGCGCGTGGCTAAATTCTACCATGTTTTCATTTCAGCAAGCAAACACTTTTGTTTCATTTAACAAGATTATATGCCATTAATAGCTAAGTACTCTCTCCGTCCCAAAATAATTGCACTTCTAGAATTGAAGGGAGACTACAAAATTACATATATACCCCTATAAAAAAAAGTAGGGCAACATGTAATAATTGCACATTTGAAATGGAGAAAGTAGCAAAAAGTACTAACTCCGCCTATGGTGAGGCGCCTTTGGTGTCCCAGCATAGCAGGTTCCAAGCCCTGGTAAAGGAGGAGGGTTGTGTTAGGCGCGGCGAGCCAATGTAAAAACTTAGCCACTTTTATGGAGATGAAACCCAAAAGAATCCCGTTGGGGCGTAACCCTCTTAGCGACGTGCCATGTCGGAACCCGGGTATGGTGTTAAATGAGTAAGGGCCGAGTCGTCACCCCCGTGATGCGCTGTGTCGCGATCTGGGCACAGTGTCAAGTGAGCAAGGATCAAGTCATCGCATCCTTAGTGGCGCGCCACATCGACGCTCGGATGTGGTGCAAAATGAGTAAGGGTCTTCACACCTACCTCGGCGGGTGCGAAGGGTAAGGAAACTACCTACCTCAGCGAGTGCGAAGGGTAAGGAAGCTAGTCGAGCCAATTAAGATCCGTTTAGGTAGCTGGAATGTAGGGTCCTTTACGGGTAAGTGAAGAGAGTTAGTGGACACAGTGGCTAGGAGGCATGTAAATATCTTATGCGTCCAAGAGACTAAATGGAAGGGGCAGAAGGCGAAGGAGGTGGACAATACCGGCTTCAAGCTCTGGTACACAGGGACAACTTCAAATAAACATGGAGTAGGAGTTTTGATTGATAAGAGCCTCAAATGATGGTGTGGTGGAGGTGAGAAGGCAAGGGGATAGGATCATCTTAGTTAAACTTGTCATCAGCGATATGGTTTTAAACGTAATTAGTGCGTATGCCCCCAAATAGGTCATGATGAGAGTGCTAAGCGGCTTTTCTGGGAAGACTTAGATCGCTTGGTTAGAGCTGTCCCTAGTAGCGAGAAGCTCTTTATAGGAGGTGATCTTAATGGCCATGTAGGTACATCAAGTGCAGGTTTCAAGGCGGTTCATGGGAGTTTCGGATATGGTAGTAGGAACCAGGAGGGAGAGGAAGTCTTAGACTTTGCTATAGCTTTTGATATGATGATAGCTAGCACTTTCTTTCGTAAGAGACAGTCTCATTTAGTGACCTTTAGTAGGGCCAGTACTTTAGTCAAATCAACTTTGTCCTTATAAGGAGGGATAAACGAACATGCGTGGACTATAAGGTGATACCTAGAGAATGTGTGGTCGCTCAACACAAGCTGGTGGTGGCTGACTTTCGCTTTCTGGTGCAAGCTCGTGGGAACAAACAAGCTAGGGTTGCTAGAACGAAGTGGTGGAAATTAGAAGGGAAGGTATCAAAGGTCTTTAAGAAAAAGGTCATTGAAGAGGGCCCTTGAAAGGATGAAGGCGATGCAAACAGCATGTGGGAGAAGATGGCAACATGCATTCGGAAGGTTGCTTCAGAGGTGCTTGGAGTGACCAAAGGGAGCGGATGCGACTCGAAAGACACTTGGTGGTGGAATGAAGATGTGCAAAAGGCTATTAAGGAAAAAATAAGTGCTATAAGTGCTTGTATCATGATAGGTGTACATACAACATAGAGAAGTACAAGGTGACAAAGAAGACTGTAAAACGAGTGGTGAGTGAGGCAAAGGGGCAGGCCTATGAGGATTTTTACCAACATTTGAGTACGAAAGAAGGAGAGAAGGACATTTATAGGATGGCTAGGGCTCGCGATAGGAAGACAAGGGACTTAAATCAAGTCAAGTGCATAAATGATGAGAGGGAGCAGCTCTAGGTGAAGGAGGATGAGATCAGACATAGATGGCAAGAATATTTTGATAAATTGTTCAATGGTAAGAACAAGAACACCACCATTTAACTGGACGACTCGTTTGATGACACTAATAGGCGCTTTGTGTGGAGGATTCAAGAATCGGAGGTTAGAGAAGCCTTGAAAAAGATGAAAGGGGCACAGCGATGGGCCCTGATGGTATCCCAATCAATGTGTGGAGATGTCTCAGAAATATAGCTATAGTATGGCTAACCAAGATGTTCAACAATATCTTTCGATCGAACAAGATGCCTGAGGAGTGGAGAAGAAGCATATTGGTACCAATCTACAAGAACAAGGGAGATATCCAAAGTCATACTAATTATCGGGGAATTAAATTGATGAGCCACACTATGAAGCTATGGAGAGAGTCATCGAGCAGCGCCTGCGAGGAACAACTAGATATCAACAAACCAATTTGGTTTCATGTCCGGAAGGTCAACCACAGAAACAATCTTCTTAATAAGACAAGTTATAGAGCAGTTTAGAGAGCAGAAGAAGGACCTCCAAATGGTTTTCATTGACTTGGAGAAGGCTTATGACAAGATACTAAGAAATGTTATGTGATGGGCTTTGGACAAACATAAAGTCCCATCAAAGTACATGACCCTCATCAAGGACATGTACAACAATGTTGTGACTAGTGTTCGAACAAATGATGGTAACAAAGATTACTTCTCGATTAAAATTAGATTTCATCCAGGGTTAGCTTTAAGCCCGTATCTCTTTGCCTTGGTAATGGATGAGGTTACCAGGAACATACAAGGGGATATCCTTTGGTGTATGTTGTTCGCTGATGATATAGTGTTAGTGGACGAAAGTCAAGCGGGAGTAAATAGAAAACTAGAGTTATGGCGGCAGACCCTTGGGTCTAAAGGTTTTAGATTGAACAGAACTAAAACCGAATACATGAGATGCGACTTTGGCGGAGCTACACAGGAGAAGGGAGATGTGAGTTTGGAAGGTCAAGTAGTGTCTAAGAAGGATACCTTTCGGTATCTAGGATCGATGCTACAGAGGGATGGAGATATTGATATGGACGTTAGCCATAGAATCAAAGCAGGGTGGATCAAGTAACGACAAGCTTCTAGCATTCTTTGTGACCAGAGGGTACCACAAAAGCTAAAATGTAAGTTTTATAGAACGTCGATTAGACCAGTTATGTTGTATGGAACAAAATGTTGGCTTACAAAGATTCGACATGTTCAACAACTGAGTGTTGCAGAAATGTGTATGTTGCGATGGATTTGTGGTCACACAAGAATGGACCTAGTTTGGAACGATGATATACGTGATCGCCTAGGGGTAGCACCAATTAAAGAAAAACTTGTCCAACATTAGTTGAGGTGGTTTGGCCATGTCCAAAGGAGACCTCTAGATGCACCAGTGCATTGTGGAGTCTTAAGCCAAGCTAATAATATGAGAAGAGATAGAGGAAGACTGAAATTGACATAGGGGAGACAATAAAAAGATATTTGAAAGCTTGGGATATACCTAGAGATTTATGTTTGAATAGGAGCGCTTGGAAAACAGTTATTGAAGTGACTGAACCATGACTTGGGGCTCTTGGTGGGTTTCAACTCTAGTCTACCCCAACTTGCTTGGGACTAAAAGACTATGTTGTTGTTATTGTTGTTGTTGTAAAGTCGCAAAAAGTACTAGTCATAGATGGTCTATGGCCTAATAGAAGTGTACTTATTGTGGGACATTTTGAATGCTAAAAGTACACTTATTTTGAGACGGAGGGAGTATTCAACCATGATGAGATGAAGGAAAAAAATTAAACAAAATGCCCCATAACAGTCAGGCTTTAGAAAGGATACAGTAAGTCTTGAGTTATAATCGGTGATATACTTTGCTGGCAAACCTGAGTCTTTGGCCAGTATAAGCAAATGTTCCACCAACCTGCATTTTGTTAACAAAAGATGGCTTGGATAGGGAATTCAGGAGCATTTCATGTTTTATATCTAAAGGGTCTTGGGGAAAGCACATACCGTTGTATATCATCCAGTGAAGGAGAAATAAATAAAAGCTTCCTATGAGAGAATCGAGATCTAACCCTTTTCTCTAGGAGTTGATCTGCATCCTAAAAAATGAAACACCACTGAATATTATAATTATTTGAGCAATGTTTATAATTATTTGAACAATTATTATAACACCATCAATATGCTGCAAATTAAAGTAAAATGATGATTTGTTATGCACATTCAGATTCCAAGTTGCCAGCCAACTTAATCAAAGCTAAGTGATGCTACTACATTATGACTACTTCACATTCTACTGCAGGATCGCTACTACATAATCAAGAGTGACATCATTTTTTTTGAAAGACTAATCAAGAGTGACACCTGACAGAGACATACTAATCAAATGGCATCAACACAAAAAAAGAAATCAAGTATATACAACTAACAGGGTGGAAGCTTATATTATTGTTAAATACAAGTAAATATGATGAAGCTTAGTTCATACCAAGCGGCAACTCACACCAATGGCAACAGCTTGTGATGTTAGAGACTGCATTGCATCAAGCAAGCTATAAAGCAACCTCTATTTACCCTGTAACAAAACAACATGAACATAAGTAATCTTCTCATGTCAAAACTGACTATAGCAATAGTAGAAAGTATGTGAGTCCGGAGGGGTGTGAGTCTGCACAGACTCTACAACCACTGGTGGCTGCCCTAGGGCATCCACCATAGCGCACTCCCGAGACAAACGGTGGCTAGGCGCCACGTCGCCGATGCTGGAGCTGTCGCTCTCAACCTCGTCATCCAGGAGTTTGTGGAGAGTGGTGGGAGCATAGCTCACCATTCCCATAAATTCAGATATGAGAGGGGGCGGCGCCGGCATCCTTTGGAGCCCCCGAGCGCACGCGTCCACAGGGGACGCGAGGCCATAGGGGAACTGGTCGTACGGTGTTTGCGGTGCAGACAATACGGTCCCTCTGGATAATCGGCAGGAGATAGTAAATAGAGAGTAAATAACAGTATGCATATTACTCACGGCGAGGTTTGAGCAGAGAGTTTGCTCGGAATGAAGCGCAGGTGCCTCGTCGTTGAAGTCGTTGGGTGTCCCGGAGCCGATGGAGGAGTCCCTCCGACGGGCACCGGAACGAGTGCCTCCTCGCGGAGGTGTAGTACGCCGAGCCGGTTGGCGACGAAGTCCAGGCTTTCGAAGAGGAAGGCCTAGGACGGCTCGAAGACTGGTGGAACCCACATCCCAACAGGTGGAAGTGTAGAAAACCCCAGTGAGCTAAAGCGAGTCGTATCGCTTGAGCCCGCCATGGTGAAGGTGGCGGAAAAGTGAGCCATCCGATGACTAAAAAATATTGAACGTACAATGTCTTCCCCACGAACAGCGCCAACTGTCGGTGCAGAAAGTGACCAACACGTAAATATTTATAGTTTTGCCATACGTTGTGATTGGAGGTGGCCTAGCACTCAATGACACAGGGTTTATACTAGTTCAGGCAACATGCCCTACATCCAATTTGAGTCGGTCGGTGACTTTATTCCTGAGCCCAGGTGCTCAAAGTTTGTAGTGGGGTTACAAACGAGGAGAAATATGGGGTGTACAAAAGGTCCGGTCGCACTTTGGTCAGGGGGGTGAGAGTGACTGGAGCTCCGCTATGTGCTATGTGAACTTCGATCTGAATCTACTTGGTTGTGTTGGAGAGAGCGCATCCCCTTTTATAGATGAAGGGGATGGCCTTATAAGTGAGAGGGAGAGAGTACGTATGCTACTAAGTCTTGTTGCCCACGCCGACGGGTACAGGATGATGGTAGGCGCCCACAATACTTTTGAATGTCAGATGCATGTGGGAGGTTGCATCATCTTCTTCTGGTATGGCAGATGTCGGTGCCTGCCACACTATTGAACCCAGAGGCATGTAAGGGGTTTTACCATGTTCGACTGGTATGGTAAAAGCCGGCGCCCACAACACTGTTGATGCCAGAGACATGTGGGGGAGCCTTACCGTATTTATCCGGTATGGGAGTTAATGTCGCCCACAACACTGTAGGGGAAAAAATCGGTGCCTACAACACTGCTTGGGTTCTGTTGTGTCAGGAGGGTCATAGGGTACTGTTTGGTAGGTGCACAGGGTACAGTCCTTGGTATTGCATTTGACTTGAGTGCGCTGCCTTACTTTCTCCGTCTGTTTCTTGGTCCTTACCGAGCGGGCACCTCCGATCGGTTGGTCCCAGTCGGCTCTGATTGCATTAGTCGAAGAGGAGCTATAAGCAGGGGTTCGACGCATTCCTGGTCGGAGAAGCGGGTCAGAGTTGGAAGTGGTGTTTGGCCAGGCCTTTTGGTCAGAGAGGCCGTCCGGAGGTGGGCTAGAGACCAAAGCGAGCGCCCCGGTCGGAGAGGTGGGACAGAGTCGGAAGCGGGCGCCGTTCCTCCTCGGCCAAGCCTTCCGGTCGGAGATTGGATCGTTCTTCTGGCCTGTTGTCTAGGTATTTGGGCCGGCCCATGAGTTGCGCGTCGCTCGCAGCGTTGTCTGTTGATTCGAGCCTTTGTTGGGAAGCCGGTCCATGAGGAACCCCGGATTTATGAACCCGACAGTAGTATTGTAGAATTTAGGCATCGCAAATTACCAATGTTCCTACTGAGCTTAAGCTTTGTTGGGTATTCTCAGTTAGATATGTAATTGTTGCTTGCATAATGGCAAAACATTATAAACTAGATCTCTGGAGTAACTTGATGATTTTGTTCCCTGCTGGCATTTTGGTATGGCTGCATGTGATTGTGTGCGCCCTCTGTTAACTTAATAACCCTTTCATAGAGAATGTGTAGTTCCATTATAGTAGAGATATATTTTATATATTCAACATGCTTCTAACAATCACCCTGCTTCAACTAATTTCGATGTGCTTGTGTTCTTTGTTTGCATTCTTGCTATGAATAAGAACATTTGTGGAACAGGTTGTCAAGTTTGTCTCTCACAACCTTTTGTCTATTTATATTTTTATAGGGCCCAATGTGTCTGGTGGTAGGGGTTTCTATTTGAAGGACGCCTGGCAGAGTGAAGTGGCAGCGCACCGCGGAGAAAGCCCCGTCCTGGCCATAAACCGTTGTTTATAGAATAATATATAAACTAATGGTTTATGAACTTTAAGACCCGTCTTAGTAGTGCTATGTGGGCTTGTCTATTTTTTCTGTGTGTGAAATGACTAATCTCTGCGAGACTGTGAATTCGTGTTTCTTTCATTAGTTGATTTATTTTTTGTTTTATGATTTATTTTAGTTTTATGATTTATTTTTTGTAGACGCCACCATAGCGTTAGCATGGACAATATACTATTGTGGAAAAGTTGAACTATGGAAAAAGTTCATTGTTAGGTTGTTTCATGTGCATCCCCAAGATAAAGCTGTGGCGTTAGCACGGGCAGTATACTAGTTCTATTAAGAATGCATTTGAGTGCGATGCTTAGCATTCTGTCTTCCACCATTCTTATTCTCTTATTTCCCTAAAGATCCTTGACGAAAGAGTGTAGGATCACAGTGGACCTCTAGACCATAGATTCGGAGTAGAGCCTCTACTAGATGGGGAAAAACAGTTGGTGTATCTTCGTATGGGTCACCCTTTTGGTACATGGCCACCGGTGTCGTGGCAGCTCCAGCGTAGATGTCGGTACTGCGGCGTTGTAGGCGTCGTGGTGGCGATGCCATGGATGTCTAGTGGTGACTGTGGTGACCCTGCAGAGGCGGCGGCGGTGTGGTGGGGCATCCCGTCGCTGGCAGCACACTATAGATCGGATTAGGTTTCTATCGGTGGATCACGGCGGCTCCGACCAACCTCGTTACTCGAGCCGTGATCCCCACCTATCTTTATATGTGATGTGCGATAGGGGCCCACCAACCTATTAGGGTTGGGCGCCCCCGATCAGGGCGCAGAGGTAAGGGTCCAATAGACCATTGGGCCTATTGGTAGAGATCAACTAACATTCTCCCCCTTGATCTCATTACTATCTTTCAATCTCATATCATTTACTTTTGTTCATTCCATTATAGATTAGCGTATAGAGCATGTCTCATCGTCACGATCCATTGCCGATAGATTTAACAGCTACAACACACTACTCTGTTCTGAAATTGATACTTATCTTTGTGCCTTCTTTTGTCCAGGAATTTTACGCTTCCCCTTAAAACCATGCTAGCTACATGTTCTCTAAATACCATATTCTCTGAACACGTTGGGTGGTAAGCCTTTTGTAAGCGGATCTACAAGCATCTTTTCTGTACTTATATGCTCAAGACTTATGACTTGATCCCAGACTTTATCTATCACAATATAATACTCTATATCAATGTGTTTGGCAGCACCACTTGACTTATGTTGTGAGCATACTGTACTGCCAGATTATAATCGTAGTATAACTTAAGTGGTCTATAGATGTCGTCAACCACCTTCAAACCAGGTATGAACTTCTTTAGATAGTTCACCTGCCCCATTGCCTCATATCACGCTACAAACTGTCATACATTGTGGACGATGTAGTGACGGTTTGCATTTGAGCTTTTCCATGAAATAGCTCTCCTTTTCGATAGTGAATACTATCCCGTCGTGGATTTTCTATCATCTCTCGCATAATCAGAATCTGAATTTCCCACTATGTGGAGTGAATAAGATCTTCTATACGTCATCATGAGGCCTTTCATTCCTTGCAAATAATGCAAGACTTTCTTTACTAATTTCATTGTTCTGTTCCAGAATTGCTCTGGAATCTGCCAAGTAACCCGGTAACAAATGCCAAGTCAGGGCGCATACATACTTGAGCAAATTGTAAGCTTCCGACATATGAAGCATATAGAACCACTTTCATTTGATTGAGCTCATATTAGTTCCTGGGGCATTGAAAATTCCCATATCTATCGCCCTTGACTATAGGAGCAGGTGAGGGACTATATTTTGGCATACTAAATTTCTTTAAGATTCTTTCTATGTATGCCTTTTGTGACAGTCCTAATACCCATTTTCTTCTATCTCGGTGAATTTCGATCCCTAGAACAAACGAGACTTCACCAAGATCTTTCATATCAAGTTTTGAGGACAAAACTTCTTTGTCTCCTATAGTAGACTGACATCACTACTAGCAAGTAAGATATCATCACATACAGGACAAGGAAGATAAACTTCCCATTCTTAAACTTTGCATAGACACAATTGTCCTCTACATTCTCTTTAAAACCCAAAATTTTTTATTGTCTGATCAAACTTCAAGTACCACTGTCTTGAAGCTTGTTTTAATCCATAAATGGATTTCTTTAGGCGGCATCCCATTCGTTCTTTTCCTTCCATGACAAAACCTTTCGGTTGTGCCACGTAAATATTTTCCTCCAAGTTTTCGTTGAGAGATGCCGTCTTTACATCCATCTTATGTAATTCTAAATCGTAATATGCCATTAATGCCATTATGATTCTGAAGGAAACTTTACATGAGACTAGAGAAAAGGTCTCATTATAATCAAACCCTTCTCTTTGCATAAAACCTTTTGCCACAAGTCGCGCTTTATATCTCTCTATATTCTCTTGAGAGTCAAGTTTTGTTTTGTAGACCCATTTATAGTCTACTTAAAAGCATCTAGGCCCCTTGTTGGATTTCGGTGATTAATGACAATATAAGATTACTATGACTAATGTGTGTTTTGCAGAGGCAATTAAGTTAGGTCATGGTAATGGAGATCAATTGGGCAATCAAGGTGGTCATGCCCCTACGATGGAAATCATTTTGGTTTTCAAAGGATGGACGACAAGGTTAAGGATGACTAGTTCTAAGTGTCGATTGGAGTTAGAGAGACACTTAGAGTAGTTTAGGACTTTGTTTTTCCTTTGGCCATACTATTAAGGGGGGTATGGACGGGTAGCTTGACCTAGATGAGTCTAGTGAGTTAGGTATGGTGCACACTTGTTAAAACTAGCACTAGGTAGCTCCACAACAGCCCTATGATCCTATGGAGCAAACTTCATTCACATATGATCGAGAGTTGGAAGTGAATGGAGGGTCAAATGCTGACCGGACGTTGGCTCCGGTGTGATCGGACGCTGGCCGTAGGGTCCGATCAGTTCATTTGACCAAGGTGATTATGTTCAGAGCGATCGGACGCTGAGTGGTCAAGTGATCGGATGCTGAGGACCAGCATTCGGTCAACTCCAGTAAGGTTCCAAAGAAGGAATTCTATGACCGGACGCGACCGGTCAATGCTAACCGGACCCTGAGGATCCAACGTCCGGTCGAGTACAGTAAGCATCCAGTGAGGGTTTAATGCGACCGGACGCGTTCGGTCAGTGGTGATCGGACCCTACTAGCGTTCGGTCAACACTTAAACACTGGTGTGCGGGTTGAACTGACCGGAGCGTCCGGTCACCTCGTAGAGGCACATAACGGTTCGTTTTTCAGACTGCCTTATAAATAGAAGCTCCACTCATGTGTAGAGTTACTTTTTGCTCATTCCAACAGCTAAGAAACATGTTTGTGAGTGCCAAGAAGAGCAAGGTCCTAGTGATGTGATTGTGATTTGAGAATCCAAGAGAGTAGCCTCATTAGTGAATCAAGAGTAGCAAAGTGTGCATCCACCGTTCTCATTAGGCTTTGCGTGGTCAAGTGAGAGTTTGTGCTTGTTACTCTTGTGATCGCCATCACCTAGACGGCTTGGTGGTGATTGGGAGCTTGGTGATCACCTGGCAGAGCTTGTGGGTGACCCAACTCACGTTGTGAGCTGTTGTGGGTGATTCACCGTGACGGAGTGTCGAAGAATCAACCCATAGAGAGCACTTGATCCTTGTGCGGATCAAGGGGGAGCTACACCCTTGCGTGGATGCTCCAACGAGGACTAGTGGGGAGTGGCAACTCTCTGATACCTCAGCAAAATATCGTCACGTTCCTCTCTCTCTATTTACTTTGAGCATTTACTTTGAGCAATTCAATACTTGTCCTTACATTCATAGAATTGCCATGCTAGAGTAAGTTTGGAACATAGGTTGTAGTCCTTTGTGCATTAGATTAATAGAAACACTTTTCTAGGCACAAGGACTTAATTGGGCTAACCATAAGATTTAATTATTGCAAGAAAATTTAGAATTAGCCCAATTCACCCCCCCCCCCTCTTGGGCATCTTGATCCTTTTAATTGGTATTAGAGCCTCATGCTCACATTTTTAAGCTTAATTGCTTAGAGCAAGATGTCTCACGGGGATGGACCTCCTCCTATCTTTGAGGGAGATGACTTTCCATATTAGAAAATCCAAATGGAGGTGTACTTAGAAGCTCTAGACGTTGTATACTTAGAGCCGCCTCACAAGGCTTCCCAAAACCTTGGGATGCTACTAACTTACAAGGCGATGAGGTTAATTATGAAAAGTGGAATGCAAAGGCTTGAAACACCATCTTTAGAGGCCTTTGCAAAGATGTGTTCAACCATGTAAGGAACCACAAAGACGCCCATGCACTATGGTCGGACGTTTGTGTGCTCCATGAGGGAACCAAGAGTGAGCGTGAGGAACGCTATCATCTTGTGATTAACAAGCTAAACTCATTTGAGATGCTTCCCAAAGAATGTGCTAATGAGATGTATTCATGTTTAAATGTTCTTATAGAGGAAGTCAATGGGCTTGGACTTACTCAAATGTCACCATCGGACATTGTGAGAAAGATCTTGAGTGTCCTCCCCATTGACAAATATGGGCATATTGTGACCGTGCTACATCAAGATGATCTTTCCGCCGCTACACCGATACAAATCTTGGGAAATATCAATGCTCATGAGATGTACATGCACATCACGCCACAAGATGGCTCATCCTCTACCAAGAAGAAAGAGAAGGACTTAGCATTCAAAGCTAGCCAAGATAAGGGCAAAGCAAGACTTGAGTATGAGAGCTCAAGTGATGAAGAAGATGAAGATGAAAGTCTTGCTCGCATGGTGAAGAAAGCCGCCAAGATGCTAAAGAAGCTAAACAAGAGTGGCATCAAGTTTGATGGCAAGAAGAAGAAGTTCTTTACAAGCTCTAGAAGAAAGCCAATCTCTGAAATGGATTGCTTTAATTGTGGTGAACTTGGTTATCTAGCACATCAATGCACCAAGCCCAAGAAAGACAAGTTCAAGAACAAGAACAAGGGCAAGAAAGATGACTCAAGTAACGAAGATGAAGATAAGAAGAAGAAGAACAAGCCATACAAGAAGAGAGATGGCAAAAAGAGGGACTTCCACAAGAAGAAGAAGAGTGGAAAAGCCTACATCATCGGTGATTGGCTCACGGACATTGATTCATCTAATGGATCATCCGATGATGATAGTGAAGATGAGAAGGTGGCCGCCATTGCTATTGATCTTTCATCTTCACCACCACCATCACCATCATCCTCTTCACACCTATGCCTTATGGCCAAGGGTGAACGCAAGGTAACTAATAATGATGATAGTAGTGATGATGAGCAAGCAAGTGATGATGATAGTGATAGCGATGATGATGATTCACCTTCATATGATGATCTTGTCAAAATACTAAGAAAATACACTAAGATCGTTAGAAAGAGTAGAGCTAAAAATGAAAAGCTTGATGCTAAAAATGATTCACTCTTAGCAAAATGCGATACATTGGAAAAGGCTAATGTTGAACTTAAAGAAACAAATGATGCTATATCATCCAAACTCAAGGAGCTCAAATCTTCTAAGAAAGAGCTTAAATATAAACATGATAAACTTGAGTGGGTGCATAATGAGCTCATCACTAGCCACAACAAGCTAAAAGATGAATATACAACTCTAAAGATCAATTATGATTCTCTTGTTATTGCTCAAGAATTTTTACCAAATGAGCCACATGATGCTACTAACAATGTTGCTAAGATTGATATAGCTACATCATGTGATGATTTAATTGATGAGAGTATTAAGCAAGGATCTAGTGGCAAAGGCAAGAAAGTGGTTGAGTGTAATGACTATGATGAGTATATCAAGCTCAAGAGTGATAATGAGAAGCTCAAGAAAGATCTTGAAGAGATCAAAAGCCACAACGCCATTATGCTAGAAACTCTTGATCATGATGAAGAATTGATCCTTGAGAATGAGAAGCTCAAAGAAGAAAACAAGAAGCTCAAGAAAGAGAAGAAAGATGATGCTCTAAAGGAAGAAAATAAGAAGCTCAAGTTGGAGAAAGAGCATCTCAAGATTGGGTTGAGCACGTTTGCTAGAGGCAAGCACCTCCAAAGTGAGCTACTCATGAACACCGTCATGAAGATAGATAGAAGTGGTATTGGATATGTGACAAGTGTAGAGAAGAAGAAGGCTTAAGTTCAACAACAACAATCAAAGCCAAAGCCAAAGCCAAAGAGATGTTTTGAGTGTGGACAAGAAGGCCACTTTGCTCATGAGTGTCAAACTCCACCACCACAACCCTTGCCCAAGCATGCTAGACCCTTTGCCTTCAATGCTCACTACATGCTTAGAAAGGATTCTAGTGGAAAGATGAAAGTCATATTCTTAGGACCCCCTAACAAGAATAGGCCTAAGAAGATTTAGGTGGCTAAGTCACTTGTTGAGAAGGTGAAGGGCCCTCAATAAGTTTGGGTTCCTAAAGCTTGAATCTCTTGTGTGTAGGTGAACTACAAGACCAGTGGAAGTCATTGTGTTATTAATAGTGGTTGCACTCAACATATGACCGGTGATCCTCGTATGTTCACCTCACTAGATGAAGAGGTAGATGGACAAGAGAAAATAACATTTGGAGATAACTCAAAGGGCAAGGTTAAAGGATTGGGCAAAGTGGCAATATCAAATGATCATTCCATCTCCAATGTGCTTTATGTTGCTTCATTGAGCTTCAGAGCTTCAACTTGCTATCCATTGGACAATTGTGTGATCTTGGCTTCTAATGCTTGTTCACCGAGAAGGAGGTTGTTGTATCCAAGGTAGATGATAATCAAGTGATATTCAATGGATTTAGATACAACAACTTATATCTAGTGGACTTCACCTCTGAAGATGCAAATTTGAAGACTTGTCTATTCACCAAAACAACACTTGGGTGGCTATGGCATAGAAGACTTGCTCATATTGGTATGAGTTCACTCAAGAAGCTAATGAAGAATGATTTGGTGAGAGGGTTGAAGGATGTGAAGTTTGAGAAGGACAAGCTTTGTAGTGCATGTCAAGCCGGCAAGCAAGTTGCAAATACCCATCCAACAAAAGCTTTTATGTCAACCACAAGAGTGCTAGAACTCCTACACATGAATTTATTTGGACCAACAATATACAAGAGTTTGGGAGGGAATCTCTATTGTCTTGTGATTATTGGTGACTATTCAAGGTATACATGGGTATTCTTCCTTCATGACAAATCCGAAGTTGCATCTTGCTTCAAGAAGTTTGCCAAGAGAGCTCAAAATGAATTTGAAGTGAAGCTCAAGAAGATAAGAAGTGACAATGGAAAAGAATTTGATAACACAAACATTGAAGCTTATTGTGATGAAGTTGGGATCAAGCATGAAGTCTCCGCAACTTATACTCCTCAACAAAATGGTGTAGTTGAGAGGAAGAACCGGACTTTGATTACTCTTGCAAGGAAAATGCTAGATGAGTACAACACCCTCGAAGCTCTATGGGCGGAAGCAATCAACACCGCATGCTATGCATCAAACCGCCTATTCCTTCAAAAGTTTTCTGGCAAGACACCTTATGAGTTGCTCAATTGGAAGAAGCCGGACATCTCCTTCTTTATGGTGTTTGGTTGCAAATGCTACATCTATAAGAAGCGGCAACACCTAGGGAAGTTCTAAAGACATTGTGATATTGGTTCTCTTATTGGTTACTCATCAAAGTCCAAAGCATATAGAGTATTTAATCCTGTCACCGGTTTAGTTGAAGAAACATATGATGTGGAATTTGATGAATCTAACGGCTCCCAAGGAGCACATGAGAATCTTGATGATGTAGGTGATGAACCATTGAGGGAGGCTATGAAGAATATTCCGGTGGGAGACATCAAGCCAAAAGATGATGAAGATGATGTATAAGTCATTGATCAACCTTCTTCATCAAGTGTGCCACAAGATGGTGAGTAGCCTCATTAGTGAATCAAGAGTAGCAAAGTGTGCATCCACCGTTCTCATTAGGCTTTGCGTGGTCAAGTGAGAGTTTGTGCTTGTTACTCTTGTGATCGCCATCACCTAGACGGCTTGGTGGTGATTGGGAGCTTGGTGATCACCTGGCAGAGCTTGTGGGTGACCCAACTCACGTTGTGAGCTGTTGTGGGTGATTCACCGTGACGGAGTGTCGAAGAATTAACCCATAGAGAGCACTTGATCCTTGTGCGGATCAAGAGGGAGCTACACCCTTGCGTGGATGCTCCAACGAGGACTAGTGGGGAGTGGCAACTCTCTGACACCTCAGCAAAATATCGTCACGTTCCTCTCTCTCTTTTTACTTTGAGCATTTACTTTGAGCATTTACTTTGAGCAATTCAATACTTGTTCTTACATTCATAGAATTGCCATGCTAGAGTAAGTTTGGAACATAGGTTGTAGTCCTTTGTGCGTTAGATTAATAGAAACACTTTTCTAGGCACAAGGACTTAATTGGGCTAACCATAGGATTTAATTATTGCAAGAAAATTTAGAATTAGCCCAATTCACCCCCCCTCTTGGGCATCTTGATCCTTTTAATTGATATTAGAGCCTCGTGCTCACATTTTTAAGCTTAATTGCTTAGAGCAAGATGTCTCACGGGGATGGACCTCCTCCTATCTTTGAGGGAGATGACTTTCCATATTAGAAAATCTGAATGGAGGTGTACTTAGAAGCTCTAGACGTTGTATACTTAGAGCCGCCTCACAAGGCTTCCCAAAACCTCGGGATGCTACTAACTTACAAGGCGATGAGGTTAATTATGAAAAGTGGAATGCAAAGGCTCGAAACACCATCTTTAGAGGCCTTTGCAAAGATGTGTTCAACCATGTAAGGAACCACAAAGACGCCCATGCACTATGGTCGGACGTTTGTGTGCTCCATGAGGGAACCAAGAGTGAGCGTGAGGAACGCTATCATCTTGTGATTAACAAGCTAAACTCATTTGAGATGCTTCCCAAAGAATGTGCTAATGAGATGTATTCATGTTTAAATGTTCTTGTAGAGGAAGTCAATGGGCTTGGACTTACTCAAATGTCACCATCGGACATTGTGAGAAAGATCTTGAGTGTCCTCCCCATTGACAAATATGGGCATATTGTGACCGTGCTACATCAAGGTGATCTTTCCGCCGCTACACCGACACAAATCTTGGGAAATATCAAAGCTCATGAGATGTACATGCACATCACGCCACAAGATGGCTCATCCTCTACCAAGAAGAAAGAGAAGGACTTAGCATTCAAAGCTAGCCAAGATAAGGGCAAAGCAAGACTTGAGTATGAGAGCTCAAGTGATGAAGAAGATGAAGATGAAAGTCTTGCTCGCATGGTGAAGAAAGCCACCAAGATGCTAAAGAAGCTAAACAAGAGTGGCATCAAGTTTGATGGCAAGAAGAAGAAGTTCTTCACAAGCTCTAGAAGAAAGCCAATCTCTGAAATGGATTGCTTTAATTGTGGTGAACTTGGTTATCTAGCACATCAATGCACCAAGCCCAAGAAAGACAAGTTCAAGAACAAGAACAAGGGCAAGAAAGATGACTCAAGTAATGAAGATGAAGATAAGAAGAAGAAGAACAAGCCATACAAGAAGAGAGATGGCAAAAAGAGGGACTTCCACAAGAAGAAGAAGAGTGGAAAAGCCTACATCATCGGTGATTGGCTCACGGACATTGATTCATCTAATGGATCATCCGATGATGATAGTGAAGATGAGAAGGTGGCTGCCATTGCTATTGATCTTTCATCTTCACCACCACTATCACCATCATTCTCTACACACCTATGCCTTATGGCCAAGGGTGAACGCAAGGTAACTAATAATGATGATAGTAGTGATGATGAGCAAGCAAGTGATGATGATAGTGATAGCGATGATGATGATTCACCTTCATATGATGATCTTGTCAAAATACTAAGAAAATACACTAAGATCGTTAGAAAGAGTAGAGCTAAAAATGAAAAGCTTGATGCTAAAAATGATTCACTCTTAGCAAAATGTGATACATTGGAAAAGGCTAATGTTGAACTTAAAGAAACAAATGATGCTATATCATCCAAACTCAAGGAGCTCAAATCTTCTAAGAAAGAGCTTAAATATAAACATGATAAACTTGAGTGGGTGCATAATGAGCTCATCACTAGCCACAACAAGCTAAAAGATGAATATACAACTCTAAAGATCAATTATGATTCTCTTGTTATTGCTCAAGAATTTTTACCAAATGAGCCACATGATGCTACTAACAATATTGCTAAGATTGATATAGCTACATCATGTGATGATTTAATTGATGAGAGTATTGAGCAAGGATCTAGTGGCAAAGGCAAGAAAGTGGTTGAGTGTAATGACTATGATGAGTATATCAAGCTCAAGAGTGATAATGAGAAGCTCAAGAAAGATCTTGAAGAGATCAAAAGCCACAACGCCATTATGGTAGAAACTCTTGATCATGATGAAGAATTGATCCTTGAGAATGAGAAGCTCAAAGAAGAAAACAAGAAGCTCAAGAAAGAGAAGAAAGATGATGCTCTAAAGGAAGAAAATAAGAAGCTCAAGTTGGAGAAAGAGCATCTCAAGATTGGGTTGAGCACGTTTGCTAGAGGCAAGCACCTCTAAAGTGAGCTACTCATGAACACCGTCATGAAGATAGATAGAAGTGGTATTGGATATGTGACAAGTGTAGAGAAGAAGAAGGCTTAAGTTCAACAACAACAATCAAAGCCAAAGCCAAAGAGATGTTTTGAGTGTGGACAAGAAGGCCACTTTGCTCATGAGTGTCAAACTCCACCGCCACAACCCTTGCCCAAGCATGCTAGACCCTTTGCCTTCAATGCTCACTACATGCTTAGAAAGGATTCTAGTGGAAAGATGAAAGTCATATTCTTAGGACCCCCTAACAAGAATAGGCCTAAGAAGATTTAGGTGGCTAAGTCACTTGTTGAGAAGGTGAAGGGCCCTCAATAAGTTTGGGTTCCTAAAGCTTGAATCTCTTGTGTGTAGGTGAACTACAAGACCGGTGGAAGTCATTGTGTTATTAATAGTGGTTGCACTCAACATATGACCGGTGATCCTCGTATGTTCACCTCACTAGATGAAGAGGTAGATGGACAAGAGAAAATAACATTTGGAGATAACTCAAAGGGCAAGGTTAAAGGATTGGGCAAAGTGGCAATATCAAATGATCATTCTATCTCCAATGTGCTTTATGTTGCTTCATTGAGCTTCAGAGCTTCAACTTGCTATCCATTGGACAATTGTGTGATCTTGGCTTCTAATGCTTATTCACCGAGAAGGAGGTTGTTGTATCCAAGGTAGATGATAATCAAGTGATATTCAATGGATTTAGATACAACAACTTATATCTAGTGGACTTCACCTCTGAAGATGCAAATTTGAAGACTTGCCTATTCACCAAAACAACACTTGGGTGGCTATGGCATAGAAGACTTGCTCATATTGGTATGAGTTCACTCAAGAAGCTAATGAAGAATGATTTGGTGAGAGGGTTGAAGGATGTGAAGTTTGAGAAGGACAAGCTTTGTAGTGCATGTCAAGCCGGCAAGCAAGTTGCAAATATCCATCCAACAAAAGCTTTTATGTCAACCACAAGAGTGCTAGAACTCCTATATATGAATTTATTTGGACCAACAACATACAAGAGTTTGGGAGGGAATCTCTATTGTCTTGTGATTATTGGTGACTATTCAAGGTATACATGGGTATTCTTCCTTCATGACAAATCCAAAGTTGCATCTTGCTTCAAGAAGTTTGCCAAGAGAGCTCAAAATGAATTTGAAGTGAAGCTCAAGAAGATAAGAAGTGACAATGGAAAAGAATTTGATAACACAAACATTGAAGCTTATTGTGATGAAGTTGGGATCAAGCATGAAGTCTCCGCAACTTATACTCCTCAACAAAATAGTGTAGTTGAGAGGAAGAACCGGACTTTGATTACTCTTGCAAGGACAATGCTAGATGAGTACAACACCCTCGAAGCTCTATGGGCGGAAGCAATCAACACCGCATGCTATGCATCAAACCGCCTATTCCTTCAAAAGTTTTCTGGCAAGACACCTTATGAGTTGCTCAATGGGAAGAAGCCGGACATCTCCTTCTTTATGGTGTTTGGTTGCAAATGCTACATCTATAAGAAGCGGCAACACCTAGGGAAGTTCTAAAGACATTGTGATATTGGTTTTCTTATTGGTTACTCATCAAAGTCCAAAGCATATAGAGTATTTAATCCTGTCACCGGTTTGGTTGAAGAAACATATGATGTGGAATTTGATGAATCTAACGGCTCCCAAGGAGCACATGAGAATCTTGATGATGTAGGTGATGAACCATTGAGGGAGGCTATGAAGAATATTCCGGTGGGAGACATCAAGCCAAAAGATGATGAAGATGATGTACAAGTCATTGATCAACCTTCTTCATCAAGTGTGCCACAAGATGGTGAAAAGATGGAATAGTAGAAAATGAAGATACTCATGTCTCTCATGAGCAAATGGTGGTACAAGCACAAGATATTGATGCTCCACAACCTCCTCCTCAAGTGGTCAATAGAAGAAATACACCTCTCCTATAAGATCATCCACAAGATCTCATCATAGGGAGTCCATCAAAGGGTGTAATGACTCGATCTTAAAAACTTGCTTCATTTATTGCTCATCACTCTATCTCTTGCTATGAGCCTACCAAGGTAGAAGAAACTCTTAAAGATCCAGATTGGATCAATGCCATGCATGAAGAGTTGAACAACTTCACTCGCAATGAAGTTTGGACTCTTGAAGAGCGACCAAAAGGTGCAAGAGTCATTGGAACAAAGTGGGTGTTCCATAACAAGCAAGATGATCAAGGTGTCATTGTGAGGAACAAGGCAAGACTAGTTGCAAAGGGGTTCTTCCAAGTTGAAGGTTTGGATTTTGGAGAGACCTTTACACCGGTTGCAAGATTAGAAGCCATCCGTATCCTACTTGCATATGTATCACATCATGAAATGAAACTATATCAAATGGATGTGAAAAGTGCATTTTTAAATGGCTTTATTAATGAACTAGTCTATGTTGATCAACCTCCTAAGTTTGAAGACCCTAGATATCCTAATCATATTTATAGGTTGTCCAAGGCACTATATGGGCTTAAGCAAGCCCCAAGAGCTTGGTATGACCACCTTCGGGACTTCCTCATTGAGAAGGGCTTCACCATTGGGAAGGTTGACACCACACTATTCACCAAGAAGCTTGATGGGCATATCTTCATTTGTCAAGTATATGTTGATGATATCATCTTTGGATCACCAAATGAAGACTCATGCAAAGAATTTGATGAATTGATGTCAAAGGAGTTCGAGATGTCAATGATTGGTGAACTTACATTCTTCCTTGGTTTTCAAGTCAAACAAATGAAAGAAGGCATCTTCATCACTCAAGAGAACTACACTAAAGATCTTCTCAAGAGATTCAAGATGGATGAATGTAAGCCAATCAAGACACCAATGCCTACCAGTGGACATCTCGACCTAGATGAGGGAGGTAACCCAGTTGATCAAACTCTCTACCGTTCCATGATTAGTAGCTTGTTATATTTAACCACATCTAGGCTCGACATCATGTTTAGTATGTGTATGTGCGCTAGATTTCAAGCTAATCCTAAGGAAACATATTTAATTGCCGTAAAAAGAATCTTTAGATATCTTAAGCACAGAACAAGCATTGGCCTTTGGTATCCCAAAGGAGCTATATTTGAATTAGTTGGCTATTCTGATTCGGATTATGCCGGTTGCAAAGTTGATAGAAAGAGCACATCCGGAGGGTGCCATTTGCTTGGTAGATCACTTGTGTCTTAGTCCTCCAAGAAACAAAATAGTGTGGCTTTGTCCACCACCGAAGCAGAATACATTGCCGCGGGTGCTTGTTGTGCACAAATATTATACATGAAACGAACTTTGCTAGACTATGGTGTAGTTCTAGAAAAGGTACCTCTTTTGTGCGACAATGAAAGTGCGGTAAAACTTGCAAATAATCTGGTTCAACACTCTCGCATCAAGCACATAGATATCCGCCATCACTTTCTAAGAGAAAAAGTTGCTAAAATGATATATCACTAGAAGGTGTAAGAACCGAAGATCAATTAGCGGATATCTTCACTAAACCGCTAGATGAGGCTACATTTTGTAGATTGCGGAATGAGCTCAATGTACTTGATTTTAGCAACTTCACTAAAACATGAGCTTGTGTTGTCCCTTGCATTCATTGTAATATACAACATGTTTAATTTTTGGTAATGCATATAGGGTTTGTCTAACATGATTAAGATAACCGCCGAAAAGTGTGTGAAGAAGCTTAACCTTGGATCAAACTTGACAAGCAACTAGATTTACTTACAAGTATTGCATATGCATGGATGTTGTTTTGTCGTTTTGTTCCATTTGCCCTCTTATTGCCTATTTTCTTAAAAGGAATTATAGCCTAAGGCAAAATATTTTTGAAAAATATGAGGGTTTGAGAGAGGTCACTCACATCAGTCCTAATTGATGTTTATTTGGATCTTATTCAAGTTGGGACTTGATTGGGAACAGGCAGCGCGGAGGAACATTGAAGATTTGCTAGAAAAGAGTGATCGGACACTACACCAGACTCTACAGACCAGCGTCCGGTCAGTTCACAGGAGGCGAACTCGCTGTGAAGGAATGACCGGACTCTGTCTTTCAGTGTCTGGTCAGAAGATGTCTCAGCGTCTAGTCGTGTGAAGAAGATGAAGGCTAAGTTGACCGGACTCTGGCTGCGTCCGGTCGGTGTCCACCGGACGCGTCCGGTCGCGATTCCAGAGGATTTGGACATCTCTAGAATCGACCAGATACTGGGTGGTAGCGTCTGGTCGCTACCACTGGAGCGTCCGGTCAGTAGAAAACGTGTGTTTTCTGGACTTCTCATCCGTTTCCTTTTCTACTCATGTCGGGGACCCTATTTAACCAAGCCGTACTATTTTTATTCTGCATCCGCTCCTTGCCCTAGCCGCAAGCCGCCGACATCGCCGCCGCGCCATCCCAAGCCCTAGCTACCGAAGTACTCCCCATGCTCGCCTCTGCCCATGCCACCGTGCCTCCATCGCTACCGCTCCTACACAGCACTTCCCCGCGCCAGCGCCGTGCTGTTTTCGAGTGCCACCGTGCCACCATGGCAAGTTCCACCCACACGCCTCCGTTCCAGCGCCGTTGGGTCTCTGCGCAGTGCTTCTCCTTGTCGTGGCTTGCGCCGCCATGTTCCACAGCCGATCCTCTATCGTCCAGCGCCGGTAAGGCCATGCCCTAGCATCCACTTCGCTTTGATCTAGATCGGTTTCAAAGCTTTGACCTAAATTGCAACCAGGGCCATCGATTCATCGCAAACCCTAACCCTAGCGGTCCCAGTGTTCCCCCCGCATGTCACTTCTCTTTTCATCAGATCGTCGTTTCATCAGGTAGCAAGCCAGTCGATTTAATTTCGTACCTACATTGCTTGCTCTCATAGGTTTTCGCATCTATTAGATATATCATATTTACTTGTATATCCATCTATTCTATCGTGCAGCGAGTCGGTGCCGTTGAGGTGATAGGTGCAGTTGTTAGTCAACTCGGAGCCAAGCTCACAAGTACAGATCGAGGCCAAGCCTTGAAAGTGTCAATGGACAGTTGATCTTGTTAGCGGCAGTGATTCTAGTTAGATCAGATGGCTCGCACCAAGAATGTAGGTGGTGGTCCAGGAGATGATGATCGGAGGCCCCTGCCTCGCCAGCCTGCTGGACCTAAAGGCAAGGCAACGAAGCAGGTTGCATCAAAGAAGCGCAAGTACCTTGATGCAGAGACAACGAGAGCAGCAGCAGTTGCTGAGGCTGCAGAGCGTGCCGAGAGAGGAGGTGCCCGCAGTGGAGTTGTCATTGCAGATCATCTGGCACCAGACGCGCAGGGCAGACTTGAGTAGATTGAGCGTCTTCATGGTATTCCACCTGGGACTGTCATGATGGAAGGACGACGTCTTCCCGTTGTGGATCCTCAGCCTCAGGGGGAGTCACAGCAGGAGTCGCAGCAGCAGCCCCCACTAGTAGAGCCTCAGCCAGCTCAGGAGACACAGGAGGGACAGCAGTCACAGCAGCCTTAGGAGGGTGAGGAGGGCCAGCAGGCCAAGGAGACCGAGCAGGCACTTTAGCCACTGCTACACCACTCTGGTCGTACCTGGGTTCCAGTGTCACCGAGGCCATCGACACAGCGGAGGGGATCACATCCACCACCTCGTCCACAAGGTCCGCCTCTAGTGACCCACCTTAATTTGAGGGCCCCCATGGCCAAGCAGGTTTAGCAGCTTCGCTTTGTGGAGTTTGATGTGTGGTTTCCGCCTAGGAGGGATGAGAGAGCTTTAGAGGGATTCTATACACCGCTCTAGGAAGACTTCTACAATGCAAATTTGAACAGTGGAGCAGTTTTCAGATCTCAGCGGGTTTGCAGCATTGAGGCTATAGTCGCAGCAGCTGGAGAGCATATTCGCCCCTACCTTGCATATCTGCTAGGGCTGACAGATTTGATTGGATGGACTAGAGTATATGTTCCATCCTGGGTTCGTTAGTTTTATGCTTCTCTCTATATTGACCCACAACATAGATATATTCACTTTGCATTCAGAAGCAGAGACTATAGGATGATGAGTCAGAGGGCCAGGGAGATACTAAGGTTACAGGAGCAGCCTGTCAGGTTACATGAGGTTTGTTATGGACAGCAATAGCCTCCCAGGCGCCCTCATGGTGGTTTGGTGCCCCCTACAGATCTTGTGCGCCATTGCTTCAAGGAGCCCTTTGGTGAGGGGTCGAGGAGGAACCCTAGTGACCTTACTCCTATAGCTAGAGTTCTAGAGGCTATCATTAGGAGGACACTACTTCCTAGGATGGGATACAAAGAGGGCTTGACTCGCTTACAGCTTTGGCTCCTCAATGCCTTGATGCAGCAGACAGTGTTCGATATTTGGGGTCTTCTTCTGTCTGAGATGAAGGACACGATAGCTGAGGGCTTCAAGGGTCATAGACAGCTTCCATATGCACATTGGATCACATTCCTTATGCTTAAGGTTGTGCATGTTAGGACACTAGAGATGGTTGCAGAGTACAAAGGTGCCACCACAGAGTTTCTAGCTTATAACATAGCATAGAGGATCAGGCATAGCACACCATAGGCACCCACTCAGCCTCGTCATCGTCTAGATGTACCAGAGTCCATAGCTCAGTAGGACGAGATTATCAGAGGCATAGCCGCTACTGAGGAGGAGCAGCTTGAGACTCAAGAGGAGAGGAGCGAGTCTAGTGATAGTTTGGATGATAACTACCTGCCTATTCCTCAGATGCCTCCATGTAGACACGATGCAGAGGTTAGCAGTTCTAGCTTCGCTCCACCTGCACCGTAGATGGACCCTGCTTTGATTGCTATTCTTGAGCGGATGCAGTAGGATCAGGCACGATAGGCTCAGGAGACCGCTACCAACTTTGCACAGTTTCAGGCTCGTCAGGACGAGTTCCAGCGATAGCAGCAGGTCCTCCAGCAGCAGCAACAACAGATGCATCAGCAGCAGTTACTTATGTAGCAGCAGCTTATGGGATTTATGCAGCATGTAGTAACAGCACTTGGGGCTCCACAGTCACAGCTTTCACCCTAGCTTGCTCAGCCTGCCACCACTACGACGACTCCAGCAGTATAGCCTAGTGGGCTTCAGAGTCAGGGACAGCCTCTAGCTCCGTTTGCTTCTCCCACAGTATAGGTGTCCCAGTGGTTATCCTCGCCAGTGGTAGCCTCACAGTTCACACCATATCATACGGGCTTCTCATCGGATCAGTCACCCTCGCTATTTATACCTAACACGTCAGTCTCCAGGAGTCTTGGAGCATCTTTCAGTGAGTTGATAGGGATGCCTACACCGCCACATATGTATGCCCCCAGTCCTTCTACAGTAGCTCCTATCACCGTGACTACTCAGAGGCTCCCTTCTTCTGTCGCATCTTCAGATCCTACGATAGATATACTAGCAGCATCACAGGCAGCACCTACCCCAGCTCAGACCCAGACCGCTTCAGAGACACTTTTAGCCATAGAGGGCCAGTCAGTATAGAGCTCAGGGTCAGATGATGATGGCACCTAGTTCTGGCTTGCCCCTTGTACCTCAGCGCCTGGCTCGTCCGCTGTAGCCCCGCCGACCGACCCTTAGGTTTTGGTGTTTGACGCCAAAGGGGAGAGGGTTCGAGTATGTAGACTCAGGGGGAGCAACCTTTAGGGGGAGTCTAGTTAGCTATTAGTCTAATATATACATTTTGAGTTTTATTTGTGTGATACACTATTACTATTATACATTCATGTGTTTACTTTCATACATACTATTATATCTATGTGATAGTGATATCTACGTGATTGTGATATATGACATGTGTGCTCTCTACTTTGAATTCATTGATATGTCATATCACTTGTGTTATGCTCATTTGCTTTTACTTCCACGTTTATACTCCGATGCAAATGAGCTTTATTACTTGTACTCATCCTTATTTCATATCTTTTGAGTACATAGTGTTGGCTTGGGTCATATAAGCTTGCCTAACTCTTTTGTTTTTATTGACAAAAGCTTATATGAATCAAGCATATGAAAAACCTCACTCTTTCACATACTCGAGGTGGTATTGTCATCAATCACCAAAAAGGGGGAGATTGAAAGCATCTAGGCCCCTTGTTGGATTTTGGTGATTAATGACAATACAAGATTACTATGACTAACGTGTGTTTTGCAGAGGCAATTAAGTTAGGTCATGGTAATGGAGATCAATTGGGCAATCAAGGTGGTCATGCCCCTACGATGGAAATCATTTCGGTTTTCAAAGGATGGACGACAAGGTTAAGGATGACTAGTTCTAAGTGTCGATTGGAGTTGAAGAGACACTTAGAGTAGTTTAGGACTTTGTTTTTCCTTTGGTCGTACTATTAAGGGGGGGTATGGACGGGTAGCTTGACCTAGATAAGTCTAGTGAGTTAGGTGTGGTGCACACTTGTTAAAACTAGCACTAGGTAGCTCCACAACAGCCCTATGATCCTATGGAGCAAACTTCATTCACATATGATCGAGAGTTGGAAGTGAATGGAGGGTCAAATGCTGACCGGACGCTAGCTCCGGTGCGATCAGACGCTGGCCGCAGGGTCCGGTCAGTTCATTTGACCAAGGTGATTGCGTTCGGAGCGATCAGATGTTGAGTGGTCAAGTGACCATACGCTGAGGACCAGCGTCCGGTCGACTCCAGTAAGGTTCCAGAGAAGGAATTCTATGACTGGACGTGACCGGTCAATGCAGACTGGACCCTGAGGATACAGCATCCGATCGAGTATAGTAAGCATCCAGTGAGGGTTTAATGCGACCGGATACGTCCGGTCAGTGGTGATCGAACCCTACCAGCGTCCGGTCAACACTTAAACACTGGTGTGCGGGTTGAACTGACCAGAGCGTCCGGTCAACATGACCGGAGGATCCGGTCACCCCGCAGAGGCACATAACAGTTCGTTTTTCAGGCTGCCTTATAAATAGAAGCTCCACTCGTGTGTGGAGTTACTTTTTGCTTATTCCAACAGCTGAGAAACACGTTTGTGAGTACCAAAAAGAGCAAGGTCCTAGTGAGGTGATTGTGATTTGAGAATCCAAGAGAGTAGCCTCATTAGTGAATCAAGAGTAGCAAAGTGTGCATCCACCGTTCTCATTAGGCTTCGCGTGGTCAAGTGAGAGTTTGTGCTTGTTACTCTTGGTGATCGCCATCACCTAGACAGCTTGGTGGTGATTAGGAGCTTGGTGATCACCCAACGGAGCTTGTGGGTGACCCAACTCAAGTTGTGAGCGGTTGTGGGTGATTCACTACGATGGAGTGTCGAAGAATCAATCCGTAGAGAGCATTTGATCCTTGCACGGATCAAGGGGGAGCTACACCCTTGCGCGGGTGCTCCAATGAGGACTAGTGGGGAGTGGCAACTCTCTGATACCTTGGTAAAACATCGCCGCGTTCCTCTCTCTCTATTTACTTTGAGCATTTACTTTGAGCAATTCAATACTTGTCCTTACATTCATAGAATTGCCATGCTAGAGTAAGTTTGGAACATAGGTTGCAAGTCCTTTGTGCGTTAGATTAATAGAAATACTTTTCTAGGCATAAGGCGTTAATTGGGCTAACCATAGGATTTAATTATTGCAAGAAAATTTAGAATTAGCCCAATTCCCCCCCCCCCTCTTGGGCATCTTGATCCTTTCACTACTATTTTGGCTCCTTTAGGAATTATATCCAAATCCTAAACTTTATTGACATTCATTGATTTTATTTCATCTTCCATGGCCTTAAGCCACTTTGATGAATGATCACTACTCATGGCTTCTTCAAACGAGGTGGGATCATCCTCCATTTGAAATTCCTTAGTGTTGTACACTTCATAATCAGCAGGAATAGCTGATTTTCTAACTCTTTGAGACCTTTTAGGGGCCTTCACATTTGGCACATCTTTTGTTTGAGGCTGCTGTTGCTCCCCCTCATGTGTGGCAATAGGTTCTATAGGATCCTAAAGAATAGGTTCCTCATCATCATTCAATGTTGCCACAGGTGGGATAACAACAGGTGCTGGCACCACAGTATCTAGCACTGTTGGTGCAGCGATAGCAGGTAGTGAGAAAAATGGCTCATGAATCATTGGAGTGGGCGCATACACCCGCTTCACTTCAAGGTCAATTTCTCGAGCTACCATGCTCCCCCTCATCAATTCATCCTCTAGGAAGACAGCGTGTCTCGTTTCCACAAACTTTATATGTCTCTCTAGACAGTAGAAAACGAAAAACTTTTGACTTTTCTGGGTAGCCAAACAAATGGCAACTTACTGTTTTGGGATCTAACTTCCCAATGTTTGAGTTAAATACTATAGCCTCAGCAGGGTCCCCCACACACTTAAGTGTTTAGTGAGGGTACTCTTCCTGTCCACAACTCATACGGTGTTTTGGGCACCGACTTACTTTGTACTCTACTAAGAATATGAATGTCGGTTTTTAACGCCTCCATTCACAGGCTCAACTATAAGGTGGAGTAACTTATCATACTGCCCACCATATCCATCAGGGTATGATTGATTCTTTTAGCTACTCTATTCTGCTGAGATTCGCCCGGTGTAGAATACTGGGCTACTATGCCATTCTTTTAGGGTACGCCGACCGTAGTACTCTCCCACGGTCAGACCTGACTATCTTAATCTTTAAATTACGTTGAATTTCAACTTTTGCCTTTAAATATCTACATTTATCCAATGATTTTGTTCTTTCTTTTATTGGATAAATATAGCCATAACGGGAGTAATTATCTGTGAATGTTATGAATGAATCATAACCATCCATACTTTTTACAAAAAACGGACCACAGATATATGTATCAATAATCTGTAGAATTCCTGTGCTTCGTTTGACATCTTTCTTAACTCTCTTTACATACTTTTTTTATGCATTCTCTGCATTGTTCTAAATCTGAGAGCTCTAATGGAGAAAGAATATTGTTCTTAACTGGTCTTTTATTCTCCCCCTCGAAATATGGCATAAACGATAGTGCCATAATTTCGACGACGCATCGTAAGCTCTCTTATACCACAATTTCCAAAGTAACACTCTGTCACCAGCTGCTTTATCAGCTGGGTAGTATATGTCTTTGAAGAGCCAGTGAAGTGACTCTTTATTCTATCGAGGTACTCGATGACCGTGTCACACTCTGGGATTGAGCCCACAATTGCAGGCTCAATCGTGTTATTTATCACAGCCAAAAATTTCTTATTGGCAGTGACCCTCTTCCTATGCTCAAAGTCATAGGACATCTTTTGGAATTCAAAATCCCTCTCTTTAGTTGCCCAAGCGACATCAATCTCGTTTGTCTCCCTCCCAGTGTCATAGGATCAGTGGGACACGGTGAGGTGACTACCCAGCCAACTCAAACAAGATGAAGGCCAAGTCAAAACTTTTCTTAACACAAAAATAATACCATTTGCATGCCTTGATTCCAACGTTGGTCAAAATCAAAATATACAACAGATCGTATACACCAATTCTACATCACCCTTGGACAAAAATAGAATTAATGTATAAAATCATTAAAATTAACAACTGTTCTTATACACTAATTCTACATCACCGTTTGGCAGAAATAGAATTAATGTATAAATCATTAAAATTACGATATTGTTATTAACAACGTTGGTCAGAAAATAACAACATCATAATCATGTCAAAATCTCTTTTTCTCCAATTAAATATCACATTGATTCAAAATAATTGGAGAATAAACAATTTCTTTAGCAGCGGAAAAACTATCTTTTTCTCCAATTAAATATCACATTGGTACAAATTAACTGGAGAATAAACCATTTCTTTTGCAGTGGAAAACATATACTCAATTTCTTCAATTTTACCCACAGGGAAAATTACTTTTCCTATTTTCTTTAAGCCATTAATTAATTTTCAGGAAATAAACATTTACTGGAAAAAAGAAAAATGAGAATTGTCACTGTTCTTTCGGCCCGGCCAGCAAAACAGCCCGGCCCAGCTCCCTTGCGTGACGCCGGCCGCACCCAGGCCGCAACCTGGGCCTGGGTCGGCAAAGTCGCTCGGCCGCGCGCGCCCGCATGGGCCTCATTGCTGGCCCGGTCGCGCTCCGCTGTCAGGCTTCGTGGCGTCAAAAACCCACTCGCCAACGTCGGCTGGAAACCCTAGCCCCATTCGCTTTCGCCTGCTTCTCTCTCTACGCTTTCTCTTTCGCCGCTCTCCTCTCCTCTCAGCGCAGCCACAGCGAGACACCGAGAGCGAGCGAAAGCGGTGGAGCGAGGTAGCCATGGCACCGTCGCTGGCCCCCTCGTCGGTGCGCGTGCTCCCCAACGAGTGAGTGCGCCGCCGTCGAGCGGCCTAGCCGCGGCGCCCCCTTGGCCGAGCCCGATGAAACGCTACCCCGGCTCGGCCCTTCTTCTCCCGTGCCGACGAAGGGCCATCCCGACGCACGGCGAGGTAGGTCCGATCCTCTTTTCCCCTTCTCCGATTTGGATCTTCTTCTCTTTTTCGAACTGGTGTGGGGAATTAGGGTTTGGATCTAGGGTTCCTTTTCTTCTTCCCCTTCGGATTTGAGTTGTTCTTCTCTTTTCCGAACTAGTGTGGGGAATTAGGGTTTGTTCTATTCGTTTCAACTCATTCATTTGATTCTTTTTCTTTTCTATTTGTACCGAATCACCCTTTTCCCCTTCCTCGTCGTGAGTTAGGGTTAGGGTTCTTTTGAACCGATTCGGTTTTGTCTTGGTTTTGATTCAAGATCTTCGAGATAGGCCCCTTCCCCTCTTGCCTTTCTTCTCTTTAGATCTTCTTTCTTTTCTTTTCGAAGTTCATCCGAATCGGGATCTAGGATTAGGGTTCGGGTTCCGACCCCTGTTCTTCTTCTTTCTTTGGATTTCCTTTCTTTTCTTTGATTTCTTTTCTTTTCGGAGTTCATCCGAATCGGTTCCCTTCCCCTTCTTCAGCGAGTTAGGGTTAGGGTTCGATTGAACCTTTTCTTTTGATTTCTTTTCACGGTTTTGATTCCGATTGGGATGAGGATGGGTTAGTTCATCCGAATCGGGTTCACTGTTGTTCTTCCCCACGGTCTGTTCTTCTTCCTCACGGTTTTTCGTGGGTTAGGGTTCGGCTTCGTGAGCCGATGGCCCTTCCTCTTCACCCAGTTAGGGTTAGGGTTGGGGAACCACTGTTCTTCTTTCCTTTTACTCCTTTCCTCAGATCCGAACTGGATCTGTTCTGTTCTTGCCGTGCGCCGGTAAGAACGGTGGTGCGGCATCTTTTCCCGCGCGGTGGCAGTGGTGACCGGGGTTCCAGTGACGTCTGCCACCCCCGGTCCCTTTTCTCTTTGCTTTTACCCGGTTAGGGTTAGAGTTTCAATCCGAAATGGATTTAACCCATGTTCTTTCTTTTCTATGCTCTACCCGATACGTCCTTGGCTTTGATACCATTGTAGGATCACGGTGGACCTCTAGACCATAGATTCGGAGTAGAGCCTCTACTAGATGGGGAAAACAGTTGGTGTACCTTCGTATGGGTCATCCTTTTGGTACATGGCCACCGGCGTCGTGGCAGCTCCGGCGTAGACGCCGATACTGCGGCGTTGTAGGCATCGTGGTGGCGATGCCGTGGATGTCCAGTGGCGACCGTGGTGACACTACAGAGGCGGCGGCGGTGTGGTGGGGCATCCCGTCGCTGGCAGCACACTGTAGATCGGATTAGGTTTCTATCAGTGGATCACGGCGGCTCCGACCAACCTCGTTACTCGAGCCGTGATCCCCACCAATCTTTATATGTGTTGTGCGACAGGGGCCCATCAACCTATTAGGGATAGGCGCCCCCGATCAGGACGCCTATTGGTGGAGATCAACTAACAAAGAGGTCTTTCTAATAGCATGAAAAGTTGAAATGTTGTCACTGGGATGGAGAGAGCTAGTCACCACTTATGCTACATCAATCAGTAGCACTGGATACTACTTTCACAACAGAAGTTTGTCTCTGAAGTTTAAGTGAGTCATCGTTTCTCATTTGTATAATTAATTGGCACATATTTCTAGTGATACTTGAACTAAACAGAATGCTGCATCGCACCCATATCACAGAAATCGCATCAGGGTGCTTCTTCTTCAGATCATCAAGAACGACCACCTGCAAAAAAATGAACTCTCAAACAAAAAGTAAACTACAGTTCCACACTGCACTGCAGAGTTGAAATGTGCAGTTGCCGACATGCACATTTCATCAAACAGCATTTCTGAGCTGCAGCAATCAGAAAAGGATACGCAACCAGTTAAGGAACCTCACCGCTGCTTTTCCACACCCGCGGGGACTGAGGAGGAGGACGGAGTTATTGCAGGCCACGGAGACGGAGCTGGCGACAAGGTACTTCAGCTTGCTGCCCAGCACAAAAGTTGGCAGATTAGCAAATTGTTTCCAGCAAGCCATGCAGGCGGAATGGGTACCGATTCGGCTCACCTGTAATTGGTGTCTGGGAGGACCTGAGGGCGGAGTGGACGAAGGCTGGGTTGCAGAGCCGGCCCCGAAGCACGGCCTGTGCTTGGCTCGGCACGGACACCGCCGCCACCATAGTGGCAGATGATTCGCTTTTAGGGTGGGCCTAGGATTTTGAAGTTGGGAATTCAAAATGTGAAGGGCTGTTTGGATTTTTTTTATATATAGTCTATAGCCTAATATTTAGCATGTATAATACAACATAAGAGTAAATGTAAAATATATAGCAGATATAACACATAATTGAGCACACATTGACCCGTTCGCTTCGCTGAAAAACAAGTCGAAACACTGTTCCGGCTGATTTGTTGTGAGAGAAAAACATTGTTCCGGCTGAAAAAAAACAAGCTACAAGCTAAAAAGACGAATTATAAGATAAGCGAACAGGGACATTCATAGAATTGAGCTAAAAATTAGTTGTACCACATCTCCACATAATAGTAAATGTATAATATATAGCACATGATTGAGCACACATTCATAGAATTGAGCTGAAAACCAGTAGTACCACTTCTCTTCGCCTTTATGTTTGAGATCTAAAATCAAATTAGGACCCTTTGAACTGAATTCATTCTAACAATTACAATTTAAGCATAGATTAATTAAACTAATATAGTTATATATAGAATATATTTGTATATTTATTGTTAGGCATACAAGGGACATACTTATATGTTGTATTTCTATTGTAAGAAAGTAAGTTAAAGAGTGTACTATAAGTTGGAGAATAGAATTATAGCATAGCGATCTATAGAATCCATTTTTATCTCCCACCCTATGAATTTAAGATAGGCTTATTTGTAAGCTTGGGAATGTAATGGAATGTCAAATTCCAGTCAAATAGCCTAATCCATTAGGTAGATTTTAATTCCTCCAAAATAAAGGGATCCAAACGGCTCCAATTGCATTCGCAAGAACAAATCCCTAACCAATAATAATGAATCACACACCAATTTCACGATACACAATCCCTAATCTCAAATTTACAGTCCAGTGCTCACTGTCCAAACCCTAGTGTATAAGATTTGGGAGAGCTCAGAACATCAAAAGGACACTCACTGGTCCAGGGGAGCTGGCGGGCTGCTCTGCAGCTTGGCGCACCCGGCGGCCGTCTCCGGCGGCGCGCAACCTGCTCGGTCGGCACCTCAGCGGCTCAGCCACGCGGGGCGGGGCGCAGCGCCGCAGTGGGAGTGCCGCAGAAGCTCGGCGACGGCGACCAGCGCCAGGCCCAGGCGGGGCGGCGGCAGGCGGGGTGCCGGCGCTCGGGGGCGGCGCCGCTCGCGGTCGTGGAGTCCGCAATGGCGCGGTCCGCCTCACGGTCGAATGTCGCGGCCTCGGGGGCGGGGCAGGTCTCGCGCTGGGCTCGGGAGGCAGCTAGGAGAAGGGATTTTGGATCGGGAGATCGGGAGGGAGAAGCAGAGTCCGACCGACGGGAGCAGCCGGAGGAGAGCGATGCGCGGCAGAGGAGAAATATTGAGCTATTAATTAGGCCGGGCCATCGGGGTAAAGGAGGGAGAGAGCGTAGAAAGTGTTCCGAACCATTGGGCCCAATCATTTTTGTGTAATTTTCCTTTTGTGCGGTGCGCTCGGATGGGCTGGATGACTGGATCTCGCGGAAGGTACTGGACGAGGCCGCAGGCCGTAGCTGACGGTGGATAATAGAGGCCCCGGCTATTGGGTACAGTAAGTAGTCCGGTACTGACTGCCACGGCCCATGGTGCTGCACTATACACCTCCTGACTGTGTAGTCCGTGCGAGCGTACTGGTAGAGGGGTCGACAGACGAGGTTATCGTGCAGGCTGCCTGAGATGACAGCGACGAGGGCTTTGCATCTTCGCAGGCAACGAGGAACAAGCCGGTCGGCAGCAGGAGTAGGGCCTTGTCTAGATCACCTCCAAATTCCAAGTTTTTTCACTCTCTCTCCATCACATCAATTTTTAGCCGTTTGTATAGAGCATTAAATGTAGGTAAAAAAAATAACTAATTGCACATTTTAGTTGGAAATCACGAGATGAATCTTTTAAGCTTAGTTGATCCACGATTGGACAATATTTACCAAATAAGACGAAAACGCTACTATTCATCGGATTGCAATTTTTTGCAATCTAAACGTGACCTAGTACTCACAAGCACAAGCGGCAGGAGATGCAGGCAGAGCAGACGGAAAGGCTTGGATTTGACCGGATATAATCGTATAAATATACAATTTCCAATACAAGGGTTCATTTGAAACGCACGAATTTCCACATGATTTATACAGAATTTTTTTTAAAAATAGTTTAATTTAACAGGAAAATATAGAAATAGAGAGAGAAAAAAACCCGTGAACACGCCTAAACGTACTCCTACATCTCGCTGGTAATATTCAAGCATTTTTAAATTTGATCAAGTATAGAGAATAGTATTAAAATTTGTATATTCAAATAAATTTATTATAAAATATATATTTCACTATCAATCTGATGATATAGATATTTATTACGCATCGTAAATATAACTATTTTTAGAATTTTTTGGTTAAATTTAAAATTCTATTTTTTCAACTAACTAGAGGTGCGATTATTTTGGGAAAATGTGTATAATGCTGGAGGAGAATTCTAACTTTTCTTTTTCTTTTTCGCTGCATACTACTCCTATGAGAGACGGCCTATAGGATGGACATACTCCCTCCATCTAGGAAAACATGTAACTCTAGCACAATATTATGTTTTAGTATATCGTATTTGACCAATTATAGATAAAAAAATTATAAATATTTATAACATCAAAGAAATATCATTAGATTAAATATGGAATATATTTTCATAATAAATTAATTTAGAGTCATAAATATGAATATTATTCGTTAAAAATTTGGGCCTTGTTTAGATTACCTCAAAGTTCCAAGTTTTTTCACTCTCTCTGCATCACATCAATTTTTGGACGCATGTATACATGGAGCATTAAATGTAGGTAAAAAAAGTAACTAATTGCACAATTTGGTTGTAAATCATGAGACGAATCTTTTGAGCCTAGTTAGTCCATGATCGAACAAAGTTTGTCAAATACAAACGAAATATGCTACAGTATCTAGATTGCAAAAATTTACAATCTAAACAAGGCCTTGGTCAAACATGAACAACACTAGGCACGCAATCTATAGTATTTTTTTACAGAGGAGTACTGTGCGAGCTCAGTACATGAGCCATTCTGATTTGGTGCAGCTGCTATACTGACATGTACTAGTAGTAGACTGGTAGCAGCCTAGTAGGAGTAGTATAGTGGCAGTAGGCTATAGCTACTGGGTCCATCGTGACGCCTGTTACACCCCAAATTCATAAAAAATGTTAAAGTACCTATCACATCGAATGTTTGTGGCCCGTGCATGAAGCATTAAATGTAGACAAAAAAAACTAATTGCACAATTTGGTAGAAAATTACGAGACGAACGTTTTGAGCCTAATTAGTCTATGATTGAACACTGATTACCAAATAAAAATGAAAGTGCTACAGTAACCCCAAATTCCAACTTTCTCAGATTAAACACGCCCTCAAATGGACGTTGTCGATCGGTGGTTATTTCAACCATTGTACGTGGCGTCCGTTCCAACGAAAAAAAGGTGAGGCGCCACCAGCCCACCAGCCGCCGCGGTCGTGGAACGGATGCGCTGCGACTGCGAGCACATGGCGTGCACGCCGACCGAAAACCGAAAGGAAGAAAGACTCTCCCTGTCTCCCAGTCCCAGAGTGCGCGTGCGGGGGCTCTCACTGGCGGGGGCCCGACGCCGCACGCGCCGCGCCCTCGCTGCGGCCTGCCCCGCCGTGTCGAGTGTCGACTGTCGATGCCGGATTTCTGATTGGGCGGTCAAGCGTTGAGTGCTCAATGATTGACTTCGTTACCAGCTTCGGTATTAGGGCAGGTCTCCATCTTCTTTTGAGAAAGTTCCTTAGACAAACAATTAGCACTGTAGAAGAGAGGAATTTGACGAACAGTGTTGTATTGCATCTCGATGCTGAGCTTAAATACATGTTACATCCGTGTGCACTAGCAGCACACGAACGGGGTTGTCGGCGACCTCTAACTAACACAGTCAAACCTGTATGGCCCTGTTCGCTTCTCTTATAATTCGTTTTTCTCAGCTTGTTTTTTCAACCGGAACAGTGTTTTCTCTCACACCAAATTAGTCGGAACAATGTTTCGGCGTGTTTTTTCAGCGAAGCGAACGGGCCTATGTCACTCAACCCCTCCGCTCACGACGTCGTTGGAACGACACACAGACCGAAACAGAAAGCCTGGAATGTTGAAGTCGGCAGGCCCTTAGTCATCACGTCGTCGGCATATTGCTCACCAGTAGGCACTTGAACAATGCAGAGATCATCCAGCCGCTCGGACGAAGTGGATGTATGTGCTTGGTCCTTTTTGTGGTGCGCCGGGTTTGCCAACATGTATATGGTAGAGACTGACGCCGCAATTGAGTTCACTAAGAAGCTGACGAAGCCAGATAGACTCAGCAGCAGCATTGGCGACGACGCGATATTTGGCCTCCACGCTTGAACGGGGGACCGTGGGCTGTGGCTTGGAGGACCAGGAGACCAGCGCATCTCCCAGGAACACGCAGAAGCTCGACGTTGAGCGCCTGGTGTCCTAGAACCTCGCCTAATCAGCGTCTGAGTACGCCGTAACAGCGAGGTCTGCATAAATTCGGATCAAATTGGATTTAAATTGGTGATTTTGGGTTGAATCAGAAAAAATCAACCTTGGGGGCTTGGGCTATATATGACCGTACGAGGTCTGGCAAAAACGGCCTAGACCGGTTTTAGATGGGTGTGGTTGGTCGAGGCTAGAGAAACCGGCCTGAGGCGGCTCTGGCAGGCTGGTTTTCGATGGGTGGTTGGTCAAGGCTGGAGAAACCGGCTTGAGGCGGCTCTAGCTATTTACGAATCCAATTCGATGGGAACTCATCCGATTTCGTGAGAAACTTGTAGGCCCTTGGATGATCAAACCCTCACCGATGTGTTACCGGAATCCGCATCAAATGTTCTACAACTTATTTGGGAAGGCATGGGGTATGAATGCGTGTTGGTGCCATGATGGATCAACCAGTGGCTGCTTAACGTAGTGGCTGCTTAACGTAGAGAGGACGATCTTAGCCAAACAAATAAACAAAACTGTTTAAAATAAAGTAAAAAATAAATGAATGTAAAAAGCTAGTTATCCAAGCTATTTATGCAGACTACTTTAGCTGGATGTTTGTAGAGTTTAATAGACAATAGTTGTATATGGATATGGATATGCATCCTTAGTTGATGCAGTATACTTCATCCGTCTAAAAACAAATAAATGGGACCTACTGCTTATAAACAGCTCATAAAAAGAAAGACGATTTTGTTGATTCCAAGTGAGAACTTGTGGGGAAAAGGAATCCTATCGCGCTCGCATGCATGTCTGCCGACGCGAAACCAATGCAATCTGGCAAAAGAAACAAAGGGTAAAATGTTCCCGTGGCCGGACAGGAAGTACACATATATTCCGAGCAGGGTCCTTTTGCAGCAAAAAAGCAGCTGCGTTTCTTGACTCCTCGGCTCCCCGCCGGCCGTCGTCCCTTCCGAAAGCGGCCATCATTCTGGTACACACAAACAGGCCACGGGGCACTACCGGCGTTTTGCGAGCACACTCGGGCACAAGGCCACAAGGCACAAGCCACCAAGCAAAGTCAGCCGGCGAGGCACATGCGGGACGGGCAACGGGGCAAGTGCTGTAGAATCCGAGGATCCATCTCTTCTTGAAATGAAACAACGTGTAGCTTTCCCGAATATCGGAGTGAAAAAACTATTGATTTGCTCCACTGCTAGATCACAGATGTATAATCTACTTCTTCTGCGAAGGGAATAGGGTCATATTAATTCGACGTAGTACATCCCTAAGTTGCGCATAAAAATCTAAAATAAAAAAGATATAATATTCTATCAAATTCTTCTATCAACTTCTTGTCTAGTGGCTTTTCTCATAACAAAGTTTCGTTAAACATCGGAGCCAAAATACAGTCCTCATGTCGAATCCAATGATCAACCCAAAACATTGGACATGCAGCAAGACCCAACGTTCCAGAACCAATCTAAAACGCATTTGAAATGATGGAAGAATATCAACCGTTGCATAGGTTGTAGATTCGTCACCTCCCACTCCTCATGTATACCTGATTTCCTCTCCACAACCATTGACGATATGATGAGATTTATGAGACAGAGTTAGTATCCTCGTGGGGAGTGCCCAAGAGCACGTCTGCCACAGTAGATAACGGCCACAAATTGACCCCATGCCGATGAAATCGACACCTACAATGGTGACTTCATCATGACAATCATCGAAGTCATCGCAGGTAGCATGATCCCAACCAAAAAAATATTTGATTTCGTCGATAGATTTGTTTGGGCTAAACCCTAAACAAACTAAACTAAAAAAAAACTATAATAAAAGCGAGATGGGTCCCTTCTCTTTCTTGACATCGACAGATCAACTTACCAAAGAGGAAGGGGGAGAAGGGCCCTAGATGATGGCAGTTGCGAGAGGAGGGAAAGGGCCAGCGGCGTCAGTCTTAATGATGAGTTTCATGACGTTGTTATCAATAACATCACATCAACTTTTGTGTTGGTAACTATGACAACGGGTTTCATTCCGATGAAATTCTATAAAATTCTCTCTCTCCATAACCTGACGAGACTAGACGACTAAAGGCCCCGTAAAACCACTAAGCTACAGGTCCGTTTGCAAATTAAAACAATAGTACCTATTTGTAGTTTCGGTGAGAGAACTTACAACTCTATAACATGGAAAAAAAAATAGCGGGCTATAGCGGCTGGAGAGACTTGACGCTAAGCTATTCCTATATGTGACGTTATGCCAACTTTGACCGCTATTGTGCGCTATAGCGCCGCTAAGTTGCATAGCTTTAACGTTCAAACAGAGGTGCTATTTCAGATTTTGCCAACAGGTCGTATCAGTGAGAATTTAATTAATATTTCCTACTTATCATTTTCTACTAATTTGATATTTTGGACAATTAAACACCGGAGTTTCATGAACCATGTTGTAATGTCATATTGATAATGTTACCTAGATTTGTGGAACTTTAGAAATATATGTGTTCATCGAATTTCATATTTGCCATAATTTTTTTTACATCAATTACCGGTGTTTTTCATGTTTTTTTTATAAAACACTATCTGTCGTATCACCGCTATAGCTTCATAGCTGCTGAAAAAAAAAGTTACGGCTATGTCCAATAGCATGCTATTTAAAACCTTTGCTCTATAGTAGAGCGCATCTCGCTGTGATGGCGCAGTGATGCTGCAGAATGCCTCGTCAGCTCTTCTACAAACTCACGTACGGTTGCTTTCGGAATTCAGATGTCCATTCTATTATTGGGGCGCGTTTAGTTCGTGCCCGGATTCGGCGCCGCCCGAATCTGGGGCACTGTAGCGGTACTGTTAAGCACTGTAGCGTTTTGTTTGTATTTGATGATAATTGTCCCATCGTTGACTAATTAGGCTTAAAACGTTCGTCTCGTAAAGTACAACTAAATTGTGCAATTAGTTTTTGATTTCATCAACATTTAATACTCCATATATGTACCGCAAGTTTGATGTGACGAGGAATCTTCTTTTTACATAGTGTCAAATTCTGGAAAATGAGGGAACTAAACAAGGGCTTGGTCTTCTTTCATGTGTCATGAGACAGAAACGCATGCATGCTTGTTCTCTGAACACGCAGAGAATATTTCCCTGCATAAGTACACGCGCGCTGCAGCATCGGTGTTTGCGTGCGAGCATGCATATGAACATCCTTCTCTTGCTTGATTGCTGCAAAGTGACATGGCCTTGCCTGCTGAGCCTCCACTGGTTCATGCCTTCGCTTTGCTTCTGCAGCGTTTGTCACACTGCCTCACTGGCATCTATATTCTCCTTTTCACTACACATCGTTGCTTATTTTCTGTTGGAAAAAAGAAAAACAAAGTAGATTAACCATATACTGATCATACATACAACAGGCACCAGTTGTAGCATTCGGCTTTGCAATATGTTGGAGGAAAAAACAAGTAATGTATGGACAAATTGAAAGATATGTAATTAATGCAGCATTCGCTCTTCATCGACATCTCTTGAACCTTGCATGCATGTGATCGACATGTGAGATCGATGAGGAATTACATCAACCCTTGCCAATGTTGGTAATAGTAACAACTAGTAACAAGTGTATGTACGTTTCTCTCCAATGATAGCGGCATGATATGAAGCACCGGCAAATAAACAATCAGCCTGTTTGCTTGCTCGTGAACGATCGTAAATTTTCAGTCGGAAACAGTGTTTTTCTCTCACACCAAACCAGCCAGCAGTAAATAATCTACGATCGTTTACGGCCTCCCGAACAGGCTGAATGGCGCCCTTTCTCTTCTATCATGGGGTGAATCCTATCCTATATCTACAACACGCACACCAAAAAAATGTGCACCTTTGGGAAAGCAAGCAGCTATATATAGCCAGCTAGGCAAGGTCGTTGTAAAATACGGAGTACAAGAGTAAGAACTGCTCCTCTGACCAGCTGCTACAATATGGATGAAAGGTCCTAATATGGCTAGAGGGGGGTAAATAGCATATTTAAAAATCTACAAATCAACTAGAGCAATTTGATTAGTATGATAAATAGCGTAATGCAAACTTGCTCTAGCTCTACAAGGGTTGCAAGCCACCTATCCAACAATTCTAGTTGCAATGATTACTTAGGCACACAAACTTGCTATGTAATTACTCACTAAGAGCTCTCAACCTTGCTACTCTAAAGAGCTCAACTAGATGAATATAAATAATAAAGTAAGCTCTCAATTCTAATTACACTAAAGAGCTTGTGTCAACTAGTTTGCAAGAATGTAAATAAGTGAGTAAGGTGATTATACCGATGTGTAGGGGATGAACCAATCACAAGATGAATATATAGCCAATCACCGGGAGAATGCCAAAGACAAGAGACAATCGATTTTCTCCAGAGGTTCATGTATTTGCCAACACGCTACGTCCCCGTTGTGTCGACCAACACTTGGTGGTTCGGCGGCTAAGAGGTGTTTCACAAACCTCGTCCACACGATAGGACACCGCAAGAACCGACCCACAAGTGAGGTAACTCAATGACACAAGCAATTTACTAGAGTTACCTTTCGGCACTCCGCTGGGAAAGGTACAACTCCCCTTACAATCACCGAAGGCGGCCACGAACAATCACCAACTCGTGTCGATCCTCCACCGCTGCTCCAACCGTTTAGGTGGTGGCAACCACCTAGAGTAACAAGCGAAATCCGCAGCGCAACACGAATACCAAGTGCCTCTAGATGCAATCACTCAAGCAATGCACTTGGATTCTCTCCCAATCTCACAAAGATGATGAATCAATGATGGAGATGAGTGGGAGGACTTTGCCTAAGCTCACAAGGTTGCTATGTCAATAAAAATGTGCAAGAGAGTCCCCTTGAGCCGGCCATGGGGCTATAAATAGAGCCACAATCAAATAGAGCCGTTATACCCCTTCACTGGGCAAAATACGCTCTGACCGGACGCTCCGGTCATACTGACCGGACCCTGGACACAGCGTCCGGTCCACAGATGTAAGCCACGTGTCATTCTGAGTTAAACTTGAGCCGACAGATCACAACGGCTATTAACTGACCGGACGCTCTGGCAAAACTGACCGGATGCTGAACCACCAGCGTCCGGTCATTTACAGTAAGGGTCCAAATTCGGTTTTCTTCGATCGGACGCGTCCGGTCCACCTTGACCGGACACAGACTAGCGTCCGGTGCTAAACCCTAGTCACTGTGTCGCCATGTCAGTTTGACCGAACGTAGAAACCAGCGTCCGATGCATCTCAGGTCCAGCGTCCGGTCAGTTGACCGACGTCAGCATCTTCGCAATCAACTCGTTTTCACTTCTAACTTCTTCACCCTTGCTCCAATGAGCCAACCACAAGAATTTGCATCCGGCGCAATAGAAAATAGGCGTTCCATTTTCCCCGAACCCATCTCAACCCTTCAAACACCACCTCCTATGTAGATGTGCCAACACTACCAAGTGTATCACCTTGTGCACAAGTGTTAGCATATTTTCACAAACATTTTCAAGGGTGTTAGCACTCCACTAGATCCTAAATGCATATGCAATGAGTTAGAGCATCTAGTGGCACTTTGATAACCGCATTCCGATACGAGTTTCACTCCTCTTAATAGTACGGCTATCTATCCTAAATGTGATCACACTCACTAAGTGTCTTGATCACTAAAACAAAATGACTCGTACATTTTATACCTTTGCCTTGAGCCTTTTGTTTTTCTCTTTCTTCTTTTAAGCATTTGACCATCACCATGCCATCACCATTGTCATGATCTTCGCCATTGCTTCATCACTTGGAGTAGTGCTACCTATCTCATAATCATCTTGATAAACTAGGTTAGTACTTAGAGTTTCATCAATTAACCAAAACCAAACTAGAGCTTTCAATGGAGCACTAAAAAGTATCTACCCTTAAGTTTGGGACAATAAAAGTATTTACCCTTAGGCCTTGTTTAGATTGCAAGTTTTTTCACTCTCTCTCCATCACATCAAATCTTTGGATACATGTATGGAGTATTAAATATAGATAAAAAAAACCTAATTACATAGTTTGATTGTAAATTACGAGACGAATCTTTTAAGCCTAGTTAGACCATGATTGAACAATAATTATCAAATACAAACAAAAGTGCTACAGTATCAAATACTGATTCATAATCTCAATCTAAACCAGGCCTTACCCTGCAACCTGCAAAGCAGAGAGGAAAGTGAGCTAAGGGCGTCCTCAACAAGCAGAGCCAAATCGCTGGCTCAGTGAAGATAAACAAATATAAAAGCTGCCAGTCCAGCAGCACAGGCGGGAGTGGGTCAGCAAGCCAGCGACAGAAGATTTACTGGGAAGTGTGCGAGCTAGGCGATGAACTCGTTGCTAGCGACTATGTTCGGCCGGTATTAATGCTGATAAGCTGATTGAAACTGTTGTTGTGAAAGAAAAATACTGTAAATTTTAGCTGATAAGCCGGCTGATAAGTTTAAACAAATAGGAGTGGTTTTTGGTGACGCCCTAAAGCGAGTGAAGCTTTTTCCACATTCATGGCCAAGTGAGTGACGGGCTGAGAGGGAGGGTGGCGTCGGCGTGCACATGCACACGGAACTAAAACCAGCTTTCGATTCTATATATAATATACTACTAGCTCTCAAATGGTCCTGCTTAAACAAGCCCATTTGCTAATTGATAAGTCTGCTACGGCTAAGTGCGCCCCCTGGGTCCTGGGCTCCTGGCTGTCTGGACAGACTGCTTATTTATTCAGCATGTTCGTTTATTGATTTTAATCAGGACTTATCAATCAAAATCAGACTCATCCAGAAACCAAGCTTTGTTAACTCCATCGAGGATCGAGGAGAGTACATACATATCTAGGCATAGCCTGCTGTAGTGCTGTGCCGAGGCATGGGTAGACGACGTACTTTACACTTTCCAGCTAGGCTAGGCTAGTTCCGGGTTGAACGGCCCACTAGCGACGATGATTCTTTTTCCCCCATAAAACGATGTTGGAATTTCAGTATTATATTAAACGGCGTTAGTTATATGAGAATAATTTCTATACCCAAACCAGATCGATCATTAATTTGTTGAATACATACGATGGAAAACTCAGAAAGTAATTATTGTTGTCACGTGACAGCTTAACTAAATTATATATTGTCATATTCCTCTATTGCTATCAAAGGAGCCAGCGAAATTATCAAATTAAAGTGTTAAAACTAGAGGCAGTGTTAGATTTGTCTCCTCCTTCATCCCCGAGCGCCCCCCCAGCGGGCGACTAGGGGGCAGCTGTGCCGCTGCCCTAGGGCCTCTTTCTCCGGCTCCCCTCCAGCCGCTGTCGCCGCCCTCTGGCGTGCGGCGGCGGCTCCAAAAAAAAAAGGACGTCATCCGCTTCTCAATCTCCCACCTCCTCTCCTCCACCTCTCCTTCCCTACCTCTGCTACTCCAGCGGGCGGGCTGGCTGGCGGGACGAATCCGGGCATCCCTGGGCTGGATCCGGCCTCCTCTACCCTAGATCTGTCACGACGGTGGGTGTGGCCGCGGGCTCTACCTCCTGTGCGCGGAAAGGCGACCTCATCATGGGTGCCTTGTGGCGGGCAGCTAAATTTGGCCTAGTGGTCGGCGGCTTGTGCCCTGGACGGTAGCTTTGGCTGCCTACGGGCGGGGACGGCGGTGGCTGGGCCGGGACGCCCGCTCGCCCGCCTCGGCTGATTTGGCGCCAAGGCCAGATCCGGGGCGGCAGTTGCCTGTAGGGGCCGACGGCAGCGGCTTGATCGGGTATAGGGCGACGTGCGGCGACGGCGGCCATGGCCGCGTCTCCTGCGGGGCCACCGGTTGCTGTCCTGCGGCTTCGTCAGGCCTGTGCGCCGGCCTCCTGTTGTGGTCGGCCTGCCAAGGCTGCGACATCCTCCCCCAACCGGTCGGTGCTGGCCTCTACTGGGGCTAGGCTCCCCCTACGGCTGCCTGGGGCCTGCTCTTGTGTATGCTGCTGGCGTGGGGTGGCCTCCTCCTGCCCGTCTACTGTTGAGTAGTATCTGGGTGAAAACCCTGCCCAGCTGCTTGCTATGGGCCAACGACGGTGTCACGGTCTGCGTCATGTCCTTCTTAGAGGCGTTGTCGTAGTTACTACTCGTCACGAGCGATGGGGCAGATTCTTGGACGAAAGTCCTCGTGCACTGCTTCCAACATTGATGGCAGCTACGGATGTCATTCCCTTCTTGAAGGTCTTGTTGGAGCATGTCTGCCATGCTATCCTCTCGCTGGAGTGTCTCTGTGTTGTGCCTGTGTATGCCCAACTTGCTCTTCACTTTGGTATGTCCAATGTGTCCAGTGTTGTCGCCGTTGTTTTCTTCGCAGCGGATGCTTGGCCGCTCGCGCTCTCCTCGACGGATGCTTTGTCGTCGTTGCTCCTTGGGCGATGCTTTGCTGCTGTTGTCGCCCCGGTCTCCTCACTTTGGCAGAAGCTTTGCTGCTGAGTGTGTGATGGCCCTCTCCTTAACGGATGCTTTGTCGTCGTTGCTCCTTGGCGGATGCTTTGCCACCATTATCGCCTCGGTCTCCTCACTTTGGCAGAAGCTTGCCGCTAAGTGCGTGATGGCCCACTCCTTGTAGATGCTTTGCCGCTTCGGGTCGTCTTTGGCGGATGCTTTGCTGCCGTGCTGTGGTTCCAGCGCATGCTTGGCCGTTGTGGTCTCTCTTCTCTAGCGGATGCTTTGTCGTTGTTTCGCACCGGCTTCTCTTGCGGATGCTTTGCCGCCGAGATCGGTTGGTCTTCGCCTTTGCAGTTTACCTTCACTGTCGACTTCCAATGTGTTGTTATCTTCATGTAATGGGCGCAGTCAGGTTAGGAGTTGAGGTGGACTGTACCGCCCTCGTGTATTCTTGCTGTTCGTTTGTGTCTGTGGGATTTTGTTGGTAATCCATGAATTACCTGCAAGTCCTGTGTAACCTTAAAACTCTACTTCCGCTTAACGAAAAACGTGCCCTAGATTACGATTGCGAAAAAAAGAAATTATCAAATTAAGGGGCTGAATTAACACGGAGGCAACCAACAAGCAACCAATGTAGACATGCATTCACTTGAAGCCAATGCAAATGCCTCTCAATTCTCATGTCGTTTTCTCCCTCATGTGTACATGGTCAATTTTTCTGCCCTTGAGGACATGTGCCCTCACGTTGTGAACCATTAGATTCGCACTAGGCACACATTTTAGTGTGAATCCAACGGTTCACGATACGAGGGCACGTGCCCTTGAGGGCAAACTTTACTTTCATTCGATTCTTTCACATGTGATGTACTGTAGTAACATACAGTATGTGTAAAACATACGGAGTATGCCGAAAAAACGGGATAGCGAGTGATACTCTACTCCTCACCCTTTGCACTAGCAGGAGGCTCCACCGCTCCACGAGCAGCGTAGAGAATGGGCATTTTTCGCTGACCCCAAGGTGTCTCGGAGCTCGTGTCGATGCGTACGTCTTGCATTTCCCCACAAACATGCCTCCCCATCACCCTCCGTGAATTCCCATCAGTCTGTGGGCCTGCACACACTTGCTGCAACATTCCAAAAACCCTAATCTTGTTCCATTCTGTCCCTCGGTTCTCATAGCTAGACGACTGAAGAAACGCCAACGGCCGGGTCCGGTTGCCAAAGAAAAAAAAACAGTATATGCAGAGAGCAATTCTATATAACACTATACATGAACGTACATGCTCTACAGATGTGTAGTACTCCTATCTGCGGAGTCAGCGTAGTAGAGGGAAAATGTATCTTGGATTCTGTGTGTGTGCATGGGCAAAGACAAGACTATAGCTAGTACTCCGTAATAGTAACACTGTGCAACGCCACGATAGAATGAATGAGGCCTTGTTGAGATCCGGACCGTAAAGATCTAGGAGTGTCACGTCGGATATTATACGAAGATGTCACAACGAGTTGTTTGATATTAATAAAAAATAAATTACAGAATCTATAAGTAAACTACGAGATAAATTTATTAAGTCTAATTAATTCATCGTTAGCACATTTGTTACTATAGTACTTTATTGTCAAATTATGGACTAATTAGACTTAAAAGATTCGTCTCGCAAATTAGTCGTAAACTATACAATTAGTTATTTTTTTATTCTATATTTAATACTCTATGTATACATGTGTCCAAACATTCGATATAACACGTGTAAAATTTTAAGGTGAGAACTAAACAAGGGCTCCGGCTCGGAAAGGTGTAGACTTTGTCAGGCTTGTATTGTCTTGGTAGCTACCTGTAACACATCTCTCTCTCCTTGATTGTAGTATAAAAACACCAACCCTTTTCTCTATTGTCTTCTTCTACTCCTCGCCCTCACACTAAACTAGCTACTCAAGAAAATGCCTCTTCTTGTTCTCCTCCCTGTCCCAATGGAGCTGAGAGCCGCCGTCGCCTGTTCTACCGCTGCTGCTCCAGTTGCAACCTGGCCAGCAGCATTTGGGGATCCAAGGGAGCAGCCGGAGCAAACAAGCCTCACAGATAGGCGAGGCCGGCCGCCGGCGAGCAGCTCGCATTGAGCTCTCCCACCACTACTATGCTGCTGCATGCTTTGCTGCGAGCTGTGCGCGCGGAGCATGCATGGAGGCAGAGGTGTGAGGTGTGAGCGCGTGGGGAATTGAGGCGTCATGGTCCGAGATATATGCATGTCTCTTGCTAGGTATCTTAGATTATTCTTAGTTTCACTATTAGTACTCCGATCCTGGAACATTGTCTTTTATATATATTTCCTTCCTCTCGTGTTTTTGTTTCAAATTTTCTGGCCCTTTTCTCTGGTTTTTATTAATTAAGAAGCTGTAAGTGACGCATTCTTGGCTTGTTGAGCTCGTTCTGTGATGTTAGGCATCGATCCCAACAGTCTTCTTGAGCAACATTGTTAGTCGTATATATGTAAGCAGTTGAGTAAGTCTGAAGTCTTATGCCTGGAATGCATCAGTTACACTTCGTCATTTATGCATGTAATCTCTCTGTTTTCATCCTTGCTTCTTGTTATTCTACTAAATTTCTCTACTACTTCTACTCTTGTCCACTATATATTGTTGTTTAGCTGGAACTCAAAAGTGCATCTATGTTTGCTTCCTCTTATAATTTGGTGTCTTTTGGTGTTTAATTATTACTCTCTCCGACCCCAAAAAAAAATTCTTTTAGGATTTTAGGATAGATTAGTGCTCAATTGAATAAGTACTCATGTACCTCTATTCATTGAAGGTGATCTAGGTTAATTAAGAAATAGACCGCTAATTAAAAGGAAAGAATGGAGACATGCAGACCACATTCTCAAGCTCATATGATCCCGAAGAGCGAAAACATTAAGGTTTTTGGGACAAATTTTGAATCCTAAAACATCAAGTTTTGTGACGGAGTACATAGCAGGTAGCAGTATATCTTGGTAATCAACACTATGTCGTTTTCTACCTCCGATTGCCTATATACGTTGTTTTAACATTCCAGTATATTCTCCAAATATAATAATCCAGCAATCTATGCTGCCAATACAACTTTAACGCACATTTGTTCCAACCTTGTCCTTTCTTAATTTTTCACTGTCAAGGGAAAACTGGAAGTTACACAACAATACATGTGTACTACTAGCACTACACATGAAAATCTAACATATGCATGGAAGTAACATGAGGACATCTCAACTATCTGCTTATTAATCCTTGTGCCCACCTATATATTATTTGAAATCCGCGAGAGCATTATGTGTGTGTATATTATTATACTACAGAATGTACATGGCACATGCATCAGCAAGCAGGTGTAGTTACCTAGTAGCTGCAGCTCCCGGCCTGTTGATGGTCGTTTTCAAATTGCTACATGCCAAATTCTTCATCCCCACGTACGGCTTCACTCAATGTATTGTACTACTCCTGTGTAGCAGTATATAGTACATCCCAGATGCAGCCTCATAGGTAGGCGGACGTGTTTAATGCACCACCTAGATCAATAATTGGCATTAGAGACAGATATTCCCCTTCTAAACCCTCACAGTCACAGCAGAAGGAATATAATGAAGTCTAGCCCTGCCGCTGCCGGCCGGCGCGGTACCACACTGAAGAAACAAGATAAGATGAGCGAGATGAGACGGGGGATCCGGCTTTGCACAAATCAAACACATGCATCCATGCCATGCATAGCAGCTCAGCTCTTGCTGCTTTCTAGATGGTCAGGGGCATTCAAGGCATGTACCACTGTTCCCATGTGGCCTTGTGTAGTACCAACGCTGCGCCTCTGGACTCTGGTGCTCCGATAGCCCCATTCGACACGCTTGCTGCTGCCACAGCATGTTTGGGAGGCCGTAAACGATCATGGATTATTTACTGCTGGCTGGTTTGGTGCGAGAGAAAAATATTATTCTCGACTGAAAATTTACGATCATTTAATATTATTCTCGACTGAAAATTTACGATCATTTACGAGCAAGCGAACAGACTATGTTGTGCTTGCCTGGGCCGGCTGCCCCTGGATGCCGATCGATGCTGTGTGGTCTTTGCATTGCAATGCACATCAGAATGCGGTGCGTGCACCACACTCCCCCACACTGGATGCTTGTCCATTCAAACTCTCTCTGGCTGTTAATGCCCCGCGGCAGCCGGCAGGGAATATTCAGCGGCTGTGCAGGGTCGAATGCATGCAACGCCACTGTGGCTCATTTATGGGCCGGGGAGGCCGCCTTTATACCTTTGCTTTCGATTGGCATCGCATGGGGCAATGGCAGCACTCTCTGCCCTACCCTGTGCTGCTGCCTGCTGGGCCCTGGGGCCATCGGCCATGGATGGAAGCAAGCTGGAGAGGTACAGGAAGGGAGCATGCATACTTGCATAGCCGGCCATTGCAATGGCTACATCTGACTGCATAGTCTGCATGCATGTCACTATATGCATTCCACCAGCTTCCTCTCTCTCCTCCCGTCCTTGTAAAGCTTCCTTTGCTCTTGCATGTGACCTGAGCTAGTGATCAGTGACCTTGCAGTTCGATAATAATTAATGGGTACTGCACTAGTACCACACTGCAATTCCGCAAAAGGAAACAGCAGCAGGAAGTGCCACCCGTGATTAGCTAGATCCGAGTCTATCCGCGATTGTTGCTCAAGTGTGTCATGCATGTGAACGAAGTACATCAAATATACTCCTATACTCCCTCCGTCCATGACATAACAATTCTCGCTTTATGATAAGTGAAACAATGTGAACTTTGACTATAGTTATATAAAACAGTACTACAATATTCATGATACAAAGTAAGCACCATTAGATTAATTATAGAATACATTTTTATAGTAAACTTTATTAGAGGCATAAATGTTAATAATATTCATTACAAACTTTATTAGACTTAAACTAATTTGGCAGATACAAATTTCATATTTACATTCTTTTGTAGACGGAGTGACTATATCCTAGCTACCAGAAGTACACATATTTGTGCAACTGTACAAGTTTAAGGCCTAGTTTGCAAGCCAATTTTTTTTTTTTGCTTCAACTCCACGAACGGCTCCATTGGTGGAGCTCAAGCTGTTTTGGTAAATCGTTTGGCAAAACGGCTTCACCTGTCTGTCATATACGTGGCTAAGAAAGGTCAATTGTCAATGATACCCCTGTATATGTACATGTATAGTAATATCTATGTGTTTTTCCATTCGAGTAGATTTGAATTCAAAAAATAAAATTCCAAAATTAAAAAATTAAAATTTATAAATTATAAAAGAATAAAAATTAAAAATAACATAAAGTATTAGCAGACTACGGAGGGAAGAAGAACAAAACTGGCAAACGTACGGAGGGAAGACGCAAAAGAACTCGCGAGAACTTACGGAGGGGAGAGAAACAGACTCGCGAACATTTTTCCCAACGGTAGAACGCGTAATTTCATCAAATCCCAAGGATAATGGTACACGGGCCTAGAGAAGGAGCTAGGAGAAGGCACTATTTTTTGCTCCATCCGACTTTAAACTCCTGTGACAGCATATTTTTAGGGGTTTCATTAGTGAAGCCATTTCACTTTACTCCGCTTGCAGAAAACGGCTTCTGAAGCCGATAGAGAAGCCCTGCCAACCGGGCCTAAGGTTGCTTCAAGCAGCTGATATACTTGCATGCGCTATTAGCACGCAGATAAGCATACGACATTATTAATTATTCCAGAGTCCTTTTGTTTGTTGGTTGCTACCGCTGGATGGACCATTTATAATAAAATTGCATCATTGCACAGTGAGGTGTGGTATGCTACGACGCCGACAATCCAGCTATACTGTGTAATAAGATGTGAACCGTGACCACATAACAGTAACATGGTTGTACTATGAGTGTCACTACGTAAGAAACGATTTTTAGCAACGGTTCGATTTTTTTAGGGGCGGCTAGTGATGGAGCCGTCCCTACAGTGACGTGCTTGGGTGCCCATACACCAGCCGCTCCTACAAATGGAACAACAGGAGCGGCTGGTGTTACGAGCCGCCCCTACAAATGGAGTCTGATTTGTAGGGGCGGCTCAATCACCAGCCGCCCCTGGAAATGCTATTTGTAGGGGTGGCTGGTGATTGAGCCGCCCCTACAAATGGCCCCGTATTTATAGCACTGATTTGTAGGGGCGGCACAATCACCAGCTGCCCCTACAAATGCCCCCCATATAAAACAGATGCAGCACCTTCTTTCTCCTCGGGTCACTCACTCCAACCCGTGAAAGAAAGGTGGGGAGGCATTGGGCACCTCCCAAAAATTGCTCTACTAAGGGGGGAAGGTTTTGATCTCAAATTTTTTGGTGGAGAGGTTGTAGAAGGTAAGAAAATGCTATTCCATACTTTTTTTTAAAGTTTTAATGGTTGGTTAGTGAGTAATTAGAGTTTTATTTTCTCTCTTTTCTATGGTGCTTGAGCTATTTATGAAGCAAATTAGACCTAACTTTTAAATGTACTAGGGTAAATTAGGGAGGGGAACAAGATCATACCCTTATTTGGTCCATGTTTCTTGATTTTAGTGAACAATTAGTTAGTTTTATGGATATTTCATGTGCATGTGGATCTAGATCTAGGGTTTGGTTTCTTTATTAATTTCGTTTTTGTAAATTTATGTTTGATGAAATTGGACTAGGGTTTGTATGAAAGATATTGGGTAAAGTATAATTGTTGCTAATTGTTGTCTTTGAAATTATTTATTGTAATCATTAAATATGTATTTTAATTATTTATGGATAAATGGACCGTTAATTAATTTTCTTTTACCATGGTGTGTTTGTATGCTTCATGTAATTATATTAGATTTATATTCATATATATCTGAAGTATATACAATTATTCTCAAGTAATTATTAATTTGTTTCATTTTTATATATATCTAGATAAGTACTCCTTTAATGTTTGTTTTGTTGTTGTTGTAAAAGATGAAGTACAGGAACTCTTGGATGTATGGTTCGTTAAGGTTCAAGGCAGGTTTCCGTGAAGAGGTGGATAAATTTATTGAAGCCACAAAGAAGCATGCAACGACATTGAAAGAGAATAAGGATACAATTATTTGTCTATGTAAAGATTGCAAGAACCGTATGGCATGGACAGATGTGACTATCATCAGATCACATTTGATTATGCGAGGATTTGTTGAGGACTACACAGTGTGGATTCATCATGGTGAAATAGTTATTGTTAACGACGAGGATAAGGAGGAATACGGCGATGAAACTATAAAATCCTTATCCCAATATTCAGTAGAGCTTGATGCACGAATGGATTTCAAGTTTGGCAATGAACAAGGTGGTGATGCTAGTGGTTGGAATGGTAATGACGAAGGTGGTGCCAATAATGATGGTGGAGTACGTGTCGGGGATGAAGATGATTTGAAGGACATGATTCGAGCCCTTAGACCAGAGATTTTACTAAATAGCTTGAAAGATCTAGAAAATTTGGGAAGGATGACAAAAGCATCGAAGGAGACTGTGTATGGTGTTGAAAAGGGTTGTTCGATACATTGGGCATTGCTACGTTTTGTACTTGAGCTGCTCATCCTAAAGGCTAAGTACGGCTGATCAGACTGTAGTTTTAATGATCTATTGCATCTTCTGTCATGGGTGCTGCCACAACCAAACTTAGTTCCCACCAACACATACCAAGCGAAGAAGGTCATAAGTCCATTGACAATGGGGGTTAAAAAAATCCATACATTCCCCAACCACTGTATACTTTTTCGTGGCGAAACGTTCAAGTCACTGGATAAATGTCCCCGGTGTGGGGCCAGCCGGTACAAGAAAAATGACCTTTACGGTGGGGATGAACCCTCCATGGGGAAAAAGAGGAATAAGAAGGGTATCAAAAAGGTGGTACAAGAATCTCTACCCCCAGAGGACACTCCATTAGGCAACGATGCAAAGCAGAGAAGAATTCCTGCCCTGGTAATGTGGTACCTATCAGTGACCGACCGCTTGAGACGTATCTTCCTAAACCCTAAAGAAGCCGCACTCATGACATGGTGGGATGATGAGCACAAGGTGGATGATGATAAGATTGCATACCTGGCTGATTGTAGTTAGTGGCAAAGGTTTAATGAGAAGCACAAAGAATTCAACAATGACCCAAAGAATGTATGGTTTAGCTTGAGCATCGATGGAATGAATCCCTTCAATGAGAGAATGAGCAACCACAGCACATGGCCAGTGATCTTGACCATGTACAACATCCCAACATGGCTGTGTCAAAAGAGAAAGTACCTTCTCCTCACTATTCTTATTTCTGGTCCTAAACAATCAGACATTGATATAGACGTGTTCCTCGAGCCCTTGATGCAAGAAATGGAGAGGCTATGGAGGCATGGGGAGCAGATGTACGATGCGTTTCGAAAGGAGGACTTCATATGTAGAGCAATAATATTTGTTACTACCAATGATTACCCCGCGCTGTTTGCTTTGTCTGGATAGATCAAAGGCAAGACGAGATACTTAGTTTGCTTGGATGGTACTACATGGGTGTACCTAGATGCATCCAAGAAGATAGTTTACTTAAGAAACCGATGCTTCTTAAAGATAAGTCACAAGTACCGCAGCAAATTGTTCTTTAGATTTTATGACAACGCCCCGGAGATTGAACCCCCTCCGTAGAGACGTCATAACGGAGAACACATGTATAGAATGGTGAAAAACATACGCGTCATCTATGGAAAGAAGAATCCGGATGAGACGAACAGAGATAGAAGCACACCTCCTGTCGAAGGCGTACCTTTCAAGAAACAATCGATCTTTTTTCAGTATCTGCCTTATTGGCCAGACTTGGAGGTCCCCCATGCCATTGGTGCTATGCACGTGTAGAAGAATGTCTTTGAGAGTCTCATTGCTACCTTGATGGACACAGGCAAGTCAAAGGATGGTCTGAAAGCACGGAAAGACATGGTGCAGCTAAACGTGATGCCACAGCTTCACCCGGTACCTAAGGCTAATGGAAAATACACTCTGCCCGTGCGTGCTTCAACCTAACACCAGACGAGAAGAGAGCTATATGCACTTTCCTGAGAGGGATCAAAGTCCTGACTGGGTTTTCGGCAAATGTGAAGAAACTAGTGTCGATGAAGGACTTGTCAATAACACACTGCAAGGCTCATGATTGCCATGTGATGCTGATAGCATTTCTACCTATTGCAATCAGGGCTATAAAGCCAGAGTTCTTGAAAATGGCCATCACCCACATGTGCTACTTCTTTTCGAAGATCTCACAGAAGACGATTGGCAAGGAAGAGCTGAGTGACCTACATGAATTTGTGGTGGAGACACAAAACCAACTAGAGATGTGTTTACCTCCTGCTTTTTTTGATATAATGCCACATCTCATGATTCACATGGTTCATCAAATACAGGCGCTTGGCCCTTGCTACTTGCAAGAAATGTGGTCCTATGAGCGGTTCATATCGGTTCTAAGTCGATACGTGCATAATCGAGCATACCTAAAGGGCTCCATGATAGAGGGTTACAGTACTGAAGAAGTCGTCGAGTGCTGTCAAGAGTACCTAAAAGTACAGAAAGGGATTGGTAAACCTAATTCTTGTCACAAGGGTAGGCTGGCTGGGAAAGGCACCAGTGGTAGAAAAGTGTTTATCGACCATGATTACAAAGAGGTGAGTCGGGCGCATTACAGTGTCTTACAGAGTACACAACTGATGCAACCGTATATTGATGAACACTTGGCTATTATTATGGCGGAGAGAAATGGTCGTTCAGATGATTGGGTCATGAAACAACACAAGCAATGACTAACTACATGGTTGAAGGACCAAAACATACCGCCTGGAGAAACCATAGACTCTGTTACCATCTGTAGGTTGGTGGAGGGGCCATCGAGACAAGTGACATCTTGGAATGCTTGTGACATCAATGGGTATACGTACTATACCTACGCAAAGGATAGTAAATATATGAACCAAAATAGTGGTGTTTGAATAGAGGCTCTCGATGGATTAGGGCAAAAAATCCAATACTTTGGCATCATTGAAGAGATATGGGAACTTGACTATGGAAGGGATATAACGGTGGCCCTATTTCAATGCCGCTGGATCAAACAACACCAACTGAACAAGATTGGATTGAGAGTCCTGGACCTCAAGAATCTAGGCTACTGAAAGGTCCTAATGGCTAGAGGGGGGGGTGAATAGCCAAATAAAAATTTCTACAACAACACTTAACAAAAGGTTAGACAATTATGAGGCGAAGCAAGTGTTGTGCTAGCCTACTCAAAATGCAAGCCACCTACCACAATTCTAGTTTAGATAGTGTCGATTCATACAAGAGTTATGACACTACTCTATGTTAGTGTGCTCTCAAAGACTAACTAAAGAGCCACACCAACCAAGCAAGCAAGTTCTCACAACTAGTTACACTAAAGAGCTTGTCAACTAGTTTGTGATAATGTAAAGAGAGTGATCAAGATAGTTATACCGCCGTATAGAGGAGTGAACCAATCAATCACAAGGATGAATAACAATAAAAACCAATCACCTCGGAATCAAAGGATGGACACAATGATTTTTACCGAGGTTCACTTGCTTATCGGCAAGCTACTCCTCGTTGTGGCGATTCACTCACTTGGAGGTTAATGCGCTAATTGGCTTCACACGCCAAACCCTCAATAGGGTGCCGCACAACCAATACAAGATGAGGATCACACAAGCCACGAACAATTCACTAGAGTACCTTTTGGCGCTCCGCCGGGGAAAGGTCAAGAACCCCTCATAATCACCATGATCGGAGCCGGAGACAATCACCACCTCCGCTCGATGATCCTCGCTGCTTCAAGCCATCTAGGTGGCGGCAACCACCAAGAGTAACGAGCAAAATCCACAGCGAAACACGAACACCAAGTGCCTCTAAATGCAATCACTCAAGCAATGCACTTGGATCACTCCCAATCTCACTATGATGATGAATCAATGATGGAGATGAGTGGGAAAACTTTGGCTAGGCTCACAAGGTTGCTATGTAAATGAAAATGGCCAAAGATATGAGCCATAGCCGGCCATGGGGCTTAAATAGAAGCCCCCCACGAAATAGAGCCGTTGTATCCCTTCACTAGGCACACTGCACTCTGACTTGACGCTCCGGTCCACTTGACCGGACCCTGGACTCAGCGTCTGATCCACTGATGGATGCCACGTGTCACCAGCTTCAAACGTTGTTCGTCAGTTTTCAACGGCTATAAAGCTGACCGGACACTTCGGTGAAACTGACCAGACGCTGGAGCCTCAACGTCTGGTCGAGTACAGTAAGGGTCGAAACCTGATTTTCCTCGACCGAACGCGTCTGGTCCACCTCAACCGGACACAGCCCAGCGTCCGATGGTTAACCCTAGCCTCTGTACTGCCAGTCAACGCGACCGGACGCAGGCAGTCAGCGTCCGGTGCTTTTGGATCCAGCGTCCGGTCACTTGACCGACGCTGGCATCACCTCCATTCTCTTCACCCTAGCTCAAGTGTGCTAACCACCAAGTGTATCACCTTGTGCATATGTGTTAGCATATTTTCACAAACATTTTCAAGGGTGTTAGCACTCCACTAGATCCTAAATGCATATGCAATAAGTTAGAGCATCTAGTGGCACTTTAATAACCGTATTCCGATACGAGTTTCACCCCTCTTAATAGTACGGCTATCAAACCTAAATGTGATCACACTCTCTAAGTGTCTAGATCACAAAAACAAAATAGCTCCTATAAATTATACCTTTGCCTTGAGCTTTTTGTTTTTCTCTTTCTTCTTTTCAAGCTTAAGCCCTTGATCATCGTCATGCCATCACCATTGTCATGTTATGATCTTTATTAGCTTCTCCACTTGAGGTGTGCTACCTATCTCATGATCACTTGATAAACTAGGTTAGCACTAAGGGTTTCATAAATTCACCAAAACCAAACTAGAGCTTTCAGCTACCAAGATGACCCTTGGGTGCTTGCTTCACGTGTCGTACAAGTTTTCTATATGCCTGACCCATAAAGTAACCTCCCCCCGAAGAAGAAGACAAAGCACGTGGTTGCCTCCAGGAAACAGCATATTATTGGAGTTGATGGCGTGGACGATGTTGAAGCTTACAATAACTACGATGAGATGCCGCTATTCACAGACTTTTCTAAGAAGATCAGTGTTGTGGAAAAGAACCTCCCCAAAGACATAATGCCATGGGAACGAAAAGGTGTCAAGGGAAAAGTCGTTACAGCGGGCTAGCTAGTTGTTGAACGTGGAGTGTTTGTGTAAGTGTGTGTTTGTAAGACTTCATTTATGCATGCGTGTGAGACTATATATTTATGTACGTGTGTAAGACTATATATTTTTTGTATGTGTGTGAGACTACATTTTATGCATGTGAGACTACCCTTTACAACATCCAGATGACTCTATTTGAACATCCACTCTGTTACTACTAAAACTTTATGAAATCACTTAACACTTTATGAAATGAAGAAATGACCAAAATAAAAGTAGGAGATCTTGATGAGTTATACAACTCTTATATTCATTACCTTTACAGCTAAAATCATTTAGTGCTTGAAAATCAGGTTTGAAGCTGTCATTTTCTGAAATTTAAAATTTTAATTGTCACATGAAGAAGTGATCAAAATAAAAGTTGTAGACAGTGAGGAGTTCAACAACTTTTATGTTCACGACTTTTATTGTTGAAATCATTTAAGGTTTCAAAATCTTATTTGAAGTTGCCATTTAGTGAAATTCAAAATTACAACGGTTCAAATTTGGTTAAATGAAAATATGATCAAAATAAAAGTTGTACATATTGATGAGTTGTACAACATTGGTATTCATGAGTTTTTCATCTGAAATCATTTACTCTTTCAAAATATTATTTCAAGTTGAAATTGTTTGAATTTCAAAATTTGAATCGTTCAAACAAAGTCACATGACAAGATGACCAAAATAAAAGTTGTACATGTCGATGAGTTATACAACTTTTATGTTTACAACATTTTCATTTTATTTAATTTAAAGTCATAAAATTATAGTTGAAGTTTTAAAATTTAAATTTATATTTTTTGTTTTTTGTTTTCTATATTGTTTTGACTACAATCGTTTATATATATATTTCTTCATATATATAATAATACAAATTATTATATTTGTGCATATACACAATTGTTTTTATACTACTTTTATTTTGGTCATAATTGTTTTATATATACACAATTATTTTTATAATACAGAATTAATAATTTAAAAAAATAAAAATATATTTCTAGGGGCGGTTGGATCAGGAACCGCCTCTACAAATGCATTTCTAGGGGTGGCTGGATCAAAAACCGCCCCTATAAATCATCATGTCTATATATACGAGGGCGCACGGGTGTTGTCTTCATTTGGGCGCTCTCTTCTCCGCCGACACTTTCAAGCTGCCCCACCGATGTCGGCCCGCGCCACTTCCCCTCACCCGCGTGCCCCATCTCCGCCCCCGCGCGCCTGCTCCTTCCCCGCACCCGCGCGCCTGCTCCTCCCCGCCCTAGAGTTTCTGACCCCGCCGCCGACGCCCGCCCGCTCCCCGGTGGTTGTCCCCCACCGACCGGCCGCCCTAGGACAACCCGTGCGGGGAGTTTCCCCTATGCAGGTCGCCCGCCCCAGAACCTGCTACAGCTCTGTTTCGCGCGGTGGTTGACGGCCGTCTTCAACTTGTGCGCGTCATCGGCACCTCGTCTCCAGCCTCCACTAGTACCCGCCACATCTCGATCTGCTGGAGGAGCTGAGCCCACCGGTGACGAAGGTATGCTGCGTGCTAGTTATGATGATGATATTTGTAATGTTGCGGGTGGTGGCTGTCTCCTAGACTATCCCTGATCTGTGCATTTTGACTATCCACTAGATTATCGCTGAATTATTCTAGCATACTGCTTGAGTACAGAATTATTTCTTTAATAATCTATTCTGACTTCCTGGATTATATACTATAGTAAAACTTAATTATTTGTTTTTTATCAACAAGTACACATGTTATTTCTTATTTGCTGTATGACATAATATGATTTGTGGTAGGTTCTTGCATTGTTCTAGCATGCTGGCTTGACTGTATTTTTTTTATGAAAACTTGTGCTACTTGCTGGACTATGATAGTAAAGTTGTATTACTTGCTGGACTATGATACTTGCTTGACTATATTAGTTGACAATTTCGATTTAGGTGATTGTCCTCCACACCTAGCATGTCAAAGTTCTATGTTTTGTGTTTGGTTTTGATTGGGCTCCATGGCACTTACACTGCATACTTTCAACTGTCTTGATGCTTACTACTTTTAGTACATACCACTCTGTAACTATGAGGGATAAATCCTTTGCTCCTCTCTATCCCTCATTTCAAACTTTGTGCTCGGATATGGCAGGGATTGAGACCCTGTCATCCATATTACAACAGTTTCGCTTCAACGATTTAAATATGCAAGTCTTTTTAGTGGCATTTGCAGTTCATATTAAGGTCAGACTTGAAGAGTTCACAAAATAGTATATTACATTAGCTTCACTCCGACATAAACACTTATATTTGAACTGTGCAACAAGTAGAAATGTAAAAGCTTAAACACTTATATTTGAACGGTGCAAATTAATAGTCAATCCTTTTGTGTGCTCAAGGTGAAATAAGCACTGGAACTGAAATTATGTTTGTGATACTAACAGACTCAATCTTCTATTCTTCATAGTAATGTAATAACAACAATGGCTGCTTTTAATAAGTTATAAACAAACTTAATGGATCACTGGCACATTATAGAAAAATAGCATTAGATTAAGAAGTCATATGTTGCTGTATCTCGGCCTAAAGCTCCAAGCTAACTACTGTTAGTCGACTAAACAATTCTTGGTAAACTACCCTAGCTATGTACCAGCAGGTTGCCAGTAGTAAGTTACATGAATAAGATATCTCCATCAGTCCTTCTATGTTACCACTCTTTCTCTGTCTTTTTTGTTCTTTTTCATGGCTGTTTCTTGATGCAACATCAACACTTCTTGGTAGACTTGCAACTTCTTCCTCCAGTTGGCTGCACACTTGCATCAGCTTCTTCTTGTATTATACATGCACTGTATTTGCTTTGATACTATTGTCTATACTCTTACTCTTACTCTTACTCTTACTCGTACTACTCTCTATACTACTCTACTACTACAAAGTTAACTTGATATGTGCCTACTACTTCTCTTACTACTACATAACTACTGCCACTGCTCTATACTACTACTACTCTGTACTACTTAACTGCTGCTGATACTCTATACTACTACTTAACTAATACTTAAGTTGTCCTTGCTACTACATTATACTCTTACTCTTACTACTACTTCACTACTCTTACACTACTACTCTTACTACTACTCCACTGCTCTTACTACTCCTCCTCTTACTACTCCTGGGCATGCTTAAGAAGTCATATGTTGCTGTATCTCAGTGCATCCTCCCTGTCTAATTAGCACTATTTCCTAATGGTATATGTGGACTGATTAGTAGCTTTGATGAGAACTTGGGTTATTAATTGAGACCTAAGACACTTTGCAATGATGTTTCTATACATTCTTAATAGTATTATTTCCCATCTGTGAATTGTTGGTACTCGTTTCCTGCCATTTGCAATAGCTCATTAGCTCATTAAACCTAGCTGTTCTTTCATTGTATGCTTGCAGCCTTGCACTTGTTTGTTTAATTAGTGGGACTTCGATTCATCTAATTTCATTTTTTGGGAATAAATATCTGCTGAGTAGAAATAATCCTTGCATTTATATTATTCTTCTTACATTGTCATTTGTACGCTTGCAGCCTTGCACTTGTTTGTTTATATTATTGTGGCCGGTGGCTACTAATCTTCTCTGTACTTGCTGTCTTCTCTGTACTCCTCTTCTACTACTACTCTCCTCTACTCCACTCTACTCCTCTCCTCTCCTAAGCAGCTGTTACTTTTTTTTGCTACTTCTACTACTTTCCTACTACTACTGTCTACTACTTCTGATTGTCCGATCTACTTATCAGGTTCGGAAGATATTAAGCATATGATGTTCTTACATTGTCATGTTGCTTTTTCTGGGAAGCAGCACCTGTTTTTTTTTTGCCAAATCTCCCCTCTCCTCTATTTGTTGCCACATTTCCTATCCACTATGTTTTGGAAGCAGCACCTGCTTTTTTTTGCCAAATCTCCCCTCTTCTCTCCTCTCCTTTGTTTTGCCGATGATGAAATCGTCCAAGTCCATACATTATATGGAATATGAGCTGATGATCAAGAACTTGTGAGGAACTTGGCATCATTAGCAGCCGCCCCTATATTACCTTCTCCTCTCTTCTCTGTTATGATGCCTTGATGCTCCAAGTTCAAGATCAGATGATGTTTGACATGTTTTTGAGGCCTCTACCACTGCTACTTCTCGTTTTTTATATATTATTGTTTTATAGGACTACTTTGGTTTATAGACCTTTTTGATTTCTTATACCTTCTTGCGTACCTAAAGCACACTTTCTTGCATCTATTAGAACAAAGCTTGAAATAATGTCGTGGACACCAGACAGTGCAGCTCGATGCCCCAAGCATGATGAGCAGCCAACCCTTGAGGAGCAAGCACTAGAGGACCAGCTTACTCAGGAATAGTTCAATAAGGAGGTACAAAATGATCTAGAAGTGATGCTTACTCAAGAGTAGTGTGACGAGGAGGAAGGCCCCGAAGGAGAGGCTGCTGAAGGCGAAGAAGAAGAGGATGATGCTGATGATGACTCAGAAGAGGGATATGTAAGTCCTGAGGATCCTTTCCCACATAAAGCCAGAAGGAGGCCAATAGAGGAAGATTTGGATAAGGACTTTGACCCGAACGAGGAGGTAGGGAAAAAGCCTTAGCTTGTAAATTTTGCTAAAGCTTTGGCTGTGTTACCTCTGCTAACACTTTGACCTATCGTATATATAGATCTCTCCTGAAACTCGGAAAAGACGACGTCGACGTCCGCGACATCTCGTTGGACAAGACGGAGTAGAGGAAAGAAGAGCAGAGGAAACAGCCACAGAGACAGATCACGATGCCTCTGCTCCACAACCTGAAGACACAACCACGACTACCAAGCCTAAGAGGAAACAAGGGGATAGAAAAGGAAATCTATATCCAGATAAGGCATGCTATGTGATAACGGAGGTCGGGCCAGCAGGGGAGGTCCTTGAGTCGAAGGAATTAAGAGGACGATTCCGTAATACGATCGGGGCCCTAGTAAGAGATAAATTGAACCCAGCAATCCCTAACTGGAAAGAGGTACCAGAGAACAAAAAGAATGAACTATGGGATAGGCACCTGAGGGTCAATTTTAGATTTCTAGAGGGTAAACATGAACTGATAAAAAATGTTTTCAGAATGATGGGAGAGGTATTCCGACATTGGAGGTCGGAGCTCAACACGAAGTATATCCAAAAGGGGTTAACTCCCTTCAAAGAGTTCGGCAAAATAACTCCTAGTCAATGGGAGGAGCTCGTGGCTCAGAAGACTTCACCGGAGACATTGGAGCTCAGTGCCCGTAACACCGAGCTGGCGAAGAGGAACAAACACCACCATCATCTAGGCCCCGGTGGCTACTATGCCAAGGAAGAGCAGTTTAGGAAGATGGACGAAGAGGCCGCAGCTGCTGAGAATATCGATGTGATGAATCTGAAGGTACGCTCAAGGAACTAGATATATGCGAGGAGTATAAAATCATTCGACAGTAATCTTAAGTTTAATAAGCCAGAGACCCAAGAGGCGGTATCAAGGATACTGAAATATGCTAAAGACAAGGAGAAGGGCTCCTTCAATCCTTCCAGAGAGAGGGACGAGCTTAGCCTTGGCTTGGGAAACAAGGAGCACGCAGGCTGCACCAGGGGGCTAGAGAAAAGGACAACCTAGAAGCAAGGATTCGAAGAGAACAGGCACATGTACAAGAAACATGGCCGAGACCGAGAGACTAGTCTTGAGCTCTAAGTGAAGGCTCTAGTTGCGAAGGCGCTGAAGGAGCAAGGACTATCTACGGAGCCACGGATATTAGTGACGCCGCCGAGAGAACTAGCATTAGTTGGCAGCCCTCCAAAAGTTCCTAGCAGCCAAGGTTCCACTGCAGCCACAACCCCCGTCGATCGCATACGGGAACCAACTAGTTGCACCTTGGTGTTTCTCAGTGGCCGACAGAACACTGTGATGGAGGTAGCAACGGGTGTGGCATATCCTCCTGGTGGCTTACACCACAATAATAAGATACCACCAGACTACACTAGGGTCGAGGTGCATACCGTGAAGCCCGAGTTCATGCAGTGGAGGATAGACTACGCAACTCCTGAGGGGCTGGTGTTACTCGGAGACGTTATTGAGCAGTTCATCCTCTGGCACAAACGGGACATTATATTGACTGCTTCTTCGCCGCCTCCCCCTCTCCCAAATTTGGAGCAAGTTGTTGTGGTTGGGGAGATATTTTCACCGTCTCATGACCACCATGTACCTAAGATGCCACATTCTTCCCCATGTCCTAGCGAGCATGTGCCTGATGAGCTGCTACAACCTTCTCTAGCTCGTACCAAGCAAGTGCATGATGAGATGCCACAGTCTTCTCAACAAGCACATCCGATACATGAACAACGAGTGCCTCCTGAAGAAGGTGATGCACAAGAAGACGAGAACGTGCCTGAATGGGATCTTTGAAAGAAGATTCTAATCAACATAAGACCAATTTATGTTTCGATGAAAGACGTCTCGTCGGTGTCCAAGTGGTATTCACATGACCAGTTCAAGCCTGAGAACCAAGTTAAACAAGTCCCATCACGGGGTTCTAAGGAGGCCGTAACTAGCAAACTCCACCAAATTGCAAAGCAGTATCCAAATGTTGATGGCATCAAATAGTCAAAGGATTGCCCGAAAACATATGAAAGAGGCAAGCCCTTCATACCAAACCGGGACATGCAGCGCCTACCACTTGGAATGAGAAGGTTCCATAATTGGTACTTGCGTGTTCTCCCATCAAGCATAGATCTCGTACAAGCATGCTTCCCCACTGGCACATTTGGAAGCCCAGCTGGAAAAATTGTCTTTGACTTCAATGACATGCACACATGCTTTCACCTGGGAGAAATAGAGATAAATCTAATTCGCACGTGGTGCTTGTAAGTCCTTGTCCTTTCGATATGATATGAATGTAATATTTGAATTTTGTTGTAACTAACCAATGTCGTGATTTGTAGAATGCAAGTGCACATTGTTAAACAAATGCCAAGTCTGAAAGCCGGGTATGTAGACCCTCAAGCTATAGCCCAACCAAATTTTAATTACCCTAAACAGTGGACACTGGATGCCAAAGAGCTAGCTGCTGCAAAGACTCTTCAGGAGAAAGAGCGCATCCGTACGGCGAAACTAAAGGAAGAGTCCCTTAAGGTTGCGGCATACATTGCTTTGGCTTTCAAAAATCTACAACAACACTCTACTATATGGCTACCATACAACTTGGAGTAAGTTCAACTATATACTTAAAGCTTTGTTCGATATATTTTATTCGATACAAAAGAGCTTATCTAGTTCTATGATTAAATTCATACAACAACCACTGGATTTGTATAGCCGTCGATGTCGGGAGGAGCATGACATGGGTCTTTGATTCAATAGATAAGGACCCGGCGACATACAAAGACTTCATATCGATTCTCAAGATGTATACATATCGACAATTCTCATTAGCTTATATGTTTGTATACATACTTGTAACGTTCACTTATGGATACTAACAAGTTGTATTTGCTAAAATAATTCAAACAGTGCATTTAGGTTCTATGTCACTCATCATCACGGAAGGCATGATACAGCGAGGAAGGAAAAGCTGGCTATAAAAACACTATGTGCGGTAAGTATAACTTACTTCTTCAGTACTCCGTTACATGGCTGTCAAAAGCATTACCTAACATTTTCATATGCAAAACACACAGTGCCCCAAGCAGAGGCCTGGGAGTGTACATTGTGGATACTATATATGTTCTATGATGAGTAACACTAGTGCCTACAGGAGACACCCCTTAAGGGTAAGTTTGAACCTCTTCATCAGTAGTATAAAAAAACTTCGTATATGGTATGAAATACTAAACCGAAACTTGTTCTCATGTAGTGGAGAGAAGAGAAAGGAATGAAAAAGGACCCATACAAGGATGACCAACTCTTAGAGCTCATCGGCGACCTTTGCAACTTTATATTGGACCAGATTGTACACGTCAAAGGCGTCTACCATGACCGAGAGTCTGACTTGTAGAAATCCTCAGTACCAACACCTTCGTGAGACTGAAAGGCTAGCTCTAGGACGTTCATAACAATATTTATGAAATTTGTATATTAAATGATGAATTGTATATATCCTTACGAATTAGACTTGTAATTATAGTTTATATAATACTATTGTGCTTGTAGTCGCGTTCGGAACGTTGGTCGCGGGGCGTTCGGCAACGCGAACGCGGTTCGGAACGTTGGTCGTGGGGCGTTCGGCAACGCGAACGCTAGATGGAATACGCGGAAACAAACAATTCTGGTCGAATTTTAATTATAAATTTAATTTTTTTTGCAGAAAAACGTACTGTAGGGGTTTGGCTAGTCGTCCCTACCGAACCGTCTCTACAAATCATGTATTTGTAGGGGCGGTTCCCAGACCGCCCCTACAAATCGATTTGTAGCGGCGGTTGGTGATTGAGCCGCCCCTAAAAATCGATGTGTAGGGGCGGCTGGTATTACGAACCGCCCCTACAAATCGATTTGTAGGGGCAGTTCTAAATTGAACCGCCCCTACAAACAGGTATTATAGAGGCGGCTGGCACTACAGCCGCCCCTACAAATCGATTTTTAGAGGCGGCTCAATCACTAACCGCCCCTACAAATCGATTTGTAGGGGCGGTTCGTAATACCAGCCGCCCCTACACATCGATTTTTAGGGGCGGCTCAATCACTAACCGCCCCTACAAATCGATTTGTAGGGGCGGCCTGGGAACCGCCCCTACAAATACATGATTTGTAGAGACGGTTCGATAGGGACGGCTAGCCAAACCGTCTCTACAAAGGGTTACCAGCCGCCCCTAAAAATATTTTTTTTAGTAGTGTGTGAATAGTACCTCACTGATGGCTGCCCTTACGCACGCAGTGTAAATGAAACTCATAGATGCTTCCATGCATATACGACATACTCTATCGAACCAAACTCAAACCGGCTGGTGCCATTTAAATTTCATATTTATTTTCCCTTTTCTGTGCATTACTTTTGCAGTACTAGTGCTACTAGCACTAGCTAGCCAGTTATTCACAGGCTAAACTAAAACATGAATTATGGTGGTGCACATAAGTAGGCTTAGACTCTAGTTCCAGCAGCAGTTTCTGCGGATGAATCGAACCAAACATTTTAGAAGGGAAAGTCGTTTACCGGTGAAAATAGAGGAGCCAAAGCCATTTTTAGGTTGGAACTCGGAAGGAACTGCGATTCGTGGCTCCTCTTCTTCGAATGTGCATTTAAAGAGGAGCCATGCCAAAAAGTTCTAACTTTATAGTAAACATCACCATAATCTCGAGCTATTAACACACTCCAAAGAGGTCACCTAATGCTACACAACTTTTCCATCATGGTGCCAGCAGTGCACCACCGTGTGGCGACGCTAATTAATGTTTTTTTATAATAATAAATAACTTCCTAATAAATTAATGTTCCTATGTGTGAGTGTGACCGCGAGTCGAGTGTTAGTAAACTATTTCCTCTAAATATTACTAGCTTTGATTATTTCTTTTAAAAAATTATACTTTCACAACATGTCATAGTATCTAAAACAAAAAAAACTTATATATCATGAGTTTTTTTAAAAAAATGATGGCCAAGAATATAAATCTATACCTAATATTAAAGAGACAAAATTTCTCTTCACCCATTTTTTTTAGTCTGGCCCTTCCCTACTAACTAATTCTAAATGATCTGAATAAGAATTCTAATACAAATAGACTTATGTTTGATATTATCAAACATGCACGGCTTTTTGTCCTGAATAGCTCGAATAGGAATCCAAATCTAAACAGAAAAGGATAAAAATAGAAATGGGACAAATAATCCTAAGTAGCTTGAACAGGAATCTAAATTCAAATCTAAATAGAAAAAAGGATAAAAATAGAAATTGGGCAAATATAAATATAAATTAAGTGAAGCTATTTTTTTTATATCTCCACCATGAGACATGAGTTATCTTGGTCATTGTCCGTCCATCCCGCTTTCGTCTTCTCGGTTTTATTTGCGGCCCGTTTCACGTTCATTTCGACCAATTTATTTGCTTTCCAAAAAAACGTGCACATGAAAACTACTAGATTTCATTCTAATCTACAACTAACGCGAGTTCAAATGGTTGTCCTAGAGAACAGGTTCAAGTGGACTGGTCTACATCCGCATGCACCATCATGATCCAAACAAACTCAACGTCAAAGTTAATTATACCTGGGTTGAATTAAATTAATGGCATGTCCATCTGACTACAATCCATTTAGAACACTCGACCTTGTTTCCATCTATCCAAAAATAAATTAATCAATATTTTTATATTTATATTATCTAAATATATATTGGTACGTCACTCTCTCACATGTCTGTATAAGTTATAGCAGCACATGTACCGAGTGTTTGGATTGGGGGTCGGACCGGGATATCCTAGGTTGGACGTGGATGGCCTGCTGTTTGGTTTGTGGGTTGGGTGAAACTGGGTCCAACCCACTAGAGAATATGCTGCTAGATGTAGGTTGGCCTCATCCCTCCGAATCGAGGGGACCGCGCTGACCTAGTTGGACGCCGTCGCTCTCCGTCTCGCAGCCATGGGCGTTGCAGCCTCGCAGGACAGCGTTGTGGGGCTGGCACAGTGCAGGGGCCTACGCGGGGTGACACCGGCTGCCAGGGGAGGCGCCATGGCCGCCGAAGCAAGGCTAGGAGTCAGGGTGGGCGTTCGGTTCTCGGTTCGGTTCCCTCGGTTATTGATAAAATTCGGTTCCTATAAAATGGGAACTGATTGGTTCCAAAAAAAATTAGGAACCGAGCATTTCGGTTCTCGGTTATTTCGGTTCGGTTTCGGTTCTAACTGAACGAACCGAATTTTTTCAGAAGATCTCAAGACAACAATAAATATACGTATTCTAAGGCAAATTTATGCAACACTATATTTATTTTTAATAATAATAATGTATAAGAAAACAATAGCAATATAATAACACTAATATATAGCAGTTCAAATATAAAACACTACACAAAAACCAAACATAATCTTACAAAATACAAGTAAGTGCAGTATAATTTATGTAATTCGGTTCTTTCGGTTAATTCGGTTAACAGAGAGTAGGAACCGAATTTTCTTCGGTTATTTCAGTTCCTCAATATTAGGAATCAAATAAGGAACTGAATTTTTTGGTTTCGATTCTTTCGGTTTCGGTTCCGTTTCTTTCGGTTCGGTTTTTGGTTCTCGGTTAAACTTGCCCAGGGCTAGCTAGGAGGCAGTGGCCGCCATGGCCGTCGTGGCCAGCGCGGGGTGGCATGATGGGGCCTGTGTGGGGCAACGCTGGCTGTCGGGGCTAGGCGCCATGGCTGCCGAGGCGGGCTAGGCTGGAGCAAGGCAGGGAGGCGGTGGCCGCCGGTGCCTGTGCGGGGCGGGGCTTGGCGGGGAGGTGGTGGCTGCCGTGGCCGGTGCGTGACGGGGATGGGAGGCGGTGGCCACCGTGGTGGGCGGGAGGTGGCGGCCATGGGCGATGTGTATGAGCTCGGGCGTACGAACGAGCAGAGGAAGAAGAAATGGGGGGAAAAGAAATATAGAGAGGATAACAGATGGGCTCCACTAATGGTACTATTAACGGTGTCAAAGTGGCATCCATTTCATCCCTCTTGATCCTCGCAACCAAACAAAGAACTTATTCAAACCAACCCTCTAACCAAATATGAGATGGGTCCGACCCATCCCTGAAATCTAGGTTAGAGCAAACCTAACCCACTTGGTCCCCAAACGAAACACATGGGTAACTCACCATAATGTGGTGCCAAGTATACAATCCTAAAATAAACGTGAACATATAATGTGATCGTTAGATAATAAATCTTTAAATCTCTTGTGCTCATTTAAGTTAGAGTGGCTGACATACGTTGAGGAAACTGGCCCTGTTCGCTTGAACTACTTCAACAGTATTTTTCAACGAACGAATAGTGTTTTCCTCTCACAACAAATTAGCATAAGCTAAATTTTAGCGAAACGAACAGGGCCGGAGCGAATCCAGTTCCAAGATGAATCCTAACCCATGATGCGATTATTAATAAATCTCCAAACTAAAGTCGTCTAAATGACCGTGTACGCACGGATACGTTTACTAATATTTGACTTAAAAGCTAATACGACCTGTAAAAATACGGAGGGAGAAGTAATACACCGACAGTGTGGTGCAAGTGGGTTGCGCCTCTTGACGGTACGTTCTGCCGCTGAGGAACACGGAAGGACAGAAATGAACAAAATGCGTGCTCTGTATCGGGCAGGCAGCTAGCTCTACCACCAATTTACCCACCATACATTTGCATATCGTTTTTGTTCATTTCCATCCTCCTGAGTTTCGGACGATCAGCGAGCACAGTTACCACTGTAATATACGTATATTTGAAGAAATTAGAAATGTCACGGGATTGGCATATATACTTCACACATACTGGCTCCGCGTAGCGCGTACGTATGTCGAGGTTGCGGCTTGCGGGAGGGGAGCGCGCGGCAGCAAGCAGCATCCGCAGATGTATACGCGCGCTTCACGCACTCCCCTCCAAAAACGAGCGCCTGTTCGGCGGATCTGCGATCGATGCGCGCGCAACACGACGCTGTGGGCTCAACTCGATCATCAATGTTGGGCCAGCCCGGCCGGCAGCCGGCCAGCTGCTGCCTTGCATGCTTTTAAGTTCTAGGCAAATTTTGGGCTGGCACACTGGGGAAACGTTGTTTTGGCTGCGGCACACCGCCAACTGTGTTATTGGCTGAGACACATTGCGAATTCGGGTTCCTTTGTTGTAACACACCGCGCGCAGTAAACAATCATTTTCCCTGGTTTTGGACAGAGAACTTTTTGGAAATGACAATGGGTACCCCTGGGTCGACTTGACTTGCCTGGTTGACCTAGCTGCTCTTGCAATTCCCCATCCCTGGCCGCCATCAGTCTCACCGCCGCCACCAGTTTAGTCGTCGCCCTCCTCTCCGCACCCGCGCTCCCTCCTTGTCCACAATCGGCGCCACCTTCCTCTCCGTAGCTATGTGTCCATAGATCCAAGCAGAGTTGGACGAGATGGCACCAGAGAAACGTAGGAATCGCTTGGGACCGAGGAATGAATCGCCATCGAAGGGCCTAAATCTTGGTTGGGTTCCAGAAGGGTAAGCATTTTTGGCCATTTGATGTGCAAGTTGTTCAATTAACTATTTCAGTGTATCTCCATCAAGTGATTTGGTTCTATTTGGCGTTATCAATATGCGTTAAAGCCTCGGTCGATTTAGGGTTGATTTAGGGTTTCAATTATGAATCACTTTTCATTGTTCCCTACCATTTTTTTCATTTGTTTTAGGATGGATAGTAGTTCGGCGTGTAGAATTGCTGCGCGCGTTCCAAATTATGTCGAGGTTTGCGATGATGGTAGTCATGTAGTGCACCCAGATTCAAATCTTGAGCTTGTTGTTGATCGTGATTCAACCAACTTGATGGACCTAAAAGATGAAATAGCAAAGGGAGTGAAGTATGGTTCGAATCAAGGAATATCAGTTTGCTATTGGAACAGGACTGTGTCTGCTTTCACCAATGTAACTTCTGATGCCAGCTTGATGGATGCAATGGACCTGTATTGGGAGATGAGGAGGTTGCCTTTGTTTGTGGCAGTTTATGACACAGTGACAGTTGAGCACAGCCAAAGTGTATCTGTTGAACCTTCTACACATCATGTCGGCAGTGCTAGTGTTGCCACAGAGCTCCTCCCTCTGGCTTTGATTGAGTATGTTGCTGAGGATAAGACAGAAGATGTCGTAGCTAACAATGCAGATACAGGGACTACCAAAACCAAGGCTAAGTCTAAGAGAGGTAAGGGAAGGAAAAGAGATCTCTCAGATGATGAGGAACCATGAGATGAGGATGAGGTAGAATATGTGGGTCTAAATGATGAGCATTTGTATTTATCTGATGTTGAAGAACAGCTAGAACATGAGGGGCAATCAACTGATGGTGACTGTAGTGAGTTGGATGACCTTTTTGTTGATGATGAAGCTGGATGTGAGATTGTTGAACATGTGACTGACCTGGAGAACCCAACCATTGCTCATGGTGTCACATTTGAAGATGGAGATACTTTTAAGAGGGCAATTAGGCAGTTTGCTATTCTTAATGAGTTTGAAATTGATGCACATTATAGTGAGGCTAAAAGGTACAGAGGGTTCTGCAAGGGCAGAAGTAGCAAAAAGAAGTGTAGGTGGAGGATTCATGCTTCTGAGCTGCAGGATGGCAAGACATGGCAAGTCACCATACCTGCTTTTAACTATGTAATTTATAGTTATATGTGGTGTATTGTTTGTTTTATGCCCTTGTAAGCTGATTTAGCCCTTCTTTTTTGTTGCAGATAAAAAAGCTCCATGCTAAGCATAACTGTGCTAGCACTTCCAAGCTTGACCAGAACTGCATGACTATCAACAAATGGGTCAGAGACAGAGTCATTGACATTCTTAGGGATCAACCAAATACCAGAGCTACAGAACTAAAGAAAGATCTGGAGAAGAAGTTCAAGATCATGCTATCTTACTATGTGGTTTGGGATGGGAGAAGGTTGGCTCTAGAGCAAATAATGGGAAAGTGGAATGACAATTTTGCTGATGCTTTTAGTTTCAAAGCAGAGGTAGAGAGGACCAACCCTAGAAGCATAGTGGAGATAGAGTATGCCCCTGTTGGTAAAAACATGAGGTTTACTAGGATGTTTATTGCATTGAAGGCTTGTGTAGATGGGTTTCTCAATGGCTGCAGGCCATTTTTAGGTGTTGACTCCACTGTTTTGACGGGAAGGTGGAGGGGTCAATTGGCATCAGCTTCAGCAGTTGATGGTCATGGCTGGCTATTTCCAGTTGCATATGGGGTGTTTGAGTCAGAGTCCGCAGATAGCTGGAAGTGGTTTTTTGAAAAGCTTCAGACTGCAATAGGCTCACCTCCTGGACTTGTGATATCCACAGATGCAGGCAAGGGTATAGATAGTGCAGTTACAGCTGTGTTTTCAAATGGAGTGGAACATAGAGAGTGTATGAGGCATCTAGTGAAGAACTTTCAGAAGAGGTATAGAGGGGCTATTTTCAAGAAACACCTTTGGCCTGCATGTAGAGCTTTTAACAAGAAGCACTATGAGCATCACTACAAGACCATGCAGAAAGCTTCTCCAAATGCAATAAAATGGATAGAGGAGAACCATAAACATTTGTGGAACAGGTGGAGATTCTCACCGGATAGCAAGTGTGACTATGTCACAAACAATATTGCAGAGACATTTAATAGTTGGATCAGAAAGGAGAAAGCACAACCAGTCATCCCACTGATGGACAGGATAAGGCAGATGATCATGGAGAAGCATGACCTTAGAAGAAGGTTATCCAACAAGATGATAGACAAGATCCTTCCTCATGTAACTAAAGATCTGAATGCAAAAAGTAGAAACCTGAACTATGTCATTCATAGAGGACACAACAACACAACTGAGATTCAAGGCACAACTAAAGAGCTGAAGACCTAGAGACACACTATTGATCTAGATAACAGAACATGTAGTTGTAATAGGTGGCAGATCACTGGGCTCCCCTGCACTCATGCCCTTTGCTTCATTAACTCACTGAGAAACAAGAGTGCAGAGGACTATATTGATGACTACTACTCTGTTGATGTGTTCAAGAAGGCATATGCCGGAATTGTAATGCCTATGACGGATAGGAACCAATGGCCCAAGGTAGACATGGGTTTCAAACTGTGGCCACCAATCCTAAAGAGGGCAGCTGGCAGACCTAGAACAAGAAGGATAAATGGTGCAGAAGAAGGAGGGAGAACCAGTGGAATGAGACAGTGCAAGAGATGTGGACAATTTGGTCACATGATGAAGACTTGCAATGAGACAGTGTATGACAGTGATGCTGTGACAGAACCGCCCAATTTATACAAGATCAAGTACGGTTGTCCCCGCTAACACGTTGACACACCCATACTTTCACTCATATAAACCCGGTAGTCCGCCGAGTGTCCCGAAAGACCTCGGTAAATCAACATCACAACCAAGATCGCGTGATTAAGCAAATACACATCACATACATCGAGTTGCAGCGGAAATAATATTACAAAGGGGTTAACAAATAATAGTACAAGTTTGGGTTTCAAAACCGCTTAGTGAAAACAACATAGCTTTCAATGATTACATTAATATAAGTTCCAAATATAGTGCTAGCATAAGTGACATCATCCGACAAAAGCATATAGATGAGAAGTAAGTATAGAATCACCGAGCCCACCGGTGGTTAGCCACCATCATCAACAGGTCGAGAACATCACCTGCAACAAGGTGGGATAAACCCTGAGTACTTGAATGTACTCAGCCAGACTTACCCGTCGAAAACCAAAACAAATGACACCAAGGATCATGCAAGGCTTTCTTTAGTGGGCTAGCTGACTTATTTGCGAAAAGCATAAGCTATCATGAAGAAACCAATTTAAGTACTTTGCATCATCTTTATTATGACCTATCCATCTAGGTAAGCACCTGTACTATAGCAATCACTTGATTAACCAATAGCATCCAGTTACCAATTTAAATTTAGCATATCCCATACCATCCAGATAACCATCATTGTTCCATAATAATTACTACGATGAAGTAACTCGAGTCAAGTGCTCACTATCCAGGAGCGATGGCGATTCGAATCGATTCCTAACCAGCTGGTGATTTATTCCTTACACAAACCTCACTCACCCGCTAAAGTGAGATATTGATCACCGAGTCAACTTTCCAGGAATCTCGAGTTTGCCAGGAACCACATGTACCCGGGGGCCGACCGACTGCACTTTGGTCTTATCATCTCGCCCCCGTGTCCTACCACACCTGCTCCGGCACAGTGCGCTGCGGGCAATCTACTCGGCCCGAAAAATCTCCCAGCTTCGCGGTCGGAAGGTACTTTATCCGGCCAGCTAAATGTAAGGCATGCGTTCAACATGACTCGAGGCCCAACAACGATCGGTCCTTAATCGACACAGACGGAAACTAACAGCACCCCAGAACCCTGTCTGGTTGCCTCCAACTTTTTCCGTCCGGTCTCCAATTATCCATCACATATGGTTAATTCCAGGATATCATTCTTTCTATAGCTAAATTCTCCCAGTAACCACCTATAATGTAGGTGACCGGATATCACCGATCGCTACCGGTCTAAGCAAGGCTAAGCAATTATTCGATCCTGACCTAACAGGGTAACAAGGTAGTAAGGTAGGCAAGGATAGTAATAAATGCATCAACGGTTTCAATCAACTCCTACAACTTAATGCAACAATATGTATAAACTCATATATATAGAAAGAATTGCTTTTATAAAGTAGGAGACTTATAATGCTCCGGGGCTTGCCTGGGATCCGACACAAGTCAGTTCAGTTAGCTTGCACCGTCCTGGTGACATCACAGGTCCTAACACTTGCTTAGTCCTTCCATCTTCGGGATAGATCCATCAAACACCGTCTTCGGGTTTGGCTCCAACATCATGTCCTTCACGTGGTTCATCTAGCGTACCTAGATGAGATGCAATATGCAAGTGCATAAATATGAAGAATAGTACCATGAGACACATCACAAAATAGCAAGCAAGACAAGCATAGTTTACACTAACACACTTAAGTACTTTGCGATGCTTAACTTAAACATCACATAATCTATCATGCTAAGATGGCAAAGAAGACGACAACACCAATCATGACACAAGTTTCCCAAGATCTCAAGTGCTCTAACTCAGTCATCATTCAAGGCATACGTCACACTTAATAATATACAAGCAAGCACTATAATTGGAATCTACCAATTTCTGGACATGCAAACAGCAGCTACAAGATTTAGCTATAACTGGAGTTACACAAATCCAAATGACTTGCAAGAAGACATTCTGGAAATCTTATGAAATTGTTTACAATTCATATTTAAACCTATCAGCATGATTCCAAAGTTAACAAGGTTAAACAGGCACATTTATCAAGGCTGGTCCAGAAATTCCAGAAAGCTACAATTTCTGAAGACCAACTTAGAACAGTCATAACTCACAAACTACTTGGCCACATGCCATGAAAATTTAACACAAGCTAGTTAGGTGAGTTATCTACATCTTTCTTATTATCATCTTAAGATTATTCTACAGTTAGAAGGGTCAATTAATCCAATAATTGCATCTCTGTCCAAAACATAGACAGAAACTGACATGCCACTTTAAACAGCTATAAATGGAGTTATACCTATCCAATAAATGTGGTTCTAGACTTTTTAGAAAGCTTATCAAATTCTAAACAACTTTGTTGTAAACACCTAAAGCAAATTCTACTATTAAGAAGGCCCCACAATACCAACAAGGTAACCCTGTCAGAGTTTGGGCAGAAACAACCACTGATATTTAAGCAAGTATAACTCAAGATCTACTTAACCAAAAATCATGATATTGAGCTTTTTGAAAAGCTTAATAAAAGTACTACAACTCATGTATTATCACAAAGTCATGATTCATAACCTAACTAGGCCAATTAATTTAATCTTGCAGGCCTATTCAGAATAAGGGTAAGGCAATACAGGCAATTTGTTATTTTTATAGATCTTAAACTATCAAGCCTAAAATACTGAAATTTTTACCAGACATCACTAATCACATCAGTAACACTCCATAAAAATTTCACATTTATTTGAGTAAAATAACTGTAGTTATAAAAAGAACAAGACATGACTAGCATTGAGAACCTAACTGCTTAAATCTGTTTTTACAGCTAAACCTTTAAACTAAAGCAGGTAATATTATTGATCTAGTACATAGAGAATTTCACAAGGATTCCAAAAAGTTCTCATTTTCTATTTTATGATTTTTCTACTAATTAATACGAATTTTCAAAGTTCATCATTCAAATCTGTAAAAAGCAAAAGAAAAGGAATGTAAACTTGCATAAGGGTCCCTGTAGTTTCCACAAATAAAACCCGCACGAACAGATCCTTTACTGCACTATTCATCAGAGTCACCACTTCATCACTTAACCCCCTGCCTTCTTCCTTATTCGAGCGCGCGGTCCTCCTTCTTCTTCCAACCGAACCGAGCAGAGGAGGACATCATGACCGGCCGGTGGCCGCTCCGGCCGGCTGGAGAGAGGCGTCGGCGGCCACAGAGGGGCGACGTGCTGGGGCTTGGCCGCAGCCAGCCGTGGCTGCGCTTGGCCTAGGCCAGCCACGCTGCAGGCAGCAGCAGCGCAGCAGCTGAGCAGCGCCAGGGCACTGCCGGCAGCGGCGACTTCGACGACGGCAAGCGCACTGCGGTTCTCGGCTTCGTCTAGGGCTTGGGGAAGCGGTCGCGGAGCCATAGGCGTACTCGGTGACGATGCTGGAGGGCTGCAGGAGAAGGAGCAGCGGCGGCAATGGAGTTCGGCCACGATGGCCATGGCTGCCGCGCGCTGGCACGCGCGCAGGCGCGCGGTTGGAGCAAAAAGGGCGAGGGGGAGCCAGAGGGAGTGGAAGGGGGAGCCTCAGGCGCTCAGTTATGGCGGAACAGGGGCGCAGGGGCGTGGATGCACGTGGCAGCAAAGCTCGGCAATGGTGGGGCGCGCTCGGCGGCATGGTTGCCACGAAGGCAAAACGTCGAGCACGTGGCGTGCGTTGCTGTGCCCGACTTGGAGTCCATTTTCGGCATAATCGGTGCAGATTCGGACCTTGGCGCCTATAGAAAAGTTGTTGTCCTCAGAATGCTCTTCGACTTTGATTAAGGGTGCTCGGCCATTAGGCTGTTGGATTAGCATATAATTAGTACTAAACTTGATAGTGTCAGTGATTTGACAGCGACAAGCAAACATCCAAAATTGATGGTCGAAATGAAATGCAACTGGTGCCATCTTCTTGTATGTTCTTCCCCATCATGTAAGCTCCAACTTTTACATTTGGATCAACTGAAGTTGCTTAGCAAAATTTGGAGAACGCGGAATGCCAACGTCGTTGCTTAGCGAAACTGACTTAGAATAATTCTAAGTGTTGAAATCAGCAGCAGGTTCCAACTTCGAGCCTCTGTTTGACTTATTTCCAAGTTGATCCAGCTCTTGGTCCAAAAACAAAGTTTGTTCTACATGATATGGACTACAACTTTCATTTTTGGTCAAACCTCATATCTGGTCCAGAAGTCGACTTTATTTCTCGGTCAACGCAAAGTCCTTTCTGCTACAAAATATAGGGTTTCCATTATTTTCGGACATTTTCACCACCTTCGCTCAACACGAACCCTTCATAACTTTTGTTGTAGAGTTCAATTAGAGTTGTTTGAGCAAGGTTACAAGGTTTGGTTGATTTCATATGTTTCCATTCACTGGATAAAGCAATTCATGCAAAGATATGACTTATCATTTTATGTGACTTTTTGATTCCAAACTTCATGAAACTTTTCCACGGGTCTAGATGGATGCATGTGGATGTAATGTACATGGAAGAAGCATGTTTAGAATTACTCTTGCATAATCTTAACAAGGGTCCATATGTAAGCAAGGGTGCAATATCCGAGTTTAGGTTGGGGCTTATTTCCATAGGTTTGATCTTGACATCTCCATCGTCTCTTAATCTGTCATGTTTAAGCTTAAACCCATTGCTTAACTGGTGACAAACACCTGAGGTGTTACAGCCCTCCCCCCTTAAAGGAATCGTGTCCCGAGATTCGATGCGAAAGACTTTTAAGGGAAGAGAAACATGTCATCCAGTTTCCAACATCAGTGATAGCATTAGGCTACTTAACTTCGGAGCATCAGAGAGGCTAATTTGGTCAAGACACTTTCTGATACTTGTCCTTTGTAGTAAGTTTTGTCTGAAGAATTTCCTTCGTTGGCCTTCATGAAGTATGGTTACTTTGGGAGGAATCCAAGATAGCAATGTCCTACGTACTTCGTCCTCGATGTACGAAGAGCGATACAAACGTAGACTAAATACTTGCAGCATCTACTTCCCGAGTGGATATAGCACAGACCATATGGACTTTGCACTAGATGATAATCTTCTGAAGGATACTTGTTGTAATGGTTCCATGTGTGCAGTTCTCTTTCTCTGATAACAATATTGTATGGTCTGAGTCTGCTGAGTGAATGGTAAACATAGTAGCTGACTCTGTCGGCTCAACGTTCTCGATGATCATTCCTTAGGGAGCCTTCGTATCCAAGTTGCAACAGTGATCTAGGTGGAATCTAATGCAACCTCTTGGGTAAAAACACATATAAGGTACCAAAGGCATGTCAGCATTGGAGAACCATTGACGTAGAAGGATGTTAGTGAGGCTTGGAGGACAATACAAGTTGCAAGTAATCACCAAAACTAGGGACTAGTTCACTACCCAGCAGGTTGAGCACAATTTGCCTTCGTGGTGCAGTTGCACAGCAAGTTAGGTTGACTTGCATCGTAGCAAAACCAGCTTTCTTACTACATTTGTCGTCGAGGCTTCCATTCTAAGGCCAATCAATATCTCAAAAACCATAATCCAAGAAAATATATGGTTAGACACCTTTCCAATCGCTTTTGAATTGCAAGGGCACAATTTTGACTTCTAGAACACCTTGACTGCTCACGCATTGCTGATCTAAGAGGGCAAAGGCAAGGCACATAGGGGTGCAATTAGTCTTCTCAAGGGTATGGAGGGTTGTCTAATTAGCAATATACCTACAAGTTGTAATTCCTTGGCATGAATTACAAACACCACCGTCTAATGCAAGTGATGATCGCAGTCACCGCGAAATTGCAGATTCTGTACCCTTTTGTTTTCTATTCATATCTTACAAACTACTACTCCAATATACACACATTTTGGTGGGCATGTAGATCCATGGGTCTTCTAACTACTCACCAAAATTCAACTCAACCAAACACCGTTTGACCATCCAAACAATTCCTCTACCAAAACTGTTGTGTTCTAAAATGGCAGCAACCGAGCCGACAAGGTATCTCTCAAATCCGATGTTTTACTCAACTAATACTCAAACCAACTTAGGACATTGAAGGGTCCTAAGCAAGAATGAGATCACCAAGTTTGGGGTCAATTCAACTTTGTTTGAGTCGCTAACCGCCGGCTTGAAGATAACCGGTTTAGTGCCACAAAATCTGGACAGATTTCGTGTCCTCTCTTTTCTTCGCTTCGCACATTGAGATGTGTATTTTGCACTCTATAATCCTTCTCATAGCAGCAATAGCCTTTCTCTAGCTGAGGATGGAGGCTAGAGTTTTCCTTACATGCTTCTCTAGTAACACTTCAACCATCGTTCTAGACACCAACTTGACTATGCACAAGCATTGGACTTGTGGGCTGTTTTCGCAGGGCACAAAACATTATTCCACATGTAGGGCATTTCTACATTGACAAGGAACCATTCCTATATATCCTTTGGCACTTCATCCAATAGAGTCCGGACACATGTGTAATTGGCACCTTGGGGCATAAAGATGCTGACTAAAACTAGGGACGTGCTTTCGCTAGCTCCTACCTAGCCGATACAACGTCTTGTACTATATACGTGACTTTCAAAGATGGAATTGACTTGATAGCACATTTGGAGAAGAAGTAGCACTTGCATTGTGGGACCAGGTTTGCTGTTTCCTTGATCAACATTGTTCTGTGAGATCTGGCCTTCATAGTTACTAAATAGTCGTTACCTAACTGAAGGCTAACTTTCCTACTGGTAACAAATCAGTTGTCCCTCAACACTAAAAAGGTTCCAAATCTTCACTCTTGATAATAAAAATTTTAGTCGAAGCCTATAGATGGTCGCCATTGAAGTCAGCAGAAAGGGGTCACACCAAAGGAGGTCGGTTTGTCTACGTCATCCTTATGCACCTAAAGATTGAGAACTTGGACAGGAATCTCATATATACCAGGTGACCTATTACAGCACATAATCCCTTAGTCCATTTATCATCCGACTGATAACTTGTTCAACCTTAAGTGTGGTGCACCTTTCTGATCCAATGAAAATGACATAAGTTGCTCACTAGATGACCGACGTCATTATAGGGATCGTCAAGTAGAGTCACTTGTCTACCACCTCTTGCAGTCTATTTATGTTCCTGTTAGTAACCTGTTCTTCAAAGGTTAACCATTGGACTACTCTAGAAGGAAGTCCTATTGCATCTAGTTCGACATATAGATCGCTTGACATGATAAGGAGAGATAACCAAGGAAGAGCTCAAGTGAGAATAACATGTCAGTGCAGTTCTGCAATGGATCATGACTAGAAACCTTGATACCAGCGCGTGCCGAGTAGCACAACCTTGTGTGCGCGCCCACAGGAGGCTCTCGGTTTCGTCGCGGCACCATAGATCGCTAATCATGGCACCATTACTGAACATATAACCTACAAGAAATCTCACATGGCACAAATTGGGTTGCATAGGAGCAAGCACTATGCGAAGGAGGGATAGCAAACAAAGGTAGTCACAAGGTTAGGAGTCAACAAGCAAGGGATCCGAAAATCAAAACACAACGCAAGAGAGCATAGCTTAATTGCCAAAGACAACTGAGCAGGGGACTTCTTGCCGAATTTCCATATACGTCTTGTGTCCACCAAGTGATTACCAAAACTTGGACGTGGTTCTAGGATAGAGCTCTTCAACACTCATATGCTTACCGAGGACAAAAGGGGTGATAACTATGGCACTAATTAGATAACAAGCATACATACCCACCACTTGGCTAAACTAGAGGACATTACAGGTTTAAGCATGTAACCACAATTATTTCTAGCAAGGCTAAGCACACACTTTTCTCAAGCACTTCCTATTCAAGCAACATGGAACAAGGCATTCTTGTTTAACTTCACACAGAGAAGATAGTAACATCACATTGATCACAAGTTACTTAGTATTAGAACAAGGTGAGGGAAAGCATATTTATGCACAAGCACAATCATGATGCATGCTCGTCCTATTCGTCCTCACAAAATTGCCAGCCTAAGGCGACAATCACGTTTTATGTCGGTGGCATAACACGTACTCTCTCGGTATATAGCTAGTCGTCAGCTACATTCAATCTACGCATTCGTGGTTAGCGTACCTGCAGGCAAATTCATTGCAGCCCATCCCCACAAAAAGATAAATAAGCACACAATGAAAGTAGTAAACTAAGATACTCTCCATATATACATCCCCAGATGTATATACTTTGATATCCATAGCTACCCGACAGATATACCCACAATTAAGTACCTTCATATATACATGTGTGTAACATGTAAATATTCCAGTAACCACAGCTAACTCTCCCCTAGACCGATAGTTGGACGGTCATACTCTCACAACTCACACTTACCTGGGCGTAGAGGCAATTGATCCATACAGTACCATTCAAGCGAATGGCATCCATACAATAGCACGCCGTATGGACGACGAAAGAAAAATTGCAATAAAGTACATCCCTTAAAGTTAGTACTTAGATAGCCACCTAATAGTCCTTAACTGGGCATAAAGGAAGATGTCGCTAGCATAGTTTTGCAATTAAGTTTTGACAAATTTGCCTGTAGCTAAAGTTTTAGTTAAAATAGACCTTTTAAAACCAAAACTTAGCTTTTAAAACTATGTACCTGACAGTATTATGCTTAATCTCGCTCTGATACCAGCTGTGACAGAACCGCCCAATTTATACAAGATCAAGTACGGTTGTCCCCGCTAACACGTTGACACACCCATACTTTCACTCATATAAACCCGGTAGTCCGCCGAGTGTCCCGAAAGACCTCGGTAAATCAACATCACAACCAAGATCGCGTGATTAAGCAAATACACATCACATACATCGAGTTGCAGCGGAAATAATATTACAAAGGGGTTAACAAATAATAGTACAAGTTTGGGTTTCAAAACCGCTTAGTGAAAACAACATAGCTTTCAATGATTACATTAATATAAGTTCCAAATATAGTGCTAGCATAAGTGACATCATCCGACAAAAGCATATAGATGAGAAGTAAGTATAGAATCACCGAGCCCACCGGTGGTTAGCCACCATCATCAACAGGTCGAGAACATCACCTGCAACAAGGTGGGATAAACCCTGAGTACTTGAATGTACTCAGCCAGACTTACCCGTCGAAAACCAAAACAAATGACACCAAGGATCATGCAAGGCTTTCTTTAGTGGGCTAGCTGACTTATTTGCGAAAAGCATAAGCTATCATGAAGAAACCAATTTAAGTACTTTGCATCATCTTTATTATGACCTATCCATCTAGGTAAGCACCTGTACTATAGCAATCACTTGATTAACCAATAGCATCCAGTTACCAATTTAAATTTAGCATATCCCATACCATCCAGATAACCATCATTGTTCCATAATAATTACTACGATGAAGTAACTCGAGTCAAGTGCTCACTATCCAGGAGCGATGGTGATTCGAATCGATTCCTAACCAGCTGGTGATTTATTCCTTACACAAACCTCACTCACCCGCTAAAGTGAGATATTGATCACCGAGTCAACTTTCCAGGAATCTCGAGTTTGCCAGGAACCACATGTACCCGGGGGCCGACCGACTGCACTTTGGTCTTATCATCTCGCCCCCGTGTCCTACCACACCTGCTCCGGCACAGTGCGCTGCGGGCAATCTACTCGGCCCGAAAAATCTCCCAGCTTCGCGGTCGGAAGGTACTTTATCCGGCCAGCTAAATGTAAGGCATGCGTTCAACATGACTCGAGGCCCAACAACGATCGGTCCTTAATCGACACAGACGGAAACTAACAGCACCCCAGAACCCTGTCTGGTTGCCTCCAACTTTTTCCGTCCGGTCTCCAATTATCCATCACATATGGTTAATTCCAGGATATCATTCTTTCTATAGCTAAATTCTCCCAGTAACCACCTATAATGTAGGTGACCGGATATCACCGATCGCTACCGGTCTAAGCAAGGCTAAGCAATTATTCGATCCTGACCTAATAGGGTAACAAGGTAGTAAGGTAGGCAAGGATAGTAATAAATGCATCAACGGTTTCAATCAACTCCTACAACTTAATGCAACAATATGTATAAACTCATATATATAGAAAGAATTGCTTTTATAAAGTAGGAGACTTATAATGCTCCGGGGCTTGCCTGGGATCCGACACAAGTCAGTTCAGTTAGCTTGCACCGTCCTGGTGACATCACAGGTCCTAACACTTGCTTAGTCCTTCCATCTTCGGGATAGATCCATCAAACACCGTCTTCGGGTTTGGCTCCAACATCATGTCCTTCACGTGGTTCATCTAGCGTACCTAGATGAGATGCAATATGCAAGTGCATAAATATGAAGAATAGTACCATGAGACACATCACAAAATAGCAAGCAAGACAAGCATAGTTTACACTAACACACTTAAGTACTTTGCGATGCTTAACTTAAACATCACATAATCTATCATGCTAAGATGGCAAAGAAGACGACAACACCAATCATGACACAAGTTTCCCAAGATCTCAAGTGCTCTAACTCAGTCATCATTCAAGGCATACGTCACACTTAATAATATACAAGCAAGCACTATAATTGGAATCTACCAATTTCTGGACATGCAAACAGCAGCTACAAGATTTAGCTATAACTGGAGTTACACAAATCCAAATGACTTGCAAGAAGACATTCTGGAAATCTTATGAAATTGTTTACAATTCATATTTAAACCTATCAGCATGATTCCAAAGTTAACAAGGTTAAACAGGCACATTTATCAAGGCTGGTCCAGAAATTCCAGAAAGCTACAATTTCTGAAGACCAACTTAGAACAGTCATAACTCACAAACTACTTGGCCACATGCCATGAAAATTTAACACAAGCTAGTTAGGTGAGTTATCTACATCTTTCTTATTATCATCTTAAGATTATTCTACAGTTAGAAGGGTCAATTAATCCAATAATTGCATCTCTGTCCAAAACATAGACAGAAACTGACATGCCACTTTAAACAGCTATAAATGGAGTTATACCTATCCAATAAATGTGGTTCTAGACTTTTTAGAAAGCTTATCAAATTCTAAACAACTTTGTTGTAAACACCTAAAGCAAATTCTACTATTAAGAAGGCCCCACAATACCAACAAGGTAACCCTGTCAGAGTTTGGGCAGAAACAACCACTGATATTTAAGCAAGTATAACTCAAGATCTACTTAACCAAAAATCATGATATTGAGCTTTTTGAAAAGCTTAATAAAAGTACTACAACTCATGTATTATCACAAAGTCATGATTCATAACCTAACTAGGCCAATTAATTTAATCTTGCAGGCCTATTCAGAATAAGGGTAAGGCAATACAGGCAATTTGTTATTTTTATAGATCTTAAACTATCAAGCCTAAAATACTGAAATTTTTACCAGACATCACTAATCACATCAGTAACACTCCATAAAAATTTCACATTTATTTGAGTAAAATAACTGTAGTTATAAAAAGAACAAGACATGACTAGCATTGAGAACCTAACTGCTTAAATCTATTTTTACAGCTAAACCTTTAAACTAAAGCAGGTAATATTATTGATCTAGTACATAGAGAATTTCACAAGGATTCCAAAAAGTTCTCATTTTCTATTTTATGATTTTTCTACTAATTAATACGAATTTTCAAAGTTCATCATTCAAATCTGTAAAAAGCAAAAGAAAAGGAATGTAAACTTGCATAAGGGTCCCTGTAGTTTCCACAAATAAAACCCGCACGAACAGATCCTTTACTGCACTATTCATCAGAGTCACCACTTCATCACTTAACCCCCTGCCTTCTTCCTTATTCGAGCGCGCGGTCCTCCTTCTTCTTCCAACCGAACCGAGCAGAGGAGGACATCATGACCGGCCGGTGGCCGCTCCGGCCGGCTGGAGAGAGGCGTCGGCGGCCACAGAGGGGCGACGTGCTGGGGCTTGGCCGCAGCCAGCCGTGGCTGCGCTTGGCCTAGGCCAGCCACGCTGCAGGCAGCAGCAGCGCAGCAGCTGAGCAGCGCCAGGGCACTGCCGGCAGCGGCGACTTCGACGACGGCAAGCGCACTGCGGTTCTCGGCTTCGTCTAGGGCTTGGGGAAGCGGTCGCGGAGCCATAGGCGTACTCGGTGACGATGCTGGAGGGCTGCAGGAGAAGGAGCAGCGGCGGCAATGGAGTTTGGCCACGATGGCCATGGCTGCCGCGCGCTGGCACGCGCGCAGGCGCGCGGTTGGAGCAAAAAGGGCGAGGGGGAGCCAGAGGGAGTGGAAGGGGGAGCCTCAGGCGCTCAGTTATGGCGGAACAGGGGCGCAGGGGCGTGGATGCACGTGGCAGCAAAGCTCGGCAATGGTGGGGCGCGCTCGGCGGCATGGTTGCCACGAAGGCAAAACGTCGAGCACGTGGCGTGCGTTGCTGTGCCCGACTTGGAGTCCGTTTTCGGCATAATCGGTGCAGATTCGGACCTTGGCGCCTATAGAAAAGTTGTTGTCCTCAGAATGCTCTTCGACTTTGATTAAGGGTGCTCGGCCATTAGGCTGTTGGATTAGCATATAATTAGTACTAAACTTGATAGTGTCAGTGATTTGACAGCGACAAGCAAACATCCAAAATTGATGGTCGAAATGAAATGCAACTGGTGCCATCTTCTTGTATGTTCTTCCCCATCATGTAAGCTCCAACTTTTACATTTGGATCAACTGAAGTTGCTTAGCAAAATTTGGAGAACGCGGAATGCCAACGTCGTTGCTTAGCGAAACTGACTTAGAATAATTCTAAGTGTTGAAATCAGCAGCAGGTTCCAACTTCGAGCCTCTGTTTGACTTATTTCCAAGTTGATCCAGCTCTTGGTCCAAAAACAAAGTTTGTTCTACATGATATGGACTACAACTTTCATTTTTGGTCAAACCTCATATCTGGTCCAGAAGTCGACTTTATTTCTCGGTCAACGCAAAGTCCTTTCTGCTACAAAATATAGGGTTTCCATTATTTTCGGACATTTTCACCACCTTCGCTCAACACGAACCCTTCATAACTTTTGTTGTAGAGTTCAATTAGAGTTGTTTGAGCAAGGTTACAAGGTTTGGTTGATTTCATATGTTTCCATTCACTGGATAAAGCAATTCATGCAAAGATATGACTTATCATTTTATGTGACTTTTTGATTCCAAACTTCATGAAACTTTTCCACGGGTCTAGATGGATGCATGTGGATGTAATGTACATGGAAGAAGCATGTTTAGAATTACTCTTGCATAATCTTAACAAGGGTCCATATGTAAGCAAGGGTGCAATATCCGAGTTTAGGTTGGGGCTTATTTCCATAGGTTTGATCTTGACATCTCCATCGTCTCTTAATCTGTCATGTTTAAGCTTAAACCCATTGCTTAACTGGTGACAAACACCTGAGGTGTTACAGATGCTCCACCTCCAGCCGCACCTAAGCCAAAAAAAGAGAGGAACAAAAAGACAAAGGCTGCAAGCACTGCATCAACCCAACAATCCCAAACTAGAGCATGTTCCATCACCATTACAGCCCCACTACTAACCAACAGTCCTACAGGCAACACTAGGAGGTTACATATCTCACTACCCTTGAACTTGTAACAATTTGCTTCTACTGTACTAATGTCTTTCATTTGTTAACAGTCGTAAGAGGAAGATGGAAAGAGATGGTGTAGAATCAACTGATGGACAGAGTACGAAGGGAGTGAATGGAAAAAAAGGCAAAACAATGCAAGGGAGACAAGGTGCAGCCGAAGAAAGATCTGGGCAAGGCCAAGAAGCAGCTGGTGATGGATGTGCTTGTTGAGTGAAATAATTGCAAGTGTAGTGTTTGCAACCTGCTGATGATGCTTTTGGAAGATGACTTCTAATATTGTCTAGAACTATGCTTTTGTAGCCTTTGTAATGTAATCAACCATAATTGGCCTAAATTCAGACTTTTCGTTGTTATGTGACTTGGCTATAAGCCAAACTTGAAGGCTTAAATTCAGACTTGTCGCTGTTATGTAACTTGGCTCGAAGCCAAACTTGATGGCTTGTAATGTTAAGACTAGATTGACTTGCACTTGATCTATTTTGTAGTTGCCATGCACTAAAACACATACACTTCATTGACAACCAAATTAGAACATCATAACATACAGTAGCATTCATTGACACATAAGGGAGACATAAGTGATAGACATCAACTAAAAGTTCATACAGGATGCCTACATTAACTCTGACAAATCAATGCTCACTTCACTAACACCACCAAGAGAAGTAGCACTACAATGAACATAATTGCTAGACCTAAAAGAAGCAAACGATCGCCTATCTTGTCGATGTTGCTCCCTATTGACTGATTGGCATCAACAATTTTCTTCAAAACGGCATGTGCATCCTTCATAGATGCGGTTGTGCTTTCTAACAGGGTAGTGCATCCTCCAATTGATTCCTTCAAAGACTCCATGGCTTGAATCAGCTCCTGAGAGGACATCCTTGGATCCATGGCTTGAGTCAACCCCAGAGACGGCGACCCTCTACCGATCTTTGAGAAACATCGTGGAAGCTTGGATTTGCCGATGAGGTACTCAACGTATTGGCCCTCCCACATGTAGAACTAACAAAAGAAGATGAGGAACAATGCTCAGATGAAATCGGCCATACAACTACATCATTAGGCGGATAAAATTGCAGATCTACCAACTTACATGGTTAATTAGAGGGCACTTGTAGAACCTCTGCCCAAAGCTCTTGTCCTGCTTCGACACTAGGCCAATCAACTGAGCTCCACACTTGCTGCAATCGACTAGGGGAAGGTTGCTTGTGCCATCCCTAAACGCGTCCAAAGATGGCGCGCTCGAGGCAGCCTCTGTCTCCGAGCTCGAAGCCATCTTCCCCTCCTGTCGGGGCATCGAGTGCTAGGGTTTCACGGGACAAGAGCGAGAGAGAGAAGATAGGAAGACGACCGACTGGGGAAGAAGACGGTGTGGGGGATGAGGCAGCGACCGGGTGGGGCTTATTGGGTTGGGTCGCACCACTTGACTCAGCCAGGGGCAAACTCGTATAGTCACCTAATGTTCTCTGTCCAAAACCAGAGAAAATGATTGTTTACTGCGCGCGGCGTGTTACAACAAAGGAACCTGAATTCGCAATGTGTCTCAGCCAATAACGCAGTTGGCGGTGTGCCACAACCAAAACAACGTTTCCCCAGTGTGCCAGCCCAAATTTTGCCTAAGTTCTAATAGCACGTTGTTCCAGAATAAATAGATTTTTAAAATTATTTTAAGTTAAAATTTTAAACTTTAACTGAATTTCTATAAAAAACATAAATATTTATGTTATCAAATTAGTACCATTAGATCTATCGTAAAATATATTTTCATAAGAAACTCATTTTATGTCATAGATGTCGCTTTTTTATAAAGTTAGTCAAACTTAAAAAAGTTTGACCGACACGGATTCTAGAAATTGATTTATTTGGGGACGGATGGAGTAACATATAGGGTCTCTCTCTAAAGAAAATGTAATTCCAGATTTAAGATGAATCAAACTTTTTTAAATTTAATGAGATTTTTTAAATTTCAAACTTCTCCAAATAGATTTACTATCGCATTCCGCATATGGTCTTAGCTTAAACTGCCGCGTTTACTGCTGATTACCTGCAAGTAGTACAACCTCTCGAGAAGGGGAAAAGATGTACTCCTACTGTCCTACATACAGTACAGCGTGTATTCTGTCACTGCGTACAAAGGCAGACATATGAACGGTGTCCGGCAAAGGAGAATAGTTACCAGCGGAGGAGCACGCGATCCAAATCTCTACCCTAGCGTCTAAACCTTGGCTTATCCGATCCAAATCTCTACCCATTTTGTTCTCTTATTGATCCATTGATCTACAGTGTCATTTGATTGACCTGAAAAATATTTAACATTGCTACATAGTAAGCAAAAAACATTTTTCATTTTGATGCTTTCTTGCCTTCATTGCACATTTCTGTGTCGTGGTCAGGTTGGGTATGATCAATTGGTAGTGGCCAATGCTTCTTTTCTTATAAAAAGATATTATAACTATCATAAATGCTTCTTTACACGTTTTTTCACCAATTCATCCGTGGCGTTTACTGTTTCAATATTTGAGGCCGTTCTATTGAGTATTAGCTCTCTTTTTAAAATTGGAATGAATGACAACGCTCCTCCCTAAAGATAATAGCAAGGGAGAGCAAAGAAAGAAGGGTCATCAAAACAAAAAAGTTTGAATGAATGAGTACAAGTTTGTGAGTCAAAAAAAACATGGCAAGAGAGCGATCGAGCAGAACTCATGAACGATCCGTAAGTGAAAGACCGATCCTTTAAGGCTACTATTTATTTGTTGCGTGATTGATATTGGGCTGGTCTGTATGCTGATGAAGACAAGAAGAAGCTGGTGGAAGGCGTGGACACCATGCTCAGGATTGCAACAGGGCTTCTCAACAAGGGACAAGCACAAAGGGTAGGAAATCGACTGCAAGATGCTGACCATTCTAGCGATGCCCACCCTGTTCGCTTGTTGGTTTCAGACAGACTTATTTAACCAGCCAACAGTGTTTTCCTCTCACAACAAACCAGTACCAGTCAGCCCAGAAACCAACCAGCGAACACGCCGGTCGACTAGAGATAGAGAAACTAATCATTCGTGGAAGCTCCAATCCAGAGAGTTTGATCAGTGGCGGAGCGTGAAGTAACATGTAGAGGGGCCAATTTGTATGAACTAGGGACCATCTCAAAAGTAATAACATATCTTGATCGACAACAAATTACTTGGGAGCAAAAATAGAAGAAGAGAAGCCGTATCTGGCTATCTGCATGCATGCAGCAGATGCAGAGGTGAGAGCACAAGGCTGCGGAGGCTGGACTGCCTGAGTATGGAAGCGTGGACTCATCGCAGAGGCTAGAGAGAACCGAGAGCGTGCGCGTGGCAGCCATGCATCAACTATTGAAGTAGCAACACACCAAATCCACGTATGGTAATTTGTATGCCCAACTGTGATCTTCAGAAAACTGGCCGTGGCAAGGGGGGACCGGAGCCCTCTGTGGCCCTAACGACGCTCCGCCAATGAGTTTGATGTAGCTCTTTTCTGGTAGTTATGTTGGTTTAGCTACTCGATCGGTTGGTTTGGTTTTCTAGACTTTGCTATGCTCTCTGTTACTACTGTCGCCGCCACTTAATTTTTTCCTAAGATATGTGAATAAGATAGGCTTAGGGGAAGGTATGGACGTTTGATCCCTGGGATTCTGCCTCCCTTCTGTCCAGCCTTGGTGTTGTCCGTAATGCTCACAAACTGAAGCTCTCCTCTCTCTCTCTCGTCTTTTTTTCCCCCTCTGCATCAATTTTTGGTTTTAGCTACTGTAGCACTTTCGTTTGTATTTGATAATTGGTGTCTAATTATAGACTAATTAGGTTTAAAAGTTTCGTTTTGTGATTTCTCACTCAACTGTGTAATTAGTTTTATTTTTTATCTATATTTAATACTTCATACATATATCGTAAGATTCAATATGACATTTTGAACGAAAATTTATAGAATCTAAACAGAGCCTAAATCCGCTCGCAGCTCGCTGATAGTAGTACAATCCGTGCCGCGCGCTCTGCTCGTGATCAGGCAGGCATTCAGGCCTATATCCGGGGAGACAGAACGCAAAGTAGCCATGCAAGCTAGGAAACTGGCTATAGGGTACTAGGTAGCTTCAATAAACTATGCCTGCTCAGACTCAAAATAAAATAAAACCAACAGACGGTAGCAGCAATGCAGCATATAGCAGGATCGGGTAGATGGGATCAGATTTGATGAGGTATTACACTCGAAAGATACTGTGTGCGCACAGGCCCGGAGCAGCAACGATGATCAGCGTATTCGATTGGCTGGTTTGTGTGAGAGAAAAATACTGTTCCAATTAAAAATTTACGATTATTTACGACAAGCCACAGCTAAACGAATAGGTTGAATATCGCGCAGCGCCTAGTAGTAGTAGTACAGGATCTGGCCACCGGTAGATCCAGAGGAGTATACGTAATGTACCCTATTGGCTGATGCTGAAATTTAGCTTAGGTTGATACTTATGTTGAAATGTTGTGAGAGAAAAATATTGTTTCATGATTGAAAAGTAGTTCTGAATAAACGCAAACGAACGGGATAATGCACGAAGGGTGTGCAGTTTGCAGGGATAGGCGAGCAGGCCACTGTCTCTCTGTCTAGCTGAATCGACGAACTACTGAACGCGAAGCAGCAAGCTGCGAAGGCAGCTAGACATATGTACCCAGCAGCAGGAAGCTGGAAGCCTTTGAGTTCGCTGCGCATGTGCAATACCTTGCCATAATGCAACGCTCATCAAGCTTGCCCTTGGATACGCCTGACTCGACTGGCCCCTATCAGATTCGATCTGTACCGACCACAGTTTCTTGCAATGGGGGCTCCGGCGGCAAGAAAGCTGCCGGAGGAGGACGGTTGTTGTCCATCGATAAATAAATAAATAAGCAAAAGTCAGGCACCCTGTGCTTCAGCAATTCCCTTGTTGACCCTATGTAGTTTTGTGATATCACTGAATTCATTCAGGTATACATTCTGTCAAAGAAACGCTGAATCGTCCGCTGCTTCCCCTGATCCCCTCCCTTGTCCTTTGTGTTCAGGTTTCCCGGCTGGGCACGCAAGCACGACTGCTCACTCGCCCAGCGGCATCGCGCGCGTTCCAGCGCCCGCGCCGGCTTTTGACAAGCGTTACAGCTCCGCAGCCGCAGGAGCCACGCTGCATAGCCCGAGCGGGGGCGTAATGCATGGTCAGTTCCGGCGATGGACAGGACAGGGAAGATGCCGGAGGCCCACCCGACCGCGGACCATGCCATTAATCGCAGCGGCTCTGTTCTGGGGTCGCGGCTCCTCGCCCTCGTCACTGTGGTGCCGTTTCGACTCTGCTGCTGTCCGTCTCCACAGGTTCCAGCAGCTCTCTCTCTCTCTCTCTCTCTCTCTCTCTCTCTCTCCTTCGCTCAAGTCCTATCATCCGAATCACTGCTCATGCTGCCTCACGTTACTATTGTTGTCGTACTGCACTACTGATCATGCATGATCCAAGTACTAGCAACGTTGACTTCCACGTTACTCTTATTGCATTGCATGCATTTCGCGCTCGGGTGCCGGTGGCCCGGTACCGCCGGTATATGGCTGGCTAGCCCAAGCTTGGTTTGCAAATATATTTTAAGTATAGTAGCATTAGCCTGGTTTGCAAATATTTTATGCATGCAGCCTGCGGCAGGCTGCCAGCAGTCCAGCACTATGGAGCAAAGAGGGCAACGGACAATATCCGCGCGGACAGTTGCTTTGCACGCCCGTGCCCGCGAGCAAAATCTCGTGCCCGCACCCGTGCCCCCACCCGCCACGGACAATAACATATGCCCGTGCCCTCTATCCGCGGGCAAGGCTCGCCTGTTGGCATGCCTGTGTGCCCGCCGGCAGGTCAATGAGGACGGCGGCCATCCGGGGTGAGGGACGAGGACAGTGGCCAGCCGGGGCGAGCGACGAGGAAGGCCGGCGGAGCGACGAGGAAGGCCGGCGAGGAAGGTGGCTCGTGGCTGGCCAGGGCGGTCGACGAGGAAGGCGGCTCGCGGCTGGCCGGGGCACCGAGGGCGAGCGAAGAGGAGGCTCCCCGCCGTCCGGTGGCCGCACCGCCCTGGTGACGCGGGCAGCCATGGAGGGCAACCTTCTTCGATCTCCTCCGATGCTCCACACTAGAGAGCAGTGGCGGATCCAGGATTTCAGTCATGGGGGTACGGACCTAAGTGACACAATTCGCTAATGATATAAACGATCTAAGTGATGCAGTTCACTAAGAGCAACTCCAAAAGACTGTATATCTTTCATATGATTTATAGAAAAGCTGGCGGAGTGTACAAAGATATAGAAAGTGTTTTTCATAAAATAACTCTTCAAATGATGATTTAGAGAGTAAATTTTACAAAGACTATTGGAGATCGATGCTCTAAGGATACAATTAACCAACAATCATCTAGGAGTATACAGATATAGTCATTGCCAAGGTCTTCATAAGCATATTAGTTTCTTGCTGACTCAGGGTAGACCAAGAAATCTTTTGTGCTTTGTATATAGAGTAATATATTAAAAATGCTAGATCATTGTTTCTGTTAATACCACAATGTTCTACAAAAGTAAAATTATTTATTTGTCAAGTAATCTACAGACGACTTTTCTTTCCAAAAATTGTCTGATTATCAAACAAAATCAAGACTCAAACTTCACGAATTAAAACTATAATGATGGTTTGGAAGGAAAAAGAGTCAACTTTTCCAAAAAAAAACTGTCCAATTAATTTGTTTTCATACTTATCTTTTTTTTAGCAAAACTCGTTCGTATTTATCTTATACTTGTGTTTGTGCACAGGTTAACTTTGGATTCCCAGGCTTTAGAAGAAAGAGCTATAGTCCATCATCTTAGATGAGTACTTGAGCTCAAGAATTTGTTATTTGATAATGTTTTACATAATTAAATATTATAGGTACATATACTTAGTGTTTCTACAGAATTTTTGGGGATACAGCTGTACCCCCATGCACCTATACTACATCCGCTACTGCTAGAGAGAGACCCATAGGATAATGGAAAGCTCTCAAGATGGAGAACGCAGTGGTGCGACATGCATAACTTGATTCCTGGATTTGGAGGTGCGATTTGGAGAGGAAGAAGAGGGATGTTTCTCTGTTCTTTCTGTTCTTGCCTCTTGGCAAAGAACGTGAGGACGAGGACTGAGGAGAGAGCGGTGAGACAGAGGAGGGCGCGCGGTGTGGTGTTAGGGAGGAGAGTGGCTGAGTGGCGGTCCACTTGTCAGTGATCGATCGGAGCGGGTTTGTCGAGTTTACGGGTGCGGGTAGGTTATTTCTTTGCCCATCATCAAATATCCATCGGGTTGACAGCTGTGCCCGCACCCATGCTTGTGGGCACAGTTTGGCGCCCGTATCGGCGCCCGTCGAGTTTGTGAGTATTCTCTACCCGTTGCCATCTTTACTATGGAGCCGTGCAGTAGCTACCCACATACTCTCTCTGTCCCCAATTAATTGTCGCCATTGCTTTCCATCCCGAGAGTTTGACTCGATTTGTAGAAAATACGTGCAACATTTGTATCTCTAAATAAATTTATTAAAAAAAACTAGATTCAAATATATATCTAATGATATTAATTATATACCATAAATGTTAATATTTTTTTATATATTTAGTCAAATTTGTTTATCAAGAAGTAAAAATGATAGATATTTAGGCACAGAGGAGTACAATTCCTACTTACTTTGACTTTGTAGTTTTACAGGAACGATGGTCCAGCGCACTGCAACAGTCCATTGAGGTAGCCACCAAAGCACAAAAAGTTGCTAAAACCGAACTGTGGACCTATCGCATACTCGCATCAGGCGTCACCAACACCAACTAACAACATGCCGCATTATTTAAACGAATAAGAAAGCATAGTTAAGAAACCATTCAACTAGTGTCGTTGTAGTATAGTAGTGAGTATTCCTGCCTGTGACCCGTGTTCGTTCCCGGGTAACGGCGATATCTTTGTTATATTTAAATAAAAATAAAAAAATCTTTTGTTAACAATGCAAGCATGAAAAATGCACGGAGAGTATGTCCCCCTTTTTTATGGTTGTCTGACTTCTGTGTAGTACTCTTAACCAAACTGCTTTTTTTTATTTATTACGTTTTCTTAAGCTTGCAAACATGAAACGTGCGCGGGGAATATTTTTTTTATGATTGTGTGACGACCTGTGTTTTGTACTCCTGTGTCTGGTCAACCAGCTTTATACTATCCTCATTCTTTTTCGCTCGGAAGATTTTTTTTCTAACAAGGTCTGTACTTTTTTTTGAGATCAAGCCGGTGTTTTGTATTAGCCATGAGTAGGATTACAATCATCATTAGCGGTAGCTCGTAAACCTGGTGGAATTATAAGCCACTCTTCCACCAGATTTTCACGAGACACCAATCTAGCACACTCATGAGCTAAACTATTACTGGTTCTATTAACAAAGTATAATCTGAACTCATCAAAACTCCGGCTGAGTTCGTCCATTTGCAGTAGGATTGGATGAACCTCGGATCGTTGCCCTGTACAACAAAGTCTGTACTAGGAGGCAAAATATAACGGACGGAAGAATCTATTTTTTCTTTAATGATAGATAGATAGATAGATAGATAGATACCCATAAACACACTCAACAAACCTCATAAAGCCGACTTGACGACCTTCGGTTTATTCCACACTGTCCCATACGTGAGCCGAGAAACGTATCACTCGTCGCCTATACGGCGTTACGGCTTCCAACGGCAGAAGCCACCCAAAACGGTAGCATAACCACGAGATTCTTCGATCAGTGATGCTGAGGGTCCGGGCCTCCACGGCTCAGCCTCTCCGACGCAGCAGCTCCGCTCCCGTCTTCCCCAGCCTCGACGTCACCTGGCACTGGCACCTGCAGCGCCGTCGTCGTCATTTCCTCATGAGCCTGCGCAGCCGTGCCGCGTCGGCGCCTGGAGCACGCGCGCATGGACACAACGAACCACACCAGCGACAATGCTATCATGAGGACGACGCTGACGAGGCACCTCGCCATTCGATCGGCGCTGGGAGCTGGCAAGGTTCTTCAAGAAACTTGTCGCTTGGGCTTTGTGAAACTGAAGCTATTTTAAACCGGGTGCTTGTGCACGAGCGTGTGTGGTGGTGGTGCAAGCTGTTTGTTGATCTTCATCAACGGTCAATTGGGTTATTGGATCTGTGTCCTGATCGGAGCGCTCAACCCTAATATGGTTGGTGGGGCTTCATCGCACAGCGCTATAAATAAAAGGTAGGGGCCGGAGCGCTGAGCACGAGGTTCGCCTGAGCCGCCTAGCACCCCACCTACAGTCCTAAACCCTAACCGATCACAGAGGGGGCGCTGTCAGCGACGGGAAGCACCGCCACCGGCCAACGCCACCACTGCACCACCGCCCTTCGACTCAGCACCGTCACCGGGTCTTCATCAAGCACCGAGATGACGAGCCCGTCTTCCTCCAAAGCGGCCGACGGTTTACACCACCTTCACCCCCCTCTCTCTCTCTCACTCTATCTATTAATCTTGTACCAGTAGATGTTCTATGACTGACTGTTTATTCCAAAAGTAAGTAGACATGCTAAATCTATGGTTAGTGATCCTGTTTTAGGTCTATCGCGCCCTGGCCCTCCTCCTATTTATGGCGCTGTGCGACGGGAGCCCACCAACCATATTAGGGTTAGACGTCCCCGATTAGGGTGTAGATTCAAGGACCCAATTGACCGTTGGGTCAATTGATGAAGATCAACTAACATTCTTCCCCTTGATCCTGTTTATAACTTAAACTTAACTTACTTACTTTCTTTCTTTTGTTCTCATTCCATCATAGATCAGTGCATAGAGCGTGTCTCATTATCACTGTCTCTTGCCATTAGATTAAACAGCTACAATGCACCTCTCTGTTTTGAAACAGATTCTTAACTAGGCCCTTATTATCCAGGAATCATAGGATTTCCCTTAAACCCATGCCAGCTAAATGTTCTCTGAACACGCTGGGTGGTAAGCCTTTTATAAGCGGATCTGCGAGTATCTTTTCTATTCTTATATGCTCAAGACTAATTATATGATCCCGGACTTTATCTTTCACAACATAATACTTTATGTCAATGTGTTTGGCAGCACCACTTGACTTATTGATGTGAGCATAATATAGTGTCGGATTATTATCGTAGTATAACTTGAGTGGTTTATGTATGCCGTCTACCACTTTCAATCCGGGCATGAATTTCTTTAGTCAATTCACCAGCCCTGTGGCCTCATAACATGTTATGAACTTAGCATATATTGTGGACGATGTAGTGACGGTTTGCTTTGAGCTTTTCCACGATATAGCTCATCCTGCGAGAGTGAATATGTATCCTTCTAGGAGCAGAAAATCAGATCTTCTGTACGTTAGCATGAGACCCTTCGTACCTTGCAGGTAACGCAAAACTTTCTTTACTAATTTTCAGTGTTCTATTCCTGGATTACTCTAATATCTGCCAAGCAACCTGGTAACATATGCTAAGTCAGGGCGAGTACACACTTAAGCATACTATAAACTTCCAACAGCTGAACTATATGAAACTGCTTTCATTTGATCGATCTCATATTGGTTCCTAGGACATTGAAATTCCCCATATCTGTCGCCCTTGACTATGGGAGCAGGTGATGACTTACAATTTTGCATACTGTATTTCTTTAAAACTTTTTCTAAGTATGCCTTTTGTGATAATCCTAAAACCCCATTTTCTCTATCTCGATGAATCTCTATTCCTAGGACGAACGAAGCTTCACCGAGATCCTTCATATCAAACTTTGAGGATAAGAACTTCTTTGTTTCTAGTAGTAGATTAACATCACTGCTAGCGAGCAAGACGTCATCCACATACAAGACTAAGAAAATATATTTTTTATTCTTGAACTTTGCATAAACGCAATTGTCCTCTTCATTTTCTTGAAACCTAAACTTTCTTATTTTACTATCAAACTTCAAATACCATTGTCTTGAAGCTTGCTTTAATCCGTAAATGGATTTATTTAGGCGGCATCCCATACATTCTTTTCCTTCCACAACAAAACCTTTTGGTTGTGCCATGTAAACGTTTTCCTCCAAATCCCCGTTTAGGAACACCGTCTTTTCATCAATCTGATGTAATTCTAAGTCATAATGTGCTACAAGTGCCATTATTATTCTAAAAGAATTCTTATATGAGACTGGAGAAAATATCTCATTGTAATCTATGCCTTCTCTTTGGGTGAAACCTTTCGCCATAAGTCACGCTTTAAACATTTTAATATTCCCTTTGAAGTCATGCTTAGTATTGTAGACCCATTTACACAGCCTACTATCTTGGCTTCTTTGAAAATTTTTTCTAAGTTCCAAACTCTATTAGTTTTCATTGATTTTATTTCATCTTACATGGCTTCAAGCCACTGGATGAGTGAGCGCTTCTCATGGCTTCTTCAAATGAGGTGGGATCATCCTCCATTTGAAATTCCTCACATTCATAAATTTCATAATCATCAGGAATGACTAATCTCCTGACTCTTTGAGACCTTATAGGGGCCTCGTTAGATGACGCTTGTTCTATATAAGGCTGTTGTTGTTCTTCCTCATGTGTGACAATGGGTTCATGGGGATTCTGAAGGACAGGTTCCTCGTGTTCATTCATTGTTGCCACAGGAGAACTAATAACAGGTGTTGTTACTACAGTGTCTTCCACTGTTGGAAAAGCAACAACAGGTAGCATGAAGAATAGCTCCTAAACCATAGGAGTGGGCACATATACCCGCTTCTCTTCAAAACTTATTTCTCGCGCTGCCATGCTCTCCCTGATCATATCATCCTCCAAGAAGACAGAATGTCTTGTTTCTACAAACTTGTTTGTCTGTCAGGACAATAGAAGCGATAACATTTTGACTTTTCTGGATAGCCAATGAAATGGCAGCTGACTGTCTTGAAGTCTAGCTTCTCTATGTTTGGGTTAAATACTTTTGCCTCAGCTGGACAACCCCACATACATAAATAGTTTAGTGAGGGTTCCTTTCCTGTTCACAACTCATACGGTGTCTTGGGCACCGACTTACTTGGCACTAGATTAAGAATATGAATGGTGGTTTTTAACGCCTTCATCTATAAACTTATCGATAAAGTAGAGTAATTTATCATGCTTCTCACCATATCCATCAAGGTACAGTTGTGTCTTTCAGCTACTCCATTCTACTAAGGCTCGTCCGGTGTAAAATAGTGGGTTACTATGCCATTTTTCTATAAGTACCTTACAAAGGGTACATGAACTTGGCCATATGGGGTGTGTCGACCGTAGTACTCTCCCCCTAGTCGGACCTTACTACCTTAATCTTTAAGTTGTGTTGATTCTCTACTTCAGCCTTGAATATTTTAAATTTATCCAATGCTTCCGATCTTTCCTTAATTGGATAAATATAGCCAAAACATGAGTAGTCATTTGTGAATGTTATAAATGAATCATAACCATCCACACTCTTCACAGGAAAAGGACCACAGATGTCTGTGTGAACTATTTCTAAAATTCCTGCGCTTCGTTTGACATCTTTCCTTTTATGTAATCTATGCATTGTTCTAAATCTAAAAATTCTAAAGGTGAAAGAATTGATTTCTTAATCAATCGCTCTATTCCCCCCCCTCAAAATATGGCCTAAACGATAGTGCCATAATTTCAAAGATACATCATGCACTCTCTTCCGCTCATTTGTTGCATTCATAGACAAGGAAGCATTCTCATTCTCAGTACTTACATCATTCACATTCTCAAAAAGTGATAATAAATAAAGTTTGTCTTGTCAGAAGGCAAGACCAACACATTTATTATTATAAATAATCTGACATTTACCATTACCAAAATAGCAATCATATCCATCGTCATCTAAACGTGTGAACCATCAACTAAGTAGGGTACAAATAGAACATCTGAAAGCTTAAGTAGAAAACCATCAACTAATCTAGAGAAAGATCTCCAATGGATTCAACTTGAGCTTCAACTCTATTTGCTACTTTAATTTTTCTTTCTCCTCTTTGCAGGGTTTTCCTCGTATAAATCTCTGTAATGAATTTGTAACATGAACAGTTGCACCTGAATCAATCCATCAAGTAGATTTTGCATAACTTAAATACAGGGATTCATCTATGAATGTAATGAAATCCTCACCTCTCTTCAGAAGGTTCTTCAAGAAGTCTGGATAGTCCCTCTAATAGTGTCCATGCTTCTTGCACCATTTGCACTGATCTTTTTTAACTTGAGCATTGTTGTTCTTCTGATAGTGCTCAGTCTGAGGGGTTTTCCCTTGAGGTTTGGCATTCTTATTGAAGTTCTTTTTCTTGTCCTTCACATGGTTAATAGAGTCACCCTATAAGGACTTCAGCCTTTTCTCTTCTTGAACTCACATTACGATGAGCTTCTCTATGTCCCACTTGTCGGGCTGCATGTTGTAGTTAACAACAAATGTTTCCTATTCCTTTGGCAATGAAGCAAAAACTAAATGAATCAGGAACTCATCCTTGAGCCCCAAATCCTTTGGCTTCAGCTTCAAAGCCATGTTGCTCATCTTCAAAATGTGCTCTCTGATACCGTCACCAGTATATTTTTCATTGAACAATTTCTTAATTAATGTACTAGCATAAGCCTTTGAAGAGTTAGTGAACTGACTCTCCACCTTCTTTAGGTACTCTGTGGCGGTATCACAGTCTAGGATAGACCCCTTTATAGCATCTGAAATAGTGGACTTGGCCACCATCAAGCACTTGCGGTTCGAGATGTCCCACTTCTTCTGATCAAGATCGTATTTCATTCTAACTTCTGCATGATCTCGCTGTCGAGCAGTGAAATCAGCATCAGTCTCGTTTTCTGCCCTCACCGGGTAGACTGGCTCAGTAGGACACGGGGAGGTAAACGCTAAGTCATTCTCGGACAGCACAAGTGCTAGCTCATACTTCTCTCGCCATACTCTATAATTACCCCCTTCTAGAGGTGGTATGTGCGAGATGAATGTTATTGGGTTGAGTCTTGAAAAATATCGTCAGAGATAGTGAGAAAATATATCATTATAATTGCATGCGTTAATTTAAGGTTGGTTAAAATTAAAACATACAATTTTCTTATACACTAATTCTACATCACCGTTGGGCAGAAATAGAACTAATACATGGAAAACTTATGAATAAATATTATAATATTGTTATTATCAACGTTGGTAAAAAAATAACAATATTATAATTTATTGACTAAAAAAGACTACTCTTCAAATTAAATTCTCCCATTGGTTCGAACTTAATTATAAGATAATAAACTATTACATTGCAGCGGAAAAATGAACTCAATTTCATGAATTGTACCCATAGTAAAATTCAAATTTCTACTTGAAAGGATCAAGATGCCCAAGAGGAGGGGTGAATTGGGCTAATTCTAATTTTCTTTGCAATAATTAAGCCCTATGGTTAGCCCAACTTCACCCCTTGTGCCTAGAAAGTGTTTTTAATGTTCTACCGCATAAAAAGACTCGCAACCTAAGTTCCAATTCTACTCTAGCATGGCAATTCTATGAATGTAAAGACAAGAATTGAATTGCTCAAAGTAAAGAGAGAAGGAGGAACACGGTGATGTTTTGCCAAGGTATCAGAGAGTCACCACTCCCCACTGGTCCTCATTGGAGCACCCGCGCAAGGGTGAAGCTCCTCCTTGATCCGCGCAAGGATCAAGTGCTCTCTATGAGTTGATTCTCTGACACTCCGTCGCGGTGAATCACCCACAATCGCTCAAAACTTGAGTTGGGTCATCCACAAGCTCCGCCGGATGATCACCAAGCTTCCAATCACCACCAAGCCGTCTAGGTGATGGTGATCACCAAGAGTAATAAGCACGAACTCTCACTTGACCACGACAAGCCTAATGAGAAGGCTGGATGCACACTTTGCTACTCTTGCTTTCACTAATGAGGTCTCACTCTTGGATTCTCAAATCTCAATCACCTCACTAGGACCTTGCTCTTCTTAGCACTCTCAATGGTGTTTCTCAGCTGTTGGAATGAGCAAAAGAACCCCCCTCACACGAATGGAGGAAGTATTTATACACCCGTGTTCAAAATGAACCATTATGTGCCTCTACGGGGTGACCGGACGCTCCGGTCATGTTGACCGGACGCTTTGGTCAGTTCTCCCCAAACTCGAGTGTTTAAGTTGTGATCGGCCGCTAGACAGCATGCGGTCAGCACTGACCGAACGCGTCCGGTCATGATTTTCCCTCTCTAGAACCTTACTGGAGTTGACCGAACACTGGCACCCAGCATCCGGTCGCTCACCTCTCAGCGTCCGGTCGCACCAGACAAAATCACCTTGATCAAATGAACTGACCGGACTCTACGCCAGCGTTCGGTCACACCAAAACCAGCGTCTAGTTTGTATTTGACACTCCATTCACTTCCAACTCTCAATCATACATGAATGTAGTTTGCTCCAATAGATCTAAGGGCTTTTTAGGAGCTACCTAGTGCTAGATTTAGCTAGTGCGCACCACACCTAACTCACTAGACTCACCTAGGTCAAGCTACCCATCCATACCCCCCTTAATAGTACGACCAAAGGAAAAATAAAGTTTTAAACTACTCTAAGTGTCTGCTCAACACCAAATGACACTTAGAACTAGTCCATCCTTAACCTTGTTGTCCATCCTTTGAAAACCGAAATGATTTCCATCGTAGGGACATGACCACCATGATAGCCCAATCGATCTCCATTACCGCGACCTAACTTAATTGCCTCTGCAAAATACACATTAGTCACAGTAATCACGTATTGTCATTAATCACCAAAACCCAACTAGGGGCCTAGATGCTTTTAATCTCCCCCTTTTTGGTGATTGATGACAATACCACCTCGAGTATGTGAAAGAGATGAGGTTTTTAACATGCTTGGTTCAAATAAGCTTTTGACATTAAGAACAAAAGTGTTATGCAAGCTTATATGACCCAAGCCAACATGATGTACTCAAAAGATATGAAATAAGCATGAGTACAAATAATAAAGCTCATTTGCATTGGAGTAAAACATGGAAGCAACGCAAATGAGCATAACACAAGTGATATGATATATAAATAATTCAAAGTAGAGAGCACACATGTCAAATATCACGATCACATAAATATAGTTCGATGCATGAAAGTAAACACATGAATGCATAATAGTGTATCACACATAAGAACCAAATATAGTAGATAAACTCCCCCTAAATAAATTGCTCCCCCTAAGTCTATCATACTCGATCCCTCTCCCCCTTTGGTGTCAAACACCAAAACCTAAGGATCGGTCGGCGGGGCTACAGCGGACAAGTCAGGCGCTGAGGTGTGAGGAGCGAGCTAGAACTATGTGCCATCATCATCTGATCCTAAGTTCTGAGCAGTCTGACCCTCTGTAGCTGGAAGTAATGCTGAAGCAGTCTGGGTCGGATCTAGAACTGGTGCTGCCTGCTCTGATGATGCAACTGATGAAGGGAGCATCTCTATAGTCCCGGTAATAGGTGCAACTGTTGAAGGACCTGGGACATGTAGCTCTGGCGGTGTAGGCTGCCCTGTCAACTCACTAAATGAAGCACCAAGGCTCCTAGAAACTAGGGTGAGCACTGACGAACTCTGAGGCAGAGTAAAGCCCATATGAAGAGGTGTGAACTATAGGGCTGGCACTAGCAAAGCAAACCACTAGAATACCTACTCTATAGGTTAAGGAAACTGTGGCACTGGCAGTCCCTGACTCTAAAGCCCACTGGGCTAGAAAGCTAGAGTCATAGAAGTGGTGGTAGGCTGATCAAGCTGGGGTGAAGGCTGTGGCACTGGCGGTCCCTGACGCTAAAGCCCCAATAGCTGTCACAACATGCTGCATAAACCTAAGTAGCTCTACTGCATGATAAGTTGTTGCTGATGCATGGCCTGCTACTGCTGTATGGCCTGTTGCTATTGCTTGATCTCCTGCTATTGTTGCTAGAACTCATCCTGCCTGGTCTAAAACTATGCAAAAGTAGCAGCGGTCTCCTAAGCCTAGCGAGCCTAATCCTGCCTCATCCGCTCAAGTATAGCAAGTAGAGCGGGATCTATCTGTGGTGTAGGTGGAGCTAAACTGGAGCTGGCGGCCTCATGGTTATGTTGTCGAGAAGGCATCTAAGGAATTTCCCGGTAGTCATCATCTGAGCTGTCGCTGGGGTCGCTCTCAACCATTCCCTCCTGTTGAGCATCAAGCTGCTCCTCCTCTATAGCTGCTATACCCCTAATGGTCTCATCCTACTGGGTTGTAGTCTCTGGCACCTCTGGATGACGGTGCGGCTAGCTAGGTGTCCTCACTACACTATGGCGGATCATCTGAGTCATGTTGTATGCAGGGAACTCTGTAGTAGCACCACTATACTCTGCCAGCATCTCAGATGGCCTCATAGTAACTGCCCTATGGATCAAGAATGTAATCCAGTGAGCATATGGCAGTTGCTTGTGACCCCTGAACCCCTCTGCAATAGTATCCTCCATCTCTGATAGAAGGAGATCTCAAATGTCAAACATAGTCTACTACATCAGAGAGTTCAGTAGCCATAGCTGTATGTGAGTCAAGCCCTTGCGATACCCCATCCTCGGAAGTAGTGTCCTTCTCATAATAGCATCAAGCACTCTAGCAGTAGGAATGAGATCATTGGGTGTCTTGCTCGACCCCTCGCCGAAAGGCTCTGTGAAGCAATGGCGGACTAGATCTGTAGGGGCACAAGACCGCCGTGAGGGTGTCTGGGAGGCATTGTCTATCTATAGAAAACCTCATGTAGTCGGATAGGCTGCTCCTGAAGCCTAAGAATCTCCCCAACCCTAAAGCTCATCAGCCTGTAATCTCTGCCTTTGAATGCAAAGTGTATAAATCTATACTGCGGGTCAATCCAGAGTGTAGCATAAAACTCACGTACCTAAGATGAAACATATAAGCCTATCTATCCAAGTAAATCTATCAGCCCTAGTAGGTAAGATAGGTAAGGGCGAAGATGCTCTCTTGCTGCTGCTATAATGGAATCAATGTTGCACACCCTCTGAGATCTAAAAACAGCCCCACTGTTAAGATATGCATTATAAAAATCTTCCTGTAGTGGTGTGTAGAAGCCCTCTAAAGCTCGATCATCTCTCCTCGGCGGGAACCACTGCTCAAAGTCCACAAATCTGAGCTGCTGAACCTGCTTGGCCGTGGCAGCCCTCAAATCCAAGTGAGTCACTGGAGGCGAACCCTGTGGTCTAGGCGATGGACAAGAACCCCTCTGCTATGTCTCTAGCCTCGGTGTGAATGGAGCACGAGTACGACCAGAGTGGCGAAGCTATGGCTGAGGTGTCTGCTCTGTCTCCTCAGCCTGCTCTCCCTCCTAAGTCTGCTCTGCTGGCTATGGCTGCTGCTGTGACTCCCCCTAAGGCTGACTCTCATCAATAGCGTCACGCTGTCCTCCAACCATGATAGTCCCAGCTAGACCACCATGACGGTGCTCAACCGCTCAAGTGCAGCCCTTTGTGTTGGTGAAAGCTAATCTACAATAACAACACCACTCCTAGCACCTCCTCTCTCTGCGCGCTCTGTGGCCTCTACAACTGTGGTTGCTCTTGCTGTATCTGTGTCAAGGTACTTGCACTTCTTTGTCGCTAGCTTCTTCGTCGCCTTGCCTTTTTTATCTACAGACTGGTGAGGCAGGGGCCTTGGATCCTCATCACTGGGACCACCTCCAATATTCTTTACACGAGCCATCTGATGAAGCTAAAAAGAACTACTGCCCTGACAAGAATCAATTGCCAACTGTCACTTCTGAGGCTTGGCCTCGATCCGTACTCGTGAGTTTGGCCCTAAGTTGACTGACAACTGCCACTGAGACCTCAGAAACACCGACTCGCTACACGTTAGAATAGATCAGATATATAAATAATTACAATATATCTAGAGATGTGAAACCCTAAGAAGCAAGCAACAGTTATGAAATTAGAATCAAGGGCTTGCTACCTGACGAACCAGCGATCCAAAAAGAAGAGGAACGACAATCGAGGAACCACCAGAAGGCATTGTGAAGCTAGGGTTCCGACGAGGCGTTGTTGTATCTAAATCCTTTGAAAATCACTTGATCATCATCCTTCTTAGATACAACAACTTCCTTCTCGGTAAACAAGTATTGGAAGCCAAGATCACACAATTGTCCAACGGATAGCAAGTTGAAGCTCAATGAAGTAACATATAGCATATTTGAGATAGAATGATCATTTGATATTGTCACTTTGTCCAATCCTTTAACCTTGCCCTTTGAATTATCTCCAAATGTGATTCTTTTTTGTCCATCTACTTCATCATCTAGTGAGGTGATCATACGAGGATCACCGGTCATATGTTGTGTGCAACCACTATCAATAACCCAATGACTTCCACCGGTCTTGTAGTTTACCTACATACAAGAGATCAAGCTTTAGTAACCTAAACTTGTTGAGGGCCCTTCACCTTCTCAATAAGTGACTTTGCTACCCAAATTTTCTTAGGCCTATTCTTATTGGGAGGTCCTAAGAACATGACTTTCATCTTTCCACTAGAATCATTTCTAAGCATGTAATCAATATTGAAAGCAAAAGGTCTAGCATGCTTAGGCAAGGGTTGTGGTGGTGGAGTTTGACACTCATGGGCAAAGTGGCCTTCTTGACCACACTCAAAATATCTCTTTGGCTTTGGCTTTGACTTGTGTTGTTGTTGAGCTTGAGCCTTCTTCTCTTGGTTTATCAAGTACCCAATACCACTTCTATCCATCTTTATGACGGTGTTCATTAGTAGCTTACTTTGAAGATGCTTGCCTCTTGTGAATTTGCTCAATCCAATCTTAAGATGCTTTTTCTACAACTTGAGCTTCTTGTTCTCTTCCTTGAGTGCATCATTGTTTTTCTCTTTCTTGAGTTTCTTGTTCTCTTCTTTGAGCTTCTTATTCTCAAGAATCAAATCACTATCATGATCAAGAGTTTCTAGCACAATAGTGTTGTGGCTTTTGATCTCTTCAAGATCTTTCTTGAGCTTTTCATTGTCAATCTTGAGCTCGACATACTCATCATAACTATCTGTCTCAACCACTTGCTTGCCCTTGCTACTAGAACTTTGCTCAATGCTCTCAATGATCAAATCATCACATGATGTAGCTATATCAATCTTAACAATATTGTTTGTAGCATCATGTGGCTCATTGGATAAATATTCTTGAGCAATGACAAGATTATCATGATTAATCTTAAGAGTAGTATATTCTTCTTTTAACATGTTATGGCTAGTGATGAGCTCATTATGTATCCTCTCAAGTTTATCATGTTTTTCTTTAAGCTCTTTCTTAGAAGATTTAAGCTCCTTGAGTTTGGATGCTATAGCATCATTTGCTTCTCTAAGCTCAACACTAGCCTTTTCGGCTATATCACATTTAGCTAAAAGAGAATCATTCTTAGCTTCTAGCTTGTCATTCTTAGCTCTAGTCTTTCTAATGATTCTAGTATATTTGTTTAGCAATTTGACAAGTTCATCATATGAAGGTGATTCAAATTCATCATCATCACTATCACTATCACAGTCATCATTGTTAGCAAGATCATCACTACTACTATCATAATCATTGGATACCTTTCATTCACCCTTGGCCATAAGGCATAGGTGTGTAGAGGATGATAGCGGTGGTGTTGGTGAAGATGATGAAGAGTCAATCACAATGGTGGCCACCTTCTCATTATCACTATCATCATCGGATGAACAACTTGATGAATCAATGTCCGTGAGTCAATCACCGATGATGTAGGCCTTCCCATTTTTCTTCTCTTGTGGAAGTTTTTTTCCTTGCCATCTTTCTTCTTGTATGGCTTGTTTTTCTTCTTCTCATCTTCTTCTTCATTACTTGAGTAATCTTTCTTGCCCTTGTACTTGTTCTTGTACTTGTCTTTCTTGGGCTTTGTGCATTGGTGTGCTAGATGACCAAGTTCTCCACAATTGTAGCAATCCATCTCCGAGATTGGCTTCCTTATAGAGCTAGTGAAGAACTTCTTTTTCTTCCCATCAAACTTGATGCCACTCTTGTTGAGCTTCTTTAGTATCTTGGCGGTTCTTCTCACCATGAGAGCAAGACTAGCATCATCAACTTCATCATCACTTGAGCTCTCATACTCAAGCCTTGCTTTGCCTTTCTCTTGGCTAGCTTTGAATGCTAAGTCTTTTTTCTTTCTTCTTTGTAGAGGATGAGCCATCTTGAGGTGTGATGTGCATGTACATCTCATGAGCATTGATCTTTCCCAAGATTTATGTCGGTGTAGCAGTGGAAAGATCACCTTGATGAAGCACGGTCATAATATGCCCATATTTGTCAATGGGGAGGACACTCAAAATCTTTCATACAACGTTGGATGGTTGCATTTGAGTGAGTCCAAGCCCATTGACTTCTTCTACAAGAACATTCAAGTATGAGTACATTTTATTAGCACTCTCTTTGGGAAGCATCTCAAATGAATTTAGCTTTTTCATGACAAGATGATAGCGTTCCTCACGCTCGCTCTTTGTTCCTTCATGGAGCACACAAATATCTGACTATAGTGCATGGGCGTCTTTGTGGTTCCTCACCCGGTTAAACACATCTTTACAAATGCCTCTAAAGATGGTGTTTCGAGCCTTTGCATTCCATTTCTCGTAATTCACCTCATCACCTTGTAGGTGTGTAGCATCCTGAGGTTTTGGGAAGCATTGTGAGGCGGCTCTAAGTATTCCAACATCTAGAGCTTCTAAATACGTCTCCATACGGATTTTCCAATAAGGAAAATCATCCCCCTCAAAGATAGGAGGAGGACCATCCCCGTGAGACATCTTTCTCTAGACAGTTAAGTCTAAAAACATGAACACAAGGCTCTGATACCAATTGAAAGGATCAAGATGCCCAAGAGAGAGGGTGAATTGGGCTAATTCTAAATTTCTTTACAATAATTAAGCCCAATGGTTAGCCCAACTTCATCCCTTGTGCCTAGAAAGTGTTTCTAATATTCTACTGCACAAAAAGACTTGCAACCTAAGTTCCAATCCTACTCTAGCATGACAATCTATGAATGTAAAGACAAGAATTGAATTGCTCAAAGTAAATGCTCAAAGTAAAGAGAGAAGGAGGAACGCGGCGATGTTTTGCCGAGGTATTAGAGAGTCGCCACTCCCTACTAGTCCTCGTTGGAGCACCCGCGTAAGGGTGTAGCTCCCCCTTGATCCGCGCAAGGATCAAGTGCTCTCTACGGGTTGATTCTTTAACACTTCGTCGCGGTGAATCACACACAACCGCTCACAACTTGAGTTGAGTCATCCATAAACTCCGCCGGATGATCACCAAGCTTCCAATCACCACCAAGCCATCTAGGTGATGGCGATCATCAAAAGTAATAAGCACGGACTCTTACTTGACCACGACAAGCCTAATGAGAAGGGTGGATGCACACTTTGCTACTCTTGCTTTCACTAATGAGGTCTCACTCTTGGATTCTCAAATCTCAATCACCACACTAGGACCTTGCTCTTCTTGGAACTCTCAACGGTGTTTCTCAGCTGTTGGAATGAGCAAAAGTACCCCCTCACACGAATGGAGAAAGTATTTATACACCCGTGTTCAAAACGAACCGTTATGTGCCTCTACGGGGTGACCGGACGCTCTGGTCATGTTGATCGGACGCTCCGGTCAGTTCTCCCCGAACTCCAATGTTTAAGTTATGACCGGATGTGTCCGGTCACGATTTTCCCTCTCTGGAACTTTACTGGAGTCGACCGGACACTGGCACCCAGCGTTCGGTCGCTCACCTCTCAGCGTCCGGTTGCACCAGACGAAATCACCTTGATCAAATAAACTGACCGAACTCTGCGCCAGCATCTGGTCACACCGGAACCAGCGCCCGGTCAGTATTTGACCCTCCATTCACTTCCAACTCTCAATCATACATGAATGAAGTTTGCTGCAATAGATCTAAGGGCTTTTTAGGAGCTACCTAGTGCTAGATTTAGCAAGTGTGCACCACATCTAACTCACTAGATTCACCTAGGTCAAGCTACCCGTCCATACCCCTTTAATAGTACTGCCAAAGAAAAAATAAAGTCCTAAACTACTCTAAGTGTCTCCTCAACACCAAACGACACTTAGAACTGTCTAGCCTTAACCTTGTCGTCCATCCTTTGAAAACCAAAATGATTTCCATCGTAGGGGCATGACCACCATGATAGCCCATCGATCTCCATTATCATGACATAACTTAATCGTCTCTGCAAAACACACGTTAGTCACAGTAATCACGTATTGTCATTAATCACTGAAACCCAACTAGGGGCCTAGATGTTTTCACTACTATTTTCTTTGAGCCATTTTTTACTTTCTAGAAATAAACATTTACTGGAAAACCAAAAAAAGAAAAAACTGGGCTCAATCTTGACCGGTTCTCGGCCGAAAACGGCAAAAGCCGCCCGGTCCAGCTCCCTTGCACGCGCACTGCCCGCATCCAGGCCGCAACCTAGGCCTGGGCTGACAAAGCCGCGCGGCCGCGCGTGGCTGCCTGGGACGATTGTTGGCCCGATTGATCTGCGCCGTCCATTCTAATTTGACAGTTGAGCGTGCTTCTCGTGGGAACAAAACCAGCGCGTGGTAGCCTCCCCCGGAACCCTAGCTCCATTTCTCTTCTCCCCTTCTCTCTCTCAGCCCGCAGCGACCGAGAGCCAGAGCACAGTGGAGCATGGCGCCGTCGTCGGCCCCCTCGTTGGCGTGCGCGCTCCCCAATGGGTGAGCGCGCCGCCATCGAGGGGCCTAGTCGCGGCGCCCTTGGCCAGAGCCCGCGCAAGACCGACGAGTAGCTGCCCCGCTCGGCCTTCTTCTCGCGCACCGGGGAGGCGACAACGCGGTGCACGGCGAGGTAGGCCTCTTCCCCCTTTCCCCTTCTTCTTCTCCGCCTGGATCTTGCTTCGTTCTTCTTGGATTTGTTCGATTTGGGGATTAGGTTTTGGTTAGGGTTAGGGTTTCGCTCACTGTTCTTCCCCGAATCTGATTCGCGGATTAGGGTTCGGCTTTGAGTTGCTTTTCAAAACCCAAGGCCCTTCTCACTCCTTTTCTTCCCCGATTTTGGGTTTAGGGTTCGATGAACCCTCCGTTTAGATCCGAAAACGAATCTATCACCTTCTTCTAGATGCTACTCGGTTTTCTTATTCGATAGGCTAGATCTACACTTAGTTAGGTGCTCTGATACCATTGATAGACCTAAAACAGGATCACTAGCCATAGATCTAGCATGTCTACTTACTTTTGGAATAAACAGTCAATCCTAAAACATCTACTAGTACAAGATTAATAGATAGAGTGAGAGAGAAAGGGGTGAAGGGGGTGCAAACCGTCGGCCGCCTTGGAGGAAGACGGGCTCGCCACCACGGTACTTGGTGAAGACCAGTGGCGGTGCTGAGTCGAAGGGCGGCGGTGCAGTGGCGACGTTGGCCGGTGACGGTGCTTCCCGTCGCTGGCAGCGCCGCCACTGTGATCGGTTAAGGTTTAGGACTGTAAGTGGGGCGCTAGGCGGCTTAGGCGAACCTCGTGCTCGACGCCCCGGACCCCACCTCCTATTTATGACGCTGTGCGACGATGACCCACCAACTATATTAGGTTGGGCGCCCTCGATCAGGACGTAGATCCAAAGGTCTAATGGACTAATTGGTGGAAATCAACTAAGACAAGCAACGCAAAGAGCTTGAGCCACATTATATAGGCGCCAAGCGCCAAGCGCCATGGCCGGGCCGTGTCGTTAATCGTTGCAAAAGCGATCGATCAACACGAGTTCAAGTTGCTCTTATTTGTCGTTACCCATGCCGCGTCATCGTCGACGTCTCACACGGCCATGCCCCAGCAGATGGAGTCTGCGTGTGACGCACAGACCCGATGCAAGATTGGTCACATCAAAGGGATAGCGTTTCTGCGTACTAGAGTTCGTTCATGTTGCGCTTTTTGCTGCAAAGAAATTAAGCTCGCCCTGAGATCTCATCTGATCGAATGAACTCGAGCAGGGCCGTCCCTGTGGGAGTGCGGCCGGTGCGACCGAACAGGGCCTCTGTTTTACAAGGGGCCTCAATTTTTCAGTGATGCAGCCGAGTTCCACAATTCGTTGGCCTAAATCTTTGTTTTCTCTCTCTAATTCCCTGGTGCATTGAGCCATTGACAAGGCCGGATTCCCTTCGCCATTATTTGTCTTCGTTGCGCATCTCCCAATAAATCATCAATAGCAGAACTAGTGAATTGGCCTATTTTTTTTGTTAGATGTGTATGTTTATCGGCATTTGAGTATTGTTTAAATCTTTCATTTTTTCATACCTGTGCATCAATTGGTTTCCAAAATCTAGGTCATGTCTTCTATAAATCAGTCTAAACAGATATAATTATGGTTACTAAAGTTGTTTTGGATGAGTGACATGTTGAAAAAAAAATTATTATGAGTCTATCATCGAAAATTACATTTCAAGAAACACGAAAAGAATAACATTGTTCAAGTAAAGCTTATGCAATTAAGATTAAATAGGTATGATTATTAATGTATCATGTTGCTATGTACTATATTATAACATATATATTATTTTATTATTCTATTTGCTAATTTAATAGGCCTCGCTTCAGAAGTTCGTACAGGGCCTCGGTTTATGTCGGGACGGCCCTGACTCGAGTAAAGCCTTCCCACGTTTGATTTTGTATGTAGGTGTGGGGAATCGATGACGCCCGAAACGGTTGTTCAGTCGAGCTGCAACCCAACTCCCGTGCAGCACCGCCCGTATGGTTGCCACGCGTCCTTCTGGCGAATCTCGATGCATCGCACTTTTCTGTCCGCGCGGAGCCGCAACAACGCTGATTGAGCCAAAGCCGACACCGGCTCTGTTTGGAGCTGACTGAAACCGAGCGCCCGAGCCTACATCAAATTAGAGCGTCGTGGCCTCGTGGGGTCCGATCCAGGCGCCGTCGGTTCCTCCTCGCGTCTGCGTGCGTTCCCGCGAAGACGACCTTCATGGACGGCCACGGCCAGATCTTCCTTGCCGGCGGTGAGGACAACAATAACTGTTGTCGAGCCACGTCCAAACCTGATCGAGCAATGATCTCCTTGCAGGTGCCGTTCGTTCAAGTTTTGCGTTGCATCTACTATTGGCAGCATCCATGGAGAACTCCAACTCCACACCATTAGATGCACATGAGGAGAACGTCGAGCATGTCCCTGATGGTTCCATGTCCTCGACTATGACGGCAATGCCGCCAAATTCAACCATGTCGGCCTCTGAGATTCTTGAAGACATGGCACCCAAGGTTACACCACCTGAGCCAACTGACCAGGTAACTAGAGCCTTTGCCTATTTTTCTTACTACATGTATGTCATTTGTCATTTCAATTTTTGTCCCTTTTGTAATCTAGGTGGATAAAGAACATAATGAAACAGTAAAAGTGCCTGAAGTAGGAATGTCGTTTAAATCTGAGAATGATGCATACGAGATGTACAACTCCTATGCTAGGAATACTGGGTTTAGTATTAGAAAGAGCTACACAAAACGGAGAGTAGATGGCACTATTTATCAAAAATACATAGTCTGCAGTAACCAAGGACAAGGAGGTAATCGTTCTTCACGTGACACTTCGAAAGAAAATGCTAGTACAAGGACGTGTTGTAATGCTCGTGTTCAATTTAGTGTTAGTCGAGAGGCGGTTTGGATAGTGCAAAAGGTTGTACTTGATCATAATCATCATCTTGCTAGTCCAAATAAGGTACACAAGTTGAGGTCACATCGACGCATCGAAGAAGCCGATAAACATATAATTAGTCAAATAAGAAAAGCTGGAATAAAGTCAGCTGAAGTATATGAATTTTTCAAGCAGTGGTATGGAGGAGCAGAGAATATACCCTTCTCATTTGTTGATTGCAATAATCTGATTGGTCATGAGCGCAAGAAGTATTTGCCAGCCAATGATTCACAAACTTTGTTGGAATACTTGAAGAATAAGCAGTTAGAGGATCCTATTTTTTTATGCTATACAAGTAGACGAGGAAGATGGTCGCATAGCAAATTTCTTGTAGGCAGAAGGTCAATCTATCATGGACAATACATGCTTTGGTGGTGCTATTTCATTTGACACCACATTTCAAACAATGCCTTTTTCTCCAATTCTTGGAACCAACAATCATAAGCAGACAATTATTTTTGGGGTTGCACTGTTGTATAATGAAACTATTGAATCATTTGTTTGGCTCTTTAACACATTTCTGAAAGCAATGTCCAGCAAGCATCTGTGCACAATTTTCACAGATCAATGTGCTGCCATGTCAGCAGCAATTAGGATTGTATTCCCAAACACAAGGCATCGCCTTTATTTGTGGCACATTTTTCAAAATGCCGCTAAACATCTTAGCCAGGTAATTAAAGGACATCCTAAGTTTCTTGCTGAGTTTAAAAATGTGTCTATGAAGAAAGTTATGTGGTTTATTTCAATAAAAAGTGGAAAGATTTGTTGGAAACTTATAAACTTGAGGATAACTCATGTCTAAAGAACCTATATGACTTGAGGGTGCATTGGCCTGCTGTCTTTCTTGACTCCACAACTCAAAGGAGTGAGGGTATGAACAAGGTTTTCAAGAAAAGGCTCCGTAGAAAACTGTCTTTCTGAACTCCTTGAAGAATGTGAGAATTGTGCCAAGAGTCTCCGTGACAATGAGTTGGATGAAGACCATAAGTCAAGAAACTCTACTCCAGTTACTTATATCCTAGATTTACCTATGTTGAAGACTGCTGCTAAATCATATACGAGAAATATTTATTCAGAGTTTGAGGAGGAATTCAAGCAGCAATTTTTTGTCTCATGCAAACTGCTACAATCTGAGGGGACAATTATGACTTACGCGGTGTCGGTGTTTCGAACAAATACCAACTAGTAAATTTATATTGTTGCGCGTTAGGCTCGGATGGTGTACTAAAGGACACAAGGTTTATACTGGTTCGGGCGAAATGTCCCTACGTCCAGTTTGCTGATGCTCGTGTTATTAGTACCAAAAAATGTTCGTAGTAGGGGTACAAACGGTCGAGAGAGGGATAAGTCCCAAGTCTCTGATGGAAAGGTCGAAAGGACGCCAAGAGCTCCGTTGCTGCTTCGCTGTGGGTTGTGTGTCGAATTGATCCCTCCTTTTAGTGGGGCGTCCTGCCCTCCCTTTTATAGACCAAGGGGGGAGCAGGGGTTACAGATGGGAGAAAGAGAAAAAACCAAAGGTAGAGAATATCCTTCGAGGGTGCCGGATCTTCCTTTTCCCTTGAGCCTGCCCGGCTGACACGACAAACCACGCCAGGGATAGCATGTTTCGTTGATCCTGATAGGGCCGGGCTCTAGCTTCGTCTCAGCGAGTGGTCATGCCCCATCCTCCCCCGACAGACGGTGCGGTGTGTCAGGGTGCCGAGCCATGACTCTACGGGGAGTAGACGGGAAATAATTATACGCCTGTTATTATAGATGATGTGAGTTCTTCCTTGGATTGTAGTAGTTGTCGTATGCCTATGTTAGTATCTGCGCCCGATGGCTGATGGCGGCGCCTACAACACTATAGGACAAAAGTCGGCGCCTACAACACTGTTCGGGCTCTGTTAGGTCGGAAAGGGCTTAAAGCGCCCATCCCATCGTATCCTGACGGTACCTTCATACAGGCGTGCAGGGCATGGTCCTCGTAACTACGGTTGACCTGAGTGTCCTATCTTTCCTCCTGTTCATCATCATGAAGGAGCAGGGTGCAATCGTCGGGCGAGGCGGAGCCTGCCCTTAGACGTCGGGTGAGGCGAAGCCGGCCCTTAGACGTTGGGCGAGGTGGAGCCTGCCCTCAGCCGTCGGGCAAGACGGAGCCCACCCTTGGACGTCGGGCGGGGCGGAGCCAGCCCTTAGACGAAGTGGTTCGGAGTGCCCTCTATGGGCTTCCGACCACCCTTGCGGTCAGCAGCGGCCACGAGCGAGTCCTCGCGCCGTTGCTTTTTATTCTTCCTTTTGGCGGAACGATTGGAGGTGCCTTCGCCGACACCCTCGTCCCGCCTTGCCTTGCCCTCGAAGCGATCAAAGATCACTCCGACTGCCTCTTCTCCTGAGGCGTGGCCGGTGGCGATGTCCAGGAGTTCCTTGGTGGTTCGCAAGCCCCTGCGTCCCAGCTTATGAACCAAGGACTCGCAGGTTGTCCCAGACAGGAAGGCTCCTATTACGTCAGCGTCGACAACGTTAGGGAGCTCGTTGCACTATCGGGAGAAGCGCCGGATGTACCCACGGAGGGTCTCACCGGCCTTCTGATAGCAGTTCTTGAGGTTCCATGGGTTCCCAGGGCACTTGTATGTGACTGACCTAATTTTGGAATACGGCAGGACGCAGCTCGCCTGCTTGCGGGCATCTAGTTCGCCCCATCCCATTCCCATCTCGAGTTGGTCATGAAGGATGAGGAAGAGTCCCTAGGGATGCTTCCTCCAGTGGCGCCCAGTCTTCAATCAAGGAGCAACCGCAAGAAGATGTCGTCTTCAACAGGCAATCGCGGTGGCCACGGCCATGGTCAAGGATCCACAGCCGCGATGTCCATTGCTCCATCGCCATTGGCCTCCATATCAACAGACACGGACATGGCATGTATTTTTTTGTTCATGCTTTGATCTATAGGATGCAGCCTAGAATTTGTGTGATTCGTGTGAATATGTACATGAATACAGGATAATTGATTTTGATCTGTAGATTGTACGTAGTCCAGTTGTGTAGCATAATTGATTTTTGACTACCTGTTCTGTGTAGCACTTGGAACCTTTGGCGGAGGATGAAGACCATAGAGAGAACTTTGACATGAATGTTGATATATCAGTAAGTGTGCCGATAGATGATGATGCAGATGATGATGCAAGTCAGGAGGTTGGAGATGATGTAAGCGTGCCGTCAAATCCTTCGAAGGCAACTAGAGGGCAGAAAGGAAAGAGGGCTGGTTGTTGGAAGTATTTCAAAGAGATAAAAGTTCAATCTGAGAAGGAGTTTGGTGCTATGGTGACTATGGCTAAGCGCAGATTCTGTCATAAGAGTTATGTATACCATCAAGGTGAAGCAACTTCACAGTTGAACCGTCACCTTGCCCGCTGCACACAGTTTCAGAACAAGCTTGCTAAGGCTAAACGACAACTTGCTCAAGGTACATGTTCTTAACTTTGTTGAGTTAGATCCTCCCCACACTGGTTTGGTGATAGCTCATGCTATTTTTGAGTGCTTGGTGGAATGGAAAATAGAAGATAAGGTTCGTTGTGCTGCTCACATAGTCAATTTGGTTGTTAATGATGGTCTAGACACAATAGAATGTCTCATAAGTGACCTAAGGAATACTGTGAAATATTTCAAGAGGTCTCCAAGTCGCCTGTGCAAATTTGTAGAGGTTTGCAATGATTATGCAATTAAAGTTGGGAAATGTTTGTCTCTTGATGTTAAAACAAGGTGGAACTCAACATATAAAATGCTTGACACTTGCATTGAGTATAGGTCTGCATTTGGTTATTATGCTCAAGTAGACTAGAACTATGCAAGGGAACCTACAGAATCTGAATGGAACATGTATGAGAAAATTAGGCCAATTCTAGGAGAGATGGCTGGAGCAACCACTGCATTTTCAGGATCAGTTTACCCTACTGCTAATGTCTTCTACCCTTACATTTTGAAATTCAAACTTGCATTGTTAAAGGCAAAAAATTCTGAGGACCCTTATTTCAAGGAAATGGGTGCTGCAATGTTAGCCAAATTTGATAAATCTTGGGAAGAGAAGAACAATGTAATGGTTATTGCTACAATCCTTGACCCTAGGTTCAAAATGAGATATATTGAGTTCTATTTTAGTCAGCTTTATGACTCCTCAAGGTGTGAACAAGAGGTTGCTGATATAAAAAAAAAGAGTTAGAAGAGCTGTACAAGAAGCATGAGTTGGAGCAACGCCGGAAAATGGGTGGCAATAGCAGCTCATCAACCACTCAATCAGCCTCATCATCAAAGGAAACAACCAGCTCAGTGGCTTGTCTTGTTTCAAGTGAATTTCAGTCCTTTCTAGAGTTAAGTGCTTCAGAAACTTCAAAATTTGAGTTACTTATCTACCTAGATGAAGCAAACCATCCTTTACATGATAAGAATTTTAACTTACGTCACTATTGGAAGGTGAATGCTCTTAGATTTCTTGTTGTGTCTAGTATGGCAAAGAAGTTCTTAGCTGTCCTAGCTAGCAGCGTATCATCAGAGTCCACTTTCAGTTGTGGAGGCAGAATTCTTCATGACTATAGGAGTTCTTTGAAGCCAGCGACAGTAAACACTAGTTTGTGCATCTAGTTGGATACGAGGTTCTAAAAGTCGTCCTATTATTCTGGTATGTCTCTTTAGTCTATTTTTCAACTCCATTTTCCCCAAAGTTTGTGTATGTAAATATGTAATGCTTAATTCTTTTACTGTTTTTACAGGGAGAAGATGGTGATGATGGTGACATTGAGAGTGTGGAGCTTCCCAGCATTGTGGTGGAAAGCAACTAGTAAGTCTATTTTAGAATGTCTAGTAGTGTGGTGGAAATCATATTTGTATATTTGTTCTCACTTGATGTGTTGTTCACATACAGGTACAAGATATAAAGGGGGGAGAGAACTAGGGAGTGGACTAGGGACGTGTTGGTTGCGCGCCACACTGCTTCTGACTTGCCTTTGATGTATATATATATTACCTACACTACAAACCTGATCAGTCTACCACTTAAGCTGCTGCTCATTTATTTTGCTTCGTTCTTGAGATGTCTAAACTGTATGAGTATGACTATCGTGGACTCATTGTCATGGTCATGGTCGTGGTGGGCTGCCTTTAAACTTTGACGAATTATGGATCAATCGATGGATGGATTATATTCTCCTTTGTTAAATTTATAAGTACTTTACGTTTGTTGCTCACTTGCTTTTATATCTCCATGTAATATGTTTGGATGATTTGGCTCGCGAGCCAAACAAGCTAGCTCGAGTTTTTTTAGTGAGCCGAGACGAGCTCTTCTAGCTCGTTTGTATAACGAGTCGAGTCGAGCCAGTATGTTAACGAGCCGAGCTGGCTCGATATCCAGGCCTACTTGGGGTTGTTCCTCGTAGCCTCTCGTAGGATATATATATATATATATATATATATATATATATATATATATATATATATATATATATATATATATATATATATATATATATATATATATATATATATATATATATAATAAGGTCGCCGACGAGGTCTCCGGCGGGAAAAATCTGCTGGTTGGGTTGGGCATGGGGTGCAGCAGGTTCTTAGATACAGTGCAGCTCGCGATGATGACAGCAGCGTTGTGACGACTGCAGTGCAGGTCTGCAGCTCTCTCTGTCAAGTGTGAAACGAAAAACGGTCGGGAAATGGTGTTTGACATGGGCTTCAGCCTTCAACGATGTGTGTTATATTAACCCTGTTGTTCGGTTATTACAAACATAAACAGAATCGCCACGAAAGTTAAGAGGATAGCTAACGGTAAGCGAATCAACGAATCGTCACGTTCAGCAGCAGCAGCAGCAGTTCATGATCTGTCTGCACTGCACTTCAGGCTTCATATGAAAATCTCTCCTTGTACTCACACTCACCGGTGCTGGAAGGAATGAAGCATGTACCAGTGACAAGTAGTAGTACGTACTATGAACAAGCATCTGCTTGGCGGCACGGCTAGAGCTTTCCGCCGCCGCCGCCGCCGCCGCCGCCGCCGCGGCGACATGCCGTCAGAGCCCCCGATAGCAGGGCACCGGCGGGCCACCGGCAGGACCGCAGGAGGGGCTGCTCTCGGCAGCTTCCGCACGTGCCCTGTCTACGCTACTGACTGACAGGCAACAGGATATACACGCTGCTAGGGATCTCGGCAAACATGCATGTTCGTTTCCAGCAGCAGATTTGGATCTGCAGATCGACTGCAGTGAGCCAGCGACCGCGTGGTGGGGTACTGGGGTGCCCGTGCAGTGCTGCATTGCCATTTGCGCTGTGGCGAGAAACGGCGACGACGAGCCGTGGATGGCAGGCATTGGCGCTGGCACTGTCTTCTCTTTTAACTTTGATGGTGGTGCAGCGCAGTGCAGTGTACTACTTGGCTGGCCCAACACGACATCGAACGGCGAGACAGATGGAGATCGAGAATGGCATCAGCACCTCCACACTAATCTCAACAAATGTTACTGGTCCCGGTAATCTGCACAAACATTTACTGTGGCGCATGTGGGTGCATCTCACTGACTCTGACTCTCTGAGCTCCAAGAGAAATGGACGAATGGCCTTTAGCTTGGAGTACAGAGAAGAGGCCGAAGCAAAAGAGTGGCTGAAAAGCAGAAACTCTCTGTACGTTGTCCAGAAACTCTCACACACCAATCACGATCACAATCAGTGTAAGTAGGAATCAAGCAGCATTTACAAGGAACTGTACACACAACACACGTACTAATATGAAGTATGAACAAACACACAGACACCATATGGAACATGTCAACGAGACAGAACATGAGCACTGACCTTCAGTCTTCAGAGGCATTTACCTCTCAAGGCTGATGGCAACTGGACTTCCAAGTGCCCGAATTAGTATCAGAAGTAGCAGTTTCAAGGAGTTCGACGCCTGGAAAGGAAGCTCTGTAGACCACGGCTTATATCAGATATAAACATCCAAACACAGGCAGCTTTGTGCTCACATGATATGATCCCTCTAGGACGAAAAAAACTGCTTCCAGAGGTGAAGAGAGAAGAGAAATGCCACGGGAAAGCATATCATATGGACAAGGAGTATCTGAATCAAGCAGCACTTAAAAAGAACTGTACACGAATACGGTGTGAAGTATGAACAAACAGACACACAATATGGAACTCTGTTTCGGAGGTCATGTTGAGCAGGAGACAGAACATGAACAGTGGCCTTCAGAGGCGTTCACTGTGAAGGCCAGCGTCATGTGGACATGGAAATGTACGATTTATCAGAGAAAAGGGGCATAATTCTTACATCAGCAACAGCGATTTCCAAATTGTTCGCCGCTTGGAAAGGCAGCTGCTCTGTGGATCAGGGTTTATTAGATTGTAAACATCCAAACATATGCAGCTTTCCCTAGGAGGAAAAGGCTGCTCGAAAGGTGAAGACAAATTTGTACGAGATACTAAACTAGGCATGCCCGTTCAAGATTCAGAAGCTGTTTGCTCCAGATTCACTTCCACCCTTCTCGGAGGATCTAGCTGCAGGTAGGTAAAGGGCTCGGTTGGTTCCTCCCTGAAAATCACAGGTCCATATGTGAAATACTGCTGATGCTAATGAAAAGGATAACAATCTTCAGGGTCAGAATACTCATTGCAGATTTTTTCAATGTTCAAATAAGCATGCGGAATAATCTAGCATCTTTTTGGATCATGGCTTAAGAACACCTAGTGTTCCCACACTTTTTTGCCTAGCTTGTGGCAAAGAAAAAGCTCACCATAACTTAGAAGGTTGGCACACCTAAGGGCCACTTGTCACAATGCCATGGGCATATGGCGTGTGTGACCTGGCCCAAACGACGTTGTCATGCCTAATTTGTGAACCAGATGCTTGCCTAACCAAGTCAAACCGTTATCCTAGTTGGATCATCTGGCTGCACGCAGCACACTTGAATGAAGTCCTCAACTTGATGTCTTCTGTAAAACAGTTTTCTGAAGTACTTAACTCTTATTTTTATAGGAACAAATTTATGTTCGATATCAAATATGTCATGACATAGAGGAGGAGCCAATGTTTGATCCTGCATGGCCCCATCTGCATCTTGTGTATGATCTGGGAAGTGCAGGGGCGACGTTTGATCTGCTACAAAAAGACGGCACATTTGATCTGCTACTGAAATTTATTGGCTCCTCATCTCTGGATACGAAGGTAGGAAAGAAATATTTTGACCACACATTCATCGTGAAGCTACTCGAACTGTTCGATTCTGAGGATCCAAGAGAAAGGGATTGCTTGAAAACAATATTGCATCGAATCTATGGAAAGTTCATGGTGCACCGTCCCTTCATCCGCAAAGCAGTGACCAATATATTCTACCACTTCGTGTTTGAGACTGATCGCCATAATGGTATTGCTGAACTACTGGAGGTTTTTGGTAGTGTTATTAGTGGCTTTGCATTGCCTCTGAAGGAGGAACATAAAATCTTTCTTTGGAGGGTTCTAATTCCTTTACACAAGCCAAAATTGGTTGGTTTATATCTGCAGCAGTTAACCTACTGTGTGACTCAGTTTGTAGAGAAGGAACCAAAGCTTGCAAGTTCAGTGATACTTGGCCTGCTCAGATACTGGCCAATAACAATTAGCCAGAAAGAAGTAATGTTTCTGAGTGAGATTGAAGAGGTCCTGGAGGCAACCAACACGGTTGAATTCCAGAAGTGCATGGTTCCATTGTTCAGACGAATTGCTCAATGCATCAACAGTTCCCACTTCCAGGTATCTCATAAATTATGTTGACCCTCACCTTATTTAGGAGAAAATGAATTGTGTGTTGTGATTTAAATTCCATTTACATTCTCATGTCCATTCTGTAGTCTGCATGCATTCTATCCCTCTATTTACATAATGCATTTTTTTTCTGGAATATTTCTGAGCATGTATTTCATTAAGAGGAGTAGAAAGGTTGACCACACGCACGTCAAGCTAGGGAAGGGCTTAGACGGCATAGAATTTCAAAAGGTTATTGTGTACAAGTAAACTAAAGCAACCTACAATTAAGGAAGGCATTACACATTGATGCCAACAAAGAGTGACCTCAATTTATGGAACCATGCTTGTACCCGGCATCGAGCCTTCTCCTTGATTTGAATAGCAAGGGTGATAGCAGCGTGCAAAAACCATCAAAGATATGCATTTTCTCAAAACACGAAAGATATGCATTTTTCTCAAACACGAAAGATATGCATTTTTGTCATATATGCAAAAATGCTGTACCAAATGATGAGCTTCACCCACTCATTGATGCTTTAATCTAATACATTTGTTACTCTCATTACTTTATGTTATCGTCTACATAGTACAGTCCAAAGAATCACTCATCCAGTTGGAAACATTCATGGCCACAAAATGTACTTATAGTAATGTAACCACATACTGCCCATGTAAGGCTAGGCTCTGTTGATTTTCCTGATGCATGAAATGTGCACCACCTGTAGAGAAGCCAAATAAGCAATGAGTACCTGTTATTTTCTGAATGATGTGGACAAATAATGGTAGGCCAGCAAGCACCGCCATTTATGGTCTGGGTATGGGAGATGGCCATAGTTGATATGCAGTTTCCCTTCTTTTAAGAAAGTAGAAAATGAAACTGTATGCAAAGCATCAGCCGAAACAGTGTGTCTAGTTGGGTGCCTGCTATGTATGGTATGATCAGTTTTGGCTGGATTTGATGTTAAGGAAGCAAAAGCTAAATAAAATGATTCAGACTGGATAATTGAGTTAACCAGGAAACCGTTTGGTTTCTGGTGCTCCGGCCAAGTTTGGTTTTCCCTGGAAAGTAGAAATGAACCCTCTTCGGTGGGTGTGGCAATTTCTGGGCTTGTTGTCTTTTTCCATTAATGATATCCACCATTCACTATTTTGCTCCTTGTTACTAAGTACTCCTTTTTTTTAAGACGTTCCCTTCAAGTGGTTGAGTCAAATCAAACAAACTATTTCAGGTTGCAGAACGAGCACTCTTCATGTGGAACAATGATCGCATCATCATCTTGGTTGCACAGAATCGGCAAGCAATCATGCCCATCGTCACCCCGGCATTGGAAGAGAATATCCAGAACCACTGGAATGTATCGGTCCTAAACCTGACAACCAACGTGAAGAAGATGCTGTCTGAAATGGATGAGGAGCTCTTCTCAGCCTGCCTTGCCGCACACAATGAAGACGAAGAGATACGAGCGTTGCTGGAAGGTAAACGTAGGCTGGCCTGGGAGCTGCTAGAGTCTGCAGCGGCGTTCCAGCCAGTGACAGGCAACACTGCCGTCCTGGTGAGTCGCTAGGCGTCAAGTGGAGGACTGCTCCTCCTTCATCTTGTTGGCAACATGGGCCAATTGCTGAAAAGCTCGTGACCAACTTCACCTTGCTTGTTTAGTTTGTTGTTGTAGACTTGTAGTAGCAGTAGCAGTAGTATGCCTTGCTGTAACTCTAAGGTGCAACTACTATGGGATCTATCCGTTTTACTGGTTTTACATGCAGTGTCCTGCATATATATTCTGAGGTTGCCTTTTGCCTTTTCAGTTTTCACATGTTCGGCTACATTCAGAACGACTGACCTGGCTAAATACTCCATCAAATTGAGTATGAAATTCGAGAGACAGAAAGAATGCATGAAACTGTACGTAAGTTTAGTTCAGTGTAAAAGTGGGTCTCCCGGAGGCCGGAGCTGTGGCACAAAATTTGTAAAATGATAAAAATAGAGACAGGGAAAACAAAAAGTTTCCGTTGCCGGACTCAAACCCGGGTATCTCGGGTGAGAGCCGAGTATCCTAACCAGCTAGCACTACCGAAAACCTCTAATTTACTAGTGTTTTTATGTTTGCCCAGTGTATTTCTTCGGGCACTCGATAAAGAGCTCTTTGCCGAGTGTTTCGCTAAAAACACTCGGCAAAATAATTACACTCGACAAACAAAGGGTATGCCGAGTGTTTTCTTTTTTGCACTCGGCAAACAAAGGGCTTGCCGAGTGTTTTATTTTTTTTCACTCGGCAACATTATTCTAAAAAAGGAGAAGAAAAAAAATGAAAAAAAAAACTTTATCGAGTGCCACAGATCTGGGACACTCAACAAACAAAAATATCCACATAAACCGCCCCACCCCTCCTTCCGCACCCGGCCCCCAGCGCCCCCTCCCTTTGTCGGTGTTTTGGGTCCGGCGGGTCCTCAACCGACTAGTGAAAGTGTACTGCGTGCCCCTAATCCCAGATGGTGATGCAAAGAGACACTAGGTTTATACTGGTCCAGGCAATAGGTGCCCTACGTCCAGTCTGAGAGAGCGATCTTGTATTCCTTGCACCGAAGTGTTTGTAGTAGGGGCTTATAAGCTGAGCGAGAGAGGGAGCTAGTCCCAGGTCTCTGCGTGGAGTGGCGTGGGTTGCTTGAGATGTTGATCTCTTGCACTGAAGGAGTGTGTGTGTTACCGAGCGTTGTGCGTTTCTTGCACCTGTGTGTGTCCCTGTCCTCCTAGAAGCGGCCCTGGTCGCTCCCTTTTATAGTTGAAGGGAGGCACAGGGGCGGTACATGTATTTGCTACGTGGCGTTTTGTGAGCGAAGGAGGTATGCCGAGCCCTGTAGCTCGTCACTATGGCGGCATGGTCGGTGGAGCGGCCTTGTCCTCGGTGCACTGGAGTGACGCGCCGGTCACGTCTGATCCTGTGCGACGTGGGAGCTCCTGCGGCTTGGCGCAGGGTATGGCGCGTACTGCAGACGACGTGCCAGTCGCTGTATGTCGACAACGTAGAGAGCCGAGGCCCAGTTGGTGCAGAGGTTGAACCATTGTGGGGGGCTCGACGGGTGCGAGTCCCGAGGCTACAGGAGCCCGAAAGCGGATAGTCGAGGCTCGGAGGGAGCAGTTGGTCTTGTACGTTGATTCCGAGGCTACAGCGACCTAGACTTGACTCTCCACGCCGCGCTGTCCTTGGAGCAGGGGTTAGGCAGCACAGTGCAGCACGGGTATCAGTCGTGGGCACAGTACCGAGCACAGCGGCCGATAACCCCTGCCCCGTCCTGTCCCGGACGGCATGGCGTCGATGTGACTCCCATCTCGTCGGCCACTCCGCTGTATCGGGCCGTCGTTCGACTGACGTCACGGGAGCGGTTGGACGCGTTGGTTGGGTGTGACGTCCTCGTCCGAGGCCTCGTGGCGCGGGGCCTCGGGCGAGGCGGAGAATCGGTACCTCGTCCGAGGCCTCGAGGCGTGGGGCCTCGGGCGAGGCGGAGAATCGGTACCTCGTCCGAGGCCTTACGGGCGGGGCCTCAGGCGAGGCGGAGAATCGGTACCTCGTCTGAGGCCTTACGCGCGGGGCCTCGGGCGAGTCGGAGAATCGGTACCTCGTCCGAGGCCTTACGCGCGGGGCCTCGAGCGAGTCGGAGAATTGGTACCTCGTCCGAGGCCTTACGCGCAGGGCCTCGGGCGAGTCGAAGAATCGGTACCTCGTCCGAGGCCTTACGCGCAGGGCCTCGGGCGAGTCAGAGAATCGGTACCTCATCCGAGGCCTCGTGGTTTCATTTTGGGCCGAGCACGCTTCGGGTGAGCTCAGATACTGTTCGAGGTGGGCCAGGCGGTCCAGCCGAGTCTTGGATAAGGTGGGGGTTTGCTGGTGGTTGTCTCTTGGCTTCGATATTTACAAGGTCTAAGCGAATTTTTTGGTTCTTGCCTAGGGGACCCCTTTTTATGGTACCCGACAGTAGCCCCTGAGCCTCGGGGAGAGCGTGAGCGCTCTCCCTGAGGTTTTGACGAGACTTGGCTCGCGGCAGCTCCTGTTGGGATGGTATTTCGTACTCGAGGCCTCGGTGGGTGCGCGCAAGCGCACCCGCCGGGTGTAGCCCCCGAGGCCCTAGAGGAGTGGATTTATTCATCCAAGGGCTTTTCTCATGTTGAGCGAGGGGTTTTATCGCGTTTGCCGAGCCCACGAGTGCGAGTTCGGGTCGCTGGGCCTCGGCTTGGTTGCAGGAAGAGACCTCGAGCCTCTGCTCAAAGCAAGAGGGCGATCAGGAGTTTTCCTATCTTTTTTGTGCGGTCCTCACGCATCCTTTTCGTTCAGAAGGAGGGGTGGAGTATGCCAGGCTACCCTCGGTGGGCGTGAGCAGTGACACCTCCGGTGAGCTGTTATCGGGTAAGTCCGAGTGGAGGCCCGTGCCCCATTCGATAGGGGTCGGCTAGCGGTCCAGAGACGCACTCCAAAAGTACCAGAAGGCTTCTCTAGTGGGTCCTAGGGACGTTCGATTGGCTCCGGGGGCTCGGTGCCTCCCTATGGTGGGATCCCATTCAGAGACCTCCCTGCCGGTCTCAAACACGACTTAGGGCATCCCAAGCAATTGCTTGCTTGGGCCTCGGCCATGTACAGGCTCGCCCATAGTCATCCCTGACTCTGTTTGTCCTGGGGCAGCTGTCGAGATCCTCAGGGGCCCAGCCTTCGAACCCCTGGACCGTAACGGGCTCGGTGCCTTTCATCATGTTTGTTGAGCCCCCGAGTGCGAGTTCGGGTTGCTGGGCCTTGGCTTGTTTGCAAGAAGAGCCCCCGAGCCTCTACGCGGAGCAAGAGGGCAATTAGGAGTTTCCCTGTCTTTTTTGTGCAGCCCTCGCGCATCCTTTTCATTTAGAAGGAGGGGTGGGGTATGCCAGGCTACCCTCGGTGGACACGAGTAGTGACACCTCCGGTGAGCTATTATTGGGTAAGTCCAAGTGGAGGCCCGTGCCCCATTCGATAGGGGTCAGCTAGCGGTCTAGAGACGCATTCCAAAAGTACTAGAGGGCTTCTCTAGTGGGTCCTAGGGCTGTTTGATTGGCTCTAGGGGCTCGGTGCCTCCCCACGGTGGGATCCCATTCAGAGACCTCCCTGTCGGTCTCGGACACGACTTAGGGCATCCCAAGCAATTGCTTGCTTGGGCCTCGTCCATGTATGGGCTCGCCCATAGTCATCCCTGACTCTGTTTGTACTAGGGCAGCTGTCGAGACCATCAGGGGCCCAGCCTTCGAACCCCTGGACCGTAACATGCTCGATGCCTAGTTCTTTAGTCTAAAAGGAATCGGGTGGGGGATATTCCCTTCCCATCGGCTGACGACGGCGGTTGTGCCTTTTGAGGTGGTTCCTTGGGGAGACGAAACGGCGCCTGCCATCACTGTGGTCAGATGCGACGTGATGTCTATGGATGGGATGTTACTGTGTGCGCGCGGTTAATAAGGAAAAGGTGGACGTGTGGGCGGTTTAGTCGGATCCAGATTAATTGCGCTAGATCTGAGGGAAACTTCCCCGGTTTCATCGCCTGTCCGTTTCGCCCCCTTCCCTCCCTCATAAATACGTGACGAGCCTCGCCCCGCCCCTCCTTACCTTGCCTGCCTACGTTCACCCTTTCTGCCCTTGAGCGGTTGCTAAGAATAGAGGAAGAGAGCGCCGGGGAGAAGGGAGAAGGGGGGAGGAAAGGCGAGAGAGAGAGAGAGGGATAGCGAGAGCATGCCTTACCACCGTAGCTGCATTCTCCACTGCACCCATGGCCGGCGGCGCTGTTATTGTCTAGGTAGATCCTTGGGGTCTGTCCGATGTGTCTGTGGCGACGCTATAGTCACTCGTCGACGATGGTCTCCTCTACCCGGTTACCGACCCCAATAGACCGGAGTGGATTGCTCTGGGGGGGGCGAGCCAGAGCAGAGGCCATGCGATGGCTACATCATGAGCTTCGTGGCCTTCCACGAGCGCGGTCTCGGCTTGCCGGCGGACCGGTTCATGTGGGCGCTCCCGCATTACTACGGTGTGGAGCTCCACAACTTCAACCCCAACTCCATCGTGCAGGCGACCATCTTTGTCGTCATCTGCAAGGGGTACCTGGGCATCACCCCCCACTGGGAGCTATGGCTCCACTTCTTTTGGGCGGGGCTCAACACCAAGCCGGTGGGCACGACGGGCACGCGGAAGGCATTAAGGGCTGGCGGCTACACTCTCCAAGTGCACCAAGACAGGCAGCCCTTCTACATCCTAGCCCAGCTCGCGTTGTTCAACCGCCGCTGGTACAACAGCTGGTTCTACCTCCGCAATGATGACGGTGGGCTTCCCCCTATACCGGGCGGGTCGTGGAGAGCCAGCCAGAGAGGTGGAGGTACGGCGTCCCATTGGTTGATCAGCCCAAGCTGCAGCCACTCCTGAAGGCGCTGGAGAGGCTGCGCAGCTGCGGCCTCACGGCGGTCATGGTCATGGCGGCGTTCCACCACCAGTGGGTGCTGCCGCTGATGGCTCGGTGGCAACACCTGTTCGAGATGACACCGTGTGAGCCGATCGATGGCATCCAGTTGTCCGCCGTCACCCTTTTCGATGAGGAGGTTCTGCGTCGGGTGAGAGAGATGATGGAGGGGCGGCAGAGGAGCAGTGATCTGACCCCATTCCTGATGCGCCCATCGTGGGGGTACATCTCTCTGGTAAGTCACGCGCCGCTGTGGCCCCCGAGGCCTCCTTGCTCCTTACATTTTTAATCTGTTCCCTTATTTGTGTTTGTTGTTCCTGTAGGGGATGAGGGATGTGTGAGCCTCCCCACCGCCCATTCCCGAGGACACAGAGCGGCGGGTGGCGAACAGGGCACATGTCGAGGCATACAAGGAGCAGAAGGACACCGAGGAGGCAAGGCGCAAGAGGAAGAGCCTCAAGCGCGACGAGCTAGAGAAACATCGCCGGTAGCAGAGGCACGACACTCTCTCGGAGGAGCCGTCTCCATCACCATCGTCGACGGATTCCTCGGGCGATGACGACGAGAGCGAGGCAGGGTAGGGCCCTCTGGACCATCTCTCTGACGTTAGGGGGACGGCGCCTGGGGCGTCGGTGAGCGGCCCAGCATCTCTAGGAGGAGGAGGAGAGGACGCCTCGAGGCTGGCAATCGCTCGCCCCAGGGCTGAGGCCGACACGCCTAAGACACGGGTGTTGGGGAAGCGCATCGTCAACCTGGTGGGCTCGACGGCGGGGGCGATCCAACAGCCTCTGTAGAGGGTCAAGGGGGTGTCGGAGTTCGGCGAGGGCTGGCCGACACCGGCGGACATGGGGACCATGCCACCACTGCTGCCACCGTCATTGTAGAGGACGAGGGACATGGCGCGGAAGCTATTATGTCCCCGTTCGAGGTAAGTGCTTTGTTAGTCGAGTTTGCAGCATCTTCCACTTGTTCTTTGGTCGTATGCTGACCAAGTAAGTGTTTCATCTTTAGCTGGAAGCATTTGGCGAAAGCGCCCGCCCTGGCGCCACATAAGGCGCTCAAGGTGAGCACCAGCTCCACCGCCCGATGGGTGGTGGAGGCACAGGCCGCCATACAGCGTGGCGCGGTGTCGGCCAGGGCCGACCCGAAGGAGCTGGTTGCCCAAGGAGAGGCTACCGAGGCGGCCACAAAGCAAGCGGGGGAGGAGGTGCCTATGCCCCGCGAGGCCGAGGCCCTGGAACTAGGTGAAGTCATGGCACCTTCAATTGCTGAGGCCACCAAGGGTGAGGTCGAGACCCCTAGGACCTCCGAGGCTAAGGTGGTGGAGGCCGGGGCTTCCAGGGCTTCCGAAGACGAGGTGGCGGACGCTGGGGCTCCGAGGACCACCGAGGCCAAGGTGGCAGAGGCTAGAGGTCCCGGGACCACCGAGGCCAAGGTAGCGGAGGCCGGCTTGGGCGCAGCAGAGCCGGCAGCCTAGGATGCGGAGATGGAGGTGGGGCAAGCTTCGGTACCACCCCCGGTCTAAGACCCACTGCCGTCACATGAGAGCGCCCGGGAGGTGGAGGTTCATTCAATCTCCTTCGACAATACTTCCCAGGGGAAGGAAGTGGCAGACACCGAAGCGGCCAGCACCGCGGAGCAGCTAGCTCCGACTTCTGGCGAGGGAAGCTCGGCCCTCGTCCGGGTACAACCCAAGCCCCGTGGGTGGGATCGCCCGCGTGTCTTGTGGCGGAGCTAGGATGACCCTAAGGGGGAGCCTATGTTCGCCCTTGAGGATGCGGCCGAGGGGGGCGCTGGGGCTCCTTCGAGCAATTCCACTAGCTGGCAGAGCGGTCGCTGCAGACAGCGCTATCCGTCGTGGCTGACGATCTGCCCGGCGTTGCCCAGGTGCGCGCTTTCTTTCCTTGTGCTGTGTTGTCTTTTTCCCGAGTTTTCTCGCAGTGCTTGATGTCTGTTCTGCCTATCCAGGAGCTTGAGGCCCGGTCCCTTGGGAAGTCGATGTTCCTCTGGTGAGAGAGGGACGTCTAGGACTAGCTCCGACAGTAGAAGGACCTGCTCGCTAATGCTAATGGGCTTCTATCGGCGCAGAGCACGGAGGTGGAGGACCTCCACCTTCGTTGTGCTGATATGAAGGCCGAGGCGACCATGGCTCGGGAGTAGGCCATCCCTTTGGTGGCACGAATCAAGGAGCTGGAGGAGTTGACCCGGGTGGCCAACGAGTGGGACACTTTTAGGTCCTAGGTCGAACAAGTGGAGGTCTCTGCCAAGGCTATCGCCGGGCAGCTAGGGGTGGAGTAGGGCGCGCACCTACTGATGAAAGGTGCCCTGGCAGAGGCCCTCAAGGTGGCCGAGGCCTCCTGGGTCGAGGCCTTAGCCTAGAAGGAAAAGGCCGAGGGTGAGTCCCGTTGAGCCGCGCCCCTTGTTTTATTTGTTTTTCTTGCGTTCGACCCTTGACTCCCCGATGCGACACAGAGCTGGAGAGGGAGGCTTCTATGGCGGCTGAGGCCTCTTGGGTTGAGGTCCAAAACTGGAGGAAGAAAGCTGAGGGTGAGTCTCGTAGGCTTGCGCCCCTGTTCGGCTTGTTTTTCTTTCGTGCTTGACCCCATCCCGCCTATCTTGGCACAGGGTTGGAGAAGGAGGTCACCTGGGCAGCCGAGGCCTCCGTCGTAGTGCAGGCAGTGCTTGAGGCCGAGATCCAGGAGCACAACGTGCTGCAAAGTGCCGCCCGTACCACCTGCGAGGCCCTAGAGGTTGAAGGGGTTGAGTCGGGCAGCTCCCTCGGGAGACGCTTGATCGCGTTGAGCGGCCGAGTCCACGAGCGGCTTTGGGGGGCGCTACATACGGGCGTCAAGCGTGCCCTGGCCGTCGTCTCCTCGCACTACGCCGGCATCGACCTCGAGGCCATCAGCGATGGTTATGTCGTGGCTGAGGATGACGAGAAGGCCGAGGAGGAGGTCATGAAGCTGGTGGAGGCGGCTGAGGCCCCTGGCACAGCACTGGCCAGGTTGTTCAAAGAGGAGGTGGTTCCTCCTACGCCGACTGTCGACGCTGGCGACCCTGAGCTTTGACCTGGGCCAAAGGGGGCATGTAAATAGATTAGGACTTACATTATTGTACCATAACGCTTGTGGCCGTTGAGGCCTTTTAAAGTACTTGTGTGTATATGTTTTTAATCGTTTTTTATTGTATTTCCGAGCATATGCCCTCTGTCTCCTCTTTGAACATATCTCTTGCAAAAAACTTCCTCAGAGCCTAAGTTGCCCCTTGGGCAAAAGGTGGTGAGGGAGTTGCCATAGCCCAGAGGCATAGGCTGTCTCGCGGCTCAGCCGGCCTTTTGGCCTTGAGACAAACTTTCGGTCCTTAGGGTTTTTACAATCGATTTGTCAGGGTACGCGAGAGAGTTTGGCATAGAAATTTTTTCGAAAAACAACTAAAAACGGTGACTGGGACTTAGGGGGGTCCCCCCTTCTAGCCCCCGAGGAAGGCTCGGTTCTATAGAGGCAGAGCTAAGTCTCCCTTATAGCGTTATCGTAACGCTAATCCCCCATCGATGGGTTCGGGGGGTTTCTCAAAAAAATAGAACAACTAAAGAACGCTTCTTTATTGTATTTCAGGAAACAATGTATACAATGCTTAGAAATTTAAAGGTAGAAGCGACGTAGCTGTTCTATGTTCCAAGCATTGGTGAGGATTTCGCCCTTCTCGTTGGCTAGCTTGTAGGTCCCGGGCTTTAGCACTTTGGCGATGATGTACGACCCTTCCCATGGCGGGGTCAACTTGTGGTGGCCCTTATTGCTTTGCCTCAGTCTCAGCACTAGGTCACCCACCTTTAGGTCTCGGCTTCGAATGCGCCGAGCTTGATAGCATCGTAGGGCTTGCTGGTACTTGGCCAAGTGTAGCAGCGTAACGTCTTGGGCTTCCTCTAGTTGGTAAAGGGCGTCCTCACAGGCAGTGTGGTTGCTTTGCTCGTTGTAGGCCTGTAGCCTCGGGGAACCGTACTCCAAGTCAGTGGGGAGGATGGCCTCGGCTCCATAGACCAGGAAGAATGGCGTGAACCCCATGGCTCGACTCGGAGTGTTCCTTAGGCTCCAGATGACCGACGGGAGTTCGGCAAGCCATTTCTTGCCAAATTTCTTCAACCAGTTGTATATTCTTGGCTTGAGACCCTATAGGATCATGCCGTTGGCACGTTCTACTTGGCCATTTGTCCTAGGGTGTACTATAGCCAACCAGGCCACACAGATGTGGTGGTCGTCGCAGAACGTTAGGAACTTGTGGCTAGTGAATTGTGTCCCATTGTCAGTGATGATGGTGTTTGGAACCCCAAACCTATGGATGATATCAGTGAAGAACAGCACCGCTTGCTCAGATTTGATTCGAGTGATCAGACGAGCCTCGATCCACTTGGAGAACTTATCGATCGCTACCAGCAAATGGGTATAGCCCTTGGGGCCTTCTGCAGAGGCCCAACCATGTCTAGCCCCTATACGGTGAATGGCCATGTAATGGGGATGGTTTAGAGGGCTTTGGGTCGGGAGGTGCGTCTACCGCGCATAGTACTGGCATCCCTCGTAGGAGCGTACCAGCTTGGTGGTGTTAGCAACCGCCGTTGGCCAGTAGAACCCTTGGCGGAAGGCATTTCCGACGAGCGTCTGAGGCGCTGCATGGTGCCCGTAGGCTCCTATGTGCAAGTCCCAAAGTAGGGCTTGGCCTACCTCGGTGGTGATGCACCGTTGGAGGACGCTAGATGGGCTTCGCCTATACAACTCACCATTGCTGAGGACGTAAGTTTTGGCTCGTCGCGCAAGCCATCGGGCTTTGGTCCTGTCTATAGGAAGCTCTCCTCGAATGAGGCAATCAAGGAACGGGACTCGCCAGTCTGTGCCTTGGTCGACCTCAGGAGGCTCCACGTTGATTTCCATGGCCTCGAGCTTGGCTGCAGGGGCCTCGGTGATAGAGGGGGCCTCAGGCCCTGCGGTGGGCTCGATCAATGGGCCCTCTTTCGCTACCGAGGCGTAGTCGATGGAAGGCTTGTGGAGGTCTCTGGTGAAGATGTTCGGGGGGACCGGGGCCCGTGCCGATGCCATCTTTGCCAGTTTGTCCACGGCCTCGTTGAATTTTCATGCAATGTGGTTGAGTTCGAGACCGTCGAACTTGTCTTCTAGGCGACGTACCAACTTGCAGTACGCCTCCATTTTGGGGTCATGGCAGTTCGACTCTTTCATCACTTGATCGACGATGAGTTGCGAATTGCCCCGTATGTCGAGACACCGTACTCCAAGTTCGATGGCGATCTGCAAGCCGTTGACGAGGGCTCCATACTCGGCTGCGTTGTTGGAGGCAGCGAAGTGGAGCCAAATCATGTAACGCATGTGCACTCCGAGGGGTGAGATGAAGAGCAGACCCACGCCTACCCCGGTCTTCATTAGGGACCCGTCAAAGTACATGGTCCAGCATTCCACCTGGACTTGAGCAGGTGGCAGTTGGGTGTTGGTCCACTCAGCCACAAAATCGGCCAAGGCCTAGGATTTAATTCCTTTCCGAGGCACAAAAGACAGGGCTTCCCCCATGAGTTCGACGGCCCACTTGGCTATCCTACCCAAGGCCTCCCAGTTCTAGATTATCTCTCCCAGAGGGAAAGACGACACCACGGTCACTAGGTGAGACTCGAAGTAGTGATGCAGCTTGCATCTAGCCAAGACTACGGCGTAGATCAGTTTCTGGATGTAGGGGTAGCGTGTCTTAGTCTTGGAGAGCACCTCACTGATGAAGTAAATAGGTTGTTGGACAGATAGAGCATGCCCCTCTTCCTGCCTCTCGGCCACTACGGTCGCGTTGACCACTTGGGTCATTGCGGTGACGTAGAGTAAGAGGGCCTCGCCCTTGGTCGGTGGCACTAGGACAGGAGGATTGGTGAGCAGTACCTTGAGCTTGGCGAGGGCTTTCTCAGCCTCGGGGGTCCAAGAAAAGCATTCGGACTTTCTCAAGAGGCAGTATAGAGGCAAGCCTTTTTCACCAAGGCGCGAGATGAAGCGGCTCAGGGCCACAAGGTATCCCATAACCCTCTGCACTCCCTTGAGGTCTTGGATTGGTCCCATGTTGGTCACGGTTGAGACCTTCTCTGGGTTGGCCTCAATGCCACACTCCGAGACTATGAATCCCAAGAGCATACCTTGAGGGACCCCGAAGACACACTTCTTAGGGTTGAGCTTGATGCCCTTCTCTCTGAGGCATTTGAAGGCTATCTCCAAGTCATCGACGAGATCACTGGCCTTCCTGGACTTGACCATGATGTCATCCACGTAGGCCTCGATGGTTCACCCAATGTGCTCACCGAAGACCTGGGTCATGCACTGTTGGTATGTGGCCCCTACATTTCTAAGGCCGAACGGCATACTCACATAGCAGTACATGCCGAATGGGGTGATAAAAGAAGTTGCGAGCTGGTCGGATTCTTTCATCTTGATTTCATGATAACCGGAATACGCATCAAGGAAAGATAAGGTTTCACATCCCGCAGTGGAGTCAATGATTTGGTCAATTCGAGGTAATGGGAATGGAACTTTTGGACATGCTTTATTCAAACCAGTGTAGTCTACACACATCCTCCACTTCCCATTTTTCTTCTTAACTAATACGGGATTAGCTAACCACTCTGGGTGGGACACTTCCTTGATGAATCTGGCCGCCAAAAGCTTCTGCACCTCCTCGCTGATGGCCCTGCGCTTTTCCTCGTTGAATCGACACAGGCGTTGCTTCACCGATCTGGAGCCAGCCCGGATGTCCAAGGCGTACTCGGCGACCTCCCTCGGTATGCCCGGCATGTCCGAGGGACTCCACACGAGTGACCCTTTTCCTTTTTCTTGGGGAGGGGGTCGAGGCCCTGGGGGCCTCGTCCCTCCGCTTCCCCTTCGCGTCGTTGTTGGGGAAGATGGCCCCGACGGCCTCTTCGCCCGATGTGAAGTTGGTGGCGATGTCGAGGAGCGTGGTCGTCGTGGTCAGTATGTTCCGGCCTAACTCTCGGACCAGGTCTCGGCAGGAGGTGCCAGAGAGGAATGCCTGGACAATTTCTGAGTCGCCGACATGGGGCAACTCGGTGCATTGCTTGGAGAAGCATCGGATGAAGTCTTGGAGAGACTCGTCCGGCCTCTGGCGACAACTCTTGAGGTCTCAAGAGTTCCCGGGGCGCACGTATGTGCCCTGGAAATTCCCAATGAAGACCTTTATCAAGTCACGCCAGTTGTGGATCTGCAAGGCAGGGAGGTGTTCAAGCTAAGCTCACGCTGAGTCTGACAAGAACAAGGGGAGGTTGCGGATGATGAGCAGGTCATCATCCACGCCGCCTAGCTGACAAGCCAGGCGGTAATCGGCCAGCCACAGCTTGGGGTTGGTCTCGCCACTGTACTTTGCAAGGTTGGCCGATTGCCGAAACCGGGCCAGGAAGTGGGCACCGCGGATGGCCTTGCTAAAAACTTGAGTGCTTGGTGGCCTAGGAGAAGGACTGCAGTCCTCCCCACTGTCATAGCAACCGCCTCGATGTGGGTGATAGCCTCAGGCGGGCCCATCATTGTCATGGCGCCATCACCTGCTAACCACATCATGGTCGCCTTACGCCTCGCGTCGGTCGCCGAGGCGATCATGCACCGAGAGGGCCTTGTTGGTTGTCGGTGCTCGAGCAGGCTTGGGACGAACCGAGGCCTCTCTATCCTTCCGAGGTGGCATCGTGGGTAGTTCCGAGGCACCTCTGCGCCATTGAGAGGTGGAACTTTCAGCCTGTTGTACCACGGCGGTCTCGAGGAGGTCTCGGAGCTCGCCGTGGACCCGTCGCCCCTCCGAGGTAGAGGGCTCGGGCATCGTCCGGAGTAGCATCGCTGCTGCTGTGATGTTTTGGCTAGCGCGATTGAAAATAGGGGGTTGCTCGCCCCCTTCGTCATTGTTGATGCGGTGGTTGACGTCGTGGCCCTCCATCGGGCTGCTCCGCCATCACTATGACCCCACTGCTCTTGCTCGAGAGTGTCTCGGAGCTATTGCAGAAGGAGTCAGTCTTGTTCGACCTTGACCTAAAGCTCACGGAGCTGCTCTAGGTCCAGGCGTCAAAGTTCCTCGGGGGCAAGGCTCTCATTCCGTGCTGCTAGGGGCTCAACGTGTGGAGGTGTGGCATCACCCGCCCTCGTCCTCATCACCCATGCTCGGCATCCCAAGCTCGATGTTGAAGCACTCACGAGCGGGATGTAAGTGCCTTCGTTATCGGAGTCGGTGTAGCCGAAGCAGTAGTCGCTCATGACCATGAAGCGATGCATGGCTTTAGGGTCACGAAGCCCAGTGAAGTCCCCTCTGGCCCATGCCTCATCCTCCTCCGAAGAGTCAGCATGGGTGTGGGTCAGGGTTGTGGCGATGAGGTCGAGGGCAAAACATTGGTAGGCGGCGGCATTGCCCAACTCGAAGGGGTACGGGGACGATGTCGTCGTTGGGCTTCGCTCCACCGGAGCCAACTCCTCAGGAGGTGGCAGGGCAGAGCTTGATGACGGGGCATCGCTGCGCGCCACCGGCGTCTTTCCCTTGCCTAGGCTTAAGCTAGACAGGTCCCCAACCAGAGACTCTATACCAACAGCCGGGCATGGGATACTGGCAGAGCGCGGTGCGTCGCCCTGAGCTCATGTGGTGTCGGGGTGGTCCCGCCCACATCGTGCCTGGCGAGCATGACGAGAGCGGTGGCCTAGGCACCGCCTGTGCCCAGGCAGCTGGTGCGCGATGTCACCGTCGGTCGATGGGGCTCTGGGTGGGAGGAGTACCATATCGTACTCATGTCCTAGAGACATGAACTCTAGGCTCCCAAACCAGATCACCATGCCATGACGCAGTGGTCGCACGGGGTCTGCCACTAGAACTTGTTGGGATGACTAAGCTGACACGCAGTAGCTCCCCTACCTGGCACGCCAACTGTCGGTGTTTTGGATCTAGCGGGTCCTCAACCAACTAGTGAAAGTATACTGCGTGCCCCTAATCTAGGATGGTGATGCAAAAAGACACAAGGTTTATACTGGTTTAGGCAATAGGTGCCCTACGTCCAGTCTGAGAGAGCGATCTTGTATTCCTTGCACCGAGGTGCTTGTAGTAGGGGCTGACAAGCTGAGCGAGAGAGGGAGCTAGTCCCATGTCTCTACGTGGAGTGGCGTGGGTTGCTTGAGATGTTGATCTCTTGCAATGAAGGAGTATGTGTGTGTTACTGAGCGTTGTGTGTTTCTTGCACCTGTGTGTGTCCCTGTCCTCCTAGAAGCGGCCCTGGTCGCTCCCTTTTATAGTTGAAGGGAGGCACAGGGGTGGTATATGTATTTGCTACGTGGTGTTTTGTGAGCGGAGGTGGTATGTTGAGCCCTGTAGCTCGTCACTATGGCGGCATGGTCGGTGGAGCGGCCTTGTCCTTGGTGCACTAGAGCGACACGCCGGTCACGCCTGATCCTGTGCGACGTGGGAGCTCCTGTGGCTTGGCGCAGGGTATGGCACGTACTGCAGACGATGTGCCGGTCGTTGTATGTCAACAACGTAGAGAGCCGAGGCCTAGTCGGTGCAGAGGCTGAACCATTGTGGGGGGCTCGGTGGGTGCGAGTCCCGAGGCTACAGGAGCCTGGAAGCGGATATCCGAGGCTCGGAGGGAGCAGTTGGTCTTGTACATTGATTCTGAGGCTATAGGGACCCAGACTTGACTCTCCACACCGCGCTATCCTTGGAGCAGGGGTTAGGCAGCACAGTGCAGCATGGGTGTTAGTCGTGGGTACAGTGCCTAGAAGCGGATATCCGAGGCTCGGAGGGAGCAGTTGGTCTTGTACATTGATTCCGAGGCTATAGGGACCCAGACTTGACTCTCCACACCACGCTATCCTTGGAGCAGGGGTTAGGCAGCACAGTGCAATATGGGTGTTAGTCGTGGGCACAGTGCCGAGCACAGCGGCCGATAACCCCTGCCCCATCCTGTCCCGGACGGCATGGTGTCGATGTGACTCCCATCTCGTCGGCCACTCCGCTGTATCGAGCCATCGTTCAGCTGACGTCGCGGGAGTGGTTGGATGCGTTGGTTGGGTGTGACGTCCTCATCCAAGGCCTCATGGTGCGGGGCCTCGGGCGAGGCGGAGAATCGGTACCTCGTCTGAGGCCTTACGGGCGGGGCCTCGGGCGAGGCGGAGAATCGGTACCTCGTCCGAGGCCTTATGCGCGGGGCCTCAGGCAAATCGGAGAATCGGTACCTCGTCCGAGGCCTTATGCGCGGGGCCTCGGGTGAGTCGAAGAATCAGTACCTCGTCCGAGGCCTTACGGGTGGGGCCTCGAGCGAGTCGGAGAATCGGTACCTCGTCCGAGGCCTTACGCGTGGGGCCTCGGGCGAGTCGGAGAATCGGTACCTCGTCCGAGGCCTTACGCGCGGGGCCTCGGGCGAGTCGGAGAATCGGTACCTCGTCCGAGGCCTTACGCGCGGGGTCTCGGGCGAGTCGAAGAATCGGTACCTTGTCCGAGGCCTCGTGGTTTCATTTTGGGCCGAGCCCACTTCGGGTGAGCCCGAATACTGTTCGAGGTGGGCCGGGCGGTCTAGCCGAGCCTCGGATAAGGTGGGGGTTTGCCGGTGGTTGTCTCTTGGCTTCGATATTTACAAGGTCTAAGCGATTTTTTTGGTTCTTGCCTAGGGGACCCCTTTTTATGGTATCTGACACCCTTCTTCCCCGGCACCCGGCCCCCAGCGCCCCTCCCCTCCTTACCACCGTCGCAGCCGGCCGGCCCCCGCCGACGCCCCTCCCCTCCCTCCCTCTCCCGAGCCGCCGCCCCTCCCCTTCTTCTCCCCTTCTTCCCTGGCGTCGCCCCTCCCCAGCCTTCTTCTTCCCCGGCGCCGCCCCTCCCTCTCCCGGGCCACCGCCCCTCCCCTTCTTCTCCCCTTCTTCCCTGGCGTCGCCCCTCCCCGGCCTTCTTCTTCCCCGGTGCCGCCCCTCCCTCTCCCGGATCCGACCGGTGGAGGCCGGTGGCGGGCGGATCTGGGCTCTGGTGGTGGTGGTGGTGCGTGCGTGCGTGAGTGTGCTGGCGGCAGCGTGGTTGTGGTAGCAGCGGCAGCGTGGGGGCGGCAGCGGGTGTGGCGACGTGTTGGCGGATCTGGGTGCTGGTGTTGGCGACGGCCGTGGTGGGCGGCGGCCAGTGGTGGCAATTGTTTTTTATATTTTTTGCGGAAAATATTTGCCGAGTGTTTTTGGGGCACTCGGCAAAGTCTTTTTCGAGTGCCCGACGAAAAACACTCGGCAAAGTTAGTTTGCCGTTAAACTTTTTGTCGTGTGCCCTTTGCCGAGTGAGGGTTTGCCGAGTGTTTTAGTGGCTTTGCCATGTGCCCCGAAATGATGCTAGGCTTATATTGTTATTTTTATTATAGTAACAGTGTAACGTTTTACAACAGAAAAGACTGTACGAATTTAGTCATACAGAAGTGGTACCGCTACATCCATATATTATTTAACACTGTATGGTTTTGATGTTGTAACCAACAATAATTAGGTTAAATGTAAGTTAAAAACTGTATAGTGAATTAAGCGTAGCTCAGCTACTTAGATTTCTGTGGTAAAACCTGTTCATCCAGTTAAAACTTTCGACTTGATATGAGTACTCGTATTTTTCTATATTTATTTTAGACTTAACGGTCAACATTGAAACACCTACGATGACTTCATCAATCCTAGATCTACCAATTCATTTGTTGAGAGAGAGAGAGAAAAAATATCCAAATTAAAATATGTCTTAATATTTAGCGTGAGTATATGTGAGCATGTGCACCTGTACTAAGAAAAAACTATATATGTTAAAATGTGCCTTAATATTTGTGAGGGGGGGGGGTAGCTCTGTATATAGAAGGAAATTTGGTTACATATCAAATTGAGTAGTTGACTTCAAATGTAGGCAGTAATTTTAGCAAAGAAGAAGAAGAAGAAGAAGAAGAAAACTAGGTAACATGGGATAGCACAAATAGAGAATGCCAATTTCTTTTTAATCGAACACTATGATGTAAAACTTAGAATACTTTAAAGAAAAAGTCTACTTAACTCCCAAAACTATTAATTGTTGTCTACTTCACTTATTCACCTATAAAACTAGCTATTTTGCCCCTTAAACTACTAAAAATTATCTAAATAACCCCTTGAGACGACTTTGAAGGTGCTTTTCTGACATGGCATATTATGTGGATGCTAATATGACGGTGAGTCAGCAAGCAGTAGAAAAAAGTCTACTTACATAACACTCTTAGCATATTAATGATTTTACATAACTCTCTCAACTATAAAACCTGATATAATGCTCACAGCTTTTCGGTGCATACTTTGAACTCTGAAGCGACCTAGCATGGATAAAGTTGTTCAAATGCAGGAATTACAAGGCAACTTTGGGGTTTGTGCAGCTTTTAGAAAGAGGTCTATCGGAGCACTTCTCTGACTGATTATATATAAGTTTAAGCATAAATATGAGGAGAAATATGCCATACATGAAATTTACATAACTAGTATACCTGAGCAAAATGAGCCCAGCCTGACCCCGCCCATGGGCCCGCCCGAGCATGATGGGCTTTAACCCGCCCACGGACCTTGCTGGACAGAGATCTCGCTGCCTAGAAAAATTTTCTTAGCCCAAGCCTAGCCCAAAATACTGTTTTTTTTTTGCTATTTTACACTATAAAATACGCGGGCGGCCCACCCAGGCCCAAGCTCGGCCCCAAAAATTAGGCCTGGCCTGTCCAGTGGGGCGGTCATGGTTCGGACTTTTTCAGCCTGAAACAATTGGGCTTTTTTTCAGCCCGGCCCGCAAAATGCTCAGGTCTAATAACTGGGATATATCTGAACTAAGGGTCCATTTGGTTGGGCTTTTAGGGCTGCTTTTGCTTCCGAAAAGACAAAAGCCCAACCAAAGGGCTGTTTTTAGGGGTTATTTTTCAGAAGCAGCTGTTTTTCCGTAGTACATTTTTAAAATACCTTAGATCCTGTTTTTAGCTTTCTGCTTTTCGAAATGGGTTGAATAAAGAACTATTTTGTAGTTGTTTCAAGAGAGATAAAGATAGAAGGTATATTTTATACTTTTTTAACTGTTTTCCACGGCTCACGACCTACAATAGTTTTTTCACAGCTCACGACCTACGACAGTTTTTTTCCTCAGCCACAGCTCAACCAAACTGACCGTAAGCCTAGAAAAAAAAGAGGGCAGTGCTTCTAGGCATACGAAGTCTTAGAAATATGCCCATGCTCCACTGTGGGGGCATAAGTTCCATTTCAGCAAATATACATTGTACATCATGGATTTATTTGTGAAAAATACACATAAGGATTTCAACCGCAAATAGGATTCCTCCCTTCGTCTATGTCGATGACGAGTAGATATGCGTGGTATGCTGGCAGGTAGCGTGATACAAAATCCACAACCTGAAAGAACTCTCGGCATTATATTTCTGCAGATAATCAACGGCTCTAGAAAAAAAACTAAAGTTAATTGCTGGATAAATGAGTAGATAGGCTTCCATTTTAAATAAATGACGTGAAAATGATTTGCTGAAAAAAGTACATCGCTAACTAGTCATTCAGTAAATTTTCTTTCCACTACCACGACTTTAACAAATAATGTTACTAGGATAACAAAGAGAACGCACCTCCTCATCAGACATTCCAGGTTTTCCATCTGCTCTCATAGCTATCTCTACCTGCAATCCAAATACTAAACTCAGAAACTGCAATTCATGGTTTGTTACGAGTTCAGTAGCACCACTTGTCAATAGTCAGAAACCTGCAGCCTCCACTGATAGACACAACTAGGTTCTCTTATTTTTATAACGATCCATGACTTGATGAACCTGTCCCAAGCGTCATAGTATGCTTCAAGGTTCTTGTTAACCACCTCGAGCCGAAGATGACAAAATTACTAAATTAGTGTCATACTATTGCTACAGGTAAAGTAAAAACAACAAAATCAGATAATTGCCTGGGGATCCACTGCTTTCACAACTTCATTCGGAAGAGGTTTAAATCCAAGCATCCATCCTTCAAAGAGAACAACCTAGGACAGCAAAGAAGACACACTTTAAGTTGAGAATCACTTACACTTCTCAAACTAATCTTCATCGACTAAACATGAGATTACCTCTAAGGGCCCTTCAACCTCCGGCCATACAGAAGGATCAGCACGATCGCCTCTTCCCCCAAAAGCAGACTACATGGACATGTGACATGTATCATGCAGCTGATCAGCTATAAGCTTATAAACATCAGTTAGAGGAACGTTAACTGCACCTTTTACCGTGGAACCTTCATCTTGATGCCTAAATGTCGTGAAAACAATTGTGAGTCCATTAAAATATATTTTAAAACAATGTAAAATATTTTAGTAATTTTTCAAGAAGAGAAGCCCTGTGCACAAATCATCATCCAAAAACAAATAGTTTTGAAGAAGGTCCAAATAGGTGTCTAAACTGGTACCTTCCTCTGTCAGTTTCATCAGTGACTTTGAGTGTTTCAACACTGAATTGGAGATCGTGGCTTCCAGCATTTCCACGGAGCTGGAAAGTTTTGGTCAGTTACTCTCAATTCAGCTTGCGTTACAATGTTGAAAGTAATAAGTAAATCACATTCACTAGCCTACTGGAGTGATGGAGTTTGTACCTCTAAAAGAGCATTTCCAGGATATTTGTCCCTCAGTTCATTCTGCACATAAAAAAGGCGTATGTGTGAGCTATCTCACTATTTTCAGTACGCAGTACTAGTTATTAGAGGGAGAGAGGGGGGGGGGGGGGGGGGGGGGGAGTATATGGTCGACATATTTTCCATATCCAGTACAGGTTCATACCTGCTCTTTTGCTGTCAAATAGAAGTCATCTATAGATATTAGACAATGTGGCGGATTTCCTATGCCATACAGAAGTTTGGGTCTTAAATTTCATTCATAGGGGCAAAGAGCGCTGTGATCAGTTCAATGAGAAGAACTCACCTACCAGCAACATGAAAAAGATGATCAAGTGCGAAGACTAGAGTCGTCTTTCCACTTCCTTGGGGAGCGCTGACCCCGATCTGTGTTAGATAAAGATACTCTCGTTTATCAAATGTGAACTGAACTTGCTATGCTGTTCATCCATGCAAAATCAGAATCAGATTCAGGTCCCAACTAGGTTAAACCATCTACTTTTTTATTCCCTCGAGATCCATCAGGTTTAAGATGGTAAGATCAGATGCACTTTTTATTAAGCATGTCTCATGGACAGCATATGCTTTTTTAATATATTTTGCTTAGCATCTACTGTGTGTGGTGGACCGTGGACGCATAATTCAGAGGAACATGTTCTCTTGCGCACATCTGGTGTAAGTGGAACATGGCACAAGAGCTTTGGATTGTATCCTCACCTCACTCGAGGACAAATTTTATGCCACATAGACCAGTTTATTTGTGCGATGACGATATACTGATGGGGTCGATTGCCTTAGTTCTAAAAACCTCTCATCCACATGAGCATGAGCATCTAAGCAAGTAGTAACTGCGAAAAACGCCAATGTTGATGCGAGTGCAGTGCATACCACCAATGGCGGGATGTCGTCGCCCTCGCTGTACTTGGCTCGGTGCTCTATGACCTGGTCCTCGCACCAGAGGAAGACGGGGATGTAGAACTGGTATACCCGGGCCTTCTCGGCCTCCGACAGCTGGAACTCGTCGAGGCGGAGGAGGCGCGCCACCTGAACCCCGCAGCGAAGCCACCAGTCGATGGAGTCGGCGACCTTCTCCTTGGTGTGGCCGATCCTGTCCGCCAGTGGGCCGCTGCAGATGAAGCCGTAGAGGTCCCGCTCGGACGCGCTGAGCGCCGGGGACGGGGAGGACGGCGGGGCGGCGCGCGGCGGCGAAGCCGTCGGGCCGTCGTCCGAGCATGATGGCAGGAACGCTGGCCGGCGCAACGAGACAAGAAATTAGACCATCGACAGCCAAGTTTCTTCTCTAATCGTCGACCACGAGAAGATTACCGTCCATGCGCGCAGTCAAGATCCGAGGACCTGAATAATCGATCGATGATCGGCTAACTAGCTAGTATATAGGAGTAGCTAGCAGAAGATCGGTTCTCCAAAACAAGGAAGCCAGGAAGGGAACCGTTGTGGTTTAGCGACAGAGAGGGTGCGGGAATTTGTTTATAGTGCGTCATCGAACAATGTATACCAAAGGACAAAAAAATGTACTAACAAAATGCTTGCTCGAGTGAGACGAGGGCAGGTGCTGGACAGCTAGAAAAGGATCGTGAGGGAGGGGGGAAAAAAGTCTCTGCCGCGCAAGCATACTCATCGGCGAAAGGGGAAAATAGAAAGGCATAAGCATTACGCATCTAGAAGGGAAGTTACAAACGTCGCTCTAGCTAAGTTTCTGTACATGCAACATGTACAACCTAAGTTTTGCCACGTCACACCGATACAGCAAAAAAAAAAGAGTTGTATAATGGATTGAGTGTCTACAAATTGTTTAATACATATATAGAATCATGATCAACTATGAATAAAATCTCTATATACTATTTTATTGCTTATTTTATACGAATGAGATCAAATATGCTAGAGCATCTGCTCCGATCATGCCTGCACATGCATGTTAAAGCAGCAACAGATATTTCTCCTGCTATTTGCGTAGATTATCAGCTCAATGGCACGTAGATAAAGGTCAACTCGATTTCACACTTGACTTAACAAAAGTTAGCAAGATAACCCCTGATATTTATCTCTTTTTCATTTAACCTTTCTTTAGCACCAGGTACTAGAGAAAATATTTTTAGCAATAGCTCTATTTCTGACTTGAGTCAGCTCAATTCACATCTGCCTCTCTAACGGTCTTTGTCTAGTTTCACTAATCTAATCATATGTAGAAGTATATTTTTAAAAGTGATCGGGAACCTAGCCACCTTTGACAATGGCAACAGAGGCGGCTCTAATTAGATAACACACACAAATTAGAATAATGTGTTCCATTTTATTTATCTGGTCTCCACTTTTGAGTATAAAAGGAAAATGCTTTAGCATTTCCAAGTATGAACTATATTTTTAAAAAAAAATAGTAACACAATACTTATATAATATTAAAGTATTGAGTGTTGCAGTGGTCTTTCCCTCTCTCCCATACCTATATAAGTTAAAGTCGATCCTAGGATGAATTATTGGATAAAATATGCAAACTTCTCATGTGTATACGAATTAGAGTAGTATGCATCTAAACATGTTATTATGGAGTATGATTCTAAGATGAATGCATGATATGATTGTTGAGTAAATCTTCAAACTACAAGTTATCCTAGTTTTTTAATGATATAAGTTGTACGCCCGTTACCAAACCACTAGTACGTTTTTCTATGTTTTTGGAGTATGGTAACCGATGTGATTTAGCCGTATAGGTTTAAGAATCGACTGTGTATTTTAATGGACTAAAAAATAAGAAAAAAATGAACAAAGAATGCAGCAGTTTCATGACCGCTCTGACAAACCAGCATAGTACGCGCGTCCTGCGTGCACCTGCAGAAAAGGAGAGAAAAGAGAGAGATAGAGAGAGAAATCGCCAGTGTCGCGCCCAGGTAACCTGCCTGTTCCGGTGTTTCTTTTTTCCCGTTCTCATCTCCCGCTTTACCTGGCGTGCGGGACAACTAGGCGGCCGCCGCCGCCCTACGGCCAGCTGCTGCTGCTCTTCGTCGGGCTCTTTGACGGCGACAGCACCCACCACACCAGGTATGCCCGCCCGCTCTTCCCTTCCTGCCGTGCAAAACTGAGCACCCGAACCCTAATTTAAGCTATTTGGCAATCTGTATTCGGATCTGATCTAATCACAAGTGTATTTTTCGGGATAAAAGTATTATGCCTAACTTCTATCGGCCCCCATGTCCTTTATTGGGTCTGCCTCTGTGACGGCGGACTACGCTGTAGGCCTGTAGCTAGTGTTGGAGCTAATTCATTCGGTTTAGCTAAACAGTCTTGTTTGTTAAATGGTGAAGGTTCGATCCCGCTATCCCTCAAATATAATTTGTTGTAAATGGCCTGGGGCATTTTAAAGTCCATCATTTAGTTTTAGATCTTTCTTAAGACATGCTAGCTGTGCTGAATTGTGCTTTCAGTGAAAGCAAAGGTCAAACCTGTTCCATCTAAAAAGGGGGAAAAGGTCTTGCTACTGTGATGGATATTCCAACCATTCTAGTTTCTTGCACTTATGTTTTCCCGCGTGGTGGAGTACCAGTGCTAGTTTCTATTCCAAACCTTTGTGGATTGGTGCAAGTCCACACCTGTCTGGCTGTTTCGAAGCTTTACCTAGCTGCATGTATTCTTGGTTGAAGACTATAAGTTAATGATGGAGGTTTAGTATGATTGTCAATATGCTTTCTTCTTGCATCCAGGCCGAATGGTTAGCTATTGTTTATTTTGTTTTGATAAAATTGAATCATTAGTGACGCCTCAAGATCATTGACCATGAATTCATCTTTTTTTTTCATGGATGCCTTTGATGAAAGATAACTCAATGGATTTAAGAATTAAAATGGATGCAAATGTTCTAAATCAGAAATCAAAATGCTTGATAATATTTTAATTGACTTCAAACTTTCTTTTTACGCTGCTGATGTGTTTATTCTCATTTCATTTTGCAGTCAAATGAATAGTTGATTTCATTTCAAGCTATTCCTGAACAACTATATTACAGTCATGAAGTCATCAGCCAAGCAAGAGACACAGCCAAAACCGCGGCTCATTGTGCGCCTTGGTGTATTCCTTGTGTCTCACCACATTCTCTTCAGGTTCACCATCCTTTCTCCTTCTTTTTGCAGTCTATAAATCCTTCCTTTTTTCCTTTTTCGTTCCCCCGACTCATTATTCACCATTTTGGGTCAGTGTTATATGCTGCTTTGCAGGCATTATCGCACTACTACTCCTTCCTTCACTTGCAAAAAACACATACCTCTCGGAGAACGCTCTTATACCTGGTATTTTACCCTTCTCTCTATTTTTGTTTACTGCTACTCTATTGATGCATACACGCTGTTGTTTTTGAAGGGTGTGCCTGTCTGGTGGCCGTACACCCAGATCTCTTCAGACTGCATACTGTAGATATTTTATAATAAAGTGCATTGTACTGTTCTCAGCATGCTTTGTTGAATATAAGTCATCTGATGAAGCAACATATCAATATTGCTAAATATCCTGGATCTTTGGGTGTTCAGTTTAGAAGGGCAGGTCTGGTGCAGTGGTGAGAGCTGTCTCACTGAGTCACCAGGTCGTGGGTTCGAAGCAGCCTCTCCGCAGATTTTGCGGGGGGAAAGCTTGTCTCGGTTTATCCCTTCCCCAGACCCCACTCACATGGGAGCCTCCAGCACTGGGTCTGCCCTTTTGGGTGTTCAGTTTAGCTTTGGGCCTCATTGGATTTATCATGTGCCAAGGAATTACCTTCCGAAATTAAATGGTTGAATATGATATAACATAGTGGGTTTTGATGTTTGTTATCAAATAGTAAAGACAGACTATTCATATCCAATGTGGTTGCAAAAACATGCATTGTACCGAGCTAGTATAAATCACACAAAAACGGAGTGTATTGTTGGTCTGTCACTCAAGTGTGTATCACCACACCCCTCACTCACTCACACACACGCCGGACGTTGAAGAGGAGATCAGAGCGCGCGCGCACACACACACATGAACACTAGTGAATGGTGCTGCTGAATTAAAGCTGCAGCTATGCCTCTACCCTTCATATATAGAAGATTAGAAGTCCTAGCAAAAATACACGAACTCAACTGAGGGCCATGCTGTCCACGACGGAGTAGTTGCTACTATTCTACCTGCTACTATCCTATAGACAGGCAGACATGGAGTTGTCCCCGTTCCTATGCGCCTATGAGGCTATGACAAAAGAGCGAGATGAGAGAGCAGCTGATTATCGAACATATATGTTGTTAAATGATAATGGTATTTTTCATTTATAACTCTCTTTTGGAACTTCTTACATAAGGAACCTTCTCTAAAACTAGAGCCTCTTGTATGTAGGCTCTGCCAATCCATTATTTTCTACTGAAGATGCCATCGAAGCAAACAGATTTATGAAAGGAATGGAAGCTGTGGCTAGAGACTCAAGAGGTGTAATGTATGCTACTTCATTCAGCCTTTAATATTTGTATGCATCGATCTTTGTAACTGGTCTGTTATGCTCAATATTTCGTGACTGCTGTTGAGAGACTTGCGTAAAGTACATGATTACTACTGCATTTGAGTTATACTAGTAAGCATACAAGTAGAATTCATGTAACTCAAAATCAGAGTTCAATGCTTTGATAGTAAAAGATCTATTTTTTTCAGTTTTGCATAAGAAACATGTCTATAAACTTTTTTTTGTTAAGTTCATTAAGCTAAATTCACTTTTTTTTATGACTTGTAAATATGAGAATATGCACAGGGAACTAGTTTAATCCTAGGATTGCAAAAGGCCAATAGTTTTAGCCGATTTTCCTCTAATTTACAATTCTGCTTGCTATGTTACAGAGGTATGTCAAATTTCATAGCACAGCAAATAGAAGCTCTAGGTGCAGAAGTGTGTTACCATAAGTTTCTGCCTCATAGCAAGAATTTTCATCCTCTAAAGTTCTTCACCTCCATGACAAATGATATTGCAATTAAACCTAATGGCACTGCCACCAATTTTGGGATAAACACTATCGGCATTGTACGAGCTCCTCGTGGCGATGGAAAAGAAGCAATAGTGCTGGTTACTCCTTATAATTCTCAAAGAGTTCAATCGAATGAACTATTATCGCTGGCTCTTGGTTTCTCTGTCTTCTCTCTCTTAAGTCGAGCAGCATGGCTGTCCAAGGATGTTGTATGGTTATCTGCAGACTCGCAGTTTGGAGAGTACGCTGCAGTCTCTGCATGGTTAAACCAGTATCATAATCCTGTGTTTTTGAGTCACTCAATGGTATTGCATACCAAGATGTATGGTGCAAACCATATATATGATGGTAATTCAGAAAAAACAGAAGTAACGGCTTTCAAACGTGCTGGAACAATGGCTGCTGCTCTCATATTTAAAGTTGGGGAAACCAGAAGATTTAGTGACAGGGATAGTGTTATGATTTATGCAGAGGCATCTAATGGACAAATGCCAAACTTGGACCTTCTGAATGTGGTGCATTATTTGGCTGTTCATAGACAAGGTTTTCGTGTGAACATCGCTGCATTTAGTTCTTTGTTGAGCTCTGCATGGCTTAGGATTATTGCTGAAATTTTACATACTCTTGGAAGTGTGTTAAGAAAAATAAATCCTGACTGGAAGCTTGATATTGCAGTCCCTGATTATGTGGAAGGGACTGCAAATCTAGCTAACTCTATGTACAGCCAGGTAATTGAAATTAACTTTCCCATTTCACCTTAATGTCACTTTCCTTTTTTATGACTCTGCTGTCCCTCTTATTGGGGTTTGTTCGATACAGGCTCTTGGAGTGCCCACAGGGTCCCATGGTGCTTTCCGTGATTATCAAGTTGACGCGGTTTCTTTAGAATTTTCACCAACATTTCATGTCAAAAATGAGCATGCTAAATCTTTGTTTCTTCTAAGGGGTGGAAGGTATCATATTGTGTTTCAGTTGTGCTGTTTAATGCTTCATTGTTGTTAGAGCATGGGGGCTACCTTTTGATTTTAATAATGGAGTAGAAGAGTTTGCATTCATGCATTGAGGCATCAAACTGTTTGTACCGTAACTTCACAGCAATGATAACATAACAGGCAAAAAATTGCTTTAACTGTTTTTAATGTACATGTAACAATCGCTGAAGTTGTATTATATTCCAGTAACAAATAGCTGATCAGTAAATAGTTCTGTATCTGCTGTGACCTTGCAAGTTATTGCAGAAAATTATTTCATCAGGGATATGATTACATGTTAGAACCACATAAAAGGCAAAAATTTACTTGAGTCCAGTCTTATTTGCGCCTCTGACCATTTCATAGCTACGATTTTATATGAATTTTAGCATATTACGGTTTTGTCGGGGGCAGTACATAGACATTATGTGCATAAAAAATATTTGATATAAGTGGTACGAATGAGATTATTAGCATGAACTGTAAAACTTGGAGAAACACCATAATTAGTTGGTCTTGTCTTTTTTTTTTTTTTTGCATGACTATAACAACCCAATTGAAAATATGTGCATGGATGGAAGTGTTTTATGCAAATGTTGCACTAAGTAAGCACAGGAACAGGATCTTCTTATGTTGCCACTTGGTGATAACCTTGGGGTGTTTAACAGCTTTGCTTTCATTTCCTGCAAAAGATTCCTCAGTAGAATTTGTTTGACATGTTAGAGAATGCTTTTGATTCAGGTTAATTGAAGGAGTGGCACGTTCTGTGAACAATCTGCTTGAGAAGTTCCATCAGTCCTTTTTCCTGTACTTCCTTACAGCTCCAAGCAAGTTCATTTCGGTTGGTGTGTATATGATTCCGTTTGCATTGTTGTTGGCACCTCTCCCAATAGTTGCTGCTGCCCTTGCTGATGGCAGTAGAAGCATGGAAAAAACAGTAGATAAGTTGATAGACGACGGTAAAGCAGATGACATTGCTGATATTCTGCAAAGCAAGGGTGGATCATGGAAATGGCTTCAAGCTGCAAAAGTATTGCTTGTTATCCAATTATGGGCAATACTTGTTTCACTACTTCCATATTACATTACTCAGATACCTGATGCCACACCTATGCAAAGCGCACTCATTTGGGCTGTGCTCTCCATCGTTGTACTGATCTCCCTGTCAGTCTTGTTTGGCTCACCATACTCAGCTGGTGTTGAATGGAAACTTCTGAAAGCTACCATGATCACTTCCATCTCCATCGGGTTGGGGCTCATGTCAATAATAAATTTCGCCACTGCTCAGCTTGGTGCTCTGATAGTGATCCCAATGTGTTTGTTTTCTCGGCCTCTGAAGGCATCAGGGATGAATTTCTTTCCTCGGGCAGTTTTGTTGGCTTCAAATATAGCTTTTGCTGTGTTGGGTTTTCCTCCAGCTGCGTTGTTGATTATGAAAGGAGTGTCCAAGGGGTGGACAATAGATGTTGGAGATTTCTGGGTATGGATGGAGTTCCTGTGGGAATGGAGCAGCGCGACGTATCTGTACCTATTTCTTGTCCATCTTCCCTGCTGGCTTTTGTGCATCCTTGTGTTACTGCACCCGTGTCGCCAATCAGAATCTAAGATGAAGCAGGAATAGCTGTTTGGCATCCAAGAGTCTTTTCTTTTCAGTTGGTAAATCTTGTAGACTAGTGTAGACATTTCCCACTTTCACAATTTTTGGCCTGCTGATCATTTACCAGGCTACCCATAATTCGGAAATTATTCACCCAGTTGGAAAAGGCTTGTAACATGTAAAATGATTTGACAATGTATCCTGCCTTCATGTAATGGCCGCAACAGTTTTTAAGGCATGCTTTTCATAAGAAAGCTGCTTGTTGTAGTAATTGATTTCTAGGTTTTTGTTGATAGTAGCCGAGAAATAAATCAAAGTTGGAGGTAAGGGAAGCTGTGCTGAGGGTATTACTTTCCATATAGGGAAAAGCGCCAGCAGCGTGAAAACATAGGCACTGATTAAAGCCGGACATGAGATTCAGTCGCGCGCGTATGTCTAAATATGTATATCTATCTTTTTATTACATATCTATATCTATAACCGTCTTTATATTAAATAGGCAAATTTTCTCTGATTGCATTTATCCCCTCCGATTGGGATATTTTAAAATGGTCAGTCAAGTCTAGCAATGATATACGGAATCTAATGCCAAGATATATTGAGTTCTTTGCTTTGCAACACACCGACATGTTTGATAGTAAAATGTGAAACATAACATAGTTAAGAACGACCAGGCTGGGCAAACACAGGAGAAGAGTAACATGACAACCAGGAAGAGCACACGAGCTCCGGAGTATCATCTTGCTACATAAAACGTATGCCAAATGGCACAATATATTCAGAGTTACAACTATATGAGATAGAGTTGAACAAATCCCGAAACTTAACCAGCAGGAGCCCTAGATCAGGCCTTGACGCTGCAGGTCAGTGTAGGTCTTCTTGTTGTAGATGTTGCCTTCTTGATCTTCGTACTCTTCTTCCAGGTCTGGCCGCCACTTGTTCACCCCTTGTCGTGCTTGAATTTTCTCCCAGAGCACTTTCGCCTCCTGACAGTGTAGAAATAAAAAAATGTTAAAACACATACAATAAAACGGTCAATGTCAAGAATATGGCGGGCAGGCATGCATTCATTTGCATTATGTTTCATACAAGGAAACAGAATAAAAAAGGGCAAGGAAAAGTGGAAAACCAATATGATATGGGCAAGTAAAAACTAAAAGACCTAACTATTCATTACTTGGAGAATAAACAGTGCAGTAAGCTATGTATCAATAAGTATACCAAGTAAAGAAAATAATATCAACAAAACAAGAGATGACATACATCGATGGATGTAATTTCATTGAAATTCTTAGTATTGGGAATGCCAAGGCATCGCATCCCATGCTGATGACGCCATTCCTTGAAATGACGCTCATAAGCCCTTCGCCCCCAATAGCTATGGTTTCCACATATCTCACACTTGAATTCCTGAACAAACCATATAACAGTTAAAAACACATCACATACCAAATTTGATGGAGATTACTAAGCATAAAAGGCAAAGGGTGCCTTGATGTTCCAGTTCAAAGCAGTTCCGGAAAAGGGAAAATGCACTAACAAACATGAACATGTGATCACGTAAAAACATTAGTCAGATGGATCACATTTCTAAATTAGCATACAGTTTATGCAGAAACAATCTTTTAATGCTCTAGACTGGGTGAGGAGAAAACAACCACCTCGTTAGGTGGAAAGTGCTTAGAAATTAATGTCCAAAGGTTATTATCAAATGTTAACACTGCAGAAAACATAATAGAAGACTTCATATTCATCCTATACTGCAACATCATTGTTAACTTGCAGAAGTGTTAGTCACTGAAAAAGGATGGCTATCCAATTTATATAGCAAAACAGAATTTCATTTTTCACGTCATAGATTTGAAGTGATGACTGATCAGTTCATAAATTACTGACATCTAAATGGGTGTCAAATAATCAATCTGTACCATGAGTGAAAGCATTGGTGGTATGCGCCATCTCGCTGCCTACGACTAGAGGGAACAAGCTACTAGAAAATATACTCCCAACTCCCAAATATGACAAATAGTTACCTGCCCAAGGCCATGTAGCTTGTACAGCCAATAGGGGATAGGCTTGCCATCCCAACCCATTGGCAACTTGAGAGGATTGTAGATTTGTTGCTCTTCATCATCACTCTCAGTGTCAGCTTGTACCTCCTCCTATAGAAAAAGACATATACATATATATAAGCCACTAGTTGAAAAACTAAGCAGCTTATACTTCCATGAAAGAAAAATACTATGTTCAGCCAAGTCGTATAAGATCATACAAAGAATTTGAAGCAAATAAGCCAAGAACTGCATTCTAAGTTCCTAACTGAAAACATTCGCTCACCTTTACAACAAGCTACTACCAGTACCCACTAAGATTTTACATTGGACTTGTCATGGTATGCAGCTTAATCAGTTATTAGAGCTAAATGTGACAACACTAATCAGCAAATCACCATGGAATATACATAGTAAATGACTTGGAAATTTATTCGCTATGTACTGTACCAATTTTTCAAAGCAAAAGGGCATACCATGACCCAGAGAATGGATTTTCAGAATACAAAAATGAGGGGGGGGGGGGGTTACATCCAAGACACTTGCAGAACTGTTTTAGGGGGAAAAAATGGTACTCCATGTTCATGAATATGATTTTGGTATGTCTCAGTAGGCAACAATACTGAGAAAAAAGCAGCCAAAAGCATGTTTAGCTGAGTAGTTTTCTTTCTAAAGCATATTGGACATGCACATGTCAGTTTATATTTTAAAATTGTTAAAAAAACACTCATTGGTGTTTTCAAGATAGCACAACAAAGAACAGCAGCAGCTACAACATTGAAAATAGAGAAGAACACGTTCTGGACTCCATGAATAGTGCAAGACACAAATTGATAAAAAAAAAATATAAGAGAGGGATAAGTAACTAATTACCTCCTCCCGTTCTGCTTCCATCTCTTCATACGTCAAAGTAAGCTTCTTCTCCGCATTTTCCTTTGTCCTTACAAAGGCCTACACAAGCAACATAAAGTGTCAAAGATATGTCAGGTTAATGTCAACATATAGACATAAAAAGATGTAGCAGATACTAGTAGCCCTTCCAAAAAGGAAGGTTAGTAATAACAAGAAGTGGATCGTTCTGGAATGGAAGTGTAGCACAGTGCTCGTAGCCTCGGACCAGTTTGTGCTTGGGTTTGCAAACAAAAAATATACATATCTACCATATTAAAACTGGCATGTGATCACATTGGTGAGCAGTACATACACAGTATTAACTTATTATTAGGAAAAAAGCAAGAGGCGGTGCACTAATCATCTGTTAATTTTTTATAATGCCTTCCAAAGCATGTTTTAAGTTGTGGTCATATAAATGGAGCTTTCAACACAAACAAAAGGTGATAGAGAATTCACACATACAAGATACACAAAAGAACAAAGCACCCACATATCACATGAATAGACTGACGAAGAAAGCACCCACATATCACATGAACTATTTCAGAACGAGTCTACAATCATACCTTATTAGTACTTCCCTGCATGCCTAAAACTGCAATTTGAGGAACAGTGTAATGCCAGAAAGCCGCACACCCAAAACAAAAAATGATCACAGATTTCTAGAGAAGACCAACTCAATCTAGACAAACGAGATGGTCTAGCCAAAGAAATCCATATTCCATTTGAATAGACTAGCCTAAGATGGAAATGAAGTACATTCCTCAAAGTAAAACAGGTTTCATCTTCACAGGATTAGCTTGTACGAGGAATTAAGTGGTCGCAAAAGGATTGACTGCACATGCTAGTGCATTTGTACGAGTGTACCATGCGTCCAAAATTACATGCGTAAACACAGGGAGCAGCGAAGAGCAGACCTCATCTAGCAGCTCACAAAGACGCTTCATCTTTCCTTCCATCAATGCAATTTCTTTCTTCATATCATCCTTAAAAGTGTTGCCATTAGAAGCTGTGTTTGAGCCATCTTTAGTATGTGGAACTTTGGCAAAATGCTTCCTATCCAGTTGCTCCAACGGTGTAAGCTGCAAAATATAATCAACAGTAAGTTCAAAAGAAATGGTAAAAAGGTAACAAAAATAGGTAGCACTAGAGTCTTTAATATAACCTTCAGCAAGAAAAGCCGATCCGCACGCTGTTGAACAGTACCACCACTCTTCAAACCTCGAGCAGCTAAAGCCTAAAAGGATGTAAATGAATCAACAGAACAAATCAGACAAAGAACCAATGTACAGTTGACGATACCAGACAAGAAAATAATGCTTGGTAACAGCATAATGTTTTAAGATCAAACCTGTTTTAATTTTTCTGGGCCGAGCTCAACAAGTTCTTCAACTGTGCTGTAGTAATCAAGATCTATTTCAGACTCCTTTTCTGCATCTTTATTTCCCCATCCAGGTATTTCTCCATTGGCCCATCGTTCCTCAAATTCACTCTCCAGCTGTACAAATATATGACATTACAATGTTAGTTATAAGAATTTAACCATAAATATGCTCTATGCTATTGAACAAATTACTGCCAAACCACTATTAGCAGCTCCTAAATGAATATAAAGGAGCGACATCATAGTTAAAAACGCTACAAAGCAGAGTATAATCCGAAGTAAAACACTGCATAATCACATAAGCATGCGGAACACAAAGGGACATTAATATAGAAAAAAGGTAAAATAAGGCTGACCTTTAAAAAAATCTTATCAATGTCTTGCAATGGCTCTGTGTGATACAGAAATGATGTCAGGTATTCCAAAATGTGTTCCAAGTATTCTCTGTATTGTCTGTCAATTAAACAAATTGAAAGATATAAACAATATTCAGCATTACAATTGACATATAAGTGCACCAACATATGAAATGAATGTTAAACAGGTGAAAAAGCTGAGCAACTATCATACATATGTACTTGGATATGCATTGCCCTATACCACGATTTAGGTTTTTTCCCCTATGAACCATATGAAATGAATGCTAGACAAGTAAAACAATAACCAGCTGAGCAACTATCCTACATATAGATTTGAACATGTTGAGCCCTACTAACCTACGGTAGGTAATTACCCTGCAGTGTCCCTCACCACATGCTACCACTATCAGAAAAGAAAAAAGGGGATTCAACCAGAGGTCGGTATGGCATAGCCATACTAGTCAAGCCCATGCCAGGAGATCATATGTTTAAGAGCTTAGTGAAAATGCATGACATACCTGGTAGCTTTATGACTATGTGAGATCTTGTCCGTCTGGGAGAAACAGCCAACATAAGCCGAGTATTCCATCAGCGTTCCAAACTTGGAATTTATGAACTCGTTATAAAGCTCATGCAAGTCAAGGTAACGGCCAAAAGTTTCCTATCAAAATGCAGAACCAGGTCATTAGCAAACCTAATTAGAACTATTGTGAGAATAGTAGAATATTAACAGAAAAAATGTAGTGAATATGCAACATGATCTAGCAGGAAAAGGACCACACAGCGGTGAAAATCAAAAAAGGAATAGATCATTGAATGATTGTCAAGTTATTGATCATTCTCCATCGCAGTTTCAATCATTGTCTAAATCTTACCATCAACACCACCAAGATCCCACAAGAGGAATCAAACAATCCTGCAGAAATTAAAGTACACGTATCACAACGGAGATACCCTCAGCTTCAACACTACTGTAGTGAAAGGAAAAGGAAGGGCACTGACGGACTCTAAAAGGTTTTTAGCAGAACCCTACTGATGAGCAATGTAACTTGCACAGGTTAAAACAAAGACTATAAAATGGCACATACAATTGCAAAAAAGATGTACCAGGTAAACTGCAATAATTTTAAAGGCTTGAATAGGCACAGGCATATAAGTATCAATCATCAGGAAAAATGCATGCAAGTAACAAGTTACTAAGAAAATGCATGCAAGTAACAAGTTATTACTAAGATTAAACGTCATATGGCTCATGATAAAAAGGCACACAAAATATCGAGCAGAGTTACAAGCAACAAAAAAGGTGACAATACCTCGCCAGTGAATTCAATAACTAGTTCCTCCTTTAGAAGCTCTTCATAGTCATCAGTTGTACTGACAAAACGGGCCGATGGGTTCCGTCGATGATATTCACGGATCTGCAAGCAAGCAAAAAAGTATACTTAAGGCAAAATTCACAAAAACTAAGAAAGACAAGATATTTGCTGATAAATGAATATTTGTTTGCTAGCACAGCTTCTTCAACAACAGAGGGCCCAATGGGACCCAAAAAAGGATGCATGTAAAGGATCAACAGGGTGCGAATCTCACAATAATAGGGAAACCGACCCAATGTCTGATCACTGATCAGTTCAATTTCCAAGGCTTACTTTGGGACAGCAAAAAAAGAGTACCCCCCCCCCAACACACACCACAAAAAAGAAATGTTTTTAATTAGATGCATGAAATCTTGGTTGTTGTCAAAATCATTCTGTTTTCAACTTGTCTACTTTTGGATATTCATACGAGTCATTTGGTTAAAAAAGGGCACCACCATTGAAAAACAATATCATGTTCTTCTATTGATACATAATATGCACCTACCTATTTCTGATTGACATATCATGGGGTTTAATGCATTTTCAGATATTCACAATAAGATTCTGAGGAGAATAGACCCATGGAAGGGTAAAACATTAATCTTCGGAAGGTTAACATATGCTTATATATACAATGTGATTTTACAATTAGCAGAGTTCATAATAAGATGAAGCGATGAACTCTATCAGGTCAAAAATCTTCTATCAAAGTGCATAAGATAAATTCAACAGTATGTCATATGGCTAAGTTGGAAATCGTAGTCAGACCCAAAGACCAAGGTGGTCTTGGGATAATTGAGACCAAGATTATGAATGAATGTCTGCTTGTAAAATGGATTTGGAAATATGTGCGAGGCTCAAATGGTACTTGGTTCAATTCTTCAAACCAACTACACACCAGATGATAACTCATAGCTCATTTAATTCCAAACATAAAGGCAATTCTCTATACATAAGTTTAGACATCTGTTCAAATGTGGAACTATTTATACAAACATAAGAGCCTACATAAGTTTTACATATTTGTTCAAAAGTGGAGCTATTTGCAAGGCACGCAATAGCAGGAAGATTTTTTTTCTGGAATGATATATGGATTGGCCATTTAAAAACCGAGTACCCTGAGTTACATAGGATTTGTGAAGAACCAAATGCTACAGTGGCTGAATATTGAGCTGAAGATGACAGTGGGTTTCTATCCTCATGTCACTACAATCCATGGGTGTATTTGATGGCTGTAGTTCACTACCAAATCTCTATACAGACTTTTAACTGATGGAGGGGTCAGTGACAGTATGACAAAAGAACTTTGGAAATGAAAACCGCCTATGAAAATTATCAATTCTTCTATTGTAACAGGGTAATTCTTTCCGGTTTGCTTTTATTTGTGTTTGCAAGCTGGTATCTCCAGCCAGATAGTTTGTACCGTACATTATTGCTTTCTTAAAAGCAGAGGAGACTCATCTCAAAAAGAAAAACATAATATGCAGCATCATTAGCTTTGGTGCCTGAGTAGTGAGTACTGGAATCTATTTGGCTTTTGTCACAGTCAGGCAAGCAGCTAAGCAAGGTTATATTATATATATATACCTCTTTGAGCCTTTCATAGTACTTGCTAAATAGTCCACTTTGCGTGGGCGCAGTAAGATGAGTATTGATCTCATCCTTCCTAGCATTGTCCTTGTCCTCATAGATTTCCACCTAAACAAGTCACAAGCAACATTAGCAAAAGTGAGATCGTCACTGGACAGCAAAATTTCAATTTCTAAAGGGAAATTCCTCACTCAGATCAAAAGAGAAAGGAGGGGGCAGAACGGTACAGAAATAACCCTAGCCAAAACCTCCGGTGAAACAACACTAACCAGTTGTGCCAACTAAAAAATAATAGCACAAAATCCATCTACACAGATCGAATTCAGAGATAAACAAGAACTGCGAGAAAGCCGGATCTGTAATTCCTCGTGCACTCAGAAGCCAACCCTAAGCAAACATCCCGATTGAACAGAAACTGCAAATATCGATCGTGTCCAAACCTAACCCAGCTAAGCAAAGCGAATCACTGAAGTGGATGGAGTGGTGAACCCTGAGAAAGAGAAAAAGGGGACATACGAGCTTGCCGGAGGTGGAGACGACGAGGTCGAGCATGTGGCGGACGCGGTGGGACTGAAAGAGGCGGTCGCGCGGATTAGCGGGCTCCCGTTGCAGCTCGCGCACCGCGAGCCGCTCCAGCCTCTCCAGGTCCTCATGGGCCGCCCGCGTCGCCTCCAGCACCGTTGACGCCATGGCCCGCCCGCTAGGCTACACCCGCCTCCGGTGTTCCGGCGGAGGCCGGGTGTCGCGCAGCGCCGCAGAGAGGCGGGAAGGGGGAGGAGTTGCGCCGGGTAGCTAGGGTTTTGGGACAGATTTCGATTTCGCGGTACGAGGACGAGGACGAGGACGAGTTTGGGACAGATTTGGCCCGTCTGGGAGAGCCGAAGCTCCAGCCTCCAGGTAAGAAAAAAAAATGGGTGTTTTCTTCGCCCGGATCCGGTGGTATGGAGTAGGTCTTGGTTTATTTATTAGGTAGGCTAGTTGGTGTTTAGGGTTATTTTGATCGGTACTATTATAATTTTTAAAGTTTGGTGAACCATTATTACTATTTACCTATTTTGAAATTAGTCATTACAATTCTTCAGCACTCTGAAATATGCCATGATGCACGTTTGGGGAGACCTTGGGCACAACTGCAGGTGTACATGACGTCATCATATTTTTGAATGGACAAGACTACCCCTCCACCTTCATCTCTATATGTGACTGACGTGTGGACCCCACTCATCATCACCTTCCTCCTTCCCTATCTTCTTCCCCTAACTCCCTGTGCAGCCATTCGGCCCTGTCCTGCTACCGCACGCCAGGCTGCCGGCGGCGGCGTCGCCCGCGCTCGCGATGAGGTGCCGAAGTCCTCGGCGACGAGAGCGAGTGCTACCCCGTGAGCGAGAGCTGCCAGAGAAGAGGAGCGAGGCCTCGAGGTCCCCGGCGGCGAGCGACAGCGCCCCACGGACGTGCAGGTGGCGGAGCCCGGCCTCGACCCGCGCGGTTCCGGCGCGCCCGCAAGGCAGGCGGCCGCGACGTGTCGTCTTCGTCGGAGTCGGACTCGTCCGCCTCCAGGATGGAATCGACGGCGGCGGTAGGTGGAGGAGGCAAGAGGTCGGACGTGAGCGAGTGGTGGTTGTCGAAGCCGAAGAGGATGCAGATCATGACGGCGACGGCGTTTATGGAGCTAGCGAGCGAGTTGACGATGTGCTACGTCGCCGCAATCCCCTTCTCCTATCCGTTCTACGGCAGCGGCGGGGCCATCCTCGGCTGTTGCGAGCTACGGGGACGAGGCTGGCAATGAGCGGTGCGGCTAACGCAGGCTCCGACATCGGCGCTTGGTCGGTATGCTGCAGAGGGAAGAAGATGGCATGGAGGAAGAAGATGACAGACGGGACCCACACGGCAGTCATATGGAGGAAGAGGAGGACAGAGGGGTACTCTTGTCAATACGGAAATACGTTGGTCTACATATGGGCCCAACAGCATCCAAAGCGTATATAATGGTATATTTCAGAGTGCTGAAGAATTGTAATGGCTCATTTCAAAATAGGTGAATAGTAATGGCAGTTCTCAAAACTTTGAAAATTGTAATGGTACCAATCAAAATAACCTTTTTCTGTACTCGGATCTGGTGATATAGAGTAGATCCTAGTTTATTTAGGCTAGTGTGTTCGAGCGGCTATGGCGCCTAGCCTCCAATTCAGCGTACCAATATTGCGTCCTCTTAACAGGCGAAAAGGGTGCCACCCAATATTGCATCCTCTTGAACAGGCGAAAAGGGTGCCAGCTAAGGGGAGTATGCTTCCACCAGCGAGAATGTCGCTCCTCTTCACCTCTAGTGGAATGCTTAGGAAATCAGTGTTCCTCTGTCCGGTGGTATAGATTAGGTCCTAGTTTATTTAGGCTAGTATATTCGAGCGGTGATGGTGAGACAGTGGCATCGTCAGCATCATGGAATAAGTCTCTCCAATTCTATCCTCGTCTCGACGGCGCTTGCTCAAACGTTGGTGAAGGGTCTACGAGGATTAGGTCTTCAGGGTCTAATGCCTTGGCGGAGGTATCGATTTCTAGTTGCTCTTATACAGGAGTCTAGTGTTATCCGATGCCTCAACGGCGACCTAGTTATGCGCATCTAGAAGATCAATTGTGGGTCTCACATGATGACGTATTTGGATTTGGAGCCTCTTGTTGCCATTCTGAGGCAAGCTCATATCCACGACCAAGGAGACATGGAGGGTGCCTCGGGCTAATGGATTTCAACGATTTTTGTTTTCCTAAATCTATGGGTAGGGCTCTAGTGCGGCTCTCTTCGAAGCTTTTGAGCGATGCTGTCGTCCTTGGTTTGGGAGTGCTAGCATCCCCTTCTATCAGACTTGGGCTTCGTCGGTGATTGCAATGGTGTTGATACTTGGCAACAGTGGTCGTCGGTGCTGCTGGAAAGCATTCAAACTTCAAAAGGCTCTGTTGTAAATTTTATTTTTCATAAGGGTCCCTTTTGCGAGTTCTGTTGAGACAATTGTGCTATGGTCTCTAGACCCTTCACGCATGTGTTCATGGGACGTGGATGTATATTCGTTCATGTTAGTGTTTCGTCTGGATCGAGTTAAGTAACGGAATATATTCTCATATAGAAAACCTTGCACTGATTCAATTCTTTTCCGCCCCCCTCCTTTCCTACACGCGACTCTTCTCCCAACCTTCTCATGGCGCTGCAATACGTGAAGCCGCCACCACCGCCAAAATCAAACGGAGAAGCAGCTCCGGTGACCCGATGATTGTCGAAATTGGTCGATTCAGGCCATCTCCCCCTCAGCTCCCACACCCCTTACATCGTCAATTTTCACCTGAAAATCTATGTTTAGGGTTCGGTCTATGTAACACTCAGCCTAGGACAAAACCCACGAATACTGAGACAATCCATGGCCCAAGAAACAAATTGCATCTACAAAATGAGTGACCAAGAGCTCTAGAAGAGGAGAACAGAAAATATTCAAGAAACATGAAACAAGATCAAGAAGTCAATCTTCCTTCTAGTTACTGAGATCCCTTCTTTGGATTTCTCCTATGATTGCTCATGCCACCGGATTAATCTCACCGGGGACCACGGGTGTGACAGTCTCCCGGCTGATGGTCAAAGGCGCCCACTCCTTCAGCACCACTCAGCTAGCTAGGGCCAACCACGACATCCGGCTATATCCTAATATGTCAACTATCAATTATGCATCCTTCTAGATGCACGAGTGGTCATTGCCATAAAAACCTTCATTTCCGAGTCTAAAGTTGAGCTCAAGCCAAGCATGTGTAACAACTCGATAGTGGCGTTGATGCTTGGTTCTACAAACGGACTCAGTGAGCCGATTTTGGTGGAGAAAACCCAACCAATGTCCCTAGACACCCAGATTCAAAGGCCATGATGGATGATGGTGTCATATGAATGATGACACAATTGGCCGCACAAGAGTAGTGAGAAGAATTCCACCGATTCCCACCCTCCCAAGAGATGTGGGAAGTTTTACACACCAAAAAGCACTACATGTAAAATGTCATGTTCCCCTCAGCGGGTCCGTGCTCTGCTTGCCCTTCGCCTCCCTCTTTTCTCCACACCGAGCACCGCAGTGGGCATTCTAGGTTTCAACGTCGACGCTGACAACAACCCTGTTACTAGCGCTAACGTCATCGTCCCTGGTCCCCTTCCCAGAGGCCTGTCCCCTCACTGCATCTTGCCAATGTACCCTGGGTGCTAGTTGACGTGCCTTGCAAATCCGACAACAACAACAACTTGAAGATCCGATCCACTGCTCACGGCTTCGACTAGCCTACAAGTAGTGGATATGTGCCAGCCCAACTGGTTATTTGGGCTGCCTCTTGGTACCCAAAGTACAAACCACCTGATTAAGGCGACCCTAATTTCTTGCAGACAGTTAAGTTGCGTTTGACAGACAAGCTTGGGGGCTTATGTCGATGCCATACCCCCGGGTATCCCGACTACAAGATTTGCTGAACACCGACTCCGGATCAGAAGAGACCTGACCAGGCGCGACGACCCTATTCGAGGAAGGATATCTCCGGATTACGCCAAGGCTCCGACTGGGGCACGACTTCTTAGCTTGGGTGGCAAGTTGATCCTGGATATAAATAGCTAGCAATACCCCCTGTTGTAATCATCGAATATCTCATCGCCCATAGGCATAGCTATGGAACTACTTGCTCCAACCTATGGAAGGTCTGCGTTTTCCGTTAATGGATTTGCAGCTGTTAGTAGAGATTTGCAATAGATAAATATTTGAACTTGTAGTAGATTTACAATGGAATGTGAATTATTGATTGCAAGATGTACATTCCAATATTGCCCTACATGTAGAGCTAATCGTTTTAGGTTTTATAAAAGGAGAAATGATAGGACTATCAAATTAAATGTGGAAAAGTAGTCAAAAATAGTGCAAAGGTGTTAAACAATCAAATAAAATGTATCATGAGTTCCAGGGATATTTAGTCCATTCACATTTTGGACGGTTTACAAAAAATAGGATTGCTAAATACTTAGATTCTCCTATCAGCGATTTCTCCAGATAGCAAAATGCTGTACCAAAATAATTTGTCCCATCCAAACAAGGCCAAACGACGTGGTGATATGGCGATCAGTATCCATGTTCACAGAAGTGAACGAGAATGTAGAACAGAAATAAGAATGTGAAGCGATATGTCATAATAATCTTGTACCATATAAAATATTAATGTTTCCAAAACAAGAGCGTAAAATGTCCGTGAAACCATCTAGAACAAGAACGTGGCCATGTTTAACTTTTTTCCGCTGCCAAGATCCGGCGTATCACGTGTGTCCCGCAAGATCGGCGTTGGGATGGAGCCGTGCTCACGTATACGGCTTGGATCCGACCGAACGCTGGCCCTTCATCTCACCTTCTATGGGCCGGTTTCTTGTCTGCAGGCCAGGTGATGGCAGGCCAAACTGGGCCGATGCCATTTGTGCTTAGGGCCTATAACAAAACCATAGCCTGAATTTCCTTTGCTGAGATTGGGTGGGGGCAGTTTCATCCATCTGGGTAGCATGGTTCCAAATAAACACGCAACCGCTTTAAAAAAAAAAACGACGCGAACTCATCCGTCCGTAATAAACAAAATCGAACTTTGAAAATACACATATCTAGCTACGTGACCAGCAGAAACAATAAAAAAGAACGTGAGAGTGCAGAGCCGTGAATGCCGTGAGAGAGATTTCGTGGAGAAACGTGCGACACTAGCTAGGACTAGCGCGCTGCTGTTCTGCGATTCATCCATGCGGCTATTTCAGTCCTGATGGGACGCCCACACTGTCTCCGACGAAAATTCATATCTCCGACGAAAATTCATATCGACATCTATACTTAAAATAGGTAACAAGAGATCTAAAATCAATCTTTAATAGAGTACTTATATGAAAGATTTATTTTGAGTTGTCTGAGAGGCACAACCTAAATATGAGCATTCTCTCTCTAAAAACTCATTTACAGAAATAATTTTCTTTTAAATTTTATTATTGAAGAAGAGATCGAATATATATTAAACCTTTTGTCCGGAACGATATCCAAAGCATTGTATTTTGGGTTAGGACATAGCCTACTGCGACGCGGCCGACGCGAGCTATAGGGTAGGACGAGTAGGCTTCGGCATCGCCGCCGCCAGCCGGCCGGAAGAGGACACAGCACAACGCAACGCATCGGTCCGCGCGCGAAGGGGACGTGCGTAGCGGCCCTTGGGCGTCGCGGAGCCCTCCAGTCGCCGCAGCGGCCGCGCCTCCTCCGCTCAGGATCAGGTTCTCCTGCCTTTCAAGTTTCAACCTGGCCTTTGTTTGTTCGCACGAACGTCTCGTTACTCACGCTACCGTCTCTGCTTGCCCACGCCCCACAGTTCGTTTACTGGCTTTGATGCGCGGAAAGGAGGGCCACCATGGCAATGATGCATGCGACGAGATGGCGACGGATTGGTCGGGTTCCCATGGGCGCTGTAAACTGGTGGCGGAAGAATGCGTTGGCGTTGCCAGGTCGCGACGTCCCTTCTTTATTTCCCACAGGAGGAGTGGAGGGAGTGAGAGCTATTTACCCAGAGCTTTTTGACTTGGGGACGGGTAAACAAAAGCCCGTTCGGCTGGGCTTATACGATCGTATATGATCGTGGATTATAAACTGGAACATTATTTTTCTCTTACATTAAATCAGTCAAATCAGTCAACAGTAAATAATCCACGATCGTTTACGACGAAACGAACAGATTGAAAAGGGGCTGGCTGGGACCACTTGTTCTGCCTGCAAGTGCGAGGTAAACTTTAACCAAGTGTCATTCTCTGATCTCAACGACGGTGACGTGGAGCAGGATCAGCCATTTTTTATTTACACGCATCAGTATCTTTTATTTCTTACAGTAGGAGTACACTCATCGGAATGTGTAAGAGAAGAGATGCTCTTCTATCTTCTCCCTTGTTTCGTAGGAGTATGACTGAGGTCTGGTTTAAATTCAGGGTGCAAAATTTTAGGGTGTCGTATGAGATGTTTGGATATTAATAAAAAAATAAATTACAGAATTCGTCAGTAATCCACGAGATAAATTTATTAAGCCTAACTAATCCGTCATTAGCACATGTGTGTAGCACTACATTGCCAAATCATAGATTAATTAGGCTTAAAAGATTCGTCTCATAAATTAGTCGTAAACTATACAATTAATTATTTTTAATCTATATTTGGTACTTCATGCATGTATCAAACGTTCGATGGGATAGAGAGTAAACTCTAGAGACCCTGTGAGCCACTAGATAGGCATCAGAATTCAGAACTGGTCTGATAAGCACAGTAGCGCTAGCAGACATGGTAATCAAAGTTGAAGAAGAGCTAGCAGGCTAGCAGCCAGACCAGCCGGCCGGGAGCCCATGGTGTCCGTTAGGGGACGTGAGAGGGAGACAAAGGATCGTGACCCGCTTGATATGATATCCTCCATGCCTTTTCGTTCCAATGCTCCGGCGGCGTGTTGCACATGAAGGATGATTGGTCGACTCGCAGGTAGGTGTGCGTGTGGCTGTCGAGGGCATCGATCAGCTGAACTGCAACTTCAGAGGCTAGCAGCGACGTGGCGCTGCTTTGATTTGATGGAGGCTGGTACTGGAGCTATGGCGAAGGCAGGTCATGTGGTTGCCACGTAGTGAAGCTTGCTTCATTTTGAGCGTGTTTAGTTGGGTAAAAGTTGGAAATTTGGCTACCGTAGCACATTCGTTTTTATTTAGTAAATAGTATTCAATCATGGACTAATTAGGCTCAAAACGTTCGTCTCGCAATTTTCAACCAAACTGTGCAATTAGTTTTATTTTGTCTACATTTAATGCTCCATGCATGTATCGCAAGATTCGATGTGATAACTACTGTAACACTTTTTTAGAATTTAGGTGGCAACTAAACACGCGCTTTCTCTTTCTCCACCTAACATAACCAGGTGGTTGGAACCTCCCGACACCTTGATAATGGAGTGGGTATATATATCGACGTCTCTGAAATGGACACTGGAATTGAAAGAAGAGAGGCACCAGTCGATTGGACCGCAGCTCCAATGGCGAAGGGAAAACAAGTACTCCGTACTAGTAGTAGGCAGTAGCCCTCGCCTTGGAACTGTCAGCATCCAAAGTCCGTCGCTTGGCCCACCATTTTTATCCACCCAAAGTCGGTTCGCTTCTCTAATAATTCGTTTTTTTAGATATTTTTTTTAGCTACAACAATATTTTTTTTCTCATAATAAATTAGATGAAACAGTGTTTCGGCTGAAACGAACGGAGCCAAAGTGTGGTGAACTTTTCTTCCCAACCAAGTCAACTTCTAGACGATTAGCCAAATACTACAAGCTATTCACTGTGCTCGTGCCCTGGTTGCCACACTCATTGGCACCCTTTCTACACAAGAATTCCATGCGTACGCCTGTGGTCTATTTAGTGAAATTAATTAAACATGCACATTTTTTTTTGATAAGTCAACGGAGGGGAGAGGATCCCCACCTGATTCATTGAATTAAGTAGCCCTTGGGCTAGATGAGTTGAAAATAAAGTACATGCAGGTGTGCGCCAAGCACAAATTCAAACACAAGCACACGCACACGCTGTATTCGTTACATTGCGTTTGTAATCAAATTGCACCAAACTTCAACGACATCTTGATCCTTCCGAGACATTCTTGCTTTCCGAGACACTCATTGGCACCCGATTTGCATGCTGCGAGCAATTGAAAATCCCGCTTTCCAAATTACACGGCATGCAGTCGGTGGAGGACGAAATCATTAGCATGAGCTGTGACAACAAAACCATGCTCGGCTGCTCGCACAGATGGCACCGTCCTCCGTTGGGCACTAGGGGGGGAATCTGCCGTGCCAGTCAGCTGCAGGTGGCGTCAGAGCAGAGAGACAAAAGTCGTTGCATGGAAAACCAGTAACCACCTATCAAGAGAGAGAGAGAGAGCGAGCGCCGCGCGTTGGTGCCTCTGTTTTGGGCACACCGATTCGTGGCGGCAGCACACGGAGAAACGCTGTCGTCGTCCTGCGTGCCGCGACGCTCGCGAGCCTGCTGGCCACGCGACGCGACACGGGGACAAAATCCAAAACGAAAGGCAAAAGCCGCACTCTCGCTTCGTCCGCGCCCTACCCGACGACTGACTACCCGCGGGCGAAACGACGCCGCCCGGGAGCAAATTTTTATGCGACGCCACGACGATCCGTCCTGTCTGTCCCGTGTAGTACTCCGTATATGATATGAGGCGAGCCGACGGCGACGGACGAGACGGATTTGGATGTTAAGCATGCTGACTGCATGACCAACCCAGCCTGGAAAACAAAGCACCACTAGGCCCTAGCTAAGCCTAGCCAACACACCGATTTGGATTTTGTACGCCCAGCCCAGCGCCAGCGGCATGTGAGGCTGCACGCATATGCATGATGCATACCACGGGAGTGGGTGGCCGCCGGCGCCCGGCAAACCGGCTGCGAGAGTGGAGACCCACCGGATCGCTGGCGGATTCCGTGCCCTGATTGCCGTTCTGCTTCGAGTTTCCGGTGTCAGCTGAGCTCTTGCGGTTCTAGACGGACGGGGCAAGCCGAAGCCGCGAAGGAATAATATAATATAATATAATCAATCAGTTATCAGTCAAGCAGCGTGAATCAACATGAAGAGCTAGAACATGGACGACTTGCTGTTTTGTCCTCCTACTTTTATTGTAGTGCAAATACACGACTGAAAAGATACATATATATTGCATGCCAAGTCTGAGTTGCCATTTGCTATTGCTACTTTTTTTAACGGGGACAAAGCAGACATGCATGGAGCATGGCGTGATCTCGTCACGGCTACCAGCTGATCGTTTCTTTTCTGCCGCTGTATTCTCTTTTTTTCCCCTTCAACTTGTACACGAAGTCACGAACCTGTGGTGCAATTAGACATGATCATTGGCAAATGGCAAGTCAAGATGTTGGACCATTAGAAGGAACCTTGCTTTGTTAATTGCAAGCGAGAGATTATTTGCCGTCTGCCTGCGTGCCTGCTTGCTGCTGGTTGGACCTCCAAGGGATGACCTACACTATATAGCTGCGCCAGAAATAGAAAACGGCGAGAATCTCATCTTTCATACGCTTTATTAAGATAGATCATAGATCCTGATAAACAAAAACTGATGGTTGGATCCTTAACTGGAGATTGGCGCAGTAAAAATCTTCTCGGCTACCTCCTCCTGCTGGAGAAAAGTTGAATTAATTTCTAGAAGATCTTTTTCTCTGTTTCGCCTACAACTTCTTCTAACAACAAGAAGAAAAAAAACTCCTGGATTTTTTTATATAAAAAAACCTCTAGCTATCAGCTGGTTGCGGCTACATACATGGCATTGGCATGCCTCACATGTACGACTTTCTGCAGCTACTGCTGCGACTTTGCCGCTCTGCAGCACGTCTTGGCGCTCGAGAGCGACAACATGCCGTTCCTCCATATCGTCGTACATACTCCTATGTGATTGCATCGGATTTGGAGTCTTTTTCTCTTCATTCAGAGAATAATCAGAATCACCGAGAATTCACGTAGATCAAGGCATGGGAAAATACAAACACGACAGTTGAACACGACCTTGAACGACTTGCCGCCGCATCATTTTACAGTTGGAAAGCAAAAAATACGAACGAAAGCAACAGCATGGAGTAGTACAAACGTTACAAGCCAGTGCATCTTCATTACAAACTTATTATTAATTTCTCCAGGTTGCCAATTGATCTGCTGCAAAGTTAGCTCTTGCCGTTTACTACTTTGTACTACTACTTTAACCGAAAGCTGCTGGTGAACCTCACTCAGCTCAAGCTTCTTTCGACGCAAGTCATCTCTCTCTCTCTCTCTCTCTCTCTCTGCTTGCTAGTTGTTGGCACACGAACCATCATCATCAGGCCATGGTACGGTTCCTTTGTTGCATTGAAAGACTGTGGCCCTGTTTGGTTCTCCTTCATAAAATTTTTAGGAGCTAAAATCTCCGTAAATACTGCCTAAAGAACCAAACGGTACCGACTAAAAGCTCCAAAAACGTTTAGGAGGATCGAAAAAGTTTAGGACCTCCGCCCCCTCCTAAAAGCTCCTAAACTCGTCCCTGGACCCCCACTGCCCCTCCCGACCGCACGCATCCTACCCCCGCGCCTCCCTTTGGACCCTGTGCCCCCGTTCCACCCTGCGCATCCCCGTCGCCCATCCCCGCCGCCGCTAGATCCGCCCTCCTCGCCGGCGTCTGAGGCCACACAGCGCCGTCCGCGCCCTCCCCCTCCGGTCCGCCGCCGGATCCGCCGTCGTCGCCGTTTTCCGCGGCGAAGAACCAGCAGACGGACGCTCCCCCGCCGCAACATCGACGCCGCCCGTGCCCTCCCCCGCCGCCCAGCGCCATTCACACCGCCCAGCGTGATTCACTCCGCATCTGCATCGGCAGCGCGATTCACACTGCCCAGCGGTGCCCAGGCGGAGGAAGGCAGCACGCCAGCAACACCAGAGGTGAGGCTCCGGATCCTTCGCCTCCCGATCTCTTGGTTTGTCGTCTGCCCGATCCCAGCTTCGTATCCATCTGTCTCGCTGTCGCCTGCTGCTCCGTCATCCCCAGATTTTAGTTCCACCGCACTGAGAGTTTTTGTCCTTTTTTTGGGTTTCGTATTCTCTTGTGTTCCTGATAGATGATGGGGACTGGAGGGGGCCGGCCGGTTGAATTCGTGTAACGATCGTGATGATTGCGCTTGCAGTTCTGCTGCCTGCCTCGAGGCCTTCTCCGACGCCGACCCCTCCGCGGTACGTGCTGCACTGCTCCTGTGCTGCTGAGAGAACTCACCACCCGCCTCGCGCGTCCGAGTTCCTGACTCTCTTCTGTTTGTCTACGCTGCGCAGGTGACCAGCTGCAGGCACGAGTTCCACCTCCAGTGCATCCTTGAGTGGTGAGCACTCGATCTGATTGCCAGTGCTTACTTTCCTGCTGTTTCTCTGCGTTTGTTTTCATATCCGTGTGTTGCTATGATCATTCAGAGCTGGTAGTGTCAATGTCAACTGTCAAGGACACTACAATGCACCGCGCAGTTGTTCTACTGTGTTGCCGTGTACCCTCGCTCATAATTTTGACCAGTGCTGAAATGCTGAACGCTGTGCGCCGCGCTAATCTGAATCTCTGCCCGACACACTCTGAAATCTGAATGTAATTTGGACGAGTTGCAAGCTCTGCTCTGAATCGCTGTAATTACGACTTTTTTTTAGCCTAGCAGTGATGTGTATTCAGTTGCTTTGTATCAGCGAAATTCAGATGGTTTCATGAGCTGGTTGGTTGTTAATAGGCGCTATAATGTAATCCTATAGACCTATATGTAGCCTGTAACTCGTAGGTCAGTATATGATCTTGATCCTGATCCTACGCTTATGTATTCACCTCATCGATCACATATCCTTCGTACTTCAAAATAGATTTTGTTTTTAGGATCCTACCAGGTTCATGTCGTTTGCATATGCTAAAAGTTTGTTGTCCTTTACCTGATGGGTTACTTTTAAACTTTGTTGCTGGTGGCAGTAACTTTGCCAGTTTGCGACCACAGTTTCTTCCCTCTACTTCTCGATGTAGTGTTCTGTGCTTCCCTTTGCTCATCTATTTTTGTGCGCAGGTTCCTTCCCCGTGCCATTCCCCACCGCCGGCTGTGCCCTCCCCCAACCCGGCCACGCGTGTGCCCATGGACAAGTACAATTACAGGGACTACCTATCCCAAGGTTCTTCCTCCGGTGTAGGTAGTATCCGCTCATCTCAGGAAGATGCAGATGAAGACGACTTTGGCCTGTTCTTTTCGCAGCCGGCCCCCTCCCTGTCCGCTCCTCGCCGCCACATGGAGCATTTGGATCTCAATTCACAGGCGGACGTCTTCCCCAGCATTGACTCGTACCAAGACATTCTATAGGGTGATGAGCATCCACTACCTCCTCGGGCCCCTAGAGGCAGAGTCCGAGCACCTGATGGCGGAGGTCGTGGTACAGGCAAAGGTCTGCTTGGAGGCAAAGTTGGTTTTGGACGTGGACAAGGCAAAGGTTTGCTTCGAGGGAGTATTGGCAGTCGCGGTGTAGGACATTTGGGAGGAGGACGGCCTGCATCTTCCTCTGCAGGCCATGGCTTTCACAATCCAGTGGATGTAGATGCTGGTGACATGGAAGATGACGTGCCATCTGAAACACAGTCTCAGGTAATTGCCTATACATGGTCAATGCTTCTCTTCTTATGTATGAAATGTATGGTTGCCATATGGAAGTGAAATTTATGCTAGGTACTTGTGGATGTAGATAGTGAGTTGTGATAATTAGTGATGTACTTGTGCATGCATTGACTCTCTTTTTTGTCACTATCCTGGGTATATGTGTATTCATGGTTCCAGCGTATTGATAACTGAAAAAAATGAAGTCATAGTTTGCCCAGGTATATGTTTGTGTTACCACTCTGAAGGATGAAGTAAAAATTTGATGATATTGCTTAATACTTTATAAACTAAGGATAGCATTTGTTTCTGTGGAATGTAGTATATGTTCCTTTCTTAAAAATAAGAAATTGTATAAGTTTATTGTCTCAGATTTTCTGATAGGCCTTCTATTTGTTTCACTTTCAAATGCTAACTATCTCAAGCGATCTGATGACATATTCTAATCTTGCTGGCCGTTTGTTCCCTAAAACAGCTTCTTTGTTTTCTCCCGTTTGTTCTTCAGCCTTTGCATCTGCTTCAATATGCTCTTGAAGCTTCTTGGCTACCTTTTGGTACCACACTCCAAATTTATCCATGTCTCTGTTCTTCACTTGGTCCTGTTGAGACTGGAGCAGCAGCTGAAGGAGTACATCTAGGTCCGGCTGATCCACACCCTTCTTCTGTCCATGGTCCAGATGAAGCAGCTGCTGGTGGTTTCCCTTCTGCTGTCGAACTTGAAGATCACCCTTGATCTTGTCAAGCTCCATGAGTTTTTTGCACCCAATCCGATAGCTTCTCCTTGACGTCATGGGAATTAATTTACTAATAGAAGTTAAGAAACAGACATTCACAGAACTTGTCATCCTGTGACTGCCTTCTTGAAGGGTCTTATCCTCAGTTGCTTTTCATCATACTCCACTTCTGCCTCGCTTTTTTTTGGAAATTAGTTAGTGTGAGAATTTGTTAGTGTAATAGTTTCTTTAGTGTGATATGTTCTCTGACATTGCAATACTTAGTGTGATAATTTGTTTTCTGCTATAGAATGCTTATGGCAGGGCTGAATGGTCCGAGGAAAACTCACATTGTTACTGTGAACTTGCTGTTGATGAAATAAGGGCAGGGAATTGTGTTAAAGGAACAATGGCACGTAGAGGTTGGAATAACATTCAAAAAGGATTTCAATTAAAGACTGGAATCAATCTTTCTATCAAACAATTAAAGAACAGATGGCCACAGTGCAAGGTTTTGTACACTTTTTGGAATAAGATTCAAAATGATAGCGGTCTAGGGCGAAGACCTGATGGCACTATTATAGCATCAGCCGCATGGTGGAAAAGAGAGTTACAGGTAATTTCCTTGTAGTGTTATCATATCATGCTATGTCTACATTCATCAGTAGTTGAATCTCAATTTGTTTGTTGTTTTGCAGGGGAAAAGTGAATGTAAGAAATTCATGAAATTTGTTCCTACGTATGTTGGATATCTTGAAGAGATGTTTAAAGGAATTATAGTGGACGGTCAAGCTGCTGTCATACCAGGATCATCAACTCAACACAAGAGAGTTGAGGAGGAAGACTTGGGTGATCAGGAGGGTGAGGAACAAGAGGAAGAGGAGTTCCTAGCAAGTCCTATGAGCAGTAGCAGTCGCAAGAGAACAAATAGCACTGTAAGCACAGGCACAAGCCCAAGCAAGAAGAGTAAGAGCCTAATGGTCAAGGTGTTCCAGGGGCTGCTTGTTGAGTTGAAAGAATCTAGGAGTAAGGAAGAAGCAGCACTAGCTAAAATGGTAAGCAAAGGGAAGAGGAGTTGGCAAAGAGGTACCAACAAAGGGAAGAGGAGTTGGTAAAGATGCACCAATTTAGGCAGATGGAGTTAGAAAAGAGACACCATTTGAGGGAGATGGAGAAAGAGATGCAGAAACAAAAGGAGTTGGAGAAGAAGCAGAAGGAAAAGGATGACATAAAGAGATGTCTGTTATTGGTAAAGCAGGCTGGAGGTGGACCTACTTCTGATGAATTTGGCATAGCAACTAGATTATTTCAGCATGAGTACTACAGAGATGTCTTCGACATGATCGACACTAATGAGGAGAAATTGATTTGGTTGAGGAAGACATGGAGTGACATGGAATGATATGCAACTTTAGTCTGATTGTCTTGTTATGTCAGGACCTTTTATTATGTTAAGAACTTTAGTTGTCTTGTTATATCAGGACCTTTTATTATGACTGAATTGATACTGTGTGTAATTGATGCTGTGTGTGAATGATGCTGTGTGTGAATGACCTTTCATTGCTGATTTCTGAGTTGTTTTATTGCTGATTTCTGAGTTGTTTTATTGATAATTTATCTCATACTTTATACTTTACGTATTGATTTGTTTGTTTTGGTTATGACAGGAGGAAGATGAGTCTCAGGATGATCTATGGGATGAAGAGGATGATGATAGGGCTGAATTTGATCAGAGTGTACAATCATATATACTGCAGTGTAGGAGGAAGAGGAGGAGAATCTTAAGTATTGCAGCTACCATGATGGGTATGTATCACTTTGACACCTACATTAACAAAGCAGAATACAGAATAGCAACAGAAAGTGGATATGAATGGGTCATGAAGACACTAGGAAATACCACTTCTTGTTACAATATGTTTAGAATGAGTCAAGATCTGTTTCTGAGGCTACATAGTTTGCTAGTTGAATCATATGGGCTAAAATCAACTAAGAGGATGTGTTCTATGGAGGCTTTAGGGTTGTTTCTGTGGATATGTGGTGCACCACAATCTCTTAGACAAGTTGAAGATCGTTTCACAAGATCACTAGAAACAATATGTAGAAAGTTTGATAAAGTTGTAGAGAGTGTGAACAAGCTAGCAGTAGACGTCATTAAGCCCAAGGACCCTGAGTTTGAAAATATGCATCGTAGGTTGCAAAGCCCTCGCTTCACACCATTCTTTGACAATTGCATTGGAGCTATAGACGGTACTCATATTCCTGTAGTAGTGCCAAGTAACAAGGTAGTTCAACATATGGGAAGACATGGATATACGAGTCAGAATGTCATGGCCATATGTGATTTCGATATGAGGTATACTTTTGTGGTGGCTGGTTGGCCTGGGTCAGTTCATGATATGAGGGTGTTCAAAGATGCAATTGACAAGTTTGGAGACAAGTTTCCGCATCCACCTGAAGGTAATGACAACTGTATGTATGCATGTTCTAATTATTACAACACTTGTTCTATGACTTAAATAATCCATACTTTTATAATTGTGTAGGCAAGTACTACCTTATTGACTCGGGTTACCCGAACCGACCGGGATATCTTGCACCGTACAAAGGAATCAAGTACCATCTGCCGGAGTTTAGACAAGGAGTAATGCCAAGAGGTAAAAAAGAACTATTTAATTACTCACATTCTTCACTTCGTAATGTCATTGAGCGGTCGTTTGGAGTTCTAAAGATGAAGTGGAGGATTTTGCTTGACCTTCCTAGCTATCCAATGCAAAAGCAAAGCCATATAATTATTGCGTGCATGGCAATGCATAATTTTATTAGGGATAGTTTTTTGAGAGATGTGGACTTTGATTTGGTTGATCATGATGAGAACTATGTTCCATTCGCCGAAGGATCCTCTTCTGACGGTAATGTGTCAAATGTACATCATGGAGACGAAGATGTAAACATGAATGAGTTCCGTGATTGGATAGCCGATGGGTTGTTTAGTAGATCGTAGATGTCAACTTGTAATGGTGATTTTATTGATGTGTTGAATTGTTTGTATGGATGATTTATGGACACTTCTTTCCAATTGTATGAGTGTAAACATTTGTATGTACTTTTTTTTATTGAATGGAATAAACATATTTGGCCGCCAGCAAAAAAAATCGGCGCCAGCAAGAGGAGGTGGCACGCCAGCAATAGGAGGTGACCAGGGGTGCCATGCATACCAGGTGCCATGCAGAGGAGGGGTAAGGAGGAGGGTTGTATGGTCTTTTTGCTAGTATATTTATTGTTTTTAGGCAGTTTTAGAAGGTGGAACCAAACATGTTTTTAGGAGATTTTAGAAGGCTGTCTAAAACTTTTAGGAGCTAAAGTTTTAGGAGTTCGAAACCAAACAGACCCTCTGATCGGGTTGCTGCAACTGCAATCGTGCCTCGCTTCACCCAGCAGGCAACCATTATACAAGCAACGAGTTATATATAGTACTGGAGTACTACATATCCCAGTCGCGGATCTCGCGATGTTACTGTCGCAAGGTCCACTTATCACTCTGGGGCCCCGGGCACTGTAGCTTGCCAAGTTTGTCAAAAACAACCACACACACACAGAGTTGCAGTGTTTCTCAGTGACCGATAAACCCATCCTACCCAACCATATTTGACCAATAATCAACATCACAGCAATCACAGGCAACAGTGTCCCTGTGTCCGTTTGGAACCGTGCTGCCCCAATGGCAAGTGCAGGATTGAACAAAAATATCTTCTTCAGTGCAAGGAACAAGCCAAAGGGTGCATTTCTTCGTGATTTTTCTGTCCCAGGTCCGTTCGCGTGCTCTTAAATCCGGCTTGATCTGCTTATTTTTTCAATCCAAAACAGTGTTTTTCTCTCACAAATTTCTCTAGCATTCCTCCGAACCATCCAGATTCCTCCAGAATTCACAACAGGCCCCACAAATAAATCTGGTGATCTCTTTCAGAGCACAGTCCAGGTTCATGGAGAGAGCACGGAGAATTTCCGAAACGCCAAGTGGGTCGCTAGGACATCAACGTCAAAGCACATGGGCTCAACAAGCGAAGACCAGATGCGAGAGGATCGATTGGAGCATATTTTGTACACATATATTAAATTTATTTTCCAAGATCAAAAGAAGATCCAGACTTGCAAGCCAAGGAGATTGGGCTGAATAAGAACAAATTAAAGTACCGGTGCGAAATCTTGCTGCCTCTATCATGCCGATTCTGTGCCCAGTACAATGATGCGACTACTTAATTCCACGCTATTATTAGGTGGCCGGTGGGGAGCGCTTTGGTTGAGCTTTTTCCTCCTGTGATGGTGTCGGGAATCGCTCGGGTTCCCCCGGGCCTGAAATACATGAATGGCAATCGAGTCCAAAGAGGCAGCAGCGATTTCATCAAAGTAAGAGGAGCAAAAGGGCATCGATGCAGAGCAGAGCTCCCAATCAGTGGCCAAACTGGGGGCATCTGTGCACCGCTTTTGGCTTTTGTGCCTTTGTGGGGGCGCCTGGGAGGAGGGAGGTGTTTTCTCGTTGTGTTGCGTTGCTTTCTTTGCACCTACCGATCCGTTGACCGTAGGGTCGGCGTCCAACACCAACAAGCGCGCGAGGACCACATGCTTGACGAGATGGTCTTGGTCTTATGCCTTCCCTTTCATTTCCTACATACCCCCCGGCCAGCCGTCCAGCCCCCAGGGCTCTCTTTGTTGTGACATTCTACTACTTTTAATTCTAAGTTGCATGAGGATTTTTTTAGCCCAAAATACTAATTGTTAGGGAGAATAATATCAGCAAACAATGCATTTTCGCATGTGGTGGCATGTGGGCAAACATGATATATGTTGTCCCACTCCCACATGAAGTGCCAAATGTTATCATTCGTGATATCTCAGTCATAGGTTGTAATGTTCTTTTAACTGAAAGTCACAATGTTTACATTCTTTTCCTCCAAGGTACAGATATAGATTTCAGGCAAGCAAACACAACCTAGTTGGATTTAATTGGGTTTCACCTAGCTTTATTTCAATTAAATCAAATAAATTTTAGGACCCATAGTAAATGATAGATGCAATAAATGATTAATCGTGGATGAAAATTTTATCGGAGATTAACTCATTTTAAATGAATGCCTATCATATGCTTTTACTATTAGGTTGAGAAATGGGGAGGGCAAGTTGTGCTGAGCTGTAAACACAGGCTTGGCCAGGCCACGACATAAGTGGTGCGGTATCATCGAAAATTTTTGTGGCTCCAACTATAACAGATGTCGTATTGGAGGAGGATACTGTCTACCTCGCTGGGTTTTAGGTCGCGGACTCATGTTGTGGGTCATGCATGAAAGTAAGAAGAGTGGGAGTGAGTAATGACAAATTAAGGGATGAGAGTTCCAGAAAAAAAGAGGAGTGAGAGTAAGGGTCCACAGATTGAGTGAGGGGGAGAAAAATTACCTTACTTCCATGACAGATACTAGCAAGCTTACACGTGCTTTATAACGACAGATACACACACCTCACAAAATACACGCGCATCACAAAATGCATGGCCTCAGGTGGCCAGGCCATGACATGAGCTGTACGGTGGCAACGAAAGAAGAGTGAATGACATAAAGACGAGGTAGAGAGTGAGAGACGAAAGAAAGAAATTGATTGCTTTTAATATTAGATTAGATAGATATAGATATACTCACTCTGTTCCAAATAAGTGTACATCTCACATTTCGAAAAGCTAACAAATCTCAAGTTTGACTAAATAGACACAAAAAAGTACTAATAATTATAATATTCAATAAATATCATTAGATTAATCACACTATGTATCTTCATAGTAAACATATTTAGAGATAGAAATGTTAATACTTCCTCTATTTTTTTTACATTTCACATTAGCTTTATTCTAAGTCAAACATTACTATCTTTGACCATCAATTAAAATCCTTATAATTTTACGGTGTATATGAATCATATATTACAAAAGTGTTTCTCATAGTGAATCTAAAAACATATATCTTATATCATGAACCTATATAATTTTCTGAAATGGATGGTCAAAGATATAAATGTTTGACTTAGGCAAAAATTAATGTGACATATAAAAAACTTAAGGAGTATAATCTAATTAAATTTCAGATTGATTGACTCCTTCGAGTGCTGATGTTCACTTATTTAACATGGAGATTCTATAGTGCTGATGGAAGATGACGACATGGTATCTTGCCTATCTCCAGATTCCCACGCACCATGGCCTGTCCGCGGAACATGGGAGGCCTGTTTAGTTTTATTTGCCATGGTAAAAGACTAGCTCCTAAATTTTTACCGCTAAACTTTAGTCTTCTTTGATGTGTTTAGATCCATGGCAAAAAATTAAGCTAAAAGTGTAAAATGAGGTGTCTTTCACATCATCTAATGCTTTTAGCCTAGTTTTACACCTCTTGAGATGTAAATAGTAAAACTTTAGGCTTCCCTTTTGCTTCATCTGTTTAGATCCATTTGCTCAAAACATAGGCTAAAAATGCTGGATAAAAATTTTACCAAAGAAAATAAACAGGGCCTTAGCTAAAACCTCGAATAAAAGCGAGTAAGCGACAAACCAGCAACTATAATAGGAGCACAGCGATTTTGACGTTGGGTTGGTGTGTGTGTGCACATTAATCAATGGTTTACCAACTAGATTAGGCTTAAAAAACCATTCCCTTTGGGAAAAAATCCCAGACTGAAATTTTGTTTGTTTATGGCTAAATTGAGCTTCTCAGGCAAACTATTGCAGGTTGGATGTTGTATTTGCTTGCGCCATATAGAAAAATCCAAGAAGTTTTATGTATCCAATGGCAATTTTGGAGTTCACAAAGAGAAGAGCCGGAGCTAGCTGTGGTCCGATGGTTTCTTGTGTTCCTCAGTGGTAGGTGTGATTCCTTATAGATCCTCTTCCATAGCTTGTGAGTTGGAAGTCACCTAACATTTGATTGAGGCAGCTAGGTAAGCTGAGTTGTTGTAAAGCAGAAACAAAACCTTTCTTTGTCCAGCCTTACGTAGAGTACTTTGGTGGCAAGACATTAGTAGAAGGCTTGATAAGAGATACGTTGAAATTACTCTGTCCGTTTTAATTTATAGATCGTTTTGGCTGCACGTGAACAAAATTCTTCCGTTTGGGTGGAGATGAAAGCGCTTTCAGTGAGAAAGCTTTGAGTGGCTGGACTGATACTCCTCCCAAAAAATTATAATTTTAATTTCCTACAGACTTAATATTACATCTCAAATTTAACTACCCCTCCTCTCCTGGAGAAAAATGCACATTTCGCTTTTGGAGAAGTCAAACTTTCCATTTAAATTTAACTAAAAATATAGAAAATAGTATCAATATTTGTGTCGGGTTTATAAACCCGGGTTCCCTCATGGACTTGCTTCCCAACAAAAGCTCGGCCCAGCAGACGACGTTGCGAACGACGCGCAACTCCTGGGCCGACCCAAAAACCTAACGACAGGTCAGAAGGGCGATCCAGTCTCCGACCGAAAGGCTTGGCCAAAGAAGAACGACGCTCGCTTCCGACTCCGGCCCGCCTCTCCGACCGGAAGGCCTGGCCAAGGAGGAACGACGCTCGCTTCCGTCGCTTTCCGACTCTGGCCCGCCTCTCCGACTGGAAGGCCTGACCAAGGAGGAACGACGCTCGCTTTTGTCGCTTTCGGACTCGGGCCTGCCTCTCCGACCGGAAGGCCTGGCCAGGGAGGACCGACGCTCGCCTCTGACTCCGGCCTGCCTCTCCGACTGGAAGGCCTGGCCAAGGAGGACCGACGCTCGGCTCCGACTCCGGCCCGCCTCTCCGACGGGAAGACCTGGCCAAGGAGGACCGACACTCGCCTCCGACTCCGACCCGCCTCTCCGACCAGAAGGCCTGGCCGAGAAGGGACGACGCTCGCCTCCGACTCTGACTCGCTCCTCCGACCGAGAGTACATCGAACCTCTGCTTACAGCTCTTCTCCGACCAGGAGGCCGGAGCCGACTGGGGAATGAACGACCAGGGACGCCCGCTCAGCGAAGACCTAGGAAACGGACAGAGCAAGTAAGGCAGGGCGTTCCAGTCAACAACAATTTCAAGGACCGTACCCTGCACACCTACAGGACAGTACTGTTAGGTCATGTCAGAAGGGTACTTTATAACCTTCCAGACATGTTAGAACACCAACAGTGTTGTGGGCGTCGACATTTGACCTATAATATGATAGGCGCCGACGCCGACATTTGCCATACCAGAGAACACGATGGAACCAACCACATGCATCCAGACATCAACAGTATTGCGGGTGCCAACAAACCACTTTGTACCCGATGGCATGGGCAACAAGACTAGGTAGCACGCACACACTCTTTCTCTCACAATCTCTCTTGTAAAGTTGTCCCCTTCATCTATAAAAGGGGATGCGCTCTCTCCAAAAAGAGGGGATCGATTGACATAGATGATTCAAACAAACAACAAACGTTCGAACACTTAGCGCACGTCGGAGCTCCCGTCACTCTTGGCCCTTCGATCTAGAGTCTGACCAGACCTCTGATACCCTCCCCCATCTTACTCCCTCTCATTTGTAACCCACAACAAACTTTGAGCATATGGGCTCAGGAATAAAGTCACCCACCGACTCAAACTGGACATAGGGCATGTTGCCGGAACCAGTATAAACCCTATGTCATTGAGTGCTAGACCATATCCGATCACAACATATGGCAAAAATACAAATATTTACATGTTGGTCACTTTTCGCACCGATAGTTGGCGCCGTCCATGGGGAAGACGCCGTACGTTCACGCTTTTGGTCATCGGATGGCCCACCTTTCCGCCATCTTTGGCATAGCGGGCTCAAGCGATACGACTCGCTTTGGCTCACTGGAGTTTCCCGCGCTCTCACTTGTTAGGATGTGGGTTCCTCTCGTCTTTGAGCCATCCTAGGCCTTCCTCTTTAGAAGCCTGGACTTCATCGCTGACTGGTTTGGCGTGCTGCACCTCCATGAGGAGGCACTTGTTCTGACGCCCGTCGGAGGAGGAGCATCCTTCGTCAGCTCTAGGACTCCCGGCGACCTCAACGACGAGGCACCTGCGCTTCGCTTCGAGCCTACGCTAGGCTCAAACCCCGCTGTGAGTAATGTACATACTGTTATTTACTCGCTTTTCTATATTTTCCGCCGACTTTCCGGAGGGACACCGTTGTTCCCTGCCATGACCGCCGTGCGACCGGTTCCCCTATGGCCTCGCATCCCCCATGGACACGTACGCACGGGGGCTCTGAAAGATGCTGGTGCTGTCCCCTCTCACATCCGGATTCATGAGGATGGCAGGCTATGCTCCTGCCTCTTTTCATGACCTCATGGATGGCGATGTTTAGAGTGACGGCTCTAGCATCAACGACATCATGGCATCGAGCCACCCTCTGTCCTAGGAGTACGCTATGGCGGACGCCCCGGGATAGCCGCCAGTGGCATCGGAGTCTCTATATACCCACACCCCTCCGGACCCTCATGCGAAGGCCCTCGCATATGCGTAGGAGCATGACGAGGAGCTACGATAAAGGCGGCAGAACCAGCCGCCACCTGCGCCGACGCGCTCGGCGTAGCACGCCGCATACCGTGCGCTCACCCCGGCGAGCGGCGCTTGGGGTCGCGCCCGCTAGGTGCAGCGCAACATCATGGATGGGGGAATGATCCCCCATAGTTTGTTCAGGCTGGCCAGAACATCACCGCTATGGTGATTCTTCTACATGGCCTTCCAAAGCCTGTCGACCCCCAGGAGCAGGTGGTCCATCGAAACCTCCGGGCACTGGTGGAAACCACCGCTGTTCAATAGGCGGAGAGCTCCATGTCATGACACCGACTCATGGCCTCTCTCCCAACCAGGGGAGTGGGGATGCACCAGACGAATCGCTCCATCCACCGGGCGTGGAACAGGAGGCCGCAGCTACACCACGACCTGACCCAGTGCCTGCTCGACACCGGTCGCCTATGCGTGAATGCCTCAGGCTGAACCGAGATGCTCGTAGCATCATCAACAACCGACGTTAGGCCCGGCATGTTGATGATGTCCATTGGGTGGCGGTGAGAACAGGCAGCATGGGCTCTAGTCGGACCATCGAGGGGACCGATGAGACCCACCCTAGGCATGGTCGCCGACCCGACGACCGGAGTCCTAGCCCGGATGGCCCGGGACCATGAGCCTTTGGCCGACGCATCCAGAGAGCATCGTTCCCACAGCGCTTTCGATCGCCTACCAACATCGCTAAGTATACCGGGGAGACGAACCTCGGTATATGGCTTGAAAACTTTCGGCTCGCCTGTCGAGCTGGAGGAGTGGATGATGACCACTTCATCATTTAGTACCTCCCCATCTGCGTGGGGGACATGTTTGAGCATGGCTCGAATTTCTCCCACACGACAACATCCATGACTGGGTGGACCTCAAGAGGATCTTCGTCGGGAATTTCTAGGGGACGTATGTGCGCCCTAGGAACTCTTGGGACCTCAAGAGCTGCCACTAGGAGCCCAATGAGTCCCTACAGGATTACATCCGTAGGTTCTTGAAATGATGCAACTCCCTTCCTAATATCATCGATGCGGAAGTCATTAGCGCATTCCTCTCCAGGACGACCTACGAGTCCCAGATCCATAAGCTTGTCTGTGTGAAGCCCCATACCACCCATGACCTGCTCGATGTTGCCACGAACCACGCCTCTGGTGAGGGGGCGATCAGAGCCGTCTTCAACGGAGGCCGGGACAAGGGCAAGGCCAAGCATGAGGACCAAGATGAGGGCCCCTCCACACAGAGGGGCAAAAAGAATAAGAAGGATCAGCACCGACCGGCCAACTTCGCATTGGTCACCGTAGCTGATCACATGGGCCAGCAGCCCCATCAGGTCCTGCCTAACCACTTTGACAAGCTCATGGAGATCCTATGCACCAACCACACTTACCCCGTCAAACACCTATATAAAGACTGCGAGCTCCTCAAGCACTTCCTACGATAGGTCAGTGGGCCAAAAGAAGGAAAGGGCAAGGAGGCAGCAGCCAAGAAAGGAGGCATGACGAGTAAGGATGGGGACAGCTTTCCCGACCCTAAGGAATGCATCATAATCTTTAGGGGATCCGATGCCATCTACTCCAAACGCCAGCACAAAGTGCGCTACAGAGATGCATGCGTCACCGAGACGGTCATCCCCACCTTCCTTCACTGGTTAGAATCTTTGATCACTTTTTATTAGAGGGACCATCCTTCCCACATAGTCAGACCAGGTCGCTACCCGCTCGTCGTCGACCCCATCGTCCGCAAGAAGCGCCTCACCAAAGTGCTGATGGACGGAGGCAGCGGCCTCAACATCCTCTATGTCGACACCCTAGATGCCATGCGCATCCTCCGGATGGAGCTCTGCTCGGTGAACTCTCCCTTTCACGGCGTGATCCCGGGGACGCAGGCGTACCTGCTTAGGTAGATCGACCTGCCCGTCATGTTTGGTGATTGAGCCAACTTCTGCTCGGAGGTGCTTACCTTCGATGTGGTGGACTTCCTGGGGTCTTACCACGCCATCTTGGGGTGGCCATGCTACGCCAAGTTCATGGTGGTCCCCAACTACATCTACCTAAAGTTGAAGATGTCGGGGCTGAACGACATCATCACTATGGGTAGCACTTTTTTGCACACCTACACATGCAACCACGAGCATTACGAGCTCGCCACTGCCATCATCAACTCATCCGAGCTCCTGTGGCTCAAGGAGTTGTTGACCCCAGCAGTCCTAGACTACAACAAGCCAACCTCCTTGACTACCTTTCGCCCACTCGACGAAACTAAGGCGGTAGGGATCGACCCCACTGACCCAACCAAGATGGTGTGGATCGGGACCCAGCTCCCAGTCAAATAGGAATACGAGCTCGCCGATTTTCTATGCGCCAATTGTGATGTCTTTGCATGGAAACCTTCTGACGTGCTAGGCATACCATAGTAGATCGCCGAGCATGCACTACGCCTTGTCCTGGGCTCGAAGCCCGCCAAGCAACACCTGCGTTGCTTTGACAATGAGAGGCACAGGGCCATAGGCGAGGAGGTTGCCAAACTCCTGGCAGCCGGATTCATCAAAGAGGTATACCACTCCGACTGGCTCGCCAATCCTATTCTTGTTAAAAAGAAGACCGGAAAATGGAGAATGTGCGTTGATTATACTGGCCTCAACAAGGCGTGTCCGAAGGACCATTTTTCTTTACCATGCATAGACAAGATAGTCGATTCCACCTCGGATGTGAAATCCTCTCCTTTCTGGATGCCAACTCAGGCTATCACCAGATCACAATGAAAGAATCTAACCAGCTCGTGACTTCGTTCATCACTCCGTATGGTTCGTACTGTTATGTAACCATACCTTTCGACCTGAAGAACGTTGGCGCCACCTATCAATGGTGCATGCAGCAATGCTTCACCAATCAAATTGACCCGCTTGATTAGCATGACCAAGTCAAGCGGCCAAAACCAACAATCGTCGTCTATTTGATGACATAGTGGCCAAAATGGCTCAAGCTTATGACCTGATCACAAACTTGGCGACAACATTCATGAACCTCTGAAGGTTCAACATCAAATTGAATCCCAAAAAATATGTTTTTGGTGTTTCGAAGGGGAAGCTGCTTGGATACATCGTGTCTGAACGCGGCATCAAGGCCAACCCCCAAAAAATCATGGCCATCTCCAACATGGGCCCCATACACAATGTCAAGGGCATACAGAGACTCACCGGCTGCTTGGCTGCCCTGAGCCGATTCATCTCCTGGCTCAATGAACGAGGGATGCCTCTCTACAAGCTTCTCAAAAAGACAGACACTTTCATCTGGACTAAGGAAGCACGGCAGGCTTTGGAGAGCCTCAAAGTGTCATTGACATTAGCCCCAATCCTCGTCGCTCCAGAACGAGGAGAACCCCTCCTCCTCTACGTTGCAGCAAGCAACCATGTGGTGAGCGCTGCCCTAGTCGTTGAAAGGGAGGAGCCAGGACACCACCTTAAGGTCTAATGACCCATATACTTCATGGGGAGGTACTCACCGACCCCAAGGTTTGGTACCCCCAGGTGCAAAAACTCCTATACACCATGCTGATGGTGACCTAGAAGCTCCTGCACTACTTCATCAACCACGAAGTCTCGGTCGTCACTTCATACTTGCTCGGAGACATCATCCGCAATCGCGATGCCACAGGACGAATCTCCAAGTGGGCACTCGAGCTAATGGGCTATGATATTAGGTATATCCCCCATACCATTATCAAGTCTAAGGCTCTCGTGGACTTTGTCACCGAATGGTTGAAGGTCTAGCTCCCGACCCTAGACGTCACCCATGAGTACTAGACGATGTACTTTGATGGGTCCGTAATGGCACCCGGCTCAGGGGCTGGGGTGGTTCTCATCTCCCCATATGGGAGTAGGCTCCGCTATGCAATCTACCTCTACTTTTCAGCCTCAAACAACACCACAGAATACGAGGCCCTCATCAATGGACTATGCATCGCCATCGAGCTCGACGCTACGTGACTCTACGTTCGCGGCGACTCAGAGCTGGTCATCGACCAGGTCATGAAGGAGTCCTCTTGCAAAAGCCCCCTCATGACAGCATACTGCCAGGAGGTGCGCAAGCTCGAGGACAAATTCTAGGGGATTGAGCTACACCATCTCCCCGAAAGGACAACGATGCTGCCGATTTTCTCGTAAAATTGACTGCCAAGCGGGTTCCGTCTCTGGACAGGGTCTTCATCGACGACATTCATGAACCGTCTGCCCGCATCCTAGAAGGTCTGATCCAGACACACCTCGATGTTGACCCAACGCTCGGGGGCTCTAACCCCAGTGCCTCTGTGACAACGTCGCCCGCCGACGTCACCGTAGTGGCACTCGATCAAACCAACCGGCGAACGCCGCTACTCGCCTACCTCCTCGAGGAGGTTCTCTCACCCAAAAGGACTAAAGCACGATGGATCGCTCGATGCACTAAGATGTTCATCATGTTCATTAATGAACTTTACAAATGAAATCCATCAGGAGTACTAATCAAGTGCGTCCCTACCGACCAAGGTAAGCAACTCCTCCCGAGGTCCATGCTAGAATCTATGGACATCACATGGCCCCAAGGTTGCTGGTTGGAAAAGCCTTTCGCCAAGGTTTTTACTAGCCCACCGTGCTATGAGATGAAGAGGAGGTCGTCCGCTGGTGCGAGGGATGCCAGTTCTACACTCGACAAACACACTTGCTGACATAGGAGCTTCAAACCATCCCCATCACCTGATCGTTCGTGGTCTAAGGCCTTGACATGGTAGGACCCCTCAAAAAGAGCCCAGGCAGCTTCACTCACCTACTCGTAGCGGTCGACAAATTCACCAAGTGGATAGAGGCTAAGCCCATCACCAACATTCGCTCGGAAGAGAAGGTCAAATTCTTCCTCCACATCATCTACCGGTTCGGCGTTCCTAACTGTATCATCACTGACCACGAAACTAACTTCACCGAGAAGAAGTTCCTGGACTTCTGTGATGGATACAACATCATGATCGACTGGGCCATGATCGGACATCCATGTACAAACGGTCAGGTCGAACGAGCTAATGGCATGGACCTCCAAAGACTTAAGCCGCGCATCTTTGACCGACTCAACAAGTATGTCGGGCAATGAGTTGTAGAGGTCCCAGCAATCCTCTAGAGCCTAAAAATGACCCTAAACCAATCCATAGGGTTCACACCCTTCATCCTGGCCTACGAAGCTGAAGTAGTGCTGCCCTCCGACCTCGACCACGGCGCCCCAAGAGTGAAGGCCTTCGATCGCGACCGAGCAGCGGAGGCTCAGCAAGACACAGTCGACCTGCTCAATGAGGCCCATGAGACGACTATCATCCACTCTGCTTGCTACCAGCAGACTCTTCGTGGGTACCATGAGAGGAAAATTAGAGGAAGGATCCTTGAGGTCGGAGACCTCGTGCTTCGAAGGACCTAATCAACCAAGGAGAAACTCAAACTCTCTCCACATTGGCAAGGACCCTATATGGTGACCGAGGTGATCTGACCGGGCGCCTACCGACTGAAGGACGACAATGGCCATGTTCTCACCAACACTTGGAACATCGAACAGTTACAATGTTTTTCCCCTAAAATTCGGTCTTACCGCTTTCTTTCATTCAAAGTTCTCTCCTACAAAGCACTCTAGCCCAAACGCTTTCGGCCTGGGTCGCTCAGGGGCTCCACAGAGGTGCAATACCACCTCTTTTTTACTATCATATAGTAAATACCTTTTTTCCTGAATGAAAGGGTAGTCCGTTCCTTTAATTACCTTACATAACTTTGCTTTAAACATTCTGACTGATCACACCCCACCATGACCTACGGTTATTAGCAGCTGAGCCTCGTGGGCCATGCCCGGGTTCTTAAGGTTGCAGCCTATGGTTCAAACAGGCAGGTGCGAAAACGAAAGAATAAAAAACAAAGCTATGCTAGGGTAAAAATAAGGAACGGATGGGACAAACTTCCTCGAACGAAGTGATTGATCACAAAACAAAAATTGATGTATTCATCAAAACAACTATTCACATGGGGGCTTCCCCATGAACTTATCCTTTTATATGCTAAGTACTTCTACTCTAATTTCTACTGTGGCCACCTAGTGGCATCGGCTGATGGCTCGACCAACGAAGATGAGGGCTGCTCGGTCTCTTACAGGACGATGTTTGGCTCGGTCGGAGGCGGGGCGACGTTCACTTCCAACTCAGGCTCTACTCCATCTATAGGCTGGGCGACGTCCTCCTAGAGCGCGCCTTCAGCCGTGTTCTCACGACGAGCCTCCATCACCCATTGCGCGGAGACTTGCTCTGCCACCATTTGTGCGCATGGCAGCAAGCTCTCCCTGAGTGCATGGATGGTGTCCGGGCTCCAGCCGTCGGTGTACCCACTGCAGATGGTGGCGAAGTCCAGGTCGGGGTGGTGTGTCACCACCGAAGTCAGCACCCCCGAGGTCCTATAGAACATCCCGTCGAAGATAAGTGCCCAAACTTCGTCTAGGACCTCCGCTAGTCGGATGGCGGGTGTGCTGGTGCTCGGCGTCGACCCGAATACCTCCGAGATGACCACCTAAACAACATTACGGATCTGGTCAAGCTCCACCTTGGGAGCACGTCGCTCTTCAAGGAACTTAGCCAGCGCCTCCGCACTTCGACCGATCATTGCCTTGGCCATCTCTAAGTCCTGCTCCAGAAACTAACCCTTTTGCCCAGCTCTAGAAGAAGGATGACAAACTTAGAAGCAAGCTAAAGAAAAAAACCAAGACAATCAAAGGTGGAATAGGTACATACCAAGGCAGGTGTTCTCGAGGATGGAGAGTCCCTCCTCCCGCCGAGTCACTTGCTTGCGCAATCGAGTGTTCGACTCCTCCGTCCCCATCACCTAGCCCCGGAGCGCAAGCACTTCCTGGTCGACCTCCGACCGGGCCTTCTGCTATGACTCCAGGGCCTCCAAGGACTTCTAGATCGCCGCCTCGGTCTTCGCCTGGCAGACCTTGGCCGCGTCAAGTCCCCGCTCAGTGATGGTCGCCCGCTCCATTGCAAGCAGTTCCACCGCCCCATGCCTCCGTTGCCTCAGCCGCCCAGTCTTGAGACTCATGGTGGGTAGACTCCAGCTGGTGCTCAAGCTCGGCGACCCACCATGATGCCGTGGCCTCTCGCTCCATCCGAGTGTGCTGCTGCTGGAGAAAACAGGACTTGCGGCTCGACATCTCCTCTAAGCCCTACAAAGCAAGAGGCCAACGCGCTGAAGCAACTAGTGAGAGACCAAGGAGTCAAGGATGAATGTAGAAAACTTACCTCTATGATGTGGGGTAGGTCAACCGTAACCGCCTGATGGACAACCTTGACCTGCTCCAAGGCCTCCTCAGCTTTACCCTAGTTTGGGAGAGATCAGACTCCATGGCGAGTCCTCTCCCCCCAAGTACATCCTAGAGATGCACCTCCTCCTCATCCCAAAGGATGAACTACACCTTCTTCAGGTCGCCGGGGTAGGGCCACACCAGGTCAGTGGTTGCCCCTAACCCGCTAGAAGGCCTAGCTGACGACCGAACCACTGCCAGCTCCTACGATGGCGAGATGGACGGTGGCTCCACCCTGGTGCCTACCTCGCCGTGGAAGTGGGTTAAGGAGCTATGGAATGCCACATGAGGGCTATGCCGACCCTATCACAAACGATGGACCCGAATTCCACTCGAACGTACCCTTTAGCGAGCTCACCGAGCGCGTCACTCAAGCCATCAAGGCATGCGACTTTAGCTCAGCCCCTCCAGTTATGGAAATCGTGGATGGGGTAACACATGGAACTAGACCAACCTCTACCGAGCCCAATGAGGCTCCGGGGCTCAGGTCGCCTGACACCGACTTGGGAAATCAACCAACCGTGTAGGATAGTCTACGGCCCCAGGAAAGAGTACCAAGATGCTCAGCCTCTAACTGACTCATCAGTCGGTCGTAGGCTCGGGGCTATACCCATGGGTGCGCTCGTGCGCACCCGCTATCAAAACAAAAATTCTCCCGATGGCAAAAATGAAAACCCCCCAGACGATTCTACCCGAATCGCCCGGGAGCTACACCCACGGGTGTGCTCGAGCGCACCTGCCGTTAAGATGAAAAATCCCCCAAACAATTCTGCCCAAATCGCCTAGGGCCTCAGTGGCTCCTGTCAGGTTCATAAACCTAGGGTCCCTCGTAGACTTGCATCCCAGCAAAAGCTCAGCCCAGCAGACGACGTTGCGAATGACATGCAACTCCTGGGCCGGCCCAAAAACCTAACGATAGGCTAGAAGGGCAATCCAGTCTCCGACCGAAAGGCCTAGCCAAAGAAGAACGGTGCTCGCTTCTGATTCTGGCCCGCCTCTTTGACCGGAAGGCCTAGCCAAGGAGGAACGGTGCTCGCTTTCGTCGCTTTCCGACTCTGTCCCGCCTCTCCGACCAAAAGACCTGGCCAAGGAGGAACGATGCTTGCTTCCATCACTTTTCGACTCTAGCCCTCCTCTCTAACCGAAAGGCCTGGTCAAGGAGGACCGACGCTCGCCTCCGACTCCGGCCCACCTCTCCGACTGGAAGGCTTGGCCAAAGAGGACCGACGCTCACCTCCGAATCCGGCCTGCTTCTCTGACTAGAAGGTCTAGTCAAGGAGGACTGGTGCTCGCCTCCGACTCTGACTCACCTCTCTAACCGGAAGGCTTGGCCGAGAAGGGACGACGCTCGCCTCCGACTCTGACTCGCTTCTTCGATCGGGAGTACATCGAACCTATGCTTATAGCTCTTCTCCGACCGGGAGGCCAGAGCCGACTAGGGAACGACCGACCAGGGACGCCCGCTCGGTGAAGACCTAGGAAATAGACAGAGCAAGTAAGGCAGGGCGCTCCAGTTAACTGCAATATCAAGGACCGTACCCTGCACACCTATAGGACAGTATTATCAGGTCATGTCAGAAGGGTACTTTATAACCTTTGAGACATGTCAGAACACCAACAGTGTTGTGGGCGTCGACATTTGACCTATAGTATGGTAGGTACCGACATCGACATTTGCCATACCAGAGAACACGGTGGAACCAACCACATGCATCCAACCATCAATAGTATTGTGGGCGCCGACAAACCGCCTTGTATCCGACGACGTGGGCAACAAGACTAGGTAGCACACACATACTCTTTCTCTCACACTCTCTCTTGTAAAGCCGTCCCCTTTATCTATAAAAGGGGATGCGCTCTCTCCAAAAAGAGGGGATCGATTGACATAGATGATTCAAACGAACAACAGACGTTCGAACACTTAGCGCTCGTCAGAGCTCCCGTTACTCTCAGCCCTTCGGTCCGGAGTCCGACCGGACCTCTGATACCCCCATCTTACTCCCTCTCGTTTGTAACCCCACATAAACTTCGAGCACCTGGGCTCGGGAATAAAGTCACCGACCGACTCAAACTGAACGTAGGACACGTTGTCTGAACCAGTATAACTCCTGTATCATTGAGTGCTAGGGCACATCCAATCACAACTTATGGCAAAACTATAAATATTTACGTGTTGGTCACTTTTCGCACCGACAATTTGTATCTCCAAATAAGTTTATCATGAAAGTATATTTAATGCTTAATGTAATGATACTTATAATTTATTATAAATAATAGTGTACTCCCTCTGTCACGGAGTAGTTGACGTTATATCATTCAAATTTGTCTCAAAATACTTAACTTTCTCGCTTTTCAGTGCATATTTCTCTTTTCCCAATACAACTTTCTTGTTTCCTGATGCATCTTTGTTTCTATCTCTCTCTTCTTTTCATAGGGATACTTTGGCCTTTTAGCTACAACATTAGTATCCGTGCACAACCCCAAAACGTCCACTGTTTTGGGACGAAGAGAATATTATTTATATGTTTGGTCAAATTTTATAAAAATTGACTTCTCGGTAAATGAGATGTGTATTTATTTTAGGACGGAAGAAGTAGATACTATGTAAAAAAATACTTGCCAATCTATCTCAAAGTTTATGGCTCTTTCACTATGCGAAGATAATAAATACTCCTCCCAAATAAGTTGTAATTGTAAAAAATAGTTACCATATTTCATAGTATACAAAAATACTATAAAGTAGAAGATATTTATGATACCAAATCAATCTATCTTTAGTTTAACCAAATACAAAAAAAAATATTTATGTTACCAAATAATTTAGTTAAATGATTCACCATAAACTATATTTCGATAGCGTACCTATTTAAAGTTGTAATTATTACAAACGTAGTCAAATTTAAGAATGGTTTGACTTGATCCAAACCTAAAATTGCATCAATTTTTCGACAAAGGCAGTACGTTTACTAGACATAGAGAGTGGAAAAGGATGCATTGCAGTGGTGTCCATGGTATTTTCTTTCCAATAATAGCTCTGTCATTAGTCAAATTATCTAACAATTTGATTAAGCTTATAAAACAGAGTATCAATATCTATGATACCACATAGGTGTATTAAAAACGAATTTCATAGAAATCTAACAATATCTACTTGGTATTATAGATATTGATATTGTTTCGATAATTTTGGTCAATTTAAGACGGTTTGAGTGGACATGCTAGAATTGTATTCTTTTTGTGGCAGATTAACTACATATGAAGAGTGGGTATTTACCTATTTGGGTTCATCGGCTAATGGGTGAGAGGGCCTAGTGTCTGTGCTTATATATTTTGAGGAAATGCTCCACTCAACATGTGTCGCTTGATCCCATTTGGCCGCGTAGCAAAGGCGACGCGCCGACGCCAAAGGGCTCATGGGCATCTCACGTGCACATCACGGGACGTGACAGGTAGAGAATCTCGTCGCCTGGCAAGCAGCGAGCTGCACCACCACCTGTATTGTATTTGTCCCCTCGAAAAGAATTCTATTTCTCTGCGCGTATATATTGCGAAATTAATATCCACAAAGATAATGTGATAATCACGGATGCTTATATAAGCAGGTAGCCTCTCCCCGTCTACCATCCGTAGGGGCAAGTTCGTCTTCGCCTCTTCCTTGCCAACTTGCACAGGTGCAAATGATTGGTCCCCGGGACACGTCTGGGAATTCAAAGTTTTTTTTTTGAACTTTGGGAATTCAAAGTTGGGTTGGGCCCATTCCGTCAAAGGGTTGTATTATTAGTGCCGGTTCTAAAGCAATCGATGGTGGTAGTTCGACAGTAGTTGCCTATTTGTGGTAGTGCCCACTCTATATTTGAATCTCTTACTTTTTATGAAGCATCATATTCTCTTAACCATCTACTCGTAGTACTAGTACTATATATGGAGCTCATGTAAATTGGAAAGTTTTGCATCACATCGAGTAAATCTGCTGTTCAGCAGTTCAGCACACGATGATGCCATGTGAAAGTTAGCGGCAAATTTGCCTTGGAAACGGTGAAATTTTAGAAATAAGCATGGGAATTGGCAACAAATAAAGCAAGTGGGCACTCATATTAGTAGTAGTAGGCCCTGTTTGGATTCCTTGGCTAAAATTTAGCCCAGAGCTAAAGATTAGCCCTTGAATTGAAAGGGCTAAAGACTAAAAGTTAAAAGAGAGAGGAGAGAGAAAGAGATTAAAGTCACATGTTAACATTTTTAGCACCCTTTAGCTTAGCTTGCAAGGGCTAATGGGCTAATGTAGGGCTAAAGATTAGCCCCTCATTTTAGCCCTTCTGTTTGGATCCTAAAATGTTAAAAGGTGGCTAAAAGGGAATGGTTAACCTTTAGCTCTTGATCCAAACATGGCCGTAGTATAGTGCAGCACCCGACGCTGTGGGCTACAGGACAAGGCCTAGGGTGTGTTTAGTTTGCGAAATTTGGGAATTTGGCTACTGTAGCACTTTCGTTTTTATTTGACAATTAGTGTTCAATCATGGACTAATTAGGCTCAAAACGTTCGTCTCGCGATTTCCAATCAAACAATGCAATTAGTTTTTTTTCGTCTACATTTAATGCTCCATGCACGTATCGCAAGATTTGATGTGATGGCTACTGTAGCATTTTTTGGGAAACTTTTTGGGAACTAAACACAGCCCTAGTGAGAGAATAGACTCCAAGAGAGAGAGTGGGGAGAGGGTGTCAGACAAGCCAGGCGGGCCGCGAGCGTCACATGTGAGCGCACCGCCCGATCGCACCGTAGAAATCGCTTCGCTTCCGTGACCAGCACCAGCAGCCAGCTGCTGCCCAGCTCCACCCACAGGTCACGTCACGCCTATAGATGGCCAACGGGCCGGCCCGGTCCGGCCTGGCACGGGCCCGTGCCAGGCACGGCCCAAAGGGAGCCGAGCCGGCATGGCACGCCGCGCCACACGGGCCGTGTCGAGGAGGGCGTCGTGCCTAGCCAACGGCCCAGACACGGCCTGCTGGGCCATTTTTCGGGCCGAGTCGGTCCGAGAAGCACGACCCATCCAACGTGCCGGGCCAGCCCGAGGCCCACAGAAGGAAGGGTAGAGCAGGAGGCAGCCACGGGAGACGGCGGGCGGCGCACTCGCCTTGGAGGTGGGGCTTCACGGGGAGGCATGGAGGAGGGCCAGGAGCCGGTTGCCGGCGCGCTTGAATCTGGCTGTCGCTGCTTGAATCTGGCTAGGGACGCCGCGCGGGAGGAAGACGGCCGCACACGAGGGAGACGCCGCCGCGCGCGGGAAGAGGCGAGGCCACGAAAGGAAAGTGCGAGCTGCGAGCCTACGATTGTGCGTCTGCGAGGTGAGAAGGGGAGGAGCCGAGGAGAGTGGGGCGACCCGCGACCGAGAGGGCGAGAGTGCGGCGCTGCTGGGAGGGGACTGCGTGCCTACGGCCTTGCGCTGGATGGGCGAGAGAGAGAGTGAGAGGGGAGGAGGAGTTAGGGTTAGCGGCCACCGTTAGCCTAGTGGTGGGATACTGAGATATTAGCAGGACGGGCCGCCACCGAGCCGACCCTTGTGGACCGGGCCATGCCGTGCCGCCTGCCGTGCTTGGGCAGCGGCCCTGTGTATCGGGCCAGGCCCGCTGCTCACCAGGCCGTGCCGTGCTCATGTCGGACTAAAATGCCATGCTTCGTGCTGGACCGTCGTGTCCCGGGCTACATGTACGTTTATAATCACGCTGCAGACAGCGCGACAGGCGCAGCCATTCTTTCCCCCAGTACGTTCATGGTCATGGATGATGGTGGTTGATGGAATGCACCAAGTGTCCATGTATCCGTGCCCAACTGCCTGCCCATGGCCATGAGCCAGGGGGAGCACTCGCAGATGGCATCACGGCAATGCTCAGTGCTGCCATGTTGACCGTGCCACCGTGGGGACCCCCGCCTGACCATTGCATGGGGTCCATGGCTCGAACGTGTTCATCGCTTGCATGGCAGCTTGTCAAATGCCACGGGACCCCTTGACCACGGCCCCAATCAGCACCGTCTCTTGCTTGTACTCAAGAGCCAAAGCAATACTTGACCCGTTGAGTTAGGAGTCCGGGACGGGGCAATCGGACAAATAAAAGGAGGAAACAAAGATGGTGACCGCTGAGAGTTGTATGCATGGCAGTTGGCAGGTGTACAGTACAGCACAGGTAGGGTAGTCTTTTTCCGGGACCAAATTTAAAGCATCGATAGCAATTCATCCTTGTGTAAATTTCACTGTAAAAGGTTCCGCAAAAAGTTGGTTTGTTATCATCTTGTTGCAAAAACTGAGCCCTAATCGTCATCATTTCAAAACCCACGACCCACCCAGTGCACGCATCGGCACATGCTTAACCTGATGGATTTTTGGATCCATAAATGTAGCCGTTATCGAGGTTAGATATTAGATATTTCTAGGGATGTAATAATCCCAACACTAGATTCCACTAAAAGAAATAGAGGTAACAACTTAAATATTGTCACGTTGAGATCCTGTTTGGTGCACACTGGCTACGGCTCCACCCATAGCTTTCGCACAGGAGCCGGAGGAGCTGCACCAAACATTTGTGCGAGGAGGAGCACTTCTGGTGATGAATAGAGGAGCATGAATCATTTTAGGGGGTGTTTGGTTCGAGTTACTAAACTTTAGTAGCTACTAAACGGTTTAGTCACTTTTAGTAACTCTAGAGTTACTATAGATGACTAAAGCTCTTTTAGTAGCTTTTAGTCATAGTGTTTGGTTAAAAAGTTATTAAAGTGACTAAAAGCTACTAAATTTAGTAGCTACTAGGCGAACCAAACAGGCCCTAATTCGTATGAATGCAGAGCTGCATTTGCCACTTTGACTTCGGCTTCATCGAAGAAGCAGTCCCTGGAGCCATACCAAACTCGTTCCGAGTGTAACACCCTGAAATTTTGTCAAGTTTTAAAAATCACTAAAAATTTAAACTTTTAATTTTTCTCTATAAATCAATTAATTAAATGCGTAGGATTATTTTGACACGAATAGAATTCACCAAGTTGCACATGTCATGTGTTGTGTTTTGCTTGTTGAACTTATGATGGTACAATTCCGTGAGGAGTTATTTTTGAATTCAGTTTGAAAAGCATTCAAATAGCTTTGAATGGAATCCTGCGAAAAGAAAAGGAAAGCATTTCATAAATAACCATCTCGGGCTCATTCCTTCCCCTCTTCCCTTCTGGCCCGCGGGCACAGCCCACCTCCTCCCCTCCCCTTCTCCTCTTCCCCGCGTGAGCCGGCGCCCTACCCTCGGCCCAGCAAGGCGCAACGGCAGCCTCTCCCCTCCCCCTTTCCCTCTCCTCACTGACGGGTGGGACCCGGTGGTCAGCTTCGTCCTCTCCAACAAAAATCTCGCGTCACGTCTGCGCTCGCCGTACCGGCCCCGCCATGGCCCGTCCTAGCGCTGAGGAAGACGAACATATAGGGCGCCAGCTGTCCACACCTCCAAGTCGTCCCATCGTCACCTCCTTTTCTCCTCCCCTATGCTCCACAGCTTGTCAACGCCAACCGAGCGTCCGGCACGAGAATCCCGTCGGCGCCATTGACAAGACCTTTCACGCTCTGGCCGCGCAAGGGCATGGAGAATCACCACGGTGTCCAGAGCCTTTCCCCTCGAGCTTTAGCACATGTGTGGAGAAAGAAAATATCCTAGAGAGCGGAGAAAAGATCTCGCCGCCGCCACCGGCCTCACCGGCCTATAAAAGGCCCGGCCGGTGAGCTTCCACCGTCGCAGCCACAACTCCGAGCTCCGCCTAGAGCTGGAACGAGCCATATCCCCCTTATCTCCTCCCTTCCTCTCTCATCCCTAGCTTCATCCCATTTTCCCCAAAATTGGGTGTCGTCGCCGCCGTGGAGTCCGAGCTCCAATTCATCCCTCTATAGCTCAACTCCGACCAGGTTGGGAAGCGGGTGAGCACTCGGACCTTTCCTCTACCTCTTCCATTACTCCTAGCACCCTCCTCTCTGCTGTGACCTGCCGCCGTGAAGCGCCCGCGATGAGCTGCGGCTCAGCGCCAACGCCGCCGCCGCCGCCGGAAAGGAATGGCCGAGCACGTATTCGCCTTCCGCGCACCCGTAACCACACCACATGCACCAGCATACACTCACATGCTTAGCGCGAGGGCAAGCACGTCACCACACAACCGCACTCACCACGGCGAGCCACTACTACCACCGCAAGCACTTGCCGTCACCGAGGAAGCCACCAATCCTCGCGGGATAGCCTTTGGAGCTTCGATGGCTAATCCGCGTCGAGCCTTGAGCAAGCACGTCGCCGGTGAAGCCAATTTTGGTTAGCTCACGCCCCTCCCCTGCCTTCCGCCATGGCACCGGTGATCACTGTTCGAACGTCGTCGCCCTCCGTTCCCCCTTCTTCCTCTATCACGCGGGCCCAGGTCCAAAACAGTGTCCTGTCCGTTTGAGCTGGGAGGCCAAGGATGGCCCACACGTCGGGGACATGTGTCACCGATGCCCTGACCCCACTTGTTAGACACACTAGCTCACGTATACGGTGCAACACATGTGTGAGCCTTGCACATTCCATTCCATCTCCTATGATGTCGATGCAACATATGCATCAACCAATCACCAAATGATATGATCCTCTTTATATCATCACGTGACCTTTTTGGTTCATCGATCTTGACCTCAATTGCTTTTCACTGTTGCCTTCGTCCATCAGTGCCAAGTCTTGCTCAAGCTTCACCGCCACGCGGTCCATTGCTCCAAAGCCTCCAACTTGCCCTTCACGCTTGCAACTGGTCCATCAAGCCAAGTCTTGTCTTGATCTTCTCCACCTTAGTCATATGACTCAATATCATGTCTCATATAAAATGAGCTCCTTCATCACATGTGTGAGCCTTGCAGCAAATCTAAGCCATCTTCACCATCATGGCATGAGTTGCTCACACACATGTACCTGTCGCCTGTGTATTTCACCTAAACATATATTAGTCTACCTAGGTTGTCACTCAATTTCCAAAACCAAACAAGGACCTTTCAATATTGCATACTATGTGGCGTTCTGTGATACTTGTCGATGGGTAAAAACAGAACACCAATGACCGGCAGGACTACTTCGACCACTACATATTCCGACATGGAAATGGGACAAGATCAGTATGGATTTTATAGTAGGGCTACCCAAAATGCAAAATGGAAATGATTCGATATGGGTCATAGTGGACAGATTAACTAAAGTGGCTCACTTCATCCCAGTGAAGGCCAAATATTGAGGGGATAAGCTGGCAAAAATTATATATTGATAATATTCTTCGACTACATGGTGTCCCAAACTGGATTGTGTCGGATCGAGGCACGTAATTTACCGTAAGATTTTGGAAAAGTCTCCATACCGCTTTAGGCACCCGCCTGGACAACAGTTTAGCATACCACCCACAAACAGATGGACAGATATAACGAGTAAATTAGATACTAGAAGATATGTTACAAACATGCGTGCTCACATATGGAAAAGATTGGAAAAAGAGTTTGTCCTTGGCTGATTTTTTCTACAATAATAGCTACTAGGCTAGTCTAAAAATGGCCCCATTTGAAATATTATACGGAAGGAAGTGTCAGACACCGAGTTGGAGAACGAACTTTATTTGGACCAGATATGATCAAAGATGCCAAAGAACAAGTAGCTAAAGTCTGAGAAAATTTAAAGGCCACACAAAGTAGACATAAGAGTTATGCGGATACATGACGAAGGCCGTTGGAATTTTAGCTAGAAGATTTTGTCTACTTAAAGGTATCCCCGATTAGAGGCACTCGAAGGTTTCAAGTCAGAGGAAAATTAGCGCCACGATATATTGGACCGTACAAAATTTTGGAAAGAATTGGAACAGTAGCCTACCGTCTAGAATTGCCCCTAGAAATGTTACACATACACAATGTATTCCACTAATCACAACTAAAACAATGCTTAAGAGTACCTGAAGAGCAAACACCCATGGAAGTAATGCACCTACAGCTCGAATTGCAATACCAAGAGAGACCGATCAAAATTTTGGATATCGCCACTTGGCAAGCAAGAAGGACAGCCGTGAGATTTTGTCGAGTGCAGCGGAGCAACCACACTGAGGCAGAAGCCACATGGGAAAGAGAGGACGATCTAAAAAAGGAATTTCCATACCTATTCGAGGATCAGTTCGAATCTCGAGGACGTGATCCTTTTTAAGGGGTAGGTTTGTAACACCCTGAAAATTTGCCAAGTTTTGAAAATCACTAAAAATTGAACTTTTAATTTTTCTCTATAAATTAATTAATTAACCACGTAGGATTATTTTGACAAGAATAGAATTCACCAAGTTGCACATGTCATGTGTTGTGTTTTGCTTGTTGAACTTATGGTGGTACAATTCCTTGAGGAGTTATTTTTCAATTCAGTTTGAAAAGCATTCAAATAACTTTGAATGGAATTATGGGAAAAGAAAAGGAAAGCATTTCATAAATAACCATCACAGGCTCATTCCTTCCCCTCTTCCCTCCTGGCCCGCGGTCGTGGCCCACCTCCTCCGATAGCCTCTGGAGCCACCAATCGTCGCGGGATAGCCTCTGGAGCTCTAGCGGCTAATCCGCATCGAGCCTCGAGCAAGCACGTCTCCGACGAGGCCAATTCCGGTGAGCTCGCGCCCCTCCCCTACCTTCCACCGCCATGCCGGTGACCACTGTCCGAACGTCGTCGCCCTCCGTCCCCCCTTCTTCCTCTGTCACGCGGTCCGGGTCCGAAATGGTGTCCCGTCCGTTTGAGGAGGGAGGCCAAGGATGGCTCACACGTCAGTGACACATGTCACCGACGCCCTGACCCACCTTGTCAGACACACTAGTTCATGTACACAGTGCACAACACACAGATATTTGCTAAGGCCGCACGGGCAGTGTACACAGAGTGATGGAAAACCACTTTCCTTACATAGAAAGATTCCCAGAAAATTCCTATAAATACTAGAGGCACCCTAGAACCTACCCACACTTTACCATGACTTTTGCATTCATCCAAATATCTCCAAAATTCCATAAATCCCCAAAACCCTATTTTTAACTTCTAAAAATCATATCTCCTCTGTTCTAATTCCATTTTCTGTAAAACCACCATCAAAATTATTCTAAAATCAAGCTCTATTTATTTTACCTAGTACCACCATATGGTTCTATGTTTGCTTTTGTGTTTGCTTTTGTGCTAGCGGTAGTCTTATTTATTAGCAACGACCGATAGAGGAGGGCGAGTATCAGGAAAACGAGGACCCAGACTACGTTGAACCGGAAGGAGAGCACAACAAAGGCAAGTCCTAACTCCCCTTCTCCCACCACCATGTTTCACCTTTTCCATCATGAACCCACTACTTTCCACTTTACCTAATAAATAACTAATAAATCTAATTTATATAATCCGTATTATTATATATAAATATTCATGAGGATGAATAATGTGACTTGATATGAGCTATGTGATATATTGAAACTGTGATATGATATGAGCTCTTGTGATGTATTTATAATATGAGCATTTGTGACATGATATAACTCTTTTATAATATTCTATAGACCATTAATCTAAGGATGAACTTAAGAACTAAACTATGTGAATGTGTATTTAGCAAACCCGTTTTAGACTGGGGGCGAGTGAGGGGTAGTTTATGTGGTATAAACTACCTTGGCAGGATTGCCTAGTGAGGGTTCCTATTGGGAGATACTCGCCTCGATTGCATAAGGACCGGTTCATAGGCCATCTCGCCTAGCCTAATATTTCGTATAGCCACATGTCTATATGGGTAGACTGGATCTCACACCCCGTTAGATAGAAGTATAAATTCTACTAGGAGGCCGGCGTGGCAACAAACTATCAGGAGACGACACAGATGTTGGGTGATCTTCCGTGGTCCGGTCGGCATGGATGCTATGTGGTCTTCCATGTAAAATTGTCGTTGTGCCGTGTGCAAGCATCTATATATATTTATATCTATTGGATGTTGTGTGATCATCTAAGTCGTTATCTATTGGATGATGAGTAACCATCCAAGTCGTTTCCGGTCCCTGAGAAGCTGTGGTAGAATTATATGAAAATCTAAGGTCAAGTCTTTCGGGTACAGGATCTCGTTAGACCTATTTCCACCACTGATCATGGTTGGGAATTGTGCCTATCATGTGGGAAAAAGTGTACGCCCTCTATAGAGTGTATTGAATCTATTCAGATTGCCACGTCTTTGGAATGGACAATCGCTAGGATGAGGTCTCTTATGATTAGTTTATTGTTATGTGTAATGAAACTAGATTAACATGTTGAATTGACTAGTAATAATAAATCCGGGAACTGGCGAGAAGGATAATGCTCTCCCAGGGTCCAAACTCACCTTTATTTTATACTATACCACCTTACCATTTCCACCTCCGCCGTCATAAATCCGCCACCACCAAATAAGCCTTCACCATCCACTTCGCCATACCCCAAGGATTAGGGCTTGCTGAGTACTTTATATACTCACCCGTTGATGACTCACAGATATCGACCCTGAGGAGGACTACAACATCGACGAGGAGGCGGACCACGAGGACTAGGAGCCACGTGAAGATTTATGGATTCGCTAGAAGGAGTCACTAGGACATAGGGTTTCGACCGCACTCAAGCTTGCCTGTGGATTAAAGTATCGCTACGCTGTAGTTTCCACTGTAGTATCTAGCACCCTATTGTAATAAATTGATGCTCCATGGCAGTAGAACCTCGCTAGTTATGTAATGCCTGTGGCTTTGCCATTTGAACCTTGACTATTGTAAGACCATATTTTTTATATCAATAAAGCTCGGTATTTTATATTAAATCTGTGTGCCAATTCTGTTATTTTTGTGCGTATTTGTGCTTGATCCTGGCACAAATACAAGTGCACTTGGACTCTCAAATTGAGGGCCTAACACTGAGTTTCACCTATTAAGAAACATTATTATAGCATGCCAAGTGCTCAAACATACTTGATTTGGCTAGCTAAGCCTATAGGCTACTAATAAAAGCGTAATCTATGTCTCTTATAAAGTAAAACCAAACTACAATATTTCTCTGTAATTCTGTGAAGCCACATCATCTCAAGGCCCCACCAAACCACTAAGGTCAATTATAAATTGCACTCCCACCAAATATCTTGAAGGAATGAAGAGACAGAAATAATTGATGTAAAACCATCAAGGAACCAAGGGGCCATGCAATAGTATTTATCAATCACGGACAGTTTACGACTCCACACAATAAATTATTTTTTATCAGTTAAGTTAATTGCTAATGTACGGAAGATGCCTAAAATATTTTATCTTGCTTGCTTATTGTAAATTGTGGAGGGTTCTAATAGTAATTCTGTTTTACAAAGTACAAACCACCTGATAATCATTTAATATTTCCTCTATAGGATACAATATATGTGCATTGTTTTTCAGTTCTCTAATACTTTTTTCATTCATAAAAAAATGTCTCTAAAAATCCTGCAACAACGCGCGGGAATTGTTCTAGTATTAGCTAAGCGTGTGTACTTATGAGAGGAATTTCTATGCAACCTAGGTTCTAATCCTATCACTAGACTATCAAACTAAGTTAAGAAAATAAAGCACACAAACCTAAGTGCATAGTATAAATGCGGAAGCTAAAAAGTGATAACTCTCGTCGATGACTTTGATATTTTTACTAAGGTATTAAGAAGCTCCTCACTTTTCCCTAGTCCTCATTGGAGCCTCTCGTAAGGAAGCTATCGCAAGGGCCAAGCTTCCGGTCGAGTAACTCCGTGGATAGCTCTCGGATCTTCCCCATGCACAAGTGGGTCTTCGAGATGGACTCTCCTAGACCGTTCAAAATCACTTTGTATTTTAGGACAGAGGGAATACTAAATATCACTCTCAAACACTCAAAATCAACATGTATTCAAGGTATAGCTTGGAAAAAAGTTATAGCATATATAACATTATTAGTAGCCAACCTTGTAGCGAAAATACTACTTATGCGTCAACTTGAAAGTATAGCTGTAATCGTGTATACACTTTCATACTCATGTTTGATAGTACAATTTTTTAGTTTAGCGATTCATAACTCATATCTATATCTTTATCTAAACCTATAGTATATCTATATCTATTTCTAATCTATATCTATATAGGTATCTGTATCTGTATCTGTATCTATATATGTATATGTATCTATTTCTATAATATATATATATATATATATATATATATATATATATATATATATATATATATATATATATATATATATATAGAACTACTATCCTGTAGCTGGCTACAGAATAACTTATTCTGTAGCCACATTAAGTTACGATAATTACTATGTTATTTTATGAGATTATAGTAACTCCTTACTAAGTGGTTTAATATAACGTTATGGTAAATATCCCCATGTGTTATAGTAACCCAACTATCGTAAATATGTATTTATATTATGGTAAATTAGTATATAAAATTATAGTAAATGGAGGTGGCTACAGAATAACTTATTTTGTAGCCGGCTACTGAATAGCCTCTCCCTATATATATATATATATATATATATATATATATATATATATATATATATATATATATATATATGTTATACAAGAAAATCCAACTAGCTTTGTATCTCAACATGCAAGCTTTTCACGTCATCTCCCGCAAAATGTTACATCACCCTCCACTAAGTTTCAATCTCTTCGTATGCACAGTATCTATGTCATCTCCTACTAACTGTAATTACTATTTGCAATCTATTAAAAAAATACAAGGGGCACATATTTCCAAAATGAATTAAAATAAGAAGTATTTTCATGGCCCGCCACTACACCCGCACGATCATGGAGTTTGATCTAAAATGAATTTAAACACATGATATGATCATTAATAAATTTCTAAACCTATCATACCCATATGAGTTAGAGTAGCACGTGTTTAGGCACAACATAGAATTTGATTCTCAAACAAATTAAAATACATGACATGAGCGCTGAATAAATCTTCAAACCACGAGTAGTCTAGGTATAACCACGAGCAACCATGAGCTGAATGTCCTGCTGTCATGGTCAAATTCATATTATTTGTGTGTGTTTATTTTGTGAAGCCACCCCATGCTTTATGAAGTGATGCATCGTCATGAGTTCATCCCATGAATTTTGGTGGAATCAACTCATTCCTCGTGCATATATTAATTATTAGTTTGTAAGGAATGAGGTGATGATAGATCAAACTCATTCCATTTCACAAGTCAAATAAAAAATAAGGAGTGAGAAGAAGATGTATCACCTTATTCTTTAAACCAAACACACCCAATAATGGTCCGTCTGTGGATATATATTTAAAGTTCCCAGGAACTACATATAGCTGTTAGCTCAAACAAGCATTGGCTGGTAGATTAGATGATAATTAATGGTCCATCTTTGGATATATATTTAAAGTTCCCAAAAACTGCATGGCCTCAAACAAGTATTGGCTGATAGTCTGATAGATCAGATGATATAGTACTCCAACAAGCATTGGAGTACAACAAAGTACATTGTTTTCAGAAAAAGGAGAAGGAATAGAAAGGCGATACCATTTATAGCATGTCAACCCATTGCTGAATCTGCTCGTTTACTTTTTACCCTTAGTGACAGGTATGGGCATGCTATTATATGTTCCATCAATTTGAAAATAATATTCACGGTGAGATAGTTGGGTTGACTTCTCTTTCGAGTTTAAAAACCATGCAAATAAGAATAGGTAAAACATGTAGCAAGTTGAACCCCGGGATTGCACAGAGGTGATGTGCTGCCACTTTTTTTTTATAAGAATGTGCCACTTGACTAAACAAGAGCACTGGTAGTGATATGAGTAGTAGTTATAACAATTTTCTCATGAACAGAGCACAACATACATTGATTATACCATGCTTTAGCAAACTTGACACATCAATGGTCAACCCCACACACTCTTATGAGAGTCAATATTGTTTTCTTTTAGTAAAAATGACACACAAAATTAATAACAAAGAAAAAGGCAGCCAACTTTGATTATCCTACTCCTTTTATTCTAAACATAGGGTGTTTAGATACAGATATAAGCTCCAATATGTCAGTTTTTTACATGAATTTTATTGTAAAATGCACCCTTTTGAATAGTGGAATTATGTATTAATTCCTCAATTTCAAATTTAAGTTGTGTTGATTTTTTAGAACATATTTTGTACTGTATATTTAGACATAATATATATATATAAGATGCGTAACAAAAGCTATATATTAAAAAACCAGGGCGACATACAATTTGGATGGTGGGAGTATTAAATTTAGTTTTCATTACAACGGTAACATCCACCTTATGTTGTACATCTATATAGCTTTTATATATTGATGGTTCAAGTTAAAAGTCTTGACTAGATAAAATCCTAAACTATCCGCATTTGGAATAGAAGAGTGTAACTCACAAGCACAATAATTTTTGTTTAACTATGTTTAATGTCTACTATAATCCTTTTTCCAAAGAAATTCTGAATTACACGACTTGAATGCATTCTTGTTGGGTAAAATTGTGATTTTTTAAAAAAAAATCAGCGCACCTAACCTTGGAAAATTTATAATGTTCAGCAAATCATAATACATAAATTGACTATGGCAACTTTAACCAGAACTAAACAGAAGTTCTGGAGCATTATTCAGGACCGAGTTCACTACGTACTATGCTAAGTGTAATTATGATGATGCAAAAGCACAATTGGAGGCTAGCTCAGCTGGAGAACCACACACTCCCATGTGCGCTTAGTATTTTTGGTCAGGTACTCTGTATCTGGGATCTACAGGGCTCACCATGGCGAGGAGGAAGAACACGTGCAGAAGAAGCTCTCCCCAGAAGGCACCTACCTTGCCCGACACGTAGGCCCCGCACAGGCCCCTCGCGGCTTTTTGCATCCGGGTGCATGCTGCCACTCCCTCTGGCTCTGCGCTCACAGGGACGGAGTAGGCCACCAGCGTCGGATAAAAACAAGGTTCCGAATTTTTACACGGGCGTTTAATTAATCCAAATCCATCCAATGTAGAGATAGTGGTAAATAAATAAAATAGCACACAAGATAAGGGCGACAAACAAGGGGCGTGGTGATCTCCAAAGCGGCTGTGGCTCTCCGCATCGACGGCGGCAGGCGGCAGCGGCCGCGGCGCGGGGCCGCGGGGGCCGGATCGCAGCCGTCGGATCTCGGGCCCCACGTGCAACCGGCGGCTGTTGTTTGCTAACTACGCTAGTGGGGGCGCGCGGCGGGGGCTGTGGACAGCACAAGTCCCCGTCGCGTCTGATCTGGCCGTGGGCCCGCACAGCTGCTAATGCAAACAGAAGAGTGCAAAATTGTAACCGTCTTCTGATTTTTATATTTCTGGTCAAAAAGATTCTTTCGAAAGCATCCCTTGGAGATAAGGAATTGGCGAATTGCAGCTCCCGTCCTGTACGTATAAGGTAAAATGCATATAATTAGAGAATGCATGCCGTCCACGTCACAGTCACACGTGGTTTGTGTACTTAAGGTAAAAAAGCGTTGTTGTATCCTCCTTTCCTCAATAGTGCTAGCTAAAAGGTGATAAATTTGGGATCCTCTTATCCCTCTTCCTCCAACTTTTTTTTTCTTCTAAAATGCCTGCTTTTTTTGTTCTCGTGTTCATTGTGAGAGAGGCGACATGTTTTCCCAAATCAAAAGGGACCGCAAGTGGGGGGAATGGTAATGGCATACATAATGTATCTAGGGTTTAGAGGAGAAAAGTCGCGAAATGAAGAGAGCTTGAACTTTACTCAAAACTAAAAAAAATCTAACCATTTGCATGGATATATACACATCTTACACACTGGCATTGAGATTCCATTTTCCTGAAGTGGCTATTTCATGTATGATTCATTTGTATGAGTTCTAGCAACCAAATGATAGGCAAAGAAATTAGTTGGATATATAAATATGATTGGCAAAACAATTCGCTCAGCAAGAAGATCATTCATTAAATAAGTTATTAAAATTGTATGTCCGATTATGTCAAAGTAAGGGCGTGTTTGGTTCCTCGCCACAGGATGCCACGCCAAAGCTTAGATGGCGTCACAGAAAAAGTTACGTGTTTGGTCAGTGAAATAACTACATCAACCATAGATTTTCGCAGTTGACTTTGAGTGTGGTGGCCAAAATCGGTGCCTCACCTTAGGCGGTTTCGCTGGCTGTGGCGTGTTTTGACCGTCAACCAAGCACACCCTCGATATGTTCCTCAAAAAAGATATCTCAAATAAATGCCATATGTTTACATACAGAGTATGATTTGCTAACAAATTTCCTTTTTTATACACCAAAAAGCACCATATGGGCAAGGGTACAACGGGCCGGGCCCACTACCATGAATTCTGATTCTGGCGGGGACCCATACGAAATATGGCAGAGATACCATCACCTAACACCAGCAACAAAAAAACACACATAAATAAAATAACAAATAAATAAAGAAAAACAAAAAGGGTAGTACATTTTTTTTTTGAGATTAGGGTAGTACAAAATTTGTGAGAATAACAGGGGCGAAAATATAGGCAGTGGGTTGCGCGCGTGGTTACGCGACGCGAGACGAGGAGACCGGGGCTGGTAGGTTGGCAGGCAGGCGCGGCGAGGGCGAGCTCACCACCACCACCCTCCCTCCCTCTATAAATGCAGGGGCGCCGAATGCTCCCCAACGCCCTATACTAACCCGGAGGAGAGGTCAAGGAAGGCGAGCGACGCTCGGGAGGAAGGGCACCCCACGACGGAGGCGGCGTCCCGCTCCCACCAACCCACGACACCGATCCCCTCCCCGCCGCGCCGCCGCCGGGGACGAGCGTGGGGTGTGCAGCCAAAATCTAAGACACACCGATCCCCGGGCGTGGAGTCGCGAAGGTAGCGGCGGAGAAAAGGTCGGAGCCACAACGCGGTCGTGAGCCCGCAGCCACCGGTTCCGTCAGGCTAGACGGAGAGAGAGAGGTATCCGCTCCCTGCACCCCTGCTTGCCAGGACCCGCGAGACGCTAAAAAAAGCCGACGGGATTGCAACTTGGCGGTTTGGTTCGGCTGTAGCGTGCGTGCGTGGTTGGTGGCATGCGCGGCCGTCTCGTTGTTTTAATTTATTTCGATACGTTGATGTTTGATTCTGCGTCCGTGCGCTCCTTCGTGAATCTGCCGTGTCGCGGCGGCGGCAGAGGAATCTGCGCCGCCGTGCGGGGGGTTAGTAGATCTGTTCATCCCTGCGTGTGTTTCCGCCGCTGAGGCGTTTGTTTCGTAAATTCTTTTTTGGGAGTGCCCTGTTACACTGCAGAGTGGGGCGCACGATCTTTTTCTGGATGTTTATGGTGTTGACATGTGGGCGTAGGGAAGGGGACAGCTTTGAGCTTTCTGCTAGTTTTTCCGGTGCTTTTTTTTAATACGTTTTTTCCCGGATTTCTGGCTCCTATTTTTTTTTGCCCGCATGGCATACTAGATCGATGAATCGCTCGCTAAGCGAACACCATCTGATGCTCGTCGTCGTTTGATTGTTGCATGGCAGGTAGTGAGGCTTGCTGCTGAGCCATGTCGACGGCGCAAGGGACAGCGTTGAAATCGGCGCCGATGGGCGCAGGTCGTCGGGCCCGGCGCGGCCGCTCCGTGGCGGCGCCGTACCGTTCGGGCTGGCAAGCCTACGGTGGCGTTTCCCTCGAGGGCAGCGGGTCCCTCGGCGGCGTGCAGCGCACCGAGGAGCGCGTCGCTCCGCGGGCGCCCCGCGCGGCGGCACGCGACGCCGAGGTGGTGAGGCCGCTCTCGAAGCTCCCGAACAGCAGCATTGGGCTCTACAATCCCTCGTTCGAGCGCGACGCGTGCGGCGTTGGGTTTGTCGCTGAGCTTTCTGGCGATTACAAACGCGAGACTGTGAGTTTCATCGATTCCTTCAAAGAGGCGATGCCACATGTATTGTAGTTACACTATTTTGATTTACCACGTTCGGGATGCCAATTTTCCTCTCCTTTTTATTTACCCCAGGTTAATGATGCTATTGAGATGCTTGAGAGAATGGCGCACCGTGGTGCCTGCGGCTGCGAGAAGAACACCGGAGATGGTGCCGGCATCATGGTCGCTCTACCACATGACTTCTTCAAAGAGGTGAGTTTCTTTGCAACAAAAAGAAATAGAAGAAAGCGAAACTGTTCTTTTCGACAGTTAATTCAACGCTTTTGCTTTGGTGTTCCTGCAGGTCGCAAAGGATGCTGGGTTTGAGCTACCGCCACCAGGCGAGTATGCTGTTGGAATGTTTTTTATGCCAACCGATGAAAAGCGTCGTGAGAAGGGCAAAGCTGAGTTTAAGAAGGTTGGTGTAACACTGTTAATAAATTTGATAGCCTATGAGCAATGCAGGATTTGCTTGTTTTCGTTTCTCTGATTAATGATCTTGTCCTTGCAGGTCGCGGAATCACTGGGACATGTAGTACTTGGGTGGCGTCCGGTTCCGACTGACAACTCAGACCTGGGTGAATCTGCACTCGAGACTGAGCCAGTCATTGAGCAGGTTTTCGTTACCAAGAGTTCAAGATCAGAGGCTGAGTTTGAGCAACAGGTAATTTCATACCATTAGATGTAATTGCACATCAGCACATGTGATGGATTTGGCTTTAACATTTTTTCATGAATTGTCGTAGCTATATATCCTTAGGAGACTCTCAATCATCTCCGTCCGAGCTGCTCTGAACATTAAGCGTGGAGGAGAGAGGGATTTCTACATGTGCTCTCTGTCTTCAAGGTGCTTCCCTTTTCTCACTTGAATTTTTTTTGTTTATGCTTTGATTTCATTAGGTTTCATGGCTGAAGCGGATCAGGGAGTCCCTACTAAGCACAGTTTTTGGAATGGAATTTTGGAAAGAATTTTGAATTTCTATAGGGGGACAACAAAATATTGCCTTCCATTTGCCCTTAACAATTGTAAATATGTAGCCAAATGACATTTTGGTTGCCTTATGTTTGTATGAATAATTCTTATTTGAACATGTATTTCTTTATATTACAGGACTATTGTTTACAAGGGCCAGCTTAAACCATGCCAGCTTAAGGGGTACTACTATGCAGACCTAGGTCATGAAAACTTCATGAGTTATATGGCTCTGGTAAATGCAAAACTTTGACACTCTTACACAAAATTTGTCATGATCATAGTCTCGGCAGATGGCAACCTATAGCAAGGCTGTTGTAAGAAGATACGCTTCCATGCAGGCATCAAACTTTGAACTGTCTTACCATCAATGCTCTACTCATATGCTATTTCAGTCCTGGTTCTTGATGCCTTAAAGTGAAGTATTAGAAATCTCTATTAGTTGATACCCGATAACCATGTTGCAGAGTCCAGCTGCAGTTCTGCTATGGCCGACTGCTATGCCCGACTCATCAGGATGTGACCTCCGATTAGGTGGTGGGAAGGAAATGTGTTTGGTTTGAGGTAGCTTAGGGCTCCCAACTGTTTTGCATGAAATTCTGTGCAACTGACGCTTTCTTTTTGGTAGTGCTAGTGCTTCATTCTGATGTTCTATTCAGCAACTTAAAGCTGCAAACTATGGCTGTAACATGATTTCTAAAATCCATATGTTAAAACAGGTTCACTCAAGGTTCTCCACAAACACCTTTCCCAGCTGGGACCGGGCGCAACCAATGCGTGTTTTAGGTCATAATGGAGAGATCAATACCCTTAGAGGAAACAAGAATTGGTAATCTCGCTAAACCTTTTTACATCTGCTGTAACAATAGTTTCATAGTTTGGTGTGAACACAGTCATCTCCATATTCTTATGCCGTTTGGATTTTATGGCCCTTAGCTTGTCTTTAAGTAATCTGGATTTATAACAGGATGACAGCACGTGAGGGTCTCTTAGAGGCTGAGAAGCTTGGATTATCAAAGGAGCAGCTCTCAAGAATTCTGCCAATTGTTGATGCTACCTCTTCTGATTCTGGTATGAGCACATAATGTTTCAGTGTTGTGTGATGCACAGTTACACCTGGCAAATGAAAAATACTTATCTATCTTTTGGAAACTTATTACGTGGAAAAAATGTTAACTGTAGGCGCATTCGATAATGTTCTTGAGCTTCTTGTCCGAGGTGGGCGAAGCCTGCCAGAAGCTGTGATGATGATGATCCCTGAGGCATGGCAGAATGATGGAAACATGGATCCTGAGAAGAAAGCTCTCTACGAGTTCGCGTCAGCACTTATGGAGCCTTGGGATGGACCTGCTCTAATATCTTGTAAATATATTCTATTTCACTTTCCTTGTCTGATCATTCTTCTTACTGGTCACTCGATCTACTCAATCCTAACTTGTCTTTCACCTACAGTTACTGATGGCCGTTACCTTGGAGCTACCCTGGACCGTAACGGTTTGAGGCCTGGTCGGTTTTATGTAACGCACAGTGGGCGTGTGATCATGGGTAGTGAGGTCGGTGTTGTTGATGTTCCTCCTGAAGACGTGCTGAGAAAAGGCAGGCTGAACCCTGGAATGATGCTATTGGTTGATTTTGAGAATCACACTGTAGTGGATGATGAAGCTCTGAAAACACAATACTCTAAAGCTCACCCGTATGGGGAATGGCTTAAGAGACAAAAGATATGCCTCAAGGATATTGTAGAATCAGTGCCAGAAACCGATAGAGTTGCTCCAAGCATTTCTAGCTCACTTCCAGTAAGTCCTTCACCATGCACCAACATTACTACTGACAACTTGGGCAAAACCTAAGTAATTTAGTAGTTATGACTCTTACAATTTGGTGCAGCAAAAGAATGAGAACAAGGATGGTGTTGGTATCAATGGGATTTTGACCCCACTGAAGGCCTTTGGGTAAGCAAGGAAGTTTTGCTCATAGTTAACTGATGTACCTGTTGGCGTTTCAAGTTTTGCTGATAGTTAACTGATGTACACCAGGTACACGGTGGAAGCCCTGGACATGTTGCTACTGCCAATGGTTAAGGATGGAGTGGAAGCTCTTGGTTCCATGGGAAATGATACACCACTTGCGGTGATGTCAAACAGGGAAAAATTAACTTTTGAGTACTTCAAGCAGATGTTTGCACAAGTTACAAATCCTCCGATTGACCCTATTAGAGAGAAGATTGTTACATCTATGGAGTGTATGATTGGCCCAGAAGGTGACTTGTTGGAAACAACTGAAAAACAATGCAACCGCCTTGCACTTAAAGGTCCCTTGGTTTCTATTGATGAAATGGAGGCTATTAAAAAGATGAATTATCGAGGTTGGCGAAGCAAAGTGCTCGACATAACTTATCCAAAAAAGTCTGGAAGGAAGGGCTTGGAAGAAACTCTGGATAGAATTTGTGCGGAAGCTCGTGAAGCCATACGCAAGGGCTACACTATTTTGGTTCTCTCAGATAGAGGTTAGAAATTTAATTACAGTAGTCTATTTTTGTTCTGTATCTTATATATGATTATACCGATCACCCACCAGTTAATTAAACTTCCCCACAGATGAGTTAAATGCATTCTACAAATTTGTTATAGCTTACAAACATCTTCAAGCATTCTATTTGTTGCTCTTTTCATTTGCACAATGTGCCTTAACTTGCTCATTCCTTTTCGTTTAGCTTGAGATTAGCTCCTACATTACACAATTCAATTCCTATGACAGTCCATCAAAGTTTCACGCCATGGAGATCTGACTTTATTTATTTGCCTGAAATTGTTATGCAGGATTTTCCTCAGATTGTGTTGCTGCCAGTTCTCTCTTAGCAGTGGGAGCAGTGCATCAGCACCTTGTTGCAAATCTTGAGAGGACACGCATAGGATTGTTGGTTGAGTCAGCTGAACCTCGTGAAGTGCACCATTTCTGCACCCTGGTTGGATTTGGTGCTGATGCTATCTGCCCTTATTTGGCTATTGAAGCAATTTGGTGCTTGCAGAAGGATGGAAAGATTCCTCCTAATGGTGATGGACAACCCTACTCAAAGGAAGAGCTGGTGAGGAAGTATTTCTATGCTTCTAACTATGGAATGATGAAAGTTCTTGCGAAGATGGGAATATCCACCCTTGCATCCTACAAAGGTGCGCAGATTTTTGAAGCTCTTGGTCTTTCTTCCGAAGTGATTGCCAAGTGCTTTGAAGGCACACCTAGCAGAATTGAGGGTGCAACATTTGAAATGCTTGCACGAGATGCTCTCCGTCTTCATGAATTAGCTTTCCCATCAAGAACCCCTCCAGCTGGCAGTGCAGATGCAAAGGCCCTTCCGAACCCAGGGGATTACCACTGGAGGAAAAATGGTGAAATTCATCTCAATGACCCACTTGCAATGGGAAAATTACAAGAAGCAGCTAGAGTCAACAGCCGGGCAGCATACAAAGAATATTCGAAGCGAATTCAGGAGCTCAACAAGGCGTGCAATCTACGTGGTATGCTGAAATTTAAAGATATTTCTGACAAGATATCTTTGGATGAGGTTGAACCTGCAAGTGAGATAGTGAAACGCTTTTGTACTGGAGCAATGAGTTATGGTTCTATTTCATTGGAAGCACATACTGCCCTTGCTATTGCCATGAACAAACTTGGAGGAAAATCTAATACAGGTATGTTCTCATCCATATGTAGCATTTCTCTGTAATAAATGCGGAGGATATTTTTTTTGGGCACACTAGCTCCATGAAAACCATCTGAATAAAAGTAGGATGTATGGACCATTCTGTAGTTTTTGTAAGAGTGATGTGCTGTTCTTTTCCTGAAACATGAAGGGCATGCTGCCTATCATTTATTATGTGAGCCTGTCCTCTGCACTCAACATTTTAGAAACAATCGTGTCTAAAACTATAGTTAAGTTGTTGCTATCAAAGGGCGTACCCAGTGCAGAGAGCTCCCGCTCTGTACGGGGTCTGGGGAAGGGTGTCAGTGGCAAGCCTTACCCTCGCCTGTGCAATGCGAGGAGACCGCGACTCGAACCTGTGACCTCAAATTAAACTAAATTATTCATTGCATATCTGCTCTTTCTAGATAAACTTATCCCATGCCTTCTGGTAACCTTTCCATCTTGTTGATTTTGAATACTAGCTTTTGAAAACATTTCATACTGATTTGTTTGTTATAATTTACTGCAAGATAAGTTTTTTTTGCCTTACTTTTGTAATTTTAAAACGGTAGTACAAAACTGCTGAGGACATCTGCTCTAAATTTCTGGGGTTAAATAGAAGTACTGGAATAGTCATTTTTTCCTCCTACAGCCTGCTGCATGCAATGTTCCTTTTTTATTATAAACCCCTTTAATTTGTTGTCTCATATTGTAGTTCAGGAACATGAGTAGTATTTTTTTACCACAACAGCATGGGAGGCCCCTACTTCTAGATCTTAATATTAAATATACTTATTCCCAAGTCTAAGACCTATGTGACCAAATGCACTTTCTTTAATATATCTGTGAAGGTGAGGGAGGGGAACAGCCCTCTCGGATGGAACCACTTCCTGATGGCTCAATGAACCCAAGACGAAGTGCGATCAAGCAAGTTGCTAGTGGACGGTTTGGAGTTTCCAGCTATTACCTGACTAATGCAGATGAGCTGCAGATAAAAATGGCTCAGGTACTTTGTCAACATTATGCACTATGCAGCCATTACAAATGATTACATCCTGTTGAAAGAACATGGGTCTTCCATATTTCATTTTGGATTTACTGTATTTTTTACCTTAAATTTCTGTAGGGTGCCAAGCCTGGTGAAGGTGGTGAGCTTCCAGGCCACAAGGTTATTGGTGACATTGCTGTCACAAGACATTCCACAGCTGGTGTAGGACTGATCAGTCCACCTCCGCATCATGATATTTATTCGATTGAGGATCTTGCACAGCTTATACATGATCTTAAGGTATAAATTGTTAATAGAGTAATGCTGTTTTCTATACCACAAGGTCCATGGCTCATTGATTGTTGCTGTTGGCTCAATTTTTTTTAATACTCCCTGTCTTATCAACTTCTGAAGTCCTCTTATTGCTCTTAATATTCGTGGATCACTTGCTGTGAGGGCTACTCTTGCTACTTTTTACTGGTGAACTTGCATGCATGTTTGTGAATCTCCAACTTGCAAATGCTGTTCAATGATAGTGATATTCTTGCCTGTGCAGAATTCAAATCCTGGAGCCCGTATCAGTGTCAAACTAGTTTCTGAGGCTGGTGTGGGGGTTGTTGCTAGTGGTGTTGTAAAAGGACATGCAGATCATGTTCTTATTTCTGGCCATGATGGAGGCACAGGGGCTTCAAGATGGACAGGTATCAAGAATGCGGGACTTCCATGGGAACTTGGGTTGGCTGAGACGCATCAAACTCTAGTAGCAAATGGGCTTCGTGGTCGAGCTGTTCTGCAAACAGATGGACAGTTGAAGACTGGTAGAGATGTTGCTGTTGCTTGCTTGCTTGGTGCAGAGGAATTTGGTTTCAGCACTGCCCCACTGATCACACTTGGCTGTATTATGATGCGAAAATGCCACATGAACACTTGTCCTGTTGGTATAGCTACTCAAGACCCAGTGCTTCGAGAAAAGTTTGCTGGAGAACCAGAGCATGTCATTAACTTTTTCTTCATGCTTGCTGAGGAGCTAAGAGAAATCATGGCAAACCTTGGGTTCCGCACCATTACTGAAATGGTTGGACGTTCTGATATGCTTGAGGTTGATCCAGAAGTAGTGAAGAGCAATGAGAAACTTGAGAACATTGATCTCTCACTAATCTTGAAACCAGCTTCAGAGATTCGTCCAGGTGTTGCTCAGTACTGTGTTGAGAAGCAAGACCACGGCCTAGACATGGCATTAGATAACAAACTAATAGATTTGTCAAGAACTGCTATTGAAAAGCAAGTCCGTGTCTTCATTGAGACTCCAATCCAGAACACGAACCGAGCAGTTGGAACTATGCTCAGTCATGAAGTCACAAAACGTTATCACATGAATGGATTGCCTGCTGGTACAATTCATGTGAAGTTTACTGGAAGTGCTGGTCAAAGTTTTGGTGCTTTTCTTTGTCCTGGAATCACTCTTGAACTGGAAGGAGACAGCAATGATTATGTTGGTAAGGGCTTATCTGGTGGTAAAATTGTTGTGTACCCACCAAGGAACAGTTCTTTTATTCCAGAGGACAATATTGTCATTGGTAATGTGGCTCTATATGGTGCTACCAAGGGAGAGGCATATTTCAATGGTATGGCAGCAGAAAGGTTTTGTGTTCGCAACTCAGGTGCTCAAGCAGTGGTTGAAGGAATTGGAGATCATGGATGTGAGTACATGACTGGAGGCACTGTGGTTATCCTTGGAAAAACAGGGCGGAACTTTGCTGCTGGCATGAGTGGAGGCATTGCCTATGTTTATGATGTTGATGGGAAATTCAGTGCTCGCTGCAACAATGAGTTAGTTGACCTATATCATGTGGAGGAAGAGGATGACATCATCACATTGAAAATGATGATTGAGCAACATCGTCACAACACTCAGAGTGTTTTGGCTAGAGACATACTCTCCGATTTTGATAATCTTCTTCCAAAATTTGTAAAAGTATATCCAAGGGATTATAAGAGGGTTTTAGAAAACATGAAGGTGGAAAAGGCTGTTGCTAAGCATGCAAAGGAGCCTAAGATGGCAAATGGAATTTCTGTGACAACTAAGGTGAGATGCATTTTCAAGTGGCAACTCTGTTTCATTTTTCATATCACGGATTCCTACTTAGCTATTGTAAACTATTAATTCATCATACCTAAACATTTCTAGTTTATTTATGATTTCATATTCATTCAATAGAGAATTAAATCCTTGCACAAATGTTTATTCATGAGAACAGCTAATGATTAAATTCCAATTCTTGGAAGCTCTCATTGACTACTTGTATCAACTTTCATGTACAGAAAGTACAACCTGATCAGTCAGCAAGCCGACCAACACGTGTTGCCAATGCCAAAAAGTATCGAGGTTTTATTACATATGATCGAGAGAGTATTTCATACAGAGATCCAAAAGAGCGTGTTAAAGATTGGAAGGAAGTTGCAATTGAATCAACACCTGGTCCACTATTAAATACACAATCTGCTCGTTGCATGGACTGTGGCACTCCTTTCTGTCATCAGGTGATATTTCTATTTTTTCTGTTTATTATTTTATATACTCCCGCCATTCTGAAATATAAGGAATCCTAGGGATTTTAGGACAAATTATGGGGTAATGCATATGGCGCACGTAACCCTCCCCCTCCCTTAACAATAGATAGACTTTGTGCTTACCATATTTTGAGCTTGGTTGTAGACACTAATGGCAGGTACGGATGTGATTGAGACTTTGGGGGATTTAATTCACCTAGAATACCTTATAATTTAGGACAAAATTTGAATGCTTCAATACCTTAAGGGAGCATATATGTTAATTCTCTTTCCATCATCGTTAAGATGGATACATTTTCTGTATTCAGATTCAGTTGCTGAATTGAAGTTGTTGTTTCTCTACAGTATACTTCTGTAATGCAACTTGATTGGTCCTTTTCTTATCTACTACTGAATACTGTGTTAGTCGCTGAATTCTCACTCTTGGTAGTAGGAGAATTCTTACTCTCATCGAGAGAGGATGACACTAGGAGTTGGGGCAATTTTCTTGTCTATTTCTCACACAAGCTCACACAAATGCCATGCCAACCCAAGGGGTTGGGTTACATATTTATAGGCTGCTAGCCAGCCAAGCATATGCCAAGATGCTAGTCTAAGATGCTAGTCTAAGATGCTAATATGCTGTCCTAGCTAAGATGCTGTCCTCTAGTCTAAGATGCTGTCCTCTAAGATGTTGTCCTCTAGTCTAAGATGCTGTCCTAAAAACAGAAAAACAGCCACAAGGACCATGACCATGTGAGCATCATAGCCCCACAAAGACCAGCCACACATGAGACTTATCCATCATTCTCCCCCTAAGTCTTGTGCGTCGTCTTGTGGGAGAGTTGAACCATCCCGGTCCTGGAGCAGAGCTCAAGGAACTTGATCCTCCCAAGGGGCTTGGTGAGCAGGTCCGCAAGCTGGTCCTTGGTGTTGATGTAGCTCGCCTTGATGCTCCCTTCCTCCAAACAGCTTCGGATGAAGTGGTACCTCACCCGGATGTGCTTGCTGCGTTCGTGGAACACGGGGTTCTTTGCCAGGGCCAGAGCGGACTTGCTGTCCACCCTGAGCTCCACCGCTCTAGTGTCTCTGCCGAGGAGATCACCAAGCAGTCGAGCGAGCCAGAGCGCCTGAGTCGAAGCGGTGGAGGCCGCTATGTACTCGGCCTCGCAGCTGGACAGGGCCACCACCTGCTGCTTGACCGACTGCCAGCTAACGAGGCACTTGCCGAGGAAGAAGAGGATCCCGCTCGTGCTCTTGCTGGTGTCGATGTCGCCGGCGTGGTCGCTGTCGCTGTACCCGACGAAGTGTGCCGCCCCAGGGCACCTCGGGTAGTAGAGGCCGTGGTCGAGAGTCCCCGCAACATAGCGGATGATCCTCTTCACAGCCTGCTGGTGCTCCGTCGTCGGTCGCTGCATGAACCGACTAACGTAGCCGACGGAGAATGCCAAGTCCGGCCGTGTGTGGGCGAGGTAGCGAAGGCTCCCCACAAGACGCCGGTACTGCGTAGCGTCCACCTCCTCCGTCGTGCTGTCGCGGCTCAGCTTCAGCCTCTCCTCCATCGGAGTGAGAGCTGGGTTGCAGTCGGTGAGCCCAGCTAGCTCAACGACGCGCTTGGCGTAGGCGGTCTGTCGAAGCGTGATCCCAGAGTCATCCTGGTGTACCTCGATTCCCAGGTAGAAGGAGAGAGGCCCCAGGTCACTCATCTGGAAGGTGGCCTTCATCTCTTCCTTGAATGCCGCCACCTCCGCATCCTTGGTGCCGGTGATCACCAAGTCGTCGACGTAGACACCCACCAACAGGGCATTACCTCCATTGCCCCGTCGGTAGATGGCCGCCTCGTGCGGGCTTTGCTCAAAGCCCATCCCCTTTAGCGTGGAATCCAGCTTGGCATTCCACGCCCTCGGTGCCTGCCGCAAGCCATAGAGGGCCTTGCGCAGGCGGAGCACCTTGCCCTCCTTGCCGGGGATCGCAAATCCCGGCGGCTGGTGCACGTAGACCTCCTCCTTCAAGTCGCCGTTAAGGAATGCCGACTTGACGTCCATGTGATGAACACGCCAGCCCTCCTGGGCAGCTAGCGCAAGGAGGAGTCGCACGGACTCCATCCGTGCCACGGGAGCAAAGGCGTCGTCGAAGTCGACCCCCTCCTGCTGCACGAAACCTCGTGCCACCAAGCGAGCCTTGTGCTTGACGATGGCACCGGCTTCATCCCTCTTCAGCTTGTACACCCACTTAAGGGTGATCGCGCGATGACCACGAGGAAGATCAGCAAGCTCCCAGGTGCGGTTCTTCTCAACCGCATCCATCTCCAACTGCATCGCGGCGCGCCATGCCGCGTGTCTCTCGGCCTCTGCGAACGACCGAGGCTCGCCGTCGTCACACGCAAGGTGCAACTGCGCCTCCAGGTCCTCCAGGTCATGAGGCACCAGTCCCGGCACCAACTGGTCGCCGAGAAGGTTCTCCATCGTACGGTACCGCAACGGCTCGCCGTCGTGGTACGCGTCGATGCGCTCCTCGTCGTGAGAGAGCGGAGTAGCGAGCTCAACCGGGCTATGCTCGACACGAGCTGGTGTTGGAGTAGACGTGCCCGGAGAGGTGCCTGTCGGTGCTGGAGTGCGTGGCGTTGCCGGCTGTGGTGGAGCCGGCGAAGAACTCATCGCAGCCGAGGTCCTGGCTGGAGAGCGTGGAGCTGTCGGAGTAGCAGGCGCCGGGGTCGGTGGAGGCTCGGGGACTGGGGTAGACGCGCTCACCGAAGAAGAGCTGCCTACTCCCCCAGCTCCCTCGAAGTGGACGTACTCGACAGTGAAGTCGTCGTAAGTCGGAGCCGAGCCATCGTCCACCGCCTTGTCCCACGCCCATCCTCGCCCTTCGTCGAACACAACGTCGCGCGCCGTGCGCACACGCTGTGTCTTCGGGTCGAGGATGCGGTAGGCCTTCGAGCCCTCCGCGTAGCCGATGAACACTCCCGGAGTGCTCCTGTCGTCGAGCTTGCTGATGTGGCCAAGCTCCTTGGCGAACGCGAGGCAGCCGAAGACCCGCAAGTGGGAGACCGCCGGCTTGCGCCCATGCCAAGCCTCGTACGGCGTCCTGCCGTCGAGCGCCTTGGTAGGCGAGCGGTTGAGGATGTAGACGGCCGTCACCACCGCCTCTCCCCAGAAGACAGCCGGCATCCCCCTCTGCTTGAGGAGGGCCCGAGCCATCCCCACAACCGTCTGGTTGCGCCGCTCGACGACGCCTTTCTGCTGCGGGCTGTACGGCGCGGAGTAGTGGCGCTGAATGCCCTCGTCAGCGCAGTACGACGCGAATTCAGCCGCCGTGAATTCGCCGCCGTTGTCGGTGCGCAGCACGCGCAGCTTGCGGCCGCACTCCGCCTCCGCAGAAGCCTGCGCGCGTCTGATGGCGTCCGCAGCCTCTCCCTTGCTGCCGAGGACCATCACCCACATGTAGCGGGAGAGGTCGTCGACGAGCAGCAGGAAGTAGCGTCGTCCTCCCGGTGTGGCCGGTGTCACCGGGCCACACAAGTCCCCGTGCACGAGCTCGAGCCTCTCCTTGGCTCGAAAGCTCGCCTGCTGGGGAAAGGGGAGTCGCCTCTGCTTCGTCAACACGCAGACGTCGCAGAGCTGCTCCACATGGTCGAGGCACGGCAGGCCTCGCACCATCTCCGTGGCACTGAGCCGCTTCAGGGCCTCAAAGTGAAGGTGCCCGAAACGCTCGTGCCACTGCCACGCCTCGTCGTCCCGACGAGCAGCGAGACAGAGGGGTTGTGCCACCTGCACGTTAAGGACGTAGAGTCGATTTGCGCTTTTGGATACCTTGGCAAGAAGGCGACGACGACGATCCCAAATCCTCATGACTCCGTCCTCAACCACCACGCGCGAACCGTTCTCATCAAGCTGTCCCAAGCTGATGATGGAGTTCCTCAACGCGGGGATGTAGTAGACTCCGGTGAGCAGCCTGTGCTCACCAGACACGGCGGTGAAGATGATGGAGCCGACGCCCTTGATCTCCACGCCGGAGGCATCCCCAAACTTGACGGAGCCTCGGACGCTAGAGTCAAGCTCGGTGAAGAACTCCCGTCGACCGGTCATGTGATGGGTGGCGCCGGTGTCGAGGCACCACCCGTCAGTCTTGTCGTTGCCGGAGCTGTCGCCGAGGAGGGCGTGTGCTTTTGGCTCGTCAAGGTGGAGGAGAGCCGCTGCGGCCGGTGCCGCTGGAGGTAGCTCGATGCTGGCATGTGCCATGAACAGAGCCGGCTCCTCCTCCTCCGCCTGTGCGACGTGGGCCTGGCCGCGTCGTGGCTGTCGACAGTCCTTGGCCCAATGGCCAAGCTGGCCGCAGTTGCGGCAGGCGTCGTCTCGTGCCGGCTTGTGCCTGCCGGCGGCGCCGCCCTGGGCGCCTCCGCGGGCATCACCCTCGGCACGTCCTCGCGCCCCGGCCTGGGCGTCTCTGCGCGCCTTGCGTGGCTTGCCACGCTTGCGGCCGCCTGTCGCGGAAGAAGGCTCCCCCTTCCTCCGGTCACCCTGGCTGGCAAGCCACTGCTCCCGAGTAAGAAGGAGCTTCCCGCCAGTGGTGATGGACCCTGAGAGGGACTGTGGCTCATCACTATCGACGACCTTGAGGCGACCTATCGCCTCCTCGATCGACATCGTGGAGAGATCCAGCAGCGACTCGATCGAGCGAGCCATCTGCTTGTACTTCTCGGGGACGCAGCGGAAGAGCTTTTCGACAGCTCTCTCCTCGCCGTAGGTGTCGTCGCCGAACTGCACCATCTTCTGCAACAGAGTGTTGAGACGGAGAGCAAAGTCATCAACGTCCTCACCTGGCTTGAAAGCCAGGTTCTCCCACTCCTTGCGAAGTGCCTGCAGTGTGGACTTGCGGGCGCGGTCGCTGCCGATGCGTGCCGCAGCGATGGCGTCCCAAGCCTCCTTGGCAGTCCGCTTGCTGGTAAGCGAGAACTGCATCTCGGGCGGGACTGCAGCGATGAGAGCATCCAGCGCCCGTCGATCTAGGTCGTAGTCGCCGTCGCCGTACCGGACTGCCTCCCACATGTGCCGCACCTGGAGCTTTACCCTCATCACCGCAGCCCACTCGACGTAGTTGGTCTTGGTGAGGGTAGGCCACCCACCGCCGGGACCGACGTCCCTGACAACAGCCTGGAGCCCGTGGTAACCACGGTACCGATCCGGGGAGAGAGAGCCACGCTGCCTGTGAAGGCCGCGCTCTCCATCGACCCGTCGGTACCGATCCGGGGAGAGAGAGCCACGCTGCCTGTGAAGGCCGCGCTCTCCATCGACCCGTCCGCCACCGTTGCCGTGCGCGCCTCCTCCAGGAGCGCCGCCGCCGTGCGCGTCTCCTCCAGGAGCGCCACCGGCGCGTCCGCGCCTGTCTGGGCTGCCGCCGCGCTCGTGGGCGTGCGCGGCTGCCCCAGGAGCGCCACCGCCGTGCGCGCCTCCTCCAGGAGCGCCGCCAGCGCGTCCGCGCCTGTCTGGGCTGCCGCCACGCTCGTGGACGTGCGCGGCTGTCCACTGCGCCGCCCGCGCTCGCGCTGCCTCCCTCTCTAGCAGCTCGAGGTCCGCGTCGGCGGTGTCGTCAGCGGAAATGGAGCTGCCGATGCTGCCGCGCAGAGCCTCGACCTCCGCCGCCGCCGCACGCGCTGCATTCGCCGCCGCCGCTGCTTCCGCCTCCGCTCTGGCTGCTGCCAGCTCCGCCGCTGCTAGCCTCGACGCCCTTGCCGCCGCCGCAGCGGTCTCTGCCGCCGCTCGCTCGCGTTCCTCTGCCGCGGCAAGTTCGGCCTCCTGCCGACGCCGCGTGCTCGAGGCGACCGAGCGCTGAGACTGCCCTGTGGACATGACGCGCTACCGGGGGGCTGCTGCGTGGGGAGAGGGCTGCTTCAGACGAGCTGGGAGAGTAGTGAACAGGAGCGGCCGGAGGAGCTGCTGCTGCCAACAGCTGGGGCTGTTGTGGGGCTGGGAGAGAAGATGAGCAAGAGATGCTCAGGCTACAGGATAACCTGGCTCTGATACCACTTGTTAGTCGCTGAATTCTCACTCTTGGTAGTAGGAGAATTCTTACTCTCATCGAGAGAGGATGACACTAGGAGTTGGGGCAATTTTCTTGTCTATTTCTCACACAAGCTCACACAAATGCCATGCCAACCCAAGGGGTTGGGTTACATATTTATAGGCTGCTAGCCAGCCAAGCATATGCCAAGATGCTAGTCTAAGATGCTAGTCTAAGATGCTAATATGCTGTCCTAGCTAAGATGCTGTCCTCTAGTCTAAGATGCTGTCCTCTAAGATGCTGTCCTCTAGTCTAAGATGCTGTCCTAAAAACAGAAAAACAGCCACAAGGACCATGACTATGTGAGCATCATAGCCCCACAAAGACCAGCCACACATGAGACTTATCCATCATACTGATGATATGATTTTGGAACTCTTTTTGTAACATTTTTGTTTTACTTTCACAGGAAAGTTCAGGTGCTGGTTGTCCTCTTGGAAATAAGATCCCAGAATTCAATGAATTAGTTCACCAGAACAGATGGCGTGAAGCATTGGATCGATTACTTGAGACAAACAACTTCCCTGAATTTACTGGACGAGTTTGCCCTGCTCCTTGTGAGGGGTCATGTGTTCTTGGGATCATTGAGAATCCGGTGTCTATCAAAAGTATAGAATGTGCAATCATAGACAAAGGTTTCGAAGAGGGATGGATGGTTCCACGACCTCCACTTCAAAGAACAGGGTATTTACTTTTAAGTTTTTAAATTATTCATTTATTTTTCTCTGCGTTTGCAGTTTAATTTCACTACTAAGGTAGTATCTCAGTTATGCTCATTAACAATGAAATGTTCCTATTACAGAAGGAAGGTGGCCATTGTTGGCAGTGGACCAGCTGGTTTGGCTGCTGCAGATCAACTAAATAAAATGGGCCATTTTGTAACTGTGTTCGAACGTGCAGACCGAATTGGAGGTTTAATGATGTATGGTGTGCCAAACATGAAGACAGACAAGATTGGCATTGTCCAGCGCCGTGTTAATTTAATGGCTGAAGAGGGTGTCACATTTGTGGTGAATGCCAATGTTGGTAGTGATCCTTTGTACTCTATTGAACGTCTACGGTCTGAGAATGATGCAGTTATTTTGGCTTGTGGAGCAACAAAACCAAGGTAACAACAAACTAAAGGCACCCAGATAAAATTTTGATTTACACTAGCTCCTAAATATATCCATGTATTTGTTTGTAAGATACAGATGGTATATCATTCAATAACTGCAACAAAATAGCATGATGTGACATATACTTCAATAGTTGTGCTGTATTTTGACCTATGAGCATATCCTTAACAGAGACCTCACCATCCCTGGACGTGAGCTATCTGGAGTTCATTTTGCAATGGAATTTCTCCATGCAAATACCAAAAGTTTACTCGACAGCAACCTGGAGGATGGTAAATATATATCCGCCCGTGGAAAAAAGGTGGTGGTTATCGGTGGAGGTGATACAGGCACAGATTGCATTGGCACATCTATTAGGCATGGTTGCACCAGCCTTGTAAATCTTGAACTCCTGTCAAAACCACCAAGCAATAGAGCTGCTGACAACCCATGGCCCCAGGTGACACTATCTTTCGCCCTTGCAGTCATTTATCACGTTTTTTAGAGTACTGTATTTATCCTTAGGTTGCTGAGTGCACGAATATATCGTTGCTTGTGCATCTTTTCCAGCTTGGGTGTTCTTATTTGCTTATTTCTCCTTTTGCTTTTAGTGGCCAAGAATTTTCCGTGTTGACTATGGGCATCAAGAAGCTGCTACCAAGTTTGGGAAGGATCCAAGAACTTATGAAGTTTTGACAAAGCGTTTTATTGGCAATGAAAATGGCAAGGTGAAGGCCCTTGAGGTAGTGCGTGTGAAGTGGGAGAAAGTAGATGGAAGATTTCAACTCAAGGAGATCGAAGGATCAGAAGAGATTATTGAGGCTGATCTCGTCCTCCTAGCTATGGGATTCTTGGGTCCTGAAGCGGTTAGTACCCCTCAAGGCTATTCGTTCTAGTGCCCAATTACCTTTGTTCTAGTGCCTAAAGTACCATTTATGAAAAATGCTGTCAATTAACAGTCTTTTCTTCCTGCAGACTATCTCTGAGAAACTGGGTTTGGAGAAGGACAACAGATCAAACTTCAAAGCGCAGTTTGGAGACTTTGCGACCAGTGTTGATGGTGTGTTTGCAGCCGGGGACTGTAGACGTGGACAATCACTGGTGGTTTGGGCTATCACGGAGGGGCGGCAGGCTGCTGCAGCGGTAGACAATTACTTATCAAGGTATGATCAGAATGCTGCAGGCGACATCACTCCCTCCGGGGCAGGGCTCGTTCAGCCGGTTGCGGCATAAAAGCATAAACTGAAGCATGTTTCAGGTTCTCGTCAGTATATCCTGTGATTCCTCACAGCAAATACTGTTCTTGTAGTTGTCTAAGAAACAGATACATCCGGGCTCATTAAGGAAAGAAAGCCCTTCTATATTTTGACGATAGATAATTCAGTTGAAAGTTTTGGTGGCTATTGTTTCTTTTTCTTCGCCAGTTATTATGTTTTGCATGTCTGCATGTGGTTTTGTAGTCCAAATAATGTGCAGTTTTCCCATTGTTAAATATTAAATAGATGTAAATTTGTTGGGTAATATGGCGATTATTTTCTCTTTGTATGCAAGCACACCTGAGCCACCAGTCTGCAAATTTGCCGAGAGTTTACATCTTTCGAGTCTGTGAAGGTCAATTGCTATATGAGGCCGAGTCTCGTTCTCGGTCGACTTGTACGAACACACCTTTGTTGGTGGTGTTTGGATTTGGATAGTTTAGCTCGTCACGCCCGCGGCTTCGTGATTGAGTTAACCCACCATGCCTGACCAGCTGCTCTGAAACTGTCAGGACGATTGAAAATCCAGAAAAATGACAACAGGTTGGACCATTGAATATTTGAAAAATAACCATTGAACAAAATAGGCAATTGAAGTCTTGCGTGAACGAAACAAAAATATGACTTAACAGAACGGAGTAAACCAACGACAGTGGACCTGTGGTACTAGCTCACGACGACCTGTCAACGCAAAGCCTAGCACAGATCCCTTCACACGGGAGTCGCCCCCCAGGCCCCCACGGTCGATCAGTTCAGTTGCAAACAGATTTTCCGATACGCTCCGCGCACCAGCTTCTAGGAAACTGAAAACGCTCCTTTTTTCCAGAATAGGGACCCCACCCCACCTATCGCACAACAAAACACCACGTCACACACCCAGAATCCTGACCAACGCAACGCTTCCGTTCCCGGGCGGGCACGGGGCAGTGGCACCACGGCACTGGTCACCATCACCCGTCGTCAAAGCTCGACTCTAACCGAATCGAGGCGAACCGCGTGAATTCCGCCCCGTCGTCCACGGTCTCGAGCCACAGCCTGCGCTCCGGCCAGGTAACTCTGATTTCGACCAACAGCGTGGCACTCTCACCGCGGCCACACAACCGCAGGTCCACCCTCCAAAAGACGACGACGGAAGAAGAGAAGCCCTCAGTTCAGAGTTCAGTCCCCGTGGACCGCGAGGAGCCCGCCCAGGTCTATACGGCGAGTTGCGCACGTCCTTTTTACCCAGGTTGAATGAGTCCTCCCCCCCCCCTTCGCGCACTATTTATTAACCGGCCGGGCCAGCACCCGAGCTCACCACCAGTCCTGCTGTCCAGTGTCCACCACCGCCAGGCGCCAGCAGCACCCTTTGCCTCCGCCTCGTCTCACTCCGTAACAACCACCAATCACTTGGCCAGTCAGTCCCGCTGCACGCACGCGCAGACATGGGCAACACCGTGGCGCCGCGCATGTGCCGCAAGGAGGCCGCCGGCACGGCCGCCGTGACGACGACCAGGGGGAGGCGGCGTCCCAAGAGCTTCGTCCCCGAGGTGCCGGCGGCGGGTCCGGATGCCGCGCCGCCGAGGCGCTTAGCCGTCACGCCGCGCAAGCATCAGCGGGACGACGACGTCGAGCTCGAGCAGCAGCAGCAGGAGGACGACACGACGCGGGCGGGGCCGGGGCGTTCGCGTGCCCGTGCCCGTGCTCGTGCTCCTGCGGGGGGAGTCTCGTCGTGGGCAGGCGACGTCGGGTCTGACGACGCCGCCGCCGTCGGCAAGCAGGCCTCGGCCGCCGCCGCGGTCGTGACGGTGAAGATCGTGTTGAAGAGGAAGGACGCGGAGGCGCTGGTGGCGAGGCTGAACGCGCAGAGCGCGCGGGAGCGCAAGGCCAGGATGGCCGAGCTCAAGGGCGAGTTCCGTGCCGGCGACTGCGGCGTCGGGGGTGCAAGCCCGACGCCGTGCCGGGACGCATGGAAGCCCAGCCTCGCTCCGATAAAGGAGAACTAGCTTGAAGGAGAGCATGAACATCCCAGTGGTGCGAGTTCTGTGAGACTGAAAGTGACACGACTAGTCTGGGAACCGGAGATTGCTTAGAAGTAGTAGTAGTAATTAACTTGTTAGCTTAGTGTCCTTTTGTTGTCTCAGTTAAGGAGGTATGGCTGGTTGGTCACCCGGCCATGTGCTACACGAGCTCTGCAAAGAGGTGGCTTCAAACCAGCACATCTATATATATGTTTTCATGGATCATTACAACAACGATCGGGCTGGACTTTGATTTCCAATTAGAACGGAGAGCATCATGCACCAGGCAAGGGCTCCTTTTCCTTCACGACACCCAAGCCGGGAACGGGAACTGCACCGCGGGCATGGACAGTTCAGCGATCGATCAGGCTCAGGCCATCTGGCGGTTCTGGCTTCATTACCATTGCCAATGGGTCGTACTGTCCGCTTCAGACGTTAACTACTATTTGATAGATGCTCTGTTTTCTCGTTCATGAATTCACATGTTGTATTTCTTTCTCTGGTTCTAAATGTACTTGCTAAGTATTTTGTACTCAGCCTTGTATTTATTTGTTTTTTAGGTACCAAATGATCATGACATGCATAAGGCTGTCCAATGGGAGACCTATCGTGGAACCCAAATCCAAAATATGTAACACAGTACCTATAGCTTCCAACAGAGTACCTATATGGAAGACATTTTTGGTGTCAGGAGAGACATAACCTAAATCTGAGTATGCTCTCTCCTAGAGACCCATTTGCAGGCAGGGTTGTTTTTTGGGTCTTGTTGTTGGAGAAGAACAAAAATATGTATTGAACCATTTACCTGTAGCGCTACACAAATGACGAATGGATCTTGTATTTTGGGTTGTGGTCGTTGGAGACCGTGTAAGACCGTGTAGTAGCACCTTCATGAGCACAAACTCTTAAAAAAAATTATATGCTTAATTTCTTATTCAAAATTTTACGACTGTAATAGTTTAATAGGTGGCTATGCCGTGTAGGTGCGAGCGACGTGGTAGAGGCTGCGTATCCGCGCAGGCGGGCGGTGGGGAGGAGGCGGGGGTGACGACTGGCACAGACAACACGTTGGCCGAGCCGCCAATGGCTGGACAGAGCGGGATGGTAGGCAACGGAAGGGAAAAAATTGAGAGAAGAAGCGAGTTGGATGAGAGGATGGAGTGGTTCTTGTAGCTAACAATGATTGATGGTGTCAAATCCACATCCCATTTAGTTCAATCACCCCAACCAAACAAAAAAAATAAACATGGACCATCCTCCTTAACCGAATATGGAATATAAGACCATTCGATCATAAAAATCAAGGATAGAAACATCTCATCTCAAAACATCCCAAAACAAACTCATACTTTAATTATGTTGTAGTACGTGAATTATTGGGCATTTAGGGTACGGTTGTTTCTGAGAACCTTGGCACAATCGTTGCCATAAGCCCATGACCAAACAATTGGCAAAGGTATTTAACCTCGCTTAACTTAATGTAGCAACATATGGCAAGATATAGTCACCAACCAAATCCGCCGCACTAACTTTGGCTCCAAAAGACGTGCTGGATCTCATTGTTTCGAAAATAATAATAACAAATATGAGTGGCTAGATTCATTGGCAGTATGCAGTTATTCGTTAGTGCCTTGATGAGCCACTTTGACGCCGTCACAGTCTATATAGACCGGTTCAAAGCTGCGATATATTTTATTATTATTAGGCATTAGAGACGGTTTACACAGCCACTTATCGTAGACGTCGAGACTGAGATTGATGCCTGAACCTGCCTGATAGGGTCTCAATCAAACAGGACTTTAGTTCCCGCGCTTCCGTTCAGGCCCACGAGAACGAGAAAACTTATCCGTGCCGCGCTGCGCTGTGCACACGTCCCTTTTACCCTGTCTGAACAAGTCCTCCGCTTCGTGACGCTACAAATAGTTAAGGCACGAGCGCGGCAGCGTTTAAAGGGCCGAAGAACCATATCCGAGTTCCAAACACCACCATCTCGTGTCGTGTCACTCCTTAGTAACCACTCACTTGGCCAGTTCCGCTCCACGCACGCACGCACAGACATGGGCAACACCGTGCCGCCGCGCGCGTCCCGCGAGGCCACCGGCACCGGCCGGAGGGACGCCGGGACCGGGCGCAAGCGCTCCGAGAACGTCGTCACCGAGGTGGTGCCTCCTGCCACGCCGAGCCGCCGCGTGGTGGCCACGGCGCGCAAGCAGGGGCGGGACGACGACGACGACGACGACGCTGAGGAGGAGGAAACGACGCGTGCGGGGCGTCCTCGTGCGAGAAGATCTCTGCGGGAGGGTGGCGCGGCCCCGGCCCCGGCCGGCAAGGTGTTGTTGACGGTGAAGATCGTGATGAGGAGGAAGGACGCGGAGGCGCTGGTGGCGAGGCTGAAAGCGCGGAGCGCGCGGGAGCGCAAGGCCAGGATGGCCGAGCTCAAAGGCGAGCTACGGGCCGGGAGCTGCGGTGGCGGCGGCGCGAGCCGGGACGCGCGGAGGCCCATGCTCCCGACGATAAAGGAGAACAGGTTTGAGAGCATCACACACTGTTGTGACACCACTAGCTTTTGAGTGCTGGAGTTTGCTTAGTAGTTTCTCTATTAAATTAGACGTGAGCAACTTTTTAGCTAGCTAAGTTTCCTAAGCCAGTGGCCGTTTCAGGTGAGGAGTGTATGATGCGTTGCCGTTGCTCACCCGGCGGCCATGCCTGTACATATATAGGATAGGAGTATTGTGGAAAGAGGTGTCAACTAGCTTGATCAGTTTTATATATAGTTCTCTTCAGTATATATATTGAGATCCTCGTATATATACCTGGTGGTTCACTAGCTACCAAAATGATTACATGGGAGCATGGTTTGTTTCGTTCGAGTTTCTAGTCTCGACAGAAGAAGCAGTGCAGCTCAGCTTCTCAGTTCATGAGCACTTCGTCTCTATCGCCTCAGCGCTATCGCTTCATCTTCAAGCTTCTTAGTTTTCTCTTTTCTGAACGGGAAGCCAAACCTGCCACGCAGCCACGGCGGCGAATGCATGCATCAGCAGCGAGCATTTGCATTGGCTGCGGCACTGCTCGGACCTTACCCTTTCACACGGGTTACCTCGAGCAGAAAGCAACGGGACGGTCAGGTGGTACAACGGTTACTGTCACGTACGTCAGGAGCTAGTAGATGAGATAACTGGTAGAAACAGTCGACCTGCCCAGTGGCCCGCCGTTTTCACGCTCCCGGTAACAAAAACAAACGGTACCGCGGACGCGTCCTCATCCATCTACGGCGTCACGTTCGGGCACTGCCTCAGCCCATCTGTTAGCCTCGTTCGTTTGAACTTATCGGCCGTACCGTTTCAGTAAAATAACAGTATTTTTTTTCTCACGATAAATTAATATCAGCATCAACATCAGCCATTTTTCTAGCCAGCCAAACAGCTACTAACTTTCTTCGTCTCTGATCTACCTTTTCATTTCATTCTCAAGACGGCTGTCAAGGTGAGATGTTTGATTAGCAAGCGTCTAAGGGTCAGTTTACTCGAGCTTCTGCTTTTCACAAGCCACCTTCATTCTGTGGGCCGATTGCCTCTTTTTTATTTAAATAGATTGAACATACGTATATAACTATACCTCTGGGATTAGCATTCTATGTACGTAAGCCAACAAAAGTTCAATCGTACCTGTGTTTGGCTTCTAATACTACAATACAACCTTTAGCTTTCTTAAACAGGCTACATATTACGGTGTTACCTGAGCCTGTCTATCCATGGTGTAAGCTTACAATAATTACCACGGCCAAATTGATGGAGGTTAAAAAATAACAGCAGTGATTACTAGCCGGCGCTCTACACATGTAGGGGCGCCCGTTCCCAGCACGTAATCCAGTCTGTGACCCTTTTCCTTTTCTTTTTTGGATAATCCACTTTGTCGGCCTGTTTTCGGAACTGTGAACGGCAGGAGCAGGAGCAACGTTGAAGCCACTAATGTGGCCGTCACCACAATTCTGACCGGTTCAAAAGTTTTATCGTGATCAATTAAGAGGGCAACGCGACCTTATCCTTGAGACCTTGACCGTTTCAGACAAGGTAGAACAGAGAGTGACAACTGACAGCGAAATAGTAAAAGTGAAACGTGGAGATTCCTGACGTCCACGCCGCAATAGTAACCGGACCTTACAGAATTTGTAGCACTAGATCCGTTTGTCACAGCTCCAGTCAATATCTAGCTACTGTAAAGATAAAAAAATATGTGTTTAATACACATAAAAAATGATACCAAATATATAGACGATTTTAGTTGTCTTAAGTCAAACTTCTCTAACTTTGCACCAAAAAGATACACTATTAAGACATATTTCCTTGTGGAGTTAATGAAACTAATTTGATGTTGCGTATGTTGTTGCAAAAAGATAGAGGCTAGAAGGGGAATAGGATGTATCAAGTGATCAAACTTTTGGACATGTTAAATGAAGTCAAGGTGATCTTGAAGGGTGTGACTAAGAATGTCGAAAAAAAATGACAGCAACCATGGCACATGAGGCCACCATTCGAGAGAAGGTGATGAATGTGGATCCCAACACAAAGTTAAGACAAAACAAGATTGGGTTTACTTGAACCAAACAAATCAAAGTTGTTGTTATGATTGTGAAAATACCAGAGCAAATGAGCATGCTTTAACTACTTGACATGTTCGACAGCTGAACTAAGTAGCGCCTCCGTGAATCGATCGGTCCAAACTTAGCTTGACCAAATTAAGAGGACAACGTGACCCTTATATCCAATGTAAGACCCTTTTTCAAACAAGTTTGAGAAAATAGAGCGAAACTGGAGATTTCCATTGTCGGATATGTTTGGATCACCTTGGATTATGGTAACTACTAAAAACAATCTCTAACTAATATAAACACTCTAATTATGAGATATAGATTATAAAAATCCAACCAGCGGATGGTAGTAATCTATAATCCACCTCCAGCTTACTAATAGGAGATTATAGTCCAAGCAATAATCCAACACCTAAAATCCAAGGTTCCAAACAAATTAGATTATTATAATCCACAATCTAGATTACTATATATATGATCATAATTCACAATCCATATTATAATAATCCAAAGTGGTCCAAACACTGCTAATCCGAGTGAATCTTTTTCTTTCATTTTTAAGATGTAATTCAGTTAGCCTGTAGTGGCTCCACTGCTAATTTCTAAGCCCTGTTCTATGAGACACCATACAAGAGCTTAGTGTGCATTGCACTCAAGCATATATGCCTCTTCAGAACAGAACACTTGTTATATTCTTCAAGGCAGTTCTAAAATCCTACCTAAATCATGGACAATCTGAATTGCTAACCAATCCTAGGGGTCAACAGGTGCAATTGTTTATACCAGGCAACGGAATGGCAAACTTCATTCATTTTCCCTCACCCCCTTTTTTTAAGGAAAAGTTTAAGGCATCACAGATCCTAGTCCAAACTTAGGCCTTCCAAGTAACGCTTAACATATACGTACATACAGACATCTCATTAATTGTCAATGCCAAGCCAAGGGAAGCCCTTCACCACAACAGATTTCCATATATTGCCAAAGAAAAACTTAAGCATTGCACCTTTAGTACTTGTTTATATGTTGCTACAGCTTCTCACTTCGCCCCAGTAGTGGCCTTTGCGAGCAGCTTCTTTGGTAACTTATCCAATGGAGTTGTCTTCAGAAGGAAGAGTCGAGCAGCTCGCTCCTGTAAAGTTCCACCACATTTTAATCCGCGAGATTGCAGCTCTATTTTTAGCTTCTCCAGACCAAGCACCTAGAAGGCATCAACAAAACCGAAGAGGTTAGCAATGTGAGAAACAGCATTGAGATCAGGACATCAAAAAGCATTTTGATATATACTTTGAGTTCATACAGAGAAGGAAAACAATGATCGAACAAAAACCCAGACCCTTATTTGTCTTAATTATTTAATAAAAGCAAGAAAAAAAATCAAACAAAAACCCAGACCCTTCTGTGAGTTCATATGGAAAAAGGAAGGAACAGAATTCCAGTGAACTGTGCTAAAGGAACAGGAATCCAGTGAATTGTGCTCAAACAGCCAAGTAGGATATGGACATGTTACCACAATACAAGTCAAAGAGATTTACAAGTGGTCTAAAGAAAACAGAATGAAGCATGACCACTGACACAGTGTGCTGATAGTGTGCATTTGAATGAGCATTATCATTGTTGCACACTACACTTCGCATGTACGGAACTATGGACCTCTCATAAGCTGATTGCCCATTAATTTCCAAGCCAATCCCATATGTCACTTCAAATGAATATCAAAATGGAACAGAATTGGCAGAAAGAGACAACTAAGTGTTCGTCAGAGTATTGGACTATTGGAGAGCTAATGATATCTACTACAATAAGCTGACTCCACATTAATTTCCAGAGGCCATCGCATTTGTCACTTCAAATGAATATTAAACTGGAACATAATTGGCAAAAATTAATGACAAGTGCTCGACAGAGTATTTGAGGGCCAATGATATCTACATAAGGTGATTACCCATTAATTTCCAAGGCAGTCCCATTTGCCATTTCATATATGAATATAAGCAGGAACAGAAATAGCAGAATTTGACAGTTCGGTTTTGACATTATTTTTTACCATTAGATCTCGCTGGATGAATGGCTCTCATTTTTTTTCCAAACACTGTAAAATTTCTCGAACTGATAATCCGAGGATTGAAGATTTTGCTCCTCTTCTGGATAGAGTGGAAAGAAAGTTGTCTGCTTGCTCAACCCTCCTTTCTTATTCAGGCAGGGTTGAGTATATCAATTCTGTGCTCACTCCCACGGCCACATATGCTATGTGCACCATCAAGCTCCATAAAGGCGTGATTCATAGTGTGGACAGGATTAGAAAGCAATGTCTATGGAGGGGAAACTCAGAAAAAAAGAGGGGTGGAAACTTGGTTGCCTGGCCTCTAGCCCAGAGGCCAAAAAACAAAGGTGGCCTTGGTATCAAAAATTAGTGTTTGCAGAATGATGCTTTGCTTCTAAAGCAACTTCATAAGTTCTATTCCAAAGTTGATATCGCTTGGGTGCAGCAAGTATGGTTTAAGCATTACAGCAACAGAGTGCCTCATATTCAAAGAGAAGTCGGCTCCTTCTGGTGGAAGGATATCTTCAGACTGAAGGATCTCTATGGTTTCATCACTACCTGTCAGCTTGGGGATGGGTCCTCGGTTTTATTTTGGAAGGATAATTGGGCAGGTGAATGCCTTGATGAATTACTGCCTAACATTGCTCATTTTGCTAAATACCCTGACATGTCTGTAAAAGAAGCAAGTGAAGCCAGCAGTCTTGATGAACTTTTTGACATTCCCATCTCTGAAGCTGCTGCCGTAGAGCTTGATGATTTGAGTGTTAATCCAAGAATTTGTGCTGACAGGTGAACCTGACCAAAGAATCTTCTGTTGGGGCAATGTCATGTACACCGCCGCTAAGCTATACAAGCTGGCCTTCCTCAATGTTCAGACACCGGCTGCCTTTCGTTTGGTTTGGAAATCCAAGGTGACTCCCAGAGTCAAGTTCTTTGCCTGGCTAATTCTGCTGGATAGATTAAATACGAAGAGTATGCTTGCAAGAAGAAATTTTAATGTCCAGCCTGATTGTTTTTGTGTGCTTTGTGATGATGGTGTCGAAGAGACCATTGATCATCTTTTCTTTGAGTGTCATTTTGCTAAGAAATGCTGGGACAAGCTTGGGATAGCTTGGGTGAATGATGATGACATCCACAGAAGGATTGACTGTAGCAGACAGCTGGCCGGTATTCCTTTCTTCATGGAGATCTTCCTTATTGCTGCATGGGAGCTCTGGAAGATCAGAAACAGATTTGTATTTGATGGTGTTCAAGCTCACTTCAACAGATCAAACTTCAAGGAGGAAGCTGCTCTCCAGTCCCACCGTATAAGTGACTCAGATAGAGTTCTAGTTAGTCTTTGGCTAGATGCTTTGTAATTTTGATCTCCCTTAGCTCTGTTCCCTGTTTTAGCCCCTGTACAGCTCTGTAGCTTTTTTCAGACCCCAGACTGCTGAAACATGGACATGTTTTATCCCTCTAAAATTAATAATCTTATAAAGAGACTGGGATGAATAGACCCCCAAGGTAGTAAACTGCCAAATCATCTCATCCTCCTCATCAAGTAAATGGATGGTGTCCACCAGTTCTACAATCTCTAGCCAGGATTAATATAAGTCCTCAGACATGTTCCTTCTAAAGGTACATTTCAAGAACTCCCCATCCCAAAGATCAGCTATAGTTTTACCCTTCTCATTCACAATTTGTAGATGGGCCAAAATTGGATAGCTAAACTTGATGACCCTAGCCAATTATCCTCCCAAAGCCTAACTTTTCTACCATTACCTACTTTCCACTTGTAACCCATCCTAGCAGCCTGAGAGGCCCACATAAACCCTTTAAAAAATTCTGATGCACCTACAGGGCTAGATAAAAGGACATTTGGACATTTAGTATCATATTTGAAATCTAAAAGCTCTTTCCAGAGCTTCTCCCTATCACTATTGTACCTTTTCAACCAAGAAGCTAGAAGGCTAATATTAAGATCCCTTAAATTTGGGATACCTAAACCCCCATACTCTTTACACATGGCTACAACTTCCCAATTTGCTAAATTGTATCTATGCCTTTCCACTGAGTCATTCCAGAGATAATTGGTCATCTGAGTGCTAATCAACTTAATGGCCCATTTTGGAAACTTGATAAAGGAGAGAAGATATACTGGAATACTTGCTACGCAAGACTTAATGAGCATAGCCCTAGCTGCTAATGACAGGAGCTTCCCTCCCCAGCCTGCAATTTTCTTCAAACCCGTATCTACAAGGGGTTGGATATCTTCTCTAGTCAAAATATCATAATCAAAATATCTAAAAAAAATATCAATACAAAACCTGCTGCTGCAGCTCCAACCTCGGTCTTTGTCTCCCTATTGGGTGCGCCTTCGACTGTTGTCCCACTCCCCTTGATGCGCAGCCGCTTGCGTCTCCGCCCCTCCGGCTCCCATGCCGGGGTGGGCTCAGGTCTGGACGGCCCTCTGCACCACACCCTTGTCCCGGGCGTCGTAGTCCCCTTGGTGACTCCGCCCCAGGATGGGACTCCCTCACTTTCGGAGGCCACAGCCGCCTTTCTCGGCAGGCTCGCCCGGCGTACGAAGCGAAGCTGCAAGTCTCAGAAGAAGGCTATGCGTGCTCTGGACATCCTCGGCAAAGGCGAAGGTATCAACCAGCAGGCTCAAGATGACTACGCGAAGCTGTTCAGGCATCCTCTGTCTGATTCTCATCTTCAGGTGTTGGCTACTCTACTCAATTGGTCCATGCCTGATGTCTTTGGCCAAGGGGATGATGGTGAACCGTTGGGTTAACCATCTGCTGTGGGGTTGGTCGATCTTAAAACCTGTTGTCTAATGGATCCTGCAAAGATTTTAATTTGGAACGTTACGGGTTTAAATTCTACTTCCAGACAAGACTCGGTACGCTCTATTGTCACGCGCATATGCAGGCACATGGAAAATTTTAGACATGGAGAAAGTCTTATGCAGGCATATGCAATCTCGATGCTAGCACATCTTTGTAGTTATATGAAATAATAAAATTCAATAAAATCTGTGATGTCCATATAGCAGGAATGACAAATGCACAGGGTTTGGTCATTTAGTGGACAACGGGCCCTTAAATTTTTTTGCCAATATATGTACATGTCTTCGAAAGCGAAAATTCTGATGGAACTGCCAATACAACATGACCGATAAAAAGCTGTAAACCAAGTCTGTAGTATGCAGTGTGTTGTAGTTAACTGGGAAGCTGCTCTTTTTTTTGCACATCCTGGAGAATTGGAGAAGTTGCTTTGGTTGCCATCTTGTTACTGAACCCTGGGACTTGACGGGTTGGAATACAAAGCTGCTAGTTTTTTTATAGCAACGATGATTGAAGCTGGAAGCTATAAAATGATACTGCAAGTTCTATGTATCCAATTATTATATCAGAAAAAGTTCTATGTATGCAAACTCATATATCTAGAAACGGAAGCAGTGAAAGAAACCTCTGAAAACAGAGCAGAAATTAAGGAAGTATGCACCATGCCCATTCATTATTATATATTGAAGACGGATTAAGAGAGAAGCTAGAAAGCTATGAGTAACTGAGTACTTGTCAAGAGCGTCGTGCCCTAGGGTAGCTGGCCCTCGACTACGGAGTTCGTAGTCTCCTGCCGTTGTCGTCTAGGGCTGAGGTTTTTCCCCTCGACCGGCTAGGCTTGGTTGGAGGAGAGCGAGAGAGAGATTAGATGAATAATAACTTGCTTATCCTCCAATGATGGATTACAAGGACACTTATAGGCTATAGCCTTGACAAACTCTAACAAATCATTCCTAAATTATAGGATCTCTTTCCTTTATTCTAGCTATTACCTAAACCGACCCCTGGCTGGCTCCTGCCAAGGTGACCGTGGCGGCGCTGCTGCACGCCTGGCATCCCGGGCCCTTCTATTCCTGGCATATGTGCGTCCCCACATGACATCTCTCCCCCCCCTCGAGGAGCAGCTCGTCCTCGAGCTGGAAGGCCGGATATTTGGCGACGAACGGCTCCACGTCTTCCCATGTAGCCGAGGCAGGCGACTCCCCCTTCCACTGCACAAGGACCTGGCGCACACGTCGTGCCAGGCGCGACCGGACGACGCGTTCTGGCTCTGGAGCGGCAGCACCATGGTGAATGGGCGGCAAAGGCGGTGGGGCATCCGGCGGCTGTCCGTTGAACTTCCTGAGGAGGCCGATGTGGAAGACATCACGGAGACGGGCTCCCGAAGGAAGAGCCAGGCGGACGACAACCTCATTGATGAGCGCCGTGACGCGGTAGGGACCGTAGTACCGAGGCTTGAGCTTACCGGTGACCACCTGGGGTAGTGACGCAGCCGCGCGCTGGCGTAGGCGGAGCAGAACCCAGTCGCCGACCTGATACGACACGTTGCGGTGCGTCTTGTCGTAGTGCTTCTTCTGTAGCGCCTGAGCCTGTTCAAGGCGATAACGAATATCCGCCAGGAACTCCTCGCGCTCCTCCATGCTCTTGGCGACGGCGGCCACGCGCGTGTCCCCCGGTTCATAAGACCGGATGGATGGTGGGCCACGGCCGTAGACAACGCGGAACGGTGTGTCCCACAGCGACGTCTGGTAAGCGGTGTTGAAGACGAACTCCGCCCACGGAAGCCATCGCAGCCACTGGCGCGGTCGATCCCTAGTAAGGCAGCGCATGTACATGATGATGACACGGTTGGCGGCCTCCGACTGCCCATCCGACTAGGGGTGGAAGGCGGTTGTCATGTGTAGCTTGGTGCCCGTCAGACGCATGAGCTCGCGCCAGAACGTTAAGGTGAAGACCGGATCACGGTCAGACACCATGGACTGGGGAACGCCGTGTAGACGGACGATGTCGGTGAAGAATGCTTGTGCGACGGACTCGGCGGAGTACGAATGCGCCAAGGGAATGAAGTGGCAGTACTTGTTGAATCTATCCACCACCGTTAGGATGACCGACTTGCCCCGAACACGAGGCAGAGCTTCGACGAAGTCAAGGGCGATGTCCGTCCAGACCCCCTGCGGCATAGGCAGTGGCAGGAGGAGCCCAGCTGGATGCAAGTGCTCCGACTTGTACCTCTGACAAGTGGCGCACGCACGCACAAAATCCTGCACGAGCTACTTCATGTCAGGAAAATGAAAGTCGCGGCGCAGTCTGTGCAACGTGCGCTGGACTCCTTCATGTCCATCCTCATGGACAGCGGCCACGATCTCCTGAACAAGGGGGACGCCGGGGGAATGTACAGGCGCCCAGCGAACTGCACCATGTTGTCGACGATCGTCCACGGTGCCCTACGGGAGCCCACGCGCACTTCGTCCTGGATAGCGACGAGGGCCGGGTCGGTGAGCTGTGCCTGGTGGAGACATGTGATGAAGTCGAAGCGAGGTGCCGATAGGGCCAGTATGGACCCTTCGTCCTCTGGGTCGTGGCGCGAGAGAGCGTCGGCCACCGCGTTCGCCGTCCCGGGCTTGTACTCGACAGAGAAGTCAAAACCCAAAAGCTTCCCCACCCAGTGGTGTTGGGGGATGGTCGCGAGCCGCTGATCGAGCAAGTACTTGAGGCTGTAATGGTCCATCTTGACGAGGAAGCAGCGGCCCCACAGGTACGGACGCCAGTGTCGGACGACATGGACGAGGCCGATGAGCTCCCGCTCGTAAGCGGCAAGGGCGCGATGGCGGGGCGCGACGGGGCGGCTGAAGAACGCCACCGGGTGGCAGTCTTGAACGAGCACTGCGCCAAACCCGTGCGACGAGGCATCGCACTCGACGACGAACGTCTTGGCGAAGTCCGGCATGGCGAGGACCGGACCCATGGTGACCGCGGTCTTGAGCGCTTCGAACGCCGCGACCGCCTCCTCATTCCAGGAGAAACCATCCTTTTTGAGGAGGGCTGTGAGTGGCGCAGCGTGCCATAGTTGTGGACAAATTTACGGTAGTACCCCGCCAAGCTGAGGAAGCCCCACACCGCCTGCGCCGAGCGAGGTACTGGCCAGTCATGAATGGCCTGCACCTTGGTTGGGTCCATGGCAACTCCTGCCTCCGAGATGACATGGCCGAGGTACGCGATAGAGGCGACGCTGAAGGCGCACTTGGCGCGCTTGACAAAGAGCTGGTGGTGCCAAAGCTCGGAGAAGACTACGTAGAGGTGCCAAAGATGATCCGCCCATGTGTTGCTATAGATTAGAATATCATAAAAAAAACTAGTACGAAGCGACATAGGAACGGCCGGAGGACATCGTTCATGAGGGCTTGGAATGTCGCCGGGGCGTTGCACAGCCCAAACGGCATCACCAAGAACTCGTAGAGGCCATCATGGGTACGGAACGCCGTCTTGTGAACATCTTCCGGCCGCATCCGTACCTGATGATACCGCGACCGCAAGTCCAGCTTGGAGAAGAATCGCGCGCCGTGTAGCTCGTCGAGGAGTTCGTCAACGACGGGGATGGGGAACGCATCCTTGATGGTTAGTGCGTTCAGGGCCCAATAGTCGACGCAGAATCGCCATGAGCCGTCCGGTTTCTTGATGAGGATGACCGGCGATGAGAACACCGAGTCGCTACGGCGGACGATGCCCTGCTCGATCATTGCGGCACACTGCCGCTCTAGTTCATCCTTGTGGGCCGCCGGGTACCGATACGGGCGGACTGCCACTGGCGGCGCGCCCGGCTTAAGGACAATGCCATGGTCGCGGGCGCGCTTGGGGGGGCAGTCCTGTGGGCTCGGCGAAGACATCCCCGAAGGAAGCCAGCAGCTCATCGAGGAGGGACCCGCTGGTGAAGGGTCGAGATGGCGGACTAGAGGGGGGGTGAATAGTCTTTTCTAAAATTAATCGCTTTGGCTAACCGAAACAAGTGTGGAATTATAACTATCGGTCTAGCAAGACTACACCCCTCTATCTATGTTCTCTAGCACCTTGCAAAGATAACAATTATGCAACAAAGGTGCCGGGCTAGTTAGAGCTCTCTTAACCAATGCTAGGAGCAAGGTCACACAAACCTATGCCTCTAGTACTTTTAAGCAACAAGGGAGCTCCTACACATGCTAGTAAGCAAAAGTACAAAGCTAACGATGCTCACTAGCAATGCTCAATAACAAGGCAACCAATGCCTAATTAGAGAGTGCAAATACTTAGCTACACAAACTAAGCAATGTGACTAACAAGGTTACTAAAACCAAATTAGCCACGCAAGGGAGCTACTTCTATGCTACACAAGCAAGAAGGTAATTAGCAAGCTACACAAGCTATCTAATTACAAGAGCAACTACACAAGCTTAATATGTATAAAGTAATTGCAAGCTTGTGTAATAGGGATGCAAACCAACGGGAAGAACAAGGTTGACACGATGATTTTTCTCCCGAGGTTCACGTATTTGCCAACACGCTAGTCCCCGTTGTGTCGACCGCTCACTTGGTGGTTCGGCGGCTAATTAGCATCACCCGCTAAGCCCGCATGTTGGGCGCTGCAAGAACCTACCCCTTGAGTGAGGGTAGCTCAATGACATGCTTTACTAAAGTTTCTCTTCGCGACTCCCGCGGGGCGAGCACAAGTGCCCCTCACAAGCACTTCTCCAGAGCACCGCACAAGCTTCTTGCGGGCTTCAACGGAGACCACCACCAAGCCGTCTAGGAGGTGGCAACCTTCAAGAGTAACAAGCACCACCGGCTTGCAACTCGATCACCTAGTGCCACTCGATGCAACCTCACGATGTAATCACACTAGAATCGCTCACTCACACAATCGAATGATCACTATCAAGTATGTGTGAGATGGAGGGCTCCCAAGCACTCTCAAGCTTGGACACAAAGTCCCCCAAGGTGCTCCACACTAGCCATGGCTGAAGGCCGCTTCTATTTATAGCCCCAAGGGCTAAACTAGCCGTTACCCCTTCACTGGGCAACGGTCAGGCCGACCGGACGCTCCGGTCGTGTTGACCGGACGCTGGACCTCAGCGTCCGGTCGCTCGCAGACGACCACGTGTCCCAGTTCCAATGGTCACTTGACTTGACCGGACACAGCAGCTTTCAACTGACCGAACGCTGAACCCCCAGCGCCCGGTCGTTTCCAGTAAGGTACCGACCTCGACCGAACGCGTCCGGTCACACTTGATCGGATGCAGCTAGCGTTCGGTCACACTCCAGCTTCTGCGTCATCGTACGTTAGCCTGACCGGACACAGCCTGCCAGCGTCCGGTGCATTCAGATCCAGCGTCTGGTCAGTTGACCGACGCCAGCATCTTCGCGATCAACTCGTTTTCACTTCCAAACTCATCTCACCCCTGCAAACACCACCTCCTTTGTAAATCTGCCAACACCACCAAGTGTACACCACAATGTGTATGTGTGTTAGCATTTTCACAATCATTTCCCAAAGGATGTTAGCCACTCAACTTGCCACGCCACTTGATCCTAGCGACAATGCAAAGTTAGATCACTCGAGTGGCACTACATGACCGATATGCAAACAAGTTTGCCCCTCTTGATAGTACGACCATCTATCCTAAAACCCGGTCATAAACTTCTCTACACACCTATGACCGGTGAAATGAAATGCCCTAGGTTATACCTTTGCCTTGCGCATTCCATTCCATCTCCTTCAATTGTCGATGCAACACATGCACCAACACGATCAACAATGATATGATCCACTTCATATCATCATGTGATCATATTGGTTCATCAATCTTGACTTCACTTGCTCTTCACCGTTGCCATCGTCCATCGACGCCAAGTCTTGCTCAAGCTTCACCACCACACGGTCCATCACTCCAAAGCCTTTGACTTGCCCTTCATGCTTACAACCGGTCCATCAAGCCAAGTCTTGTCTTGATCTTCTCCACCTTGATCACATGACTCAATGTCATATCTCATGTGCAATGAACTCCTTCATCATCACATATGTGAGCTTTGCAACATCTCCAAGCCATTTTCACTTTCATGGCATATGTTGCTCACACACATGTACCTGTGGACTAATCACCTGTGTATCTCACATAAACACAATTAGTCCACCTAAGTTGTCACTCAATTACCAAAACCAAACAAGGACCTTTCAGCTGGCCATCGTGGCACAGATCCTCGGCGCAGTGGGCGTTGACCCCCTTCCAACAGAAGTCACGGCCATGGCACGTGAAGGACATGGTGCGCTCGGTGAAGTCCCAGACGATCGGTCCTAGGGTGGCCATCCACTGAGTTTCAAGGACCAGATCGTACCCTGCAAGGGGCATGACAAAGAGATCGACGTGGAAGTCCATGCTGTCAATGGTGACAGGCGTGTTCCGGATCACGCCTGGACAGGCGACCTTCTCGCCATTGGCCACTGTCGTCGTGAGGCGCGGTCGGGACTGGACAGGCAGCCCAGTGCACAATGCTGCTGCCTCAACGATGAAGTTATGGGTAAAGCCACTGTCGAGGAGCGCGATGAGGGTGGTGGCGCCCAGTGACACGCGGATCTGCATTGTGTCGTAGATCGGCACACCGGCGACCGTGTGTAGGGAGAAGACCGGTGTCTCTGTGTCCGGACCCTCAGCCACCGCAGCGTCGTCGGTGTCAGTGATTTCAACGCCGTCGATGTAGAAGATCCGTCTGCAAACGCGGTTATGCCCACATGTGTACTTCTCGTTGTAGTTGTAGCAGAGGCCTAGCCAGGGCGTTGTTCTTGTTTGGCGGTGGACAGACGCTTGATCGGCCGGCCCTCCATGGTGATAGTGTTCGGGGTAGGCGGATTGGCCCTCGACGGTGCGGGGAGCACCAAGCGCTGCAGAGGCGTGGCCAGCAGGCCCCTTGGTGCTGCGCGTGGGGCTGGTGTCGCGTACTTCTCCTATAACTCCAGCTTGCGGACGAGGCTCATAGCACCGGCGAGGGTGTGTGGATTGTGGACCTCGACATCAAAGCTGAGCGGTGGCTGAAGGCCCTCGGTGAAGAGCTGGATGCATTGTTCCTCGTCGAGGCGGCCAGCCCAGGGGAGGAGCGCTTGGAAGCGGTCCTGGTAGTCCGCGACGGTGCCGGTGCGCTTGCATGAGGCCAACTCGTGGAGGGGGTTGGAGCGTAGCGGTGGCCCATAGCGGAGATGGAGAAGGTCCTTGAAGCGGCGCCACGAGGGGATGCCCTCGTCTTCTTGGACCTAGATGTACCACATCTGGGTGCCCTCTTCCAGGTTGTAGGAAGCCATCCACACCTTCTCTTCCTCCATGATCCGCTGGTGGTGGATGTTAGTCGCTAAATTCTCACTCTTGGTAGTAGGAGAATTCTTACTCTCATCGAGAGAGGATGACACTAGGAGTTGGGGCAATTTTCTTGTCTATTTCTCACATAAACTCACACAAATGCCATACCAACCTGAGGGGTTGGGGTTACATATTTATAGGCTGCTAGCCAGCCAAGCATATGCCAAGATGCTAGTCTAAGATGCTAGTCTAAGATTCTAATATGTTGTCCTCTAGTCTAAGATGCTGTCCTCTAGTCTAAGATGCTGTCCTAAAAACAGAAAACAGCCACAAGGACCATGTGAGCAGCATAGCCCCACAAAGACTAGCCACACATGAGACTTATCCATCATTCTCCCCCTAAGTCTTGTGCGTTGTCTTGTGGGAGAGTTGAACTATCCCGGTCCTAGAGCAAAGCTCAAGGAACTTGATCCTCCCAAGGGGCTTGGTGAGCAGGTCCGCAAGCTGGTCCTTGGTGTTGATGTAGCTCGCCTTGATGCTCCCTTCCTCCAAATAGTCTCGGATGAAGTGGTACCTCACCCGAATGTGCTTGCTGCGTTCATGGAACACGGGGTTCTTTGCCAGGGCCAGAGCGGACTTGCTGTCCACCCTGAGCTCCACCGGTCTAGTGTCTCTGCCGAGGAGATCACCAAGCAGTCGAGTGAGCCAGAGCACCAGAGTCGAAGCGGTGGAGGCTGCTATGTACTCAGCCTCGTAGCTAGATAGGGCCACCACCTGCTGCTTGACCGACTGCCAGCTAACGAGGCACTTGTCGAGGAAGAAGAGGATCCTGCTCGTGCTCTTGCTGGTGTCGATGTCACCGGCGTGGTCGCTGTCGCTGTACCCGATGAAGTGTGCCGCCCCAGGGCACCTCGGGTAGTAGAGGCCATGGTCGAGAGTCCCCGCAACGTAGCAGATGACCCTCTTCATAGCTTGCTGGTGCTCCGTCGTTGGTCGCTGCATGAACCGACTAACATAGCTGACGAAGAATGCCAAGTCCGGCCATGTGTGGGCGAGGTAGCGAAGGCTCCCCACAAGACGCCGGTACTACATAGCGTCCACCTCCTCCGTCGTGCTGTCACGGCTCAGCTTTAGCCTCTCCTCCATCGAAGTGAGAGCTGGGTTGCAGTCGGTGAGCCCAGCTAGCTCAATGACGCGCTTGGCATAGGCGGTCTGTCGAAGCGTGATCCCAGAGTCATCCTGGTGCACCTTGATTCCTAGGTAGAAGGAGAGAGGCCCCAGGTCACTCATCTAGAAGGTGGCCTTCATCTCTTCCTTGAATGCCGCCACCTCCGCATCCTTGGTGCCGGTGATCACCAAGTCATCAACGTAGACACCCACTAGCAGGACATTTCCTCCATTGCCCCATCGGTAGATGGCTGCCTTGTGTGGGCTTTGCTCGAAGCCCATCCCCTTTAGCGTTGAATCCAGCTTGGCATTCCACGCCCTCGGTGCCTGCCGTAAGCCATAGAGGGCCTTGCGCAGGCGGAGCACCTTGCCCTCCTTGCCGGGGATCACAAATCCCGGTGGCTGGTGCACTTAGACCTCCTCCTTCAAGTCACTGTTAAGGAACACCAACTTGACATCCATGTGATGAACACGCTAGCCCTCCTAGGCAGCTAGCGCAAGGAGGAGTCGCACGGACTCCATCTGTGCCACGAGAGCAAAGGCGTCGTCGAAGTCGACCCCCTCCTGCTGCACGAAACCTCGTGCCACCAAGCGAGCCTTGTGCTTGACGATGGCACCGGCTTCATCCCTCTTTAGCTTGTACACCCACTTAAGGGTGATCGCGCAATGACCACGAGGAAGGTCAGCAAGCTCCCAGGTGTGGTTCTTCTCAACCGCATCCATCTCCAACTGCATCGCGGTGCGCCATGCCACGTGTCTCTTGGCCTCTGCAAATGACCGAGGCTCACCGTCGTCACATGCAAGGTGAAACTGTGCCACCAGGTCATGAGGCACTAGTCCCAGCACTGGCTGGTCACCGAGAAGGTTCTCCATCGTACGGTACTGCAACGGCTCACTGTCGTGGTACGCATCAACGCGCTCCTCGTCGTGAGAGAGCGGAGTAGCGAGCTCAACCGGGCCGTGCTCGACACGAGCTGGTGGTGGAGTAGATGTGCCCGGAGTGGTGCCTGTCGGTGCTGGAGTGCGTGGCGTTGCCGGCTGTGGAGCCGATGAAGAACTCATCGCAGCCAAGGTCCTGGCTAGAGAGCGTGGTGCTGTCGGAGTAGTAGGCACCGGGGTCGGTGGAGGCTCGGGGACTGGGGTAGATGCGCTCACCGAAGAAGAGCCGCCTACTCCCCCAGCTCCCTCGAAGTGGACGTACTCAACAGAGAAGTCATCATACGTTGGAGCCGAGCCATTGTCCACTGCCTTGTCCCACGCCCATCCTCGCCCTTCGTCGAACACAATGTCGCACGCCGTGCGCACATGCTGTGTCTTCGGGTCAAGGATGCGGTAGGCCTTCGAGCCCTCCGCGTAGCCGATGAACACTCCCGGAGTGCTCCTGTCATCAAGCTTGCTGATGTGGCCAAGCTCCTTGGCGAACACGAGGCAGCCAAAGACCCGCAAGTGGGAGACCACCGGCTTGCGCCCATGCCAAGCCTCGTATGGCGTCCTGCCATCGAGCGCCTTGGTAGGCGAGCGGTTGAGGATGTAGACAGCCATCACCACTGCCTCTCCCTAGAAGACAGCCGGCATCCTCCTCTGCTTGAGGAGGGCTCGAGCCATCCCCACAACCGTCTGGTTGCATCGCTCGACGACACCGTTCTGCTGCGGGCTGTACGGCATGGAGTAGTGGCGCTGAATGCCCTCGTCAGCGCAGTACGACGCGAATTCAGCCGCCGTGAATTCACCATCGTTGTCGGTGCGTAGCACGCGCAGCTTGCGGCCGCACTCCACCTCCACAGCAGCCTACGTGCGCCTGATGGCATCCGTAGCCTCTCCCTTGCTGCCGAGGACCATCACCCACATGTAGCGGGAGAGGTCGTCGACGAGCAGCAGGAAGTAGCGTCGTCCTCCCAGTGTGGCTGGTGTCACCGGGCCACACAAGTCCCCATGCACAAGCTCGAGCCTCTCCTTGGCTCAAAAGCTACCCCGCTGTGGAAAGGGGAGTCGCCTCTGCTTCATCAACACGCAGATGTCGCAAAGCTGCTCCACATGGTCGAGGCACGGCAGGCCTCGCACCATCTCTGTGGCACTGAGCCGCTTCAGGGCCGCAAAGTGAAGGTGCCCAAAATGCTCGTGCCACTGCCACGCCTTGTTGTCCCAATGAGCAGCGAGACAGAGGGGTTGTGCCACCTACACGTTAAGGACATAGAGTCGATTTGCGCTTCTGGATACCTTGGCAAGAAGGCGACGACGATGATCCCAAATCCTCACGACTCCGTCCTCAACCACCACGCGCGAACCGTTCTCATCCAGCTGTCCCAAGCTGATGATGTAGTTCTTCAATGCGGGGATGTAGTAGACTCCAGTGAGCAGCCTGTGCTCACCAGACACAGTGGTGAAGATGACAGAGCCGACGCCCTTGATCTCCACGCCGGAGGCATCCCTAAACTTGACGGAGCCTCGGACGCTAGAGTCAAGCTCGATGAAGAACTCCTGTTGACCAGTCATGTGATGGGTGGCGCTGGTGTCGAGGCACCACCCGTTAGTCTTGTCGTTGCCGGAGCTATCGCCGAGGAGGGCGTGTGCTTTTGGCTCGTCGAGGTGGAGGAGAGCTGCTGCGGCCGGTGCCGCTGGAGGTAGCTCAATGCTTGCATGTGCCATGAACAGAGCTGGCTCCTCTTCCTCTGCCTGTGCGACGTGGGCCTGGCCGCGTCGTGGCTGTCGGTAGTCCTTGGCCCAATGGCCAAGCTGGTTGTAGTTGCGGCAGGCGTCGTCCCGTGCCGGCTTGTGCCTGCCGGCGGCGCCGCCCTGGGCGCCTCTGCGGGCATCACCCTCGGCACATCCTCGCGCCCTGGCCTGGGCGTCTCTACGCGCCTTGCGTGGCTTGCCACGCTTGCGGCCGCCTGTCATGGAAGAAGGCTCCCCCTTCTTCCGATCACCTTGGCTGGCAAGCCACTGCTCCCGAGTGAGAAGGAGCTTCCCGCCAGTGGTGATGGGCCCCGAGAGAGACTGTGGCTCATCGCTGTCGATGACCTTGAGGCGACCTATCACCTCCTCGATCGACATCGTGGAGAGATCTAGTAGGGACTCGATCGAGCGAGCCATCTGCTTGTACTTCTCGGGGACACAGCGTAAGAGCTTTTCGATAGCTCTCTCCTCGCCGTAGGTGTCGTCGCCGAACTGCACCATCTTCTGCAACAGAGTGTTGAGACGAAGAGCAAAGTCATCAACGTCCTCACCTGGCTTGAAGGCCAGGTTCTCCCACTCCTTGTGAAGTGCCTGCAGTGTGGACTTGCGGGCACGGTCGCTACCGATGCGTGCCGCAGCGATGGCGTCACAAGCCTCCTTGGCAGTCCGCTTGCTGGTAAGTGAGAATTGCATCTCAGGCAGGACTACAGCGATGAGAGCATCCAGTGCCCGTCGATCTAGGTCAGTCAACATCGCCGTACCGGACTGCCTCCCACATGTGCCGCACCTGGAGCTTTACCCTCATCACCGTAGCCCACTCGACGTAGTTGGTCTTGGTGAGGGTAGGCCACCCACCACCGGGGCCGATGTCCCTGACAACAGCCTGGAACCCATGGTAACCACGGTACCGATCCAGGGAGAGAGCCACGCTGCCTGTGAAGGCTGCGATCTCCATCAACCCATCCGCCACCATTGTCGTGCGTGCCTCCTCAAGGAGCACCACTGTCGTGCACGCCTCCTCCAGGAGCGCCGCCAGCGCATCCGCGCCTGTCTGGGCTGCCGCCACGCTCGTGGACGTGCGCGGCTGCCCCAGGAGCGCCACCACCGTGCGCGCCTCTAGGAGCGCCACTAGCGCGTCCGCGCCTGTCTGGGCTGATGCCACGCTCGTGGGCGTGCGTGGCTACCCACCGCCCATGCTACCTCTCTCTCTAGCAGCTCGAGGTCCGCGTTGGCACTGTCATCAGCACAAATAGAGCTGCTAACGCTGTCGTGCAGAAACTCGACCTCCGCTGCCGCCGCACGCGTTGCATCCACCGCCGCCGCTGCTTCCGCCTCTGCTCTGGCTGCTGCCAGCCCCGCCGCTGCCAGCCTCGACGCCCTTGCCACCACCGCTCACTCGTGTTCCTCTGCTGCGGCAAGTTTGGCCTCCTACCGATGCCGCATGCTCGAGGTGACTGAGCACTGAGACTGCCCTACGGATATGACGCGCTACCGGGGGGCTGCTGCGTGGGGAGAGGGCTGCTTCAGACGAGCTAGGAGAGGAGTGAACAGGAGTGGCCGGAGGAGCTGCTGCTGCCAACAGCTGGGGCTGTTGTGGGGCTGGGAGAGAAGATGAGTAAGAGATGCTCTAGCTACAGGATAATACGGCTCTGATACCAGTTGTTAGTCGATGAATTCTCACTCTTGGTAGTAGGAGAATTCTTACTCTCATCGAGAGAGGATGACACTAGGAGTTGGGGCAATTTTCTTGTCTATTTCTCACACAAACTCACACAAATGCCATACCAACCTGAGGGGTTGGGGTTACATATTTATAGGCTGCTAGTCAGCTAAGCATATGCCAAGATGCTAGTCTAAGATGCTAGTCTAAGATGCTAATATGCTGTCCTCTAGTCTAAGATGCTGTCCTCTAAGATGCTGTCCTAAAAACAGAAAATAGCCACAAGGACCATGTGAGCAGCATAGCCCCACAAAGACCAGCCACACATGAGACTTATCCATCAGTTGAAGTAGGACTCGCACCTATTGATGAAGATCAGTGTATCGGACTTGCCATCATAGCGTGGAAAGTCAAGCTTTTGGAACCGCGGTGGCCGATCCTGATGATGTTCGCCAGTCCCATTCTTGGAAGATGACGACCACGAGGAACGCTCCTCGCTCAGGCGCTGGATCGCCCAGGAATTGGCGTCGACGGAGGTCTGGAGCGACTTCAGGGTGGCGGCTAACGCGTCCAGGGTGGCCTAAAGGGCGGCGTTGGGCTGTTCACCCATGACGTCGGCTGGAGGTGGAGCTAGATGGCCGGAATCAGCGTGAAGTGGCGGCGGTGGCGAGACAAAGGACGGCGCGGCGGCTGGGGGTGGGATTGGTGGGGTGGAGCATGTAGGCGAGGATCGCCGGGATCGTGATACCAGGTTGTCAAGAGCGTCGTGCCCTAGGGTAGCTGGCCCTCGACTACGGAGTTCGTAGTCTCCTGCCGTTGTCGTCTAGGGCTAAGGTTTTTCCCCTCGGCCGGCTAGGCTTGGTTGGAGGAGAGCGAGAGAGAGATTAGATGAATAATAACTTGCTTATCCTCCAGTGATGGATTACAAGGACACTTATAGGCTATAGCCTTGACAAACTCTAACAAATCATTCCTAAATTATAGGATCTCTTTCCTTTATTCTAGCTATTACCTAAATCGACCCCTGGCTGGCTCCTGCCTAGGTGACCGCGGCGGCGCTGCTGCCCTAGCGCGCTGCTGCACGCCTGGCATCCCGGGCCCTTCTATTCCTAGCATATGTGCGTCCCCACATGACAGTACTGCAGCAATCGCTCATGGCCGGGTTTTTTTAGGAATAACAACTGGCGCTGCAAGCTGTGAAATGAACATTGCAAGTTCTGTATATGTGAACTCATATATCTAGAAATGAAAGCGGTGAAGCAAACCTCCAAAAATAGAGCAGTAACTAAGTAACTACACACTGCAAATTTAAAAGTTTGTCTCTCTAGCAAGAGGTCAGAATTGTAGAAGTATAATCTATTATCAAGTTGTCGAGGTTTCATATAGCTTCAATCCAATTATGTGAACTTGAGAGGCAGACATACTAAACAACATTAGAATCTATGAAATATTTTGGCATAAAATTCGGCAGGTGAGACCATTGAATACCACAGGAACCGTTCAACAAAAGGAATTCATGTAACAGATATGACATTGTCGTATCTGACAAATGCAGCACCTTGCGCTATGTAGCGATCCTTGGTATCCACCTTTGAACCTACAATTTCACCAGACATGATTAGAAGATTAAATGACATCCTTGGAATCTTGGAAAAATAATATGTTAGTAGTTAGCAATTTAGCATACGGGAAATGTAGAACACAAGCAATGGCACATTAATAGGAAATAACAGATAGGTATTGCATGCATTTATATTGGTGTAACATCTGTGCAGTTGGGATTTGTCCATGCTGAGAACTAAGGACCTATGATGCATATCCAGCCATTGACCATTATGCTGAAATGCAAACCAGATAGTAACATGGAAAAAATAGGAAGCTGCGTTCATGTTCATATACCTTGGTGTAGTCAATTTTTTCATCATCATTAGAGCACTATTAAACTGAATTTGAAATCTGTACCATCGTACTGAGCACAAATTGAAGTATGAAGTGAACCAAGTAGCAAAGTCACTGGAAAAGAGGTGGCGGGGTCTTGCCAATTTTCCTATTGGCTACATTAGAACAAAATTTTATAATCACTTTCATGGAGAAGTATTAGATGGGAGAAAATCTGGGATGTCCTCCTTCGCATCCAATTGGAGAGTTCAGGCTCCGGAGATGCGATAGTGTATAAGCATAGTTGAGCCGATTAAGCACCTTTATAAGAAAGGTTATGGAACATAGATCAGCAAATTTTTCACTAAATTGAGTCAGATGTTGTGCCTTAAAAATTAGCTGGAGGGAACATATAAAATAGAAGGTACATTAATTATGTAATCTGACATAAAATAGAAGGTTGTACAGATTATGTTAGAACCCATGGACGTGTCTAATCTTCATCATGAACAATAATCATCTGACATGATTGGTGTTAAAATTTGCATACCTGTGTGGGGCTGGAGGGGATCAACCCCATTTTCTCAGCAATACCCAACTTCTTTATGTCATAGTCATAAGAGGTCTTGAGCCTTGGAACCTGCAAATGAACTTAGCTTCCAGATAAGTGAAGTCAAGCGAATATTTCGAACACATTGAATAAAAAACAGAATAAAGGTATATAAAAATCTCAAAGGAAAAAAGAGTCAACTAAATCTTTTTTTTACAACGTCCATGATCAACCAATAAGCTTCACTCTCTGCAAGCTACACACATAGAAAAATTGCTTAGGGGAAAGGAAAATTCCATGTTACACTGAATAGCCAAAAAAACAATGAAAAAAGGCAGAGCTGATTTTACTCTCGAAATCCTGTGTGTACCACTGTAAAGAATCATATAGCATTACCTCAAAAAAATTAATCTGAGCATCAACATCAACTGACAGATTTTTTGAAAGCCAGAGAACTCCTCTCCTAAATTCTGAGAGTTTACCCAAGACAATTAACTGCATGAGGTAAACAGAGAGACATCACATACCGATTTTATGAATAGAAGTGTCATAAAGAAAATACGAAAGTTTACATTTTGGAGAACAAAAGACAATATAAATGTGAGCGCACTAAAAAACTGGAAAGAATATAGCTTCACAAAGTGTACCTTGATAATGACTCAACCCTTGTTTTTAGGCGTTGCCTAGGCGTCGCCTAGTCGTCGCCTAGGCGACAAGGCGTGCTATGGGCGTTGGGCGTTGGGGTCGCCATGACCTCCGACGGTATGGCATCCGCCTCACTCGATTAGGCGTTGACTAGGCGAGGAATGGCGTCTGCCTGACGCCTAGAGCCTTATTCCAGACGCCAGATGCGAACTCGCGGGGGAAAAGCGTCAAAATCACCGCAGCCCCACGGGAATCGACCGCGCGTCCGTGCCAAAAGCAAAAAGGCAGGAATTGACCCGGCATATACTGCTCTTCGCGCGCGAAATCTCCCTCTCGAGGCTTTTACTGTGACTGCAGGTGAGGGAGAGGAAGAGAGAAGGGGGCGAGCGAGGGGAGAGGAAGAGAGAAGGGGGTGGGCGGACATCAAGCTCCGCTTGGCTGCTCCTCTGCTCGAGTCCACCGGCCAGTCGCCCTGCCGCGGAGCCGCCCCTGCATCTCCGCATCTTGGAAGCGACGGCGGCTCTGCATCTCCGCGCACGTCTGGGATGAAGTCCACCTGCTCGAGTCCTTGTTACTGCCGGCCATCCGCACGTGTCATAGTCACCCGTCTGCACCTGCCTGCTTCAAGTCTCCGCCGTCGCTCGTCCTCACTTGCCCGTCTGCCGAGTAAGTGTGTTTGCCGCCTCTGTTCTGGTCCCCTAAATCTCCCAGCCCCCTGCCGCCTCCTCTGTTCTGGTCCCCTGAATCTCCCAGCCCCGTGCCGCCTCCTCTGTTCTGGTCCATGTACTCTACTCTGAATATCGCTGCTTTTTTTATATTAATATTGGCCTGTTACATACTCACATACGGAGGAGACTAATGCCTGCTTTCTTGGGTTGTTATTTTCTTAGACCTTTATAAACAACACAGTGCACAAGGATCTTTCTTTGATTAGTATATCTGCTTGGTGCTTTCTTTAATCTTTACACTTAGAAGGTTCTTCCTTTGATTAGTATGATAATTACTGATTAGTAGTGCTCTCTTAGCCATACAGTATTGTGCTGGGCTCAAGAATTGGGAACAAAGTTGTATGTGCTGCACTAGTATCTAAAATTCTAGCTTACACAACGTCTTCATGGCGCCTAAATTGTGCGTATGGCGTCGCCTAGGCGTCCGCCACAAACGCCTAGGCGTTGTGAAGGGGGTAGGGCGCTGTGCCTCGCCACAACGCCTCAAAAACCATGGACTCAACCAGCGCCAACGCACAATCACTGCAAATGACATGAGCCTATGGCAAGGACTCTCGTCATGAATCTATATTGAGTCAAACATCTATTTTTGGTTGCATCTAATGCTGCCCAGCCAGCTTAGGTGTACAAAGAAGCAGTTTTTTCTTGTAAAATACAGGCAGTAAGACGCAGGCCTAAATTGATAAGGTGATCACTTTGCTAAAAGGCACCATAGGCAGTAAGGCAGAAGCCTATATCACTAAGCTGATCGCTTTTTAGAAGCTATTATTAGGAAGCAAAAGAAACCATGAGGCACTGCACTGCTGCTGCAACTTATATACAGCCAAACGGTATAGCAACTAATATTAGCTTAGTGGTACTCCAAAAAAAATATAGAGATAATTTTTGATGGTGCTACAATGGAATCTGGTGAGGTGATCTACCACTTCTCTTTTCATAAAATCACAATGAAAACTACCAATTATTGAAACAAGCTATAAAGGAGGTAAGGGCTGAAGCAATAGCTATTAGGTGAAAGCAAAATACACCATGAAGCGCTGCATTGCTGCTACAACTTATATAGAAGCAAATGACATAGTAAGTATCAATAAATGGGAATCCAAAATTTGTACCTACATCAATAAGAAGCCTCGGAAATATTTATGTAATAGTTTTAGTGAAGCATAAGCGAGGGGAAGGGCGGGCCTGGTGCAAGCGGTAGAGTCTTACCGCCTGTGACCGGAAGGTCCCGGGTTCAAGTCGCGGTCTCCTCGCATTGCACAAGCGAGGGTAAGGCTTGCCACTGACACCCTTCCCCAGACCCGCACAGAGCGGGAGCTCTCTGCACTGTGTACACCCCTTTTAGTTTTAGTGAAGCACAAACCACACTGTAAACCATCCAATACTAACTTCTTTGCCAAGATGGGAACAAACGGGAAGGAAACATCGCAATATAGTTTGAAAATTTAGCCGAACACTTCAATGTCACATTCATGAATCACAGTTATCGATTGCAACAGTAACTGTGGACGACTACCCATGGTTCTGATCAGGTGTAAGATCTATTTTAGCTGGAAGTTGTATCTAAAATGACTGCAAAGAAAATCTCCATATAGGTTTCCCTAGGATTCTACCACCACTTAGGTAGGATCACTATTTTTATTACATGATACTATTAATGTTGTGTAATAGAAGACATGAATACTTTCCTGTTATTATAGAAAGGTGGGTGACAAATAATTTACTGATTCATCCTACGACTCCAGCAGAAGGGCGGGCCTGGTGCAAGCGGTAGAGTCTTACCGCCTGTGACCGGAAGGTCCCGAGTTCGAGTCGCGGTCTCCTCACATTGCACAGGCGAGGGTAAGGCTTGATACTAACACCCTTCCCTAGACCCCGCACAGAGCGGGAGCTCTCTGCACTGGGTACGCCATCCTACGACTCCAGCAGACTAATTCGAAGAAGTCCACAATCAAATAGTAGTAATATATACTTTACCTATTTCATATTTAAGGACACCATGTGTTGCTGTCTTTGTTTTCATCTTATCGAAAAGCTCATACGTGTCCAAAAACATATAGATCCTTGTTGTGGACCTTTGAACATCATGAACCTATGTTCCCATCACATGTTTGAGAACAACAGAGATTTTCATCAGTTGTACAGATGTCACTTGATAGCATGACATAATTGTATGGCCCGTCAAGAAAACAATAGAGGTTCAGATCCAGAGAATGAGAGATAGAACTTACCTATGCAGCACATGGTCCACATATGAACACAAAAGAAGTTCAGACCGATAAGAAATTCATGTTCTTTTATAATAAGATAAGCGAGAACGATTGGAACACCACAATTATCAGCAAAGAAATTCTGAACACATATGAAGCTGAAACAAGAGGCAACAATATTATTAATAAAACAAATACAACGCGTTTGTGCTAATTGATATACTGCAGAAACACTACAGAAGCTAATTCCATATTTCATTACAGCCAAGACAACCTGCTAATGCGTGGTTAACATGAGCAGACTTTATTTCTGTACCAATTTTAGTCAATTGGCTACCTAGAAATGGCTGTAGCAAAAGGAGGGAAGGTAGTCTAACGACAGATTGTGACGAAATTATTGTTGCGGCATGCAGGTGCAGGGCATCATCCACATAGCCCTACCCCTACACAAACGGCCGCATCCCCTTCCCATTTTATTACCCTATCGAAACATATATATTATGTAGCAAGATAAAAGAGGGCAATTGGTCTACAGCAGTATATGGTTGTACTGAAAGCAGAGAACAAAAGCTATAGTAATCTACTGCAAACAACTCTTAATAGCCAAAAGAACTACGGTTGTTCCCAAATTCATGCCTAGCAAGGAGAAAAGCAACTACGATTGTTTATCTAGCATGATTTCTCATGTACCCAAATGAGGAGTGATGGATATGTCCAATTTGATAGATTGGAACCATGACACCTATTTTTTGATTTAGCATGTTGCACAGTAGGATAAACTAACACGCAAGAAATGACCTTGTAATTAAGTAGTGATGCAGCGTTGCTTGTTGAGAATCCTCCGATGGAAAGTGTTTCCCATCTGTGCACCTACAGAATGTAGTGCAAAAGATTAATGGCTCACAAAATAAAACATGGAAATTAGAATAGGACATTCTTATTATGATGGTTCCATGAACTGACCTCCTATGTCCTCAGACAGTGATGATGCACTCATCGACAGAGACATAACTGCTGAGAAAGGTCCCCAAGACAAGGCAAGAATTTATTTCAGCAGGTTAAGAACTATGAATTATACAGTTTGAAAAACTTACTTTAGCAAGGTTGTGAAGTTTATCAGGTTTGTGAGACTGCACAGACCAAGATCGAAAAAGAATGGATTTAGTGAGGTTTCCAAAAAATTGTGATAACACTAACCTGTATTTCAAGTTCGGGCTAATACCACCCCTGGGCAGTACAGAATCAGGTAGTGCATCTCTCCTATTCTCCTCAGATGGACGCGATGCTCTCTTCCTCTATCTCAAAGCCATCTTCTCTGATGCCATGGCTCCCATCCCTCTTTAAATATGTGAAACCACAGAGGCATCAAATTTAAGTGGCAAAGCACAAAATTAAAGGAAACTGTAATGTAAATTTTTTCAGAATACATCACATGGCCTAAAACTCTGAAGCATTTGCTATTGGTCTGTCTCAAAGCTACCTCCTCTCATGCCATGGCTCCATCCCTCTCTAAATATGTGAAACCATAGAGGCATCAAGTTTAAGTGGTAAAGCGCAAAATAAAAGGAAACTGTAATGTAAAATATATTCAGAATACATCACAAGGTCTAAAACTCTGAAGTAGCAACTGATCAAATGGACAAAATTGTTTAACCCATACGCCATTGCGGGTGGTAAGATCATAAAAATCAACTCATGTGGTGCTTTAGTTTTTTTAGAATTTGCATACATGACATATGATGAATGTTAGGCCACAGGCAGATTAAGCATCTGTGACAAGTGACTATATCATTATGGTGTGATGAATTTCACTGCTTGTCACATATGTTTTTAATCAAACTACAAATCCAACAAAATCAGCGGTTATTTAGAAGTGGTGAGCCAGCACAAACTCTTGATAACCAATAGGAGGTGCTGAAATCTCAAAATGTGGCTTGTCTTTGACAGTATTTTTTCTGCATTTTCAGTCCCCAATTTAATGAACAAGCAAGAATGGAGTAATTGAGGAAAAATGAAGAGACACTTTCAGTCACAGCAGTTAGCTAGGTGGGGGTACCTTGTCTTCTTGTCACTTACACTCGAGGCATGACCAAATTGGGAAGGCGAAGATTTCGAAGACAATCAACCTTAGCCTAGAATAGATCAAATTAAAACAGAGTATCAGACACAGTCATCGCGAATTGGAACTAAAAATACATAATAAACAAGATGACATATGAACTTGATAGGTCAAATATAGCACATACGACAAATCAGGAGGAAGCGTACGCCATCGCCGCCACCAGCCACACACACAGAAAAAAGCCCTGGCGCCATCCCTACGAACCGTGCTGAAGACATGGGGACGGCAGCTAGGATTTTGTGGAGCATGGGAGGAGATGCAGACCGGCGGGAGGAAGCCACATTGTGGAGCACCCACGGCAGCAGCCACCGGAGGGGCCTGCTCCCGTGGCGCTGTGGTCGGTGACGGGCGGCACCACACCGTAGCCCAGGGGGCGCCGTCGTGCCCTGCAAACGCCTCGTGTCATGAGCCAGCGGCGGTGGACCGGCCGGCACACCGCGATGCGAGGGGGAGAGGAGGACAAGGAGGAGGGCCGTGGCGCCTAGCAGCGGCGTCGCCCTATCCGTGTTGGGATGGAGAGGGAGAGAGAGATCGACGGGGAGA